>NC_136067.1:120630611-121274897 GCF_964261635.1 Lissotriton helveticus
TGCAGGTAGGACTCATTTACCGATTTTTATTTACCGAATTTTACCGATTCGGTAAATAAGAATCGGTAAATGAGAAGGGGGGACATGTAGGAGCATCCAGATGTTCCTTTTACCGAATCGGTAAAAAATCTGTATTTACCGATTCGGTAAATACCGACCGGTAACGCCCATTCATTCCTATGGGCTTTGAAGCCCATAGGAATGAATGGGCATTACCAATTCGGTATTTACCGAATCGGTAAATACCGACTGACACAAGGGTGCAGGGGGTGTCACTTTGACACCCTCTGGCACCCCCAAAAGAGGCTCGGGTGCCATGTGGCAGGCATACCTGCCCTAAGGGCAGGTCTGCCTGTCATATGGCACAGGTGTGCATGCACACATGTGCATGCACACCGGAATCGGTATTTTACCATCAAATAGATTTGATGGTAAAATACAGATTCTGTAAGGCTTGTGGGACTCAGAAGAGTCCCACCTACATATCAAATTTACCGAATCGGTAAATATACTGATTCGGTATTTTACAGAATCGGTAAATTTACCGATCGGTAAATTTACCGATTCTGTAAAATATGTGGCCCTACATACCATTTCTCAAATACCGGTCGGTAACGGCCGAAAATACCGATTTTCGGCCGTTACCGACCGACCTACATCTGGCCCATTGTCTTTTAAGCAACCCTAATAATCACACTGCTAGCCACTCTCACCGACCCTTAAGCCCCCTTCTGCTCTGCTTCTCAAATATTGTATTTTACCATGATTTGCCAGCGTGATTGTTGGGCACTTTGAAGACCCCCCTCTCCAATCTTACTGACTGTAATTAATGTTAACAAGTTCAGTGCAATTTGAATTCAATCATGAAAGGGTTTGTTTAGAGCCTCTACATGAACACCATTTTAATTCATATGCTTGTTCCAAGGTGTTGTATGAATGAACGGTGGGGGTTTCTTAGTAGTGAAGACATCTATTTTCTTCGGGGTATCCACACCCATAATAGAAGTAAAAAAATCCAGAGTTACAAACTTAAAAAACACAACAGGAGCGTTATAATCTACTGCTGCATTTCCCTTCTCTATGGTTCCCTTATCTACTGCTCAGCCAGTGTGTGTGTGGATGTGCCTGAAGATGTCTAGAATGTTGAGAGTATGATGTGATCGTGGAATGTTGGGTGCTGAGGGAGCTGTAGAGTGTCAGTTGGTGGCAGGCTGAGCAGGACAGAGGCTGCTCCTGGTGGGGCGTCATATGGACTTACCATCTTCCTGTGATTTACTGATGTGATTATCTTGACAATAAATCTACTATATTTATCTACATTATATCTGGCTACAAAGGACTACCTTATTTACAATAAGGAGGCAGCCTGCAAATTAGCTTTTTTGCTTCAATCAAGTTTTCATCAGGTCCTAATGAGATGCACAACATGTTGACCATATTGTGACATGCTAAGTGTAACAGGTGGCGCACCAGCTTTTCCCTGCTGGTGTGCGTTCTGCTGCCCCGCCTCTGCGCTCACGCCAGCTGGCATGAGCGCGTCCATATAATAAAGAAGGCAGAACTGCAGAGGCAGTCTGTGTGCAATTACACATGCATGTCAGCGTCTCTTCATTGCCGTACGCACCTAGGTATTAGCGCACAACGCACAGTGGGAGGGCAGAACCCCCCTCCCAGAACACTGGCGATGAGGATGGAAAGCCCCAGCGTGCTTTTGGTCCACAAAGCATAAAGAAGAGTGAAGCTGGCAGCATTTGCTCAGCTGAGACCACGAGGTCCGTCCAGACCTCTGCAGGCCCACCACACGTTACTCACTTGGTGTGGCTCCAACCATGTGGAAACAGTTTCCTGGTGGCATAGGCGATATCCCTGACTGCTCCCCACTGCATTTGCCCGGTGGACCGCTGATGCCACATGCGAGAGAAGGGTGAAGCACACACGCCCCAAGGAGAGCCTTAGAAACACCTTGGTACCCCTCCCCAGCCTGAGTGAGTACCTCACATTTACACGCACACAGGCCTGCACGACGCTGAGTGCAGTTGCCCCAACTCACATGCCCGAAGGCCGATGGCCAGCAGCTAGTCCTTTCGCTAGGCCACCAACCTGCACCCACGTCACGCAAGATGGGGGATCAGGACAACGCCGCCCAAGTCCTGCCAGCAGGTGCCAGCAGTCCTGCCTCCTTTCAGTGAGTCAGAAGACCCTTCCACAGCCGCGCCACGATGGCAAACATAGCTTGGCCACCAAGAGAACTATTTCATCACTACACGCGAAAAGGATGGAGCAGCGAAACGCTCACTTCTACTCCACTAAACAGGAGAAGAGATCTAACTCCTGTTCAAGCATTTACCAGACACAGGTCCCCCCGATGATTATGCTGCGGCGGTCACAGCCCTGAACGTCCATTTTGATCCCCAAATGAACCCTGATTTTTAGCACTTTAAACTAAGAAAAGCAAAGCAACGGGAAGGCGAGTCCGTCTGAGCTTTTTACGCATGGCTAAGGGAGCTAGCCGCATCGCACCTCGTGGGCGACTGTGCTGCGGAAGAAATCAGAGCCCAGCTGATGCTTGGGATTTGCAGCAAGACCCTACGTGGCCTCATATTAAGGTAGCCAAACATACTAATGAATTACATCTTGGTGCGAGCACGGTCCCATGACCTGTCGGCGGCGCGTGCAGAAGAGATGGACGTAGCTCTGATGAGAGGGCCAGAGAAGAGCGTCACGGTAAAGTCGGAACAGGCATATGCAGTTAGGACAAAAGACAAGACCCACAAGCCGCGAGATCGTCAGCCACAGACCCCAAAGAACCGCTGCGGATACTGTGGGTATGAGGAACACCCCTCACAGTCGTGCCTGGCACAAGGAAACACATGCACCAACTTCGGCATCGCAAATCATTTCGCAACAGTGTGCAGGAGAAAGACGCAGCGTAAAGAAGGGACCCGGCCTAAACCGATGAGATGGATGGTCTGCCAGCTGTCGCAAGTCTTGCTGACGTCTCAATCTGGGAGCAATAAAAGGGAACAGATAGCCTACCAAGAGGATGCGTCCACTTCGGAAGACGAGGGAGAAACATATCTGGTATCATTCCCCCAAGCCCTACAGAGTGCAATGCGACCCCAACCTCGCTGCACCGTCCAGGTCGCTGGGTCCGATGTCAATGCAGTGATTGACACCGGTGCGTCGGTGATTGTGATGGGGATCCAGCAGTACAACAAGCTGAGGGCCAAACCAAAACTCAGACCGTCAAAGGTCAAGATATTTGCATACAGCAGCAACACAATGCTACCACTCAAAGGCAAGATGACCGTGCCAGTACAGTCAGCAAGTGTCAAAATCACCATCAACATCCATGTGATCAACCAAGAGGTAGACACGCTACTCATCAGCCACGCAGCCAAAGATCTGGGACTAATAATGTTCGCCAGGAAGGCGCAGATGGATTAGACAGCAGAACTGCTGAGCCAGTTCAAGGACTTGTTCAAAGGACTAGGCAAAATAAAGAGAGCTCCAATCAAGCTTCATATAGACACCACCGTCCCACCGACAGCCCTAAGACACAGGAGAATCCTGTTTCACCTCCAACCGCTGGCAAAAGAGTAACTACAGAAACTCGAAGACCAGGGAGTTATTGAGAAAGTATCAGGGCCCACACCATGGGTGTCACCCATTTTAATCGCAAAAAGCCCCGTCAACCAGGAAAGATCAGGCTTTGCATAGACATGCGCCTCCCAAACAAAGCCATTCAGCGCGAGCATCACATAACGCCGACCATGGATGACATTGTGGCTGATCTAAACGGCTCCAGATGGTTCTCGAAACTAGATCTAAACGCTGGATATCACCAACTGACACTTGCCAAAGACAGCTGGTACATAACCACGTCCAGTACCCACCTAGGCCTCTGGAGGTATAAAAGACTGAATTTCAGCATATCATCAGCCACAGAGATCTTTCAAAACGCGTAAAAGAAATCCTAGTCGGACTCCCTGGTGTCTTAAATGTAAGTGAGGACATCCTCATTCACTCGAAGACGGTGGAAGAGCACTACCAACATGTGAGAGCGGCACTAAAGCGACTGTCAGAACAAGGGGTCACCCTACACAAGGAGAAGTGTCTTCTGTTCCAACAGAAAATTGAGTGCTTCGGATACACATTCACGCAAGAAGGCATACAAGTTGACCCACAGAAATCTCAAGCTATCAAAACCACAGCCGCACCACTCACAGTCGCCGAGGTCCGCCCCTTCTTGGGAATGGCCAAGTACTGCGGCCGTTTCATCCCAGACCTGGCCACCCTTGCAGAACCTCTCCGAAGCCTCACCCGAGCCAACGCCATGTGGAGATTGGGTCCGGCTGAAGAGACAGCATTCCAAGCAGTTAAAAAAGCGCTCCTTGACCACACCACGCTAGTGTATTTTGACCCTGCAAACAGAACTGAGATACTCGTAGACGCCAGTCCCATGGGCCTAGGAGCAGTCCTCACACAGGAGCAAGAACCGGGGAGATGTGCTGCTCTAGCCAAATGGTGATGACACAGAAGCACACCTGGACATGCTAGCAGCCCTGACGTGCCCCCGAGCGCTGACGCTTGAAGAAATAACCACTGCGGCCAAAGAAGACCCTGTGGTGATCAAAGTCCAGGACACCATCCAACAAGGGCTGTGGCAACAGTTCCTTCAGTCAGTGAACATGTGGTCAAGCCCAGAAAGGGAGAGCTTGGTGCACATGTGGCGGGTAAGAAACAAGCTGAGCCGCACCCAAGGTGGACTTCTCCTGAGAGGGAACCGCATCGTCATCCCAGCGTCCCTGCAACCACAGGCAACACAACTGGCCCACGGAGGACAAAAGGGAATGGAAAGGATGAAAACCCGCATGAGAGAGAAGGTCTGGTTCCCAGAGATGGATGCACGGATAGAAGAACTAATCTGCAAGTGCCCGTCATGCCATCATCGCAAGCGGACCATGAAGAACATGGCTAGAGCCCCTGGGAGAAAGTGAGTCTGGCCTTCAGAGGTTTTCCTGATGGGCGAGTCAATTTGGCCCTCATTGACAGTTACTCCAAATACCCGATAGTAGAAGTGGTAAACTCAACAACGTTCCTGCATGTCGGTGCAGCTCTGGAAAAAATATTCGGAATGTTCGGATGTTCGAAAGAACTCCGCAGCGACAACGGACCCCCATTCCAAGGACACAAATTTCGTGAATTCATGCGCCACCATGGCATCCTGCACCGGTGCATCACCTCCACTTGCCCCAAGCCAACGGGGAGATTGAATGTTACATGCGAACGATAAACAAGCCTATTTGCATCGCCATGGAGGAACAGAGTGACCCCGAACAAGAACTCCAGAAGTCCTACGAGAATATCGGAGCACACCACACTGTTCAACGCCCAGGCACCTTGGGCGCTCATATTCTCCGGCACCCGTCGGGATGGTATCCCAGTTGCCCCCGGCTGGTCCCATCCTCCATTTGATGAAGAAGGGGCACTCAGAAGAAGAGGAAACTGTAACAACCAGGACAGTCAGACCTGTACAGCAGAAGTCCGCCCGCTCCAGCCAGGAGACATCGCTATCCTGAGGGACAGAAGACCGGGAGGCAAATTCCGTACTCGCTACGAACAAGGACACTGGACAGTAATCGGCAGGCAAGGGACAATGGTGACAGTCGAGAAAGCCGGAGAAAGGGTGACCCGCAACATCTCCTGGTTCAAACAGGTAGACCAACTTGTCCCCCTCCCCACCATGGAGAACCACACTGAGGAGACTGAAGAATGTCAGAACGAGCCCCCGAGAGCCGATGATCGACAATCCGAAGGACTCCCCGTTCTGGAGAGTTCAGGAGTCACCGAGGCCAACCTACACCTGGCCCCCACCCCCGGCACCTGGGTCCACACGCCCCCAATCAGCAGAGGGGCTACCAAGTATGAACTGAGAGCAAACCCACCACCAAACACCTGCCTGAGAGACTTTGCCTGCCAAGTAGGTGAACAATGAGACTTTTTCATACTTAAGGACTGAGTTGAGATGGGATGTAACAGTTGGTGCACCAGCTTTTCCCCGCTGGTGTGCATTCGATAGCCCCGCCCCTGCACTCACGACGGCTGGTGTGAGCACGTCTATATAATAAAGAAGGCGGAGCAAGAGGCAGGCCCCGTGCAAATACACATGCGTGTCAGCGTCTCTTCATTGCCCTGCGTACCTAGGCATTAGTGCGCAACGCACAGCGGGAGTCCAGACCCCCCCCCCCCTGGGACACTAAGTATACATTTCTGACTTATCAGAAAGCATTCAATTGTCCTTGAACCCAGAAGCCACCATTGTGAAAGTGTGCAGGAGACTATCACCTTTCCTTTGGAAACAAGCAGTTCCAACGATTGCATGAGGGTGCCAGCGAAGTGCACCAAGCAGCACACTTCCTGGTCCATCCTTGGTCTGGGAAAATTTTAATTATGCTAAAGTAATTCACGCAATTTCAGGAATTTCACTTTACACTTGTTACACAAAATTCCTAAAATGATGCCCCAAAACCTCTCTGCATAAATATGCACCATTGGCAGTAATGCACAGGAGCAACAGAATGTGAGTAGCTGTTGTTTGTGATGCTTTTGTTTTTTTAGCAAATACGCCTTCACATCAAAAACTTACATGAGGTTGCATTTAGTGCTACAATGTAGCACAAAATGATGGATTCGCATTTTGCGTAATCATGTTTATTGTTACGTAATTTTGCCAAAATTTGATATAACTTCTCAAATGCAAATTACATGACTTTTGCAAATCACTAGTCCTTACCTTCGAAAGGTTGCGTTGTAACAGAAAAACAACCAGCATAGGTTATGAGGAGAGCAATCAGTTTTGATTGTCTCCTCTTTACACTTTAAGTATTTCCCATTCTGATTCAGACTCCCTCTCTACACTAAGAATATTTTTCCTGATTTTCAGACTGCTTTTCTCTTTCTTACCTAATTAACCTCCAGGTGACATTTTCTAACAATTATCTTTTGTATCTACAGTTAGCTGTCTCAGCCACCTGGTACTTATGAAGGCCCCTTAAGTACTTCTCATGTGGTTAAAACCTCATCCCAAGTGAAACAAGCATGTGTATTCCATGTTTGATTGTACTCTACAGATCAGGCCCCCTCAAAACTATTTCCACTCCTTTTGTGTCCCATTCAATCAAATTGCACCATACCTTTCCACGCTTGTCATTCACATGAGCACTGGGCCATGTAAGTAGATATATATAAATATACACATCTTAACCAAAATTCCATTATAAAATTAAACTTCAAAAAAAGGATTGATCGTGTTTTCTGCAGTCAATAAACTTAGTAAACAGACTTGCTGTATCCATTGTATCATATTTCATTGTGATGTTCGTCTCCTAATGTTAAGCAAGACATCAGTGTAGGTTACAGTAATTCATCGGGTTAAGAGCAAACAACGTTCCCATGTACTTCACTTAATGAAAAGGGCATAAAGTGCAATAATTAAAACCACAACATGTTTGATCTTAAAACGGTATAAGCAATCAATACCTCCATTAATCGAAACTTTGTGTAAACATAATAATCATTATATTATTGCAATCACATGAATCTTATTCCATTGTAAACATACAGTGATACCGTATACAAATGTACTGTCTAATGTTGGGCAAGTGCCCCAATTACTCCAATTCACTATTACTTGATGGGCAAGTGCCCAATAGTGCCTGACGTTAATTACGATCATATGTGTGGTTAAAAAAGGTGTTATCAAGAAAAGAGAAGAAAAGGAAAAACAAAGATGAAAACTTGGAAAAGGAAATACATATGGATAATTTAAAAGCTTACACAGCAAAATATTATCAGTACATCCATACTAATATTATAAAGAGAGAGCCCAAACCTTTGAGGCGGGTAATCTCAGTAACCACAGCACCAATCACAACACCCAATACAGGGTTGGAAAGGGCAGTTGCAGCAGACGGCCACCATATACATTTAAAAGGTAAAAGAACCATGCCAGCAAAGTAGTCCCTTGTGGGCGTGTCTGCGTTCTGCTGTGGGCGTGTGCTGGGGGCGTGACAAACGCTGGGGGCGTGTGGTACGTTCCGCCCTTCATGCCATGTGAGCCGTAATTGCGCCGCATCAAGGGGCGCGCTGGGGGCGTGACACGCTGGGGCCGTGACAAACGCTGTGGGCGTGTGTCCGCGCTGTGGGCGTGTGTCCGCCCTTCATGTCATGTGAAGCGCCAATTACGCAATTGCGCCGCATCAAGGGGCACGCTGGGGGCGTGACAAACGCTGGGGGCGTGCGCTAAGTTCCGCACTTCATGCCATCTGGATCGTACATTAATCAGATCGTCTGCTGTGGCCGTGTGCTGGGGGCGTCACAAAGGCGTTCACCTCGAAGCATGGTAAGTAACCATTCGCAAGACTCCCTTGGGGGACTGCCCGTTGTCTCACACATACAGGGGGTGCCGAATGCAGTGTGTGCCTTGGCCTGGGTGCGTCTGAAACGGCCGAACGCAGTGTGTGGCTTGGCCTGGGTGCGTCTAAAAAGCACTCGGGCCGAAGAGCGTCGGTGTGGGTCATAAAAAAATAAGAACAGCGGGAAACAATCATTCAAGACTCACACAATTCTAATTGTTAGACGGTCGCCGCTGGCCCTCAAGCGGGGGCACACGCGACTGAGCGTATCTGCGGGGACGATTAATGCATCCTCTCACGCGCGCTGTTACTGAACTATCACATTAAACCAAATTACACGCGCCTGCTAACATCAGCCAGGGCTGTAGCCGGGCTCAGGCGGCGGATCACTACACTAATTACATGCGCCTGCTAACATCAACCAGGGCTGCAGCTGGGCCTCAAGCGGGGGAACACGCGAATGACCGTATCTGAATACACCTATTACACACATTCTATTTCATACCCGGACAACGTCGGGACGGGCTGCTAGTGGGTTTTATAAAGGCAAACTGACTATAGTCCTATATATGTTGACAATTATTCCTCCCTATTTATGCCACACAGCATCTTGGTGTTCAGATCAATTATGCATTGTGATTCAAGGATACGAAATTGCTTTTTCCTGTCACCTCCTCTTATGTGTTTCATGACTCTATCTATTTCAAAGAACTTTTGTCGTTTGTTATCACCATTGTGTGTGCTATGAAAATGTCTTGCCACAGGATAATTAATATCCTGGTTGGTCATAGCCCGTTGATGTTCAAGAATACGCTTTTTCAATTGTAACTTAGTACTTCCTATATATATCTGAGGCCACAAGGGCACTCCAGAATATAGACCACAAATTCAGTAGTGCAATTAATAAACTTGCAAATTTGTCACATTTTTCCATCGTAGGTCTTGATCTCCTTGCAGGTATGGCTATTTCTACAAGCTTTGCATGAGTTACACTTGAAAAAATCCTCTTGTGATCTCAGCCAAGTTGTGGGAGAAAGGGTTTCCTGAAAACTGTGGACAAGCTTATCCTTGATAGACCTTGCTCTTCTGTAAGTGATCAAAGGGAAACACTGTGCAGCTGTGTACCGCATGTGCGTCCTCTTCGGTTTGATTTTTGCTGTACTGAAGAGACCTGGTTGAGATATTGCTCGCCCGGATTGATCAGTGGGTAATCCAAATTTGGAAGGTTTCAGACGGCCAGACATGTCCGTAACAATTGAGTACAGAGCTCTTTTTGAGAACCAGGTGAGCGAGTTGTGAAGTTATTTAACATCTCAGCACATTTTGCCATTTTAACCCGCCAATCTTCCTCCCATGGTTACTCTCTACCATGTGTAATTACTAATTTAACCATTGTACTTATTATCAGCTAAAAGACCGCTAAGTACCTCAAGCCCCGTATAACTAGTTACTGCAATCACTCAACCTAGAATGGCTTACAAAAAATGTGGATCTCGTACGATCTTTATGAAAAGACTCGGAACTCAGCAAGCCATACGCAAAAATGCAGGCAAGAAGGTCCATATAGGACACATGGTGGGGAACACTGAAATAACGGAATTCTTTCCAAAAATAAATCATATTGAACAAGGGATTGACCCTAAATATCAAGGAATTGCGCAGAATGTCGGAAACATCAATGAACTGCACCTGATCGATCTAAGTGAAAGTAAAAAAAACCTCAAGGGAGACAAAGTCAGTAACTCCACTGTTCAAGAACTGGTAAATACAGCACTGCACTGCAGGATCAGGGAATAACATCTACATTTTTACTGGAACATAATTTACATCAAATTTCAGCAACAGATTTTACTCTACCAGACATTAATGTGTCTCTCTCGAGCCAAGTGCCTAGAGAGATGAAGGATCACTTGACAATTGCAAATAGTACCCCCCAAAAAATATCAATTTCACCAGGGAATCTCTCTCTATCACCAGAATTTATCTCTACAATGCACTTACAATCTCCAAATGGCCATACACCGGTATCTAATTCTTTACTTAGTCTACAAAAAATGTTAGAATTAATTCTTACCCTCCTGGGGAATATGATGGTTAACTCAGATCAGATGTTGGACACACAAATAGATATGCTGCAATATCTAGCAGATAAAAAAAGGGAAAAACCAATGTATCTGCCAGTCACTACCTCGAAAATTAGAAGGAAAAAGCAAGGCTAACCTCCCCAACCACAAGGATACCCCTTCAAATGAAGATGTATTACTAAAGACAAAGCATACATCAACCCAAATGGGGAAGAGTGAGCAAAAAGTATCACAGAAAAAGTCAGAAAACACTCAAACATTTTCGCTTAACAATCTTTCTAAGGAATCAGATACCGATAAAGTTTCAAACCAGGTCAGTTCATACTATCCAATTTTTAATCAGAACAATTTCAAAGTCGCAGCCAACAAAACGAATAATTCTTTGACAACTGAAAAAAGAAGAAAATCTTCCGAATCTCCAGCCCCACTCCTTTCGGATACAGCCTTATCTAAAAAGGAAAAGAGAATCAATAAGAACACAAAGAAAAGGCAGAAGAAAAGAATAACAAGGAAATTCGCAAAACAAAAACCACAAATGTTAAAGTTTCCAAAATCTTCATCTCCCGATCTTCAAACTTCTGAACAAGACAAATCCTTGAAAAATAACTCAAATCAGAACATCACGGAGCAGATTGACACACAATCAAAAGAGATCATTAACTTCTTAAACCCCTTGGCAGTTAGCTTTTCAACTGCCATAGGTTGCAATAATCTATCCCATCCAGTGTCCTCTCAATCGACAGAACCGCCTCGGACCCCTTACGAACTGCAGACTCACTCAAGTATCTTGGAGTTCACAGATCTATTCCCATCAGGGAATGACCCATTAAACTTGCAGAGAATTATGAATCTCATTCAAAAGATACACTTGTTACACACTTTTTCAAGTTCAGAGATGAAATAAGTAGTCTTTCCGCTAAAGTCCAAAATCACGGTGGCTGTAGTGGATTTTTGGTCTCCGGCGATTCCGGGAATTATTTTGAAGGAAAGACAAATTCTGTTTAAAATGGACACGATGTCGTAGCAGTTGACCATAAGGGACTCCACAATTGGAACAACCCCAAAGAGATCAAAGATATGAAAAATCACTCACCCCCACAAGGGCAGAGCGGTTACACTGACTCGATTAACGTTACTAATGAAAACTTAACCATCTCAATTAGGAATGGTGAAAGAAGGATTTGGAATAAACCCATTCCCAAGGAGGAGATAAAAACAGATGTAAAGCACTGGTCCTGAATCTCAGGGCATCTAAATGGTAATAAACAGGGAAGGGCAAACATACTCCCTTTTTAACAAAGGCCTGACCATTACCTCCTGGCAGAGAAAAGCCAGGAGAAACTTACAAAGATCCTAGAAGATGCCCCGGGGATTGTGACACTCCAGGAAACCTGGTCAACTACAACTTTTTATCTAGACAAATACAACGTATACGACATCCCAGCGGAACCAGTCAGCCGGGGACACACCAAAGGCGGAATCGCAGTACTTCTAATCGAAGATTTCTTCTGGGATCAGGAAATCATCCCCATGAAATCAATAAACAGCATATGTAGTAAGGTTAAGTGCCGGAAGGAGCCAGCAGACACTCCAAATGACTTACTCATTTTCAACCTATGTATTCCGCCTGGTTCCAAATCGGATTTCCTTATGTGTGAAATATTTGAGGAATTGGAAGTGGTGGTAGAAAGCCAAGGATACCCATCAGTTTTCCTAACAGGAGACTTTAACGGGAACATTTCCAATGATTTACTGGAGAAATAGGAATGCGGACTACAGGATGAGGCCCTGTCAATGTCAACACCAAGTTTCCTCCAGGGATCAAAGCAGATAAACGGGGGAAAATAATACTCTCCAAGCTACCAGCTTTTAATGGAGTTATCTTAAACTGTAACATAGAAGGAGACATTCCGGCAACAAGTACAAGAAAAGGTATTTTTAACTCCTCAATACTAGACTGCATGATATGTAGCCAGGATTTATTTAGGAGGATAGTATACCTAAGCATCAACTTCAACCAGGGAATCGACCACGCAATTCTTAATCTTACTACTGGTTTAATAGTGAAATCCAGGTCTACGGGTTATAACACGTATCCACAAAGTCCTGCACAGTTGAACCAGGTGCAAGGACGTCTCACCTGGAACATGAGAGCACTTGATAACATCAATATAGTAAAGGCTCTTGCGCAAATACTTGAGAGTATGTATCCCACAGATCCAATAACAAATCTTGAAGTCGTTTTAAGAAACTCGTGAAATTTCGGCAAGATTCCCTTAATCAGCGGAGCTCTCAATTAAAAAATCACGGAAGGACAAATTTCGACAAAAATGCAATAATACTCAACAAATTATTTCGGGCACAATTCCTAAATTTCTCCGATAGTAGACAACAGGAAATTAAAACACTTAGAAATCGCTATCGGAGGGTAAAAGAAAAGCAAAGAAAAGCGCAGCAGGACATAAAATGGATGGACATTCAGATTGTGGCTAAACAAAAAAACATACGTGAATATTGGACCCTTATTGTGAAAGAAACAGGCACAATAAAACCTTTACAAGCCTCAACAGTCCCCCCGAGGGAATAGGAAGCATATTTAACAAACTTATACAAGACAAATGTGAGGAAAGAAATCATGATACGACCACCAGGTAAGACAGGGGCCATTACTCTTGACGATGCCACTCCTTCACCATTTCAAATTGATCTTCATATAAGAAAACCAAGAACATCTGTGGCAATGGGCCCCGATCAGGTTCCAATAAAGGTGCTCCAAAAGAATCCAATGGAGTGGAGCCTGTTTTTAGCCCCCCTCTTCTCCCACTGCTTCGCTACTGGCTAAATTCCCAAATCTTGGAAAGGAAGTATAATTATCCCAAAACATTAGAAGGGCTCTCGACTGTCCCCTGGCAACTACCGACAGATAGCTCTGCTTGAGGCGACAGGAAAGATCTTCGCTGCCAGCGTTTTGGACCATCTTATAGAGTGGGCCTTTTCAACAGGATCAATTCCATTAAACCAAGCTGGATTACGCAAAAAACATTCTGTAATCCATAATAAAGCGAGGCTACAAACAATAATTGATAAATATGTGGTTTCTAAATCACAGGTCGTCTACTTCTACAGCATTAGACAGAGTGGACAGACCAACACTCTGGTGCAAGTTAAAAAATCTGGGAATCCCGGACAACTTGTTACATAAAATTGTGTCACTCCACTCCAAAACTTGGTGTCAAGTGTTACTGGGGAAAGAGAAGGGCCTCACACCGCCAATTAAAACATCGAATGGCCTACGTCAAGGGTACCTTTTAGCTCCTCTACTATTTTCCCTTTATCTCAGTGATCTCCCAGATGCAGGTAATTAATTTCCCTCTGAAAATATAATTACATAAAATTAATACCTCGATGTATGCAGATGATGTGATTATCCTTGATCTTACTCCGTTTGGCCTCCAAAGGAACCTGCATGCACTTACATTATATACAGAACAAAATGTTTTAGTCCCTAACATAACAAAAAACAAAAATAGTTCCTTTTCGAGGAAGACAAAGATATGTAAATTATAACTGGACCTTAGGAGGACAACCACTGTAAATAGTGAAGTGATTTTTTTTCTCAAACTTAAGGAAATTATTCTCATCTGCAGCACTTGGCCCACAAAACTGATGTTCATGCTAGGGCGCTTCAACAATTATATTCTTCTACCGGGCACAGGCCCTTTTCATCCCTTTTACAGGTTTTTAGTATCAAGATTCCACCTGTTCTTTCATACGCTCTTGAGCATATTCCTATAAGTCAATGGCAACCAATACAACTCAAAGAAAGCCAGATTCTTCAGAAATTAACCAAAGTGCCTCAAGCTGTACCAGTGCAAGCCCTGCACTTCGAGTTTTCACTAACTAGTACATATGCCAGAGGAATCACAAGCAATATTCGATGGGCGTATAACATCTTACACGCTGAACAAGGTACTCTTGACCAAGGATCCTCAAAATATGTTTTTTATCAAAACTTAGCGTTTGCACTGAAGTTGTCAGAATGTACAGATGATCTGCTGAAATCCTGGACCCCAGCACATTTGAAACTCTTTCTAAAACATTTGACTCCAAGGATAAGCTACGATCTTGACTTCCAGCACTGTACAAAACTGCAGTGTTATAAGGTATACGCTGAGTCAATTGAATTTAAACGAAGGCAACAATATCTTACTTTTACTTTACGACATGGTGCCCGGCGATGCATGATTTTACTTTGGCTTGGGATCCTCCCTTTCAAATCTCTTACTTGTAAATGGACAAATAACATTCATGCCAGTAGTTTAGGTGACCTCTGTGAAGGAGGAGTTCAAGACTTTATGCACGTTTTGTTTGTCTGTCCTAATTCCACAGTTGTCGTTGCTAGAAAGCGTTTTTTTTTCAGAACAAAATTGTATAATTTTTGTTGTTGAAGGATTACAAAAAGGGCACTGCTCGCCGTGTGCCAGAGGAACAGTGTGCAGATAAATAATCATTACTTTCAATCAGTTCAATCACATTTGATAGGAACGACCATCCCTGAACTCCCTTCCCCCAACCCCTCCCCGTTGTCCCCTCACCCGGATCCCACCCCCCACCCCGCACAGTGTCTACGTGGTCGAATAGCTAGAGCATAACAAAAACATATTCCGTGTGTGTACCGTTTCACCCAGGGTCAACTTGCAAGTGTCCTGCAGCCGCATCTCGGTGCGCTGGCAGCTCCAGTCACAGCCCTCTATAGTCTGCCCATCTCTTCCATATCTTAAAATGTTTTTGGGGGCAGCCCCTGGCCTCAAACACCGGGCGCTCCAGCCCCATACAAAAATCTAATCCCCTTTTCCACACCCCTATCAAGGGAGCTCTAGGGTCCTTCCAGGCCCGGGCTATATCTCGTTTGGCCGCCGTGAGGCCCAGGAGCAGCAGATGACGTTTATAGATATTACCTCCTACTTGTTCCATAACATGAAGAAGGCCCAGCTTCGGCGAGCGGGGGAGGTCCCACCCCAGCACCTCAGACAGGCAATCCCAGACACCAGTCCAAAATCTCATCAGTCTATCACACGCCCACACCGTATGTATAGAAGTGCCCACCTCACTGCCACATCGCAGGCAATCAGGGGAGGCAATCAGACCCGCTCTCCACAATCGGTCCCTAGTATAGTAGGCTCTATGTAAATATTTGAATTGGATAAAACGCAGGCGCACTGTAATTGCCGCCCCCCTCGGGCCTCCAGGGCTTCTCTCCAGTCTTCCTCCCCCAGGTCACCAATGTCTCCCTCCCAAGTGGATCGCAACCTGTCTAGGGAAGAGGAACAGTGCGTAACCAGTGTTTGATATATGTTTGAGATTTTCTTATTGTCCAAAGCCCCCATGAATACCTTGGCTTCCAGGGGGCTGAATTCAGGCAAGGAGCCAAGCCGACCAAGGAGCGAGACAAAGCGTGTCAGAGCTGCAGGTACCGGAAAAACTGAGTTCGGGGCATATCATATTCTTCTCTCAATGCTTGGAACGATTTAAGGGTCGTGCCCTTCATAACATGGCCCAATGCCGATATTCCAATCGCATCCCAGCCACAGAGGCCCCGTAGGGACGCCAGAGCCGGGAACCGCCCATTTTGCCATAGTGGGGTTTCCCTCGTCAGTTTATTCCACCACCCCATGCGGCGTAGAGCTCCACGCCACACCCGGAAAACCACCTGGGTAGCCACTGGGAGCCTCTTTTTTATGACCGCCGAGTACAATATGGTGTGCAACGTATCTGGATCCATCAGGTATCTCTCAAGGGCATAGGCCGGGTCGCCCCGGTCCCCATACGACCATTCGTTTAGAATCAGGAGGTGAGACGCCTGATAATAGGACAAGATGTCTGATGTCGCCAAACCCCCACAATAATTGGAGAGGAAGCAAGTGCGGAGCGCCACTCTCGCCACCCCACCTGCCCAAAGGAACTGGCTCAACGCCGAGTTCACCTGTCGGAACCACTGTGGTGGAATAGGATAGGGATGATTTTGCAGCTGGTAGAGGAGACGCGGGAGAGCCACCATCTTGAATATGGCCGAACGGCCATAGCAGTTCAAGGGCATTCTGGACCAGGTTTTCATGTCTGAACGTACGCGGTCCCAAACAGGCTGTACATTACGTGCCCAAGAGACCCCCGGGACATCTGTCAGGAACACCCCGAGGTATTTAACGCCTCCAGCCGCCTCCTGCAATGCTGACGCCCAGGATCCTAGGCCCCCACGCTCTCCCAGCACCGACTTCCGTAAGTTTAAGTGGAGGCCGAACACCTCACCAAATATTCGCATTATTTCAAGGACCCTTGGCCCTGATCTATTCAGTTCTGTGAGAAAGAAAAGGATGTCATCGGCGTAGAGTGCAATTCTATCGGACGGTCCCGCTTCCCATTCAACACCCCGCATCTGCGCGTCCATGCGCACCCACGCTGCCAGCAGCTCCATTGCCAGGGCAATTAAATAGGGTGAAAGAGGGCAGCCCTGTCGGGTGCCCCGGCCAATGGGGAAGGGGCTGGACACCGCTCCCGCCACTCTCACAGATGCCGTCAGGTCAGTGTACAGCAGCTGCAGATAGGAAATGAAACGAGGCCCAAGGTTGAGACGAGACAGGATGGCACGAAGATAGACCCAACTCAGAGAGTCGAATGCTCTGTCAATGTCTGCCAGGAGGAGCGCCGCCGGAATCTTGGCTGCCCGAACCGCCTCCACCACCACCTGCGCGCGTCTGATATTGTGTCTCGTCGCCCTGTGGGGCATGAACCCGGCCTGGTCTGGATGAACCAATTCAGTAATGTATGGGAGAAGACGATTGGCCAGGGCTTTCGCCAGTAGTTTCGCTTCAACATTCAGGAGCAATATCGGCCTATACGACTCATGTTGTGCAGGAGGCCTCCCAGGTTTACAAAAGACCACGATTTCCGCATGCCGCCAGTCCGCCGGAAGGCGACCGCATTCCCTGGCCACCTCCAGTGCTCGTCTGTAACGCGTTCCTAACTGGAGATGGAATGTCTTCATGAATTCACAGGGGAAGCCATTGAGCCCGGGGGCCTTACCAGTGTTTAGTTCCCCGAGTGCCGCGTCCAGCTCCTCAGCTGACAGCGGAAGCTCAAGTCGAGCACGCCCTTCATCTGAGAGCGCCCATGGCGGGAGGTCCGCAAGGAACTTGTCTACATCTTCCGCTGGAAGAGACTCCCGAGGGGCCTATTGGGCCGCATAGTATTGCGCAAAGCTGGCAGCCAGAGCAGCCGGGGCCGTCACCGGATCTCCCACCTCATCGCAGAGTCCTGGTAGGGATTGCGCCTGGAAAGTACTCTGGCAGAGCCTATAAAGCATTGTGCTGGATTTATCTCCCCATTGATAAATTCTACTTTGCGTAGCCCACCATAATTGGCGGGCCTCATCCAGTAGCAGAGAGGTATATGACTGTTGCATCAGAAGCAGCTGCCCTACGGCATCCGCATCTCCCCCCGTGCTGCACTCCATCTGCAGGTCCCGGACCCGATTCGCTGCCTCTTCTATGTCCCCCCTACGGGTCGCACAGGCTGCGGCACACCAGGCAATATCAGCGCCGTGGAGCACGGGCTTTAAGGCCTCCCAAAGGGTCACATCATCGGTTTCGGGCCTGTCATTGTCGTCCCAATACTGAGCTATGGCCTCCCTCATATGCGACTGATAACTGTCTTGTTGCAGATGCCAGGTGGATAGGCGCCACCTGAAAGGCTGCCGTCTCCTATCCAGACGCAAGTCCATCGTTATTGGGGAATGATCTGACAGGCCGCGTGGGAGCATTGACGTGGAGTCCACCCTCCCTATCCAGGTTTGGGGAATAAACAGGTAGTCAATTCTAGAAAATGACCTATGAACTGCAGAGACATAAGTGTATTCGCGGCTGTGCGTATGTTGGTATCGCCATGCATCAATCCAGCCCATCCTCTGCACCATGCTACTCAATCTAGTGGGGGTATCCGCCATTAGACCCCTTCCAGGTCTACAACAATCCATACGCCCATTCATCACATCATTCCAGTCGCCACCCACTATCGTCATCACATTCGGAACTTCAGCCCACACATCAAAAATTTTTCTATGAGAGCCTCCTGCAGCGGGGGCGGGGCATATACACTACCAAAGACCATGGGTTCATCTCCCACCCTTCCCTTAATGAAAACATATCTGCCGTGACTATCAATCCATTGTGTTTCATGTACATAGGCAAATCTGCGATGGATGAGGACCGCAACCCCCCGCGACCCCTTCACAAAACCTGCATGAAACACCTGCTGGTAACCATATCGCTGCAAGCTAAGAGTTTTGGTCCCCAGGAGGTGTGTCTCCTGTAAGAGTAGCACGTCCGCCTTTTCCCTTTTCCCCAGTCACAAGACTGCGCCCCTCTTTATTTTATCGAGCATCCCCCGCACATTCCAACTCACAACACGCAGGGACGCCTGCGGAAGGTCTGTCTCATGGGTGTCAACCGCCATCGAATGGCAAATAGGTCAGGGCCCCAGGTGTCGCGGACCACACACACACAGAAAATTCTAACCGGACTCGAATGGACACTGTGCCGATACAAACTGCCCCAACTCCCCCAACCCCCCCTCTGACCCTCCTCCCCCTTCCCCCCAACAGCCTCCCTACCCTTCCTTCGCCCCAAGCCATACCCACAACTTCCCAACCACCCCCCCACCACATACCTCAGCAACATTGAAGTACCTGTCGCGGTATAGAGTATCGCCAGCCCCCAACGGGAGGCTAAATACCTACTATGCCAATGGATCCCCACCAACTACCCACCCGATCTTAACCTACCCCTTACCCAACTAATTTCGCTAATCCTGGGGGTATGTCCACCCTCCCCTAGGCATCCCCCGACCCACATCAACCCTCTACACATGCACAATGAAGCAAGGGTTCTGGTGGCGAGTCTCAAGGATAATATTTGTCCCCGGTGCCATCATGATCCGTCAGTAGACATCCGGGGCCCTGCGCCAAGGAATAGCAGAGTAGCACGGGGCCTCAGGACTCCAGAGTTTGAGTGTCAGCAGCATTGGTGTCCCCCGTCGCCACATCGCGGGGAGGTGGGCGCTTCTGCGAACGCAATCTCCAGTTGCTCCTGCTTCTTGACCTCCGGGGCGTTCTCGGGGGCCCCGCCGTGGAGGACGAGTCGGAATCGCGACCCGGAGGGGTATGTACTCTGATGCGAACTGTCTCGTCTGTCCAAGCAAAGACCTCCTCCGGCGAGTTAAAGAACTGCGTCCGGGACTGGAAGACCACCCGTAGGCGGGCCGGATAAAGCAGGGCGTATTGGATTTTAAGATCTCGCAGTCGCGCCTCAGCTGCAGTGAAGGATTGTCGCTATTGCTGTACCAGCTTAGTATAGTCCGGGAATATCAGAATCGTGTGATTTTCATACATTAGGGGCTCTTATGCGCGGGCCTGTCTCAGGATAGTGTCGCGGTCGTGGTAGTTGAGCAGCTTGGCTATCACAGGTCGAGGGCGAGCACCCACCGGCGGCTTCAGGAGAAGTGCCCGGTGTGCCCACTCAACCACAAAGCAGCGCGAGAGGGACTCCGGGGGGAGCCACCCCTCCAGCCACTGGGTCAGGAATGCCTCCATGTTGCCTTTCTCACTGTCCTCCGGAAATCCCACAAACCGCATGTTGTTTCTCCGGGCCCGCCCTTCCGCGTCCTCAGCCCGGAGCGCAAGGCCCTACTGAATCCCTTCCATGTCGGCTACTTTCTTCTTGAGGGTCACCACGTCATCCTCCACCCCCGTGATTCTGGTTTCAGTTTCAGCAATACGGGCGACAGCGTTTCGCAAATCCTGTCGGAGCAAGGTGACGTCAGCCCCAACGGCCCCAATTTTTGTGTCCAGCATGTCTCTGGATTGCGTTATAGCTGCCATAAGGGCCGCATTATCCGGGCCCGGTCCCTGCTGACCCCCGGAGGCCCCCGCTCCACCACTTGGCCCTGTAAATTTGTCAATCGGGCCTTGTTTTGTAGTGCCACCACTGTTGCCGCCCCTCGTCATGGTGAGCCACGGGCGCAAATATATAGTTCAAGTAGGCTGTAGGGGTGTCGGGAAGCCGCTCTCTCCACTCTGGGTGGGGGCCTCTGGTAGTAATTCTCCTGTTCTCTCAGGTGTAGCGGGGGGTGCGTCCTAGCTGCCCAGGAGATCCGTGTGCCTATTCGCGGCACTGCATTGTTGCACCCCACCACGGCAGCATCCCCAGGCACAGGCGCTCTTTTCCAGTAATATGGCCTCCAGCGCCTCTGACCCAAAACCAATGGTCGTCCCACAAAGTTGTGCGCCCCCTGCTGAGGGCTCGTACTGCAGAGACGCGGAGGCACCCGTGTCCGACCTGCCCCACACTCCGTCGTCCAGGTAGTGGTCACTCAATCCTCAGAGTCCCCGGGGGGGGGGGGCTTTACCCGCTACGCGGCTCGACCTAGCCGCCGGACGAGGTGTACCCACACACGCAGTGCCGCAGCTGACAGCCCGGATAGGGCCCGCAGGAAGCCGCCACCTACAGTAGCCACAGGTCGCGTCCCGGCCCACAGGCCTCCACCGGGGGGGAGGGGGGATGGCCGGGGGGGAAGAACACAGAAGCCCCCACTGCTCCCGGGCTACCGGGCTCCCGCTGTCCGACTCGACCGCCGAGTGGAAGCGGCCCGTTTTGAGGGAGCGACCCCTCCCCCCTCAACGCCACACGCTTTGCGATGTCAGCTTACCCCGCACCTGCTGATGTCCCAGCCTCAGGACGGCGCCAGGACCCTTCCGCAGCACTTTGCGTCGTGTCGTTCTCCCGCCCGGGTCCGCGGCCCCGGATCGTCTACGGCCAAGAGTGGAGGCGGGCACACCTTTCTTCGCCGACCCCAGCTTCGCATCACTTCTGGCCGGAGTCCACCAGACTCGAGGTCCCGGCTCCGGCGTGCAGCGCAGGCCCCACCGTCGCAGGATTCAGATCTCCAGAGTGTGCGCTCCTGAATCGCCCAGATTGCCACCGGGGCTCTCCCTCTGCCTCCAGCAGTCAGTCACCCAACCTGGGCTACCGTGGGTCGGGGCGGTGCAGGATAGTTATAAGGATATTGTGCCGGCGGGACGGAGCTCACTTAGATCGCGTCCGCCATGCTTGCCGCCTTGGCCACGCCCCCTAGAAAGCGGTTTTTAAAACCAATTCAAACAAAGTGCAATTCTATAAATCTACAGAGTTTGATTTCTCTTCTTAAGTCACCTCCCAATGAATTTGTATGTTATAATCTGTGTACATTTTAAATGTTTTTAATAAATTTGTATTAGGATGAACGTTCAAAATTCTTATAATTATAAATGTAATCTTATCGTTTTCAATCATCTTATTTGTTGTTCTCAGTAGAGAACTAAATCAAATAAATACATTTGAATTTGAAACATTTGACGGGTGTGTAATTGGGATAAGTGCAAGTGGTGTGAAGAGGGAAGGTGGTGCATATTATACATCAATATTGAGTGGTGACAACCTTTCCTGCCAGATTTCTGGCACAAACAAAAATTGTAAATCTTACACGGAAGATGCAGATATAAATTCTCTGTTATCCAGGTTTGATATGTACGAGAGGACAATGTAGACGTTTCGACCCCTATGGGGACCAGCAGATTTAACTTCTTGGAAGTGGGGTCTTAATCAGGACCAAGAGGGGGAGAAGGGCACCAGTGACAGCAAGAATTCCTCAGGCTGGGATGTGATGATGTGGGACTTAGAGGCTCTCATGGTTGACACAGTAGTTTGTGTTGAGTAAGCCATGGGTTCACCGTAACCTACGGTCAAAGGTAGAAGGTATATCCGTGATGATGGGGCAAAGGTTCATTAATAACCTATAGCCGGACCGTGACAGAGAAGTCAACTGAATGCCCGTTCTCATGTGTTTTTTGATACCATGATACACATGACAACAGTCATTCGGTTGAGATCCAATAGCCCGACTCAGGTTGCTGATGCCCACCAGGGCTTTCCTCTTTTCCTGTGGGGCTCGGGGGTTCCACCGGCCACTCCCCTGGCTGTATGTCAGGGAACTATTGAAGGGTCCTACTTGGGCCTCCTGTGTGCCGCAGATTAGGGTATGTCATAGGTAGGGGCCCTCTGCTCTCCCTCTCCACCGCTACTCCGTGGTGTCAGTGGCAGACCTCGACTGGCTGTCCCCACTGTCCTGCTCGGCCGTGTGAGGTTCCTCTTGGCCGGTGTACTCCAGTAGCATGGGGCCTGTGGTAGGCCTTGTGGCTTAAAGGCGCTGCACTCTACGGTCCCCCCCTCAGCACACACAGGGACAATCACCCCGGTCTCTCTACTGTTGCTGCTTGCCATCTTGGTGATCTGGTCACAATGATACAATGCTTTCAGCTACTGGAATGTCATCGGAACCCAACCACAGTCCCTCGCAGTGCTCTTCTCACCTCCTATGCAGGCTGTATGCCTGCAGACTCCCTCTGCTAGGCCGCAGCATGTGGTAGTAGCATGGGGTCAACGATAGGCCTTATGGCTCAGGCACTGCGCTCTCGCAGATCTCGCCTTCTGTACTCACGGGGATGATCACCCCAGTCTGGGTGCTGCTGCCTGCGCTCGTGGGCGTGTGGTCGCAGTATCTCAGTGCATTCTGCTCCCGGACTGCCGCTCGAGCTCAGCCGTGACTCCTGGCAATGTCACTCTCACCTCCCATGTGGGCTATGTCACGCAGGCCTTGGGGGGGGGGGCGGGCGCTGCTGCTCCCTGGCTTTGTTCACCCTTTTGCCTCTCCACTCAGCTCCGCCAAAGTCAAGGGCTCTGCTTTCCTCCCAGGAGCCCCCGGTAACCAGCAGCTCCAGCTGGAAACTTCTCTGTTGTGTACCCGCTGGGTATGCTTCCTTCTGGGTGTGGCCTGAAGCTAGAGGCGGCGGCTGCTAATACATCTCCCTCTTGTCTCTCTGCGGCCGTTCACGATGCTGCAGCCACTCCCGCCAGCAGAATCTCGCTCCAAGTCATGACGCCAGATGGTGGTCCCCTCTGGGATCAATCTATGGGGGTCTCCTTATGCAAGCGACAGGCAGTGGCAAGCTGGGAGACGAGGACAGACACGTCCTATTCATTCGCTATCTTGGTCATGCCACCCTCATAGATTTTTAGACGTCCCTCTAAAGCTTTCAAGAAATCGATAACTGCACTTTCCTCTTTATATTTTTCCACTTTCTGTCTCACTATTTGGAGATCCTGTCTTGTTTACTCCAGGTCAATTTCCAACATTCCCTTGCATGTTTTACCCATGTGTAGTGCCCATTCTTTCAAAAGTTCGGGGTTATGATTTTCATAGGTGGTGATTTTGGAAATACTGAATCCTCTCAGAACTCGACCGACTTTAATTTAATTGGTTAAAGATGTTACTTCCCACTATTTGTTAATATATTAGACAGTAAATTGTTATATGATATCACTGTATGTTTACAATGAATTAAGATACATGTGATTGTGATAAAACGATGATTATTATGTTTATACAAAGTTTGGATTAATGGAAATATTGATTGCTTATATTGTTTTAAGATCGAATATGTTGACGTTTTAATTATTGCACTTTATGCACTTTACATTGGGTGAAGTAAATGAATTTTTTTTTTTGCTTTTAACCCGATTAATTATAATAAACTACACTGATGTCTTGCCTAACAGTAAGAGACGATCATCACAATGAAAGACGATACGATGGATAAAGTGAGTCTGTTTACTATGTTTATTGACCAAAGAAAATACGATAGATCTTTTTTTGGACATTTAATTGTATAATGAAATTTTGGTTAAAATGTGTTAAATATTTTCAGTCATGATTTAATCAAATTAAGAAAATTCGTATAAAATTGGTCGATTGACTAGGATTTGTTAGGACTGCTTCCATGTCTATGATGACGTCAAGTGCATTTCTAGGGTGCATAGAGCATCATATGTAACTTGACAAAGGCCATTGCAGACGAAACGCGTCCTTTTTTTGCACAATAAAACACTTGTGTATTGGATTGGTGTGCCTCATCCTTTGTCCGTTGGACTGGATTTCTTGTGAATAATTTGGGAGACTTCCGCCCCCACCGCAAGCACCGGCACATAAAGGCAGGCTTTAAAGCGTTTCTGGTAACTGGAAACTGGGCATTATCTGCATATATATATTCACTAAAAAAACAAAGGTTACAGTTTGGTTCAGATTTTACGCACACAAAACCATAGATTTTAGCAGTTAGAGTTATCTCAAGTAACTATAACTCATGCCCTAAGGTAACCATAATTGTGCCCCACCATGCACAGTTTTCTCATAAATAATTTAACAGCAATTGTTGCAGTGATATTATCAATGATGTCGTAGCAGATATTATGAGTCATGTAAGTGGGGTGATTTGGAGTGCATGACGAGGGGTGTGAGTTATAGTTAACTTATGGTGCAAGTTATAGCTTCTTGAGATAACTACTGAATTTCTATGGTTTGTGTGTAAAATCTGAGCTTAACTATAATATCCCTGTAATCTGTTTTTTTGAGTGAACTTCTAAAGTTTTTTAACATTTTATTTCCTGACTATAACGCCCCTGTATCCTTTGGGTTATTTCAGTAAATTTCTAGTTTTTTTTAAATGCAAAGTCATATTTAATCAACACACGTTAATCCAGCAGCCGTGCATGGCAGGAGATTCGACCACAAGGCCTGGTCTGCGTCCAAACCCCTGCATGCAGCCAACCCCACACCGTGCGCAGCACAGGTTTGCCACAAGGCCTGGCCTGCAGCTTGGCCCAGTGGCAACCCCACAAAGGCAGCCATCCCGGGCGGTGGGCATTCAGCTCCTCTCCTGGGCCGATTTCATCCCCAGGGACCCCGTACCCTGGAACCTAGCATATTTTGTGGGGGAGGCAGGCATGAGTCCCTATCCTTGGGTGGATTTTGCCCCTGGGGATGCCATCCCATGGGCCCGGTGCATTATTTTTAGTGAAGGTGGGTACATTGTCCTCCCCAAGCCATTTTAG
Source organism: Lissotriton helveticus (assembly GCF_964261635.1). Taxonomy (NCBI): domain Eukaryota; kingdom Metazoa; phylum Chordata; class Amphibia; order Caudata; family Salamandridae; genus Lissotriton; species Lissotriton helveticus. The sequence continues at coordinate 120,656,148 of NC_136067.1, forward strand.
GCCCTGGTGACCCCATCCTACTGAGGCCCACAACTGGATTTATGGGGGAGGGGGCAGTAGCACCTCTCCTGGGCCAAATTCAGCCGCGGGAACCCCATCTTTGGCAGCCCTTCATTCTGTTAAAGGGGTAAGGGGAGAACACGCAACGCCCCTTCCCCATGGCAATTTGTCCACAGGCACCCCATCTTCTGAAGGCCCAGCTAAGAAAGGGTAGGAGCCCTAGAGCCCACTTAGGTCCCACTGCATCCTCTATGAGTGTCAGGGGGCTGCCTCTTGGACCCCGTAGCCTCAGCTGGCTCCTCGAATCCAGCGGTAGCCGGCATTGCTTCCGGCTGCAGGTAGCAGCTAAAAATGCTGCTCCCTGTTGGAGGGACCAATATTTAGATCTGTTTCCATGTCCACATCACTAAGAGCAGGAGAACAGATCTGAAGTCCGCTCCCAGCTGACAGGAGTATTTATAATACTCCCGCCAGCTGGGAGCAGCCCTTGTGTTCGCTCTCGCTTGGCGGGAACTTTGAAATTGCTCCCGCCTAATGAGAGCTAACACAAGTTTTCCTGTCCGAGCCTGTGCAGGCAGGGAAAACTCTATACCCCAGGAGTGGGCATTACGGAACATAGAAGGAGCCAGCCCTGGAGAATGGTGTCCCCCGGGCCATTAATGTCTCTGGGAGGGGGGCGCATAATCCCTCCCCTCAAATATATGTATGCCCACCCCCCGGATTTCCGCTGGAAAATTTAAAAAAAAGCAGTTCTGTCACCAGGCCTAGAGGGTTAGGGTATTTCTACCCTGCCTCTTTACACTAAATTACAAAAAGAGATCTTTCTGTACCAAGATCTTGTTTTCTGCTAAATTTGGTGCAATTCTGTCTAGTGGTTCTGGCTGTAGTCATGTCTAAAAACCCTATGTGAAATTGCATAGGGAAACCGCGTTTTGGGACCCCTCCTTTGTCTCGGCCCCCACTTGAAGAATCATACCAAAACCTTCCAAACAGCAGCTGAAATAAGTAGCAAACTAGTTTTGAAACTTTCGTGAAGATTCGGCAAATGTTGCCAAAGTTATTAGTAAAACAACAAACGTTTTTCCCATGGAAACTAGATCCAAAGTATCACTACCTACCGGATATATATATATACATATATATATATATATATACATACATAGCACGGGGCACAGGGGCTGATGTGGTTCGAGGACCAAGGGAAGCGCTTGACAGACATCACAGCAGGATATTGGTTCCAGCAGCACCACTGACTGTCCTGCACGCAGTACAATCATTTTGGTGTTACCATACCCCCCTGCATCACCTACCTGAAAGCCAACAGCATTCTAGGACCAGTAGGTTACTCAAAGCCTGTGAGCTGCTATCAGTGAGCATACACACCTGTTTGGGGGTGGAGCTGACGTTGTCCAATAACAACGGAGCGGGACTCCTAACAACCGGTACTGTGAAACCTCCTGAACACTGCTTTGGCACTAAGGAAGGCCGACAGGCTGAAATGCATTTGCCGTAATTAAAGTGTTTGCCTGGTTCTCCCCGATGTGGCCTCTGCTCTGTCCGTGAGGAGGGAGTTTATGGTGATGCTTCATGCAACAGTCAGAGATGCGGTACAGAGGCCCCCATATTGCAGGTTGGACCCAACTTCACTGGCTGCTGCCTCGGCAGCTTTGCAGTGATTTTCAAGTTATTGAAAGGTTGGGGCCCACCTCTACGCTTCGGAAGGAGAATGGCGATTGTGAAGTGATTCCACTGCACGCTGGGCGGGATGCACGGCCATACCTCCCTCCGCCGGATGGATTCCTGAGCACGGGGGTTGATGTGGTTCGGGGACCCAGGGAAGCGCTTGACAGACATCACAGCAGGATATTGGTTCCAGCAGCACCATTGACTGTCCTGCACGCAGTACAATCATTTGGCGTTACAATACCCCCCTGCATCACCTACCTGAAAGCCAACAGCATTCTGGGACCAGTAGTTCATTCAAAGCCCGTGAGTTGCTATCAGTGAGCAGACACACCTGTTTGGGGGTGGAGCTGACGTTGTCCAATAACAACGGAGCATGACTCATAACAACCGGCACTGTGAAACCTTCTGAACACTGCTTTGGCACTGAGGAAGGCCGACCGGACAAAATGCATTTGCTGTAATTAAAGTGTTTTTCCTGGTTCTCCCCGGTGTGGCCTCTGCTCTGCTCTGTCCATGAGGAGGGAGTTTATGGTGCAATATATATATATATATATATATATATATATATATATATATATATATATATATATATATATATATATATATATTTATATATATATATATATATAGCTATATATATTACCTACTGGCGGTCGCCAGTAGGTAGTTATAGTTAGGACCTAGTTTCCATAGGAAATCTGCAACATTCTATTGGGAATAACTTTGGCGCGGGTGGACGAATTTCTCAAAGCTCTGCTCCTTCCCTGAAAGTTTGGGGGGGGCCCTATTTCAGTGAATATATATATATATATATAAATATATATTCACTGAAAAAACCATAGGTTTCACACCAGTTATAGTTAGCTGGAAATTTTACTTGCATAAAACCAATGAAATTCCCACGTTATAGTTAGTTGGACTCACTATAACTTGCGCGTGCAATGCACTGCTGATGACGTCACATATTACATCACTCATGACATGGTCAGTGACATCACTCATGACATCACTGATGACACCATCCAGTGAATGTGTGTATTTAAAAAAAAAAAATATGTGTTATATATGTATATGTAAAAGTTGATGGAAAAATAAATGTTTAAATAAGTGGTTACATGGATGTTTTAAAAAAAAAAATTTGATTGGTTAACTCGCTTATTGAGTGTATCTTAGTGAATACATATATTAGTGAGTAATGTTTAAATATTTAAATATATGGATTAGTGTTTCACTTTGTGTATAAGTGGCTGCATGGGTTGGTGAGTAGCTACATGTGTAGGTATATGGGTTATTAGATGTTTTTCTTAGTATCAGTATAAGTGTTTGTATGGTTTGGTGGGGATATTACTTAGCACATAGATGCATGAATGACTGACTCTCTCTTTGTTTGGGTGGATGAGTGTGTATATGTGTGTGTTAGTGAATGAATGACTGTCTCACTAGTGTCTTTATCAGTAACTACATATGATTTAATCTAATATATGTGAATATTGATGTATATAAGTGAGTATATGTGAGAGTGAGGGATTGTAAGAGTTCCTGTTTAAATAAGTATGTGTTTCTATAAGTGATTGTTTAAGAGAGTAAGTATGTGTAAGTTTCCTTAGAAGTAAGGTGGTAGTGTGTGTATAGCTGTATATGCAAATAAATGGATGTTCAATAGTTTATTTGCATGTGTGAGTATGTGTGAGAATATCTTTTGGATGACTGTCGATGTGTAACAGGATGTATAGGTGTATCACTACATATGATGAGTGAGTATATGTATGAGTGACTATATAGAACTGTTGGTCAATGAGTGGATGTGTATATAGATGGTGGAATTATTGAATTGGTTGTTGTAACTGGTATGGGTATCTGCATTTTTTTGAAAATTTTAGTTTCTATTTTTGAATATGTGTTTCCAGGGTTACATTACAGTGAAAGGAGGTCTGTCACTCTGTCACAAGGATGGTGTCATCAGTGATGTCACTGACCATGTCATGAGTGATGTAATATGTGACGTCATCAGCAGTGCATTGCACGCGCAAGTTATAGTGAGTCCAACTAACTATAACGTGGGAATTTCATTGGTTTTATGCGAGTAAAATTTCCAGCTAACTATAACTGGTGTGAAACCTATGGTTTTTTCAGTGAATTTAATAGGTTTTTTAAATGCTAATTCCTAACTATAACTGGTGTGAAACCTATGGTTTTTTCAGTGAATTTCATAGGTTTTTTAATAGCAAATCTCTATAGGTATGAAAAGTAATATTTTTTATAATGAATTTTATATTGTATAATTATGTAATTTTTTTTTTTTTTTTTTGCCCGGGGCGCTCCCGGGGCGTGTACCGGGGAGCGCCCCGGTCAGCGCAATGTTGCAGCGCGCCCCGGGGCGCGTACCGGGGAGCGTCCCGTTAGCGCTATTTTCGCGAACGAAAACAACATCGTGACGTTTGGTGTAGACACGTGATGCGTCATATGACGCACAGCGTAAGCGCACCCGGAAGCACGCGAGCGCATACGATCGCGCAATGTCTTGACGCTCTTACACTACGCGCCCCGGAGTGCGACTACGGGCACGCCCTGGGGCGCGTAGCGTAAGCGCGTCGGGTCATGTGACCTGAAAATAACACTTTCTATTGGTGCAGAACAGTTTTGGTTTCCAAATGAGTAAAGCCCGGGTCATATGACCTGAAAATAACACTTCTCATTGGTTCAGGACACTTTGTTTTTTGCAAATGATGAAAGACCCCACCTTCTTTCCTTATTCTGACTTTGTCCTTTGACTGAGGAAGACCTGTTTCAGCAATAGAGAGAGAACTATTTTGTACTTTCAAATGGCTACTGTAGCTGCAACAGCTGGAGCATCTGCACCACCACCACCACCACCACCACCAAGAGGACCACCACAACAGTACATTGGTGGTCAAGAAGAGGAGGAGGAGGAAGAGGAAGAGGAGGAGGGGAGAACATGGCTGCCTGAACAAAATACCCCATACAAGCCCAGGTCACACATTGTATGGGAGTTTTTTTCAATCCCAGAGGGCAAGAAAAAAGTGAATGCGGCCAAGGTAACTTGCCTAATCTGTGGCGAACAACTCTCAAGGGGCAACCCAAACAAAAAATATTTCTTTGGTAATAATACCATGATTCGACATATGATCCGGAAGCATCCTAACAACTATTCGCGTGCAGAGCTCAGGGAACTGGCCAGTAACCTCCCCCAGTCTTCAAGGACCACCTCCAAAAGAACACAACCCACTCCATCGGGACCAGAAACAACGGAGATGATGCCTTGTATACAACCACGATTTGCAGATTTTAGAATCACATGTATTGCATGTGGCAAGCTCATCGCCTATGGTGAAAAGAGCATGAAGCTCGTCGTCCTTGCTGGTGACAATCACAAATGCCCCAAAAAACAGTAATTTTTTCCGTTTTTTGTTTTTTGCTCCTGTTGAGCCATTTACAATTCCCTGTTTTTTGTTTCTCCCCATAAAAAATACAAAAAAATATAAAACTGTTTTGAAAAGCCCAAAAAAGTACAAAATGTTCAAAAAAACATTGAAAAAAATATAAAACAACAAAAAGAAGAAAAAAAACAGTTCTTTTTAGAACTACCTTTCATATATAAAAATAAACCTATATTTTTAATGAATCTCTGTCAATTTTTTTTTCTTAGGGCAGTTCTTTTTAGAACTACCTTTCATATATAAAAATAAACCTATATTTTTAATGAATCTCTGTCAATTTTTTTTTCTTAGGGTACGCGTACCGGGGCGCGCCCCCCAAAAAAATAGAATTTTTTTTTTTTATGAAGGAGTTAGCATGAGGGAAGAACACAAAGAGAGTAATGTTAAGAGAAAGAGAGCTACAGGATGAACACAGAGGGATTGTTTATTACATAGTAAAAAAAAGAGAAGGTGTAATAGGGTGAAATTGAGAAAAGTAAAATGACTAAAGGAGCGAAAGAAGGGAAGAGAGAGGAAGAAGACTAAAGTAGAGATAGTGGGAGAATGTGAGTGGGTGTTGAAAGAAAAAGAAAGGACAGTAAAAAATTGAGAATAAAGGGTAGTGGCGTAACCGGGATAAATTAAGAACGGTGAGTGAGGGTAAGAAAAGACCAGTTAGTGTAAGTAAATAGGGGTGAAAGAGGGTGAATAATTGAATTAGGATAAGACATGGGGAGTGACAAAGAGAAAGGACAAAGAGAGTAAAGAAAACAGTACCTGAATGGGTTTGAGTGAAACAGCAAAGAAAGATAAGTAATGCAGTGTGTGTGACTTCTAGGGAGTCAGTGGGGTGTAGGTCGGGGTGTGGGTGTGTAAGGAGTGTCTGTGGGTGTGGCTGTGTGGGGTGTTTTGGTGTGGGTGGAGGTGGAGGTGAGGGTGTGTGAAGTATGTGTGAGGAGTGTATGGGTTTGGGGTGTATATGTGTGCGATGTATGTGTGTGTATGGAATGTGTGTGTGTATGTGAAGAGTGTGTGTGGGGGGATTTTTTGTGTGTATGAGGTGTGTGTGTGGTGTGTGTGTGGGCTGTATGTTAGAGGTGTGTGTATGTATTGAGAGGGGGATGAGGTGTGTGTGTAGGAGTAAGGTAAATAATTAAGAAAAAAGAATGAGTGAATAAGCAAAGGAAGGGAACAGAGGGTTAGTGAAGTAAAGAATAGGGATTGAAAGAAGTTGAATATGAGAGGGGAAATCGGGAAATTGGAGTAAACATGGAGAATAAGAATAAGTGAGGGAAGCAGAGTAAAGACACAGGAGTGAGGTTGGTTGAGAAAATATTAGTGAGCTTAAAGCAAAGGGTGATGACAAAATACATTTTTATAGTCATACTTACCATATAATAAATGTATCTTTAATTAATTTTTTTTTACTACACTTTGTATCTGTGAAAGAGAGAATTTTTTTGTTATAATTAGTCAAATGTGTATTTTAAATTAAAATATACAAATGAAGAGGTTAAAAATCATAACAGTGTATTTAGAAATAAAGTAAGAGTGAAGGACACAGAAATGGAAATAAAGTAAGGTAGAAGGATAAAAAGAGAAAAAAGAAATAGAATGAGAGCAAATTACTAAGAGTAAGGCATATAGATTCACTGACACAGAGGAAGAGAAGAACAGAGAAATGAACTGAAGGTAAGAAAGATACTAAAACAATGTGAGTTACCAAAACTAAGTCAGGAAACAGTAGTAAGTAAAAAGATAATAACAGAGACGGAAAAGAGTCTAATTAAGGATGCATTTAGAAGATTGAGAAATAGAAGATAACTGAGAGTAAGTGAAGAACAGTCAAAGTGAAGGGATGAAGGGAGAGAGGATAATATACCACGATTGAGGGAAATGGAGTCAGGAAGTTAGTAGACAGACACACTAAGAGAAAAACTGAGTGAGGTGGAGTACAATGAGTGACAAAAGGAAATGAGTAAGGAGCAAAAAAAGGAAAGAGAGGAGAAGACGACTAAAAGAGTGGTCCTGAGAGAAAATAATTTGGTGATGAAAGTAAAGAGAAGGACATTGAAAGAAAGGAAATGAGGGATAGTAATGGAACCAGAGTAAAAGAAATGGGATGAAGAACGATGAGAGAGGAGCAGTCAAGTTGTTGTAAAAGAAATGATAGAAGGTAGATAAACACAAGTGAACATAACACAAGGAGAGTGAGGCACTGAGGACATAGAGGTAGTGAACGAAAAATAGAGAAAAGAGGTCAAAAGAAAGGAGCAAACAAAGATAAGCGAGGGAGAGTGGGTGAGTTATAGTGATAGAGTGCGACAATGCTGCTCAGTGAGTAAAGAGGAATTAGTAAAAGAGCAAAGGAGGAAAAGACGGAAAAGGGAAGTAAAGCAGAGAGACTGAAAGCTGAAAAGTGGTGCAAGGGAGAGAGGGGATGCAGACAGTTGAAATGAGAATGAGAGGTGTTAAAAGAAGTGCAGTAAATGAATGGGTGTGAAACAGAGTGAGAGAAAGGAAGTGTGAGTGAGTAAAGAGAGCTGAAAGAGAGAGGAAAAAGGAAAATGAGTGTCAGAGAATGGGAATACAAATTAATTTACACAATCCAAATTATAGTATAACTTGTACAACATGTTACATAGTTTATTTTTGCTGTTCTCAGAATATATTGAATTTCACTTAAAACAGTGAGTTCAAATTACTCATCATATGACAGCGGAAAAAAAAATACAATCTAAAAGATTGTGTTTTAAAAAAAAACTTAGATACTGACAAATGACAAATGTACACTAAACTTTGATTGACTTACTTTTCCTTGAGGCCAAATAGTATATCATGGAGGTCCTTTTCTCGTTGCAAAGTACTCTGCTGTTCACTAAAAAATCCATTTAATTGACTTTCTAGAAGAAAAGCTCCAAGAACATCTGAAATATTTTCATTATTTTCATATACTCCTTTTTTTCAGTCATGACTCTTTACTCATTCCTGTACCTTTCCTTTTGGCCAAATAGTGTCAGATGTATGAGTATATTTTCAAAATAACTCTAAGAAACTCTGAAGTTACCTTTTTTCCGACATTCTGAAAGAAAGGCTCATACACCATTTTCACAATATTTAAGTATTTGTAAAAACATCTCTGACTCACTCATGTTCATCATTTTGTATAATACTAATATGACATACTATGAGATCCACTTACAGTACCTATGACAAGTCAATTTTTTATATTACCTGGATCACTTTTACTCAGAATATATTTTTAAACAGCAAAATAACCTTTATTAACTGCTCCCGTCTTCAAAGGCCAATTACCTTTACTTAAATTTTGGTTGTAAAAACACTAGGTATGAATTTTTTAAGCCAAAAGGCAAACGTTGTTTGAAAGTGAAATGAATGTCGTTACAGTGGGTCCAACCTTTACAACTTTTTAAATAGCATGTGTAATGCCCTGATGTTATAGAAGGACCGTCATGAAAAATAATAGCTACAGTTGCAAAGGTTCTTCCTGATATTGATAACTGAGAACCAACGAAATTTTTAATAGACGTTGTCAATTTAGTTCCATCAGGTCTACATCGTTGGAACATTAAAATGACATACTGACCATAATTTTGTAGAAATAATGTGGACAGCATAGTAGACTTACATTGGGTACACACCATATTGTGATCCGCTGCTTTAACTAGATTATTAAAAGGCACTGATTTGCAGTCTGGTAAAGTCAAATATATAAATCTTTCAGTGTCTATTCTAGTAGTACTTGATAAAGTACAGTTGTCGCAGTCATGCTGCCATTGATAAGAAAGGCTAAAAAGATTTTTTATATCTACACCTTCATCTTCCAATACATCAAACATATACATTAAAAATTCCTGACAATCCTGCTGAATATTCTGTGAAAATTGATTTTGACCAGAACATATGTCTAGAAGATTTCGAATTTCTGAAACACTTTCTATTTTTGCTCTATCACTGTTACATTTCTGAAACACGGAATTCAACAAACAACAGAATTTTGATCCCGATTTTCAACAATCTGTTCTTGTATGTTTTAAAGAAAAAAAACAACATTAACCACTACATTAGCATAGCAGTTGACACCAGAACTGTTTTCAAACTGAAATCCAACAACATCTTCAACAGAATCCTTTTTCTTTCTACTTACAATTACAGTTTCATCTACTTTTTGTCTTTTTGCTACTACCTCACTGCAATTATTCTCATTTCTTCTTTTTCGGCCTACCACACGTTTTTCAAACAGAGGATATTGAGGCAAATGTGGAGCATACTCTCTTCTTAACCTATTGTATTCTTTAACACAATGTAGATCTGCACAAATCTTTGTTTCATCACACTCAATCAAGTACAATCCTGATAAAGTTCTGACTCGTGATAATTCCACATATGCCATACCCTCTTTAAACACAGAACTTCCAATGTTCACCAAAGCGCTATCTACACTTAAACCTTGAGATTTATGAATTGTCACCGCATATGCCAAACAAATAGGAAACTGTTTTCGGCGAACATATAAGTCTTTCACAAGCAAAAATCTAGCTGAACAACGACAAATTTGTTCTATTTCCTCAATGCCATCAAATTTAATTTTTAACATTTCAATTCCATCTCTATTTTTGTAATTCACAAAACCAACAACATGACCCATTGCTCCATTTACCAGACCTCTTTCAACATTTAAATTCCTTCTCAAAATGATATGACAATTTAAACACACATTCAGAGTCTTTTCAAAACCAGCAGTTTTAGATATAGTCTTCTCTAATGAATCCAATTTTGATTTCAAATTTTCAGACAAAATAATTGTTGCTCCCATATGTTCAATTTTATCTATAGCTTCCAGTTTCACTATCTCTTCATTTTCTAACTTTAACATTTTGTTGTTGAACATGGAACATTCTTTCAGAGTTGGCATCAAACATATGCCAGATTTCTTCTCATCAATTTTCTTAAAAATATACTCTGGAAGAATGTTTTCATTTTGGTACAAATTTGAAATTAATCGTCCATGTAAAGCTTGTTTCCCTTGCTGACTTACTTTTCCGATTCTTACATCTTGTAGAATATTTTTATAATCTTCATCCTTTGCCTGCCGCATATTTTGAAGCAGTTCTGCATATTTGAAGTTTAACCATATATTAACGTTTCCAATGCTTCCTCGGCACTTCCTGGTATCTTCATGCGTGAGCATTTTGAACACAGGTTGTCCTTTCACTGGAGTCAACTGCAGTAGATCTCCAAAAACAATAATATGTTTTCCTCCAAATAAGACATCATAGTCTGTTCTAAGAATTTCTTGCATTCTCAAATGCACAAAAGCAAGCATTATATTTGATACCATGCTTACTTCATCAATGATAGGAAGTTTCATTTTCTTCAGGACTCTCGAAACTTCGGAACACGCATCTCCAGATAGCTTGTGATATTGCAATTTGTTATCATGCTCCACTGGCAGCATCAGTAAACGATGTAAAGTAATCCCTTTAATGTTATGTGCTGCCAGCCCAGTTGGAGCAGTAACAACACAAGATAGCGGTGATTCAGTCCTTTTCTGCAGATAAGTTGCAATTGCTTTAATCAGAAAACTTTTTCCAGTTCCCGCTTCTCCACTTACGTACAGTTGGACTGGTTTAAATGATGTACATGAGCATTTTTTTTCTCATGAGTGAATCCATGTTCAATCTGATCTGTGACTTCGTCATATATCTGTTTCTGCTCAAGGTTTAGTTGTTTCACCAAATCTTCTAAGTTAACTACATCATCTTGAGCTTGTTCCATATCTTTTTCCACCTCATCCATGGCAGTGGCAGCTTCATTTTGAATAATTGGTCCTCCAAGTGGATCCTGACTCAATGAAGCAGGACTCTGACTGTCTTGAGAACTGTCTCTAGCAATCTCTGCAGCAATTGTGGCTTCTTGCTCTATTTCTTCGTTCAACATTTGCAGATAACTTGGAAAAACAGGACATTCTATGGTATCCTTGGTTGCATTAAAAGAATCTTCGTAACAGAGAAAATCTCCAAGTAGTTCCTCTTCTGTACGCCATGGCTTAAAGAGTTGCAAAAGAGCTAAATAGTAAAATTCCCTTTTGTCTGGATTTTCACAACTCAATTTTCGATGATTAATCAAATGGCCTTTTTTCTGTTTCACTAGACATCCTTCACATCCAATGACAGCATATATTCCATTATTGATATCTTCTCTGATGTTCCTCTTATAAATATAGCTTTGAAGAACTTCATAGAGACAAGCGTTCTCAAGGTGAGGACTTCTATTTGCATAGTCTGTATCCAACATGTTTGTCTTCAAAATATCTGTACTTTCTGGTTCTTTCTCCGCCAAATACTCTATCTCTTGTACAGATTTCAAAACTCGATTTTGTGTTGCAGCAAGACCTAGACTCACCCAAATGATGGTTCTAGATTTGGCATAGAGACTTGCTGATGACAATCGATCAGAACATTCATATGCTCCAATTTCTCGATGCGACAACATCTTCAGACTGTAACTGTATAATTTCTTGCTTAGACTCTTTTCATGTGAAATGTCCTCCCACATTTCCTTCAGTTCTGTTTTTTCTTTTTTTGTGATGTAAGACGTCACATATCGAGCCACAGCAATAGAGTTGTCAGCAACAAATTGAATATCCATGTTAGCATACCACATGGACAAAATCACTGGGTCGTAGTCGTTGATGTACTTGGACTCTTCGTTTCTTTTTAAATTGTATGTATTTTTTGGTGACTTCCTCGTCACAGTATGTCGCAGAGAAGACATCAAATTATTTACTCTTCCTTTAGAAATCACTGGTCGTGGAAAGCTGAAACAACATTTTGTGTAGAACTTGTCCTTGTTTCTGAATTTTCGACGACAGTACTTTCCACAACGATGGGATTGAAAGCGTAAAACTTGTTGCCTTAAACTGTTTTCTTCGGTAGTTTTCGGAACAGCACATGTTGAATACTCTTCAATTAAGCTCATCACTGTCTCATCCGAATCTGTTCCAAATTTGGGTGCATCTTTAATCCACAACAACATATGTATGTGAGGAGCACCTCTCGCTTGATACTCCTTTCTCCAAAAGAAATCCAAAACCTCTCCAAGGGGAGGATTTTTTTTGTTGGTAATAAAAGACATCATAGCTTCAAATCTATGATTGAAATATCTGCATACATTCACTGGATCCAAAGAACACAGTTCTCCAGGTGTTTTGAATGCTATATTTTGTATATTTGCATTTGCCTCGCGTAGAAATTGAAGTAAGTCGTCCCATGCATACTCGGCACAGCTAAGAGTGAGGAACCATGTAGGAGTTCCTAAGCTTCTTAGCATACATTTCAATTCCCCATGACGACGGTACCAATACTCGTTTGTACCACGCTGACATGCCATGAGATTGATTAAATGAGATTCCAAAACATTATCTTGCAGATTCACTTTCTCCATAAAGTCCCTCGCCGAAACATTTTGCAGATGTGCTCCACTTTTCAGTATATGGTTTACTGCATAAGAAAGCCCAGACAAGTCACTTTCATACAGTAAATGAAACAAATAGGGAATGCATTGACGAAACCTTGGATCTTCAGCATATAATCTTACAGTTCGATATTCAGATGCAGGAATTTGAAGTGGTCGATCGTCATATCGTCCACCTCGACCTGTTGGAAATAGCTGTGGAAAACAACGAGCTTCCAAACTTTCTTCCCATACACTAATGGGACTTCCTTTTGCTGCTTTAATTTGAAACAATTCAATTGCATTCCCCATTACTTCTTTGGAATGCAAAGGATGAACAGTATAATGTTCATATATTTCTTCACATCTAGACACATCAACTTTTTCAATTTGGCCGCCTGAACAATCATTGTCTTCATCTGTAGCTGTTTCCTCTGCTGCAACACATACATCTTTGTAATACTCATTGTTTTTGACTAAATTCAACGTTGCCTTTTTGACTTTCCTAACATCCACTAAATCTTGCCAGATTTTCTTACTCTTTGTCGGAACCCCATTAACTAGAATAACTAAAGGTTCCTCTTCTACTTTTTCTATACCAATTGTATCAATATCTTTTTTGAAATCTAGAGGCAAATAAACAACTCTTCCCTTTAATCCTCTCTGCAAATCTGTAGGAGGTAATTTCCCTATCTTAGGCTCCATGCGAACAATTGCCTGAAAAGCATGGACACATTGAATCAAAAGAGACTCATATGTATTTAAATCCATCAATTCACGGGGAATGTCTACCAACTCCAAATTATTATGAACAGCTCTAGCAGGCATTCTATTTTGATTTAACTTATCATAACAATATTTACAAATACGCTGATCACAACTCAAATCAACACAATTCCCCACCCACAAATAATTTGTAAAATCCTTCCACTCATAATTATTCATCTTTTCACTTTGTACGTATAAATCAACTAATCTAGTTTGATGTTTATAATGACTTCGCCGACAACACACACAAGTAAAATTCGGCCTTTCACTTGATTTCACCTTAAACCTGGTAATTTCCTGCTCAAACTTTTCTTTACTTGAAATCTGTACATTCTCTTCCACATTACCTTGAATTGCTGTGTCAATTTCTACACTGTCCTCTTTTTCACCAAAATAACAAATCTCAATTTCTTCACAAATCTTCTTCACATCTAATTCAGTTCCATGCAAAAGAGCACTGTTTAATTGTTTAAGCTTAAGTGCTGGACTTTTTGCATAATACAACATTCTCACTAATTTCCTCATTTTGGTATGATGCACTGCTAACATCCTAAAATGATGAAAGACACTCTGACAGACTTTTCTTGAAAGACAAGCCAGTGAATGCCCTTGCAAAACTGTGTTTTCTCTCACTCTGCAAGGATCTAAGTCGTGCAACAACTTCACTTTCTGCTTTAGACTTTTCTTACTATATGTACGTAAGAAATTACAAAACAAATCAATTGATTCCTGTCGCACACTACAAATACGACTACACTTCCAAGTGTACACTGGACCCTTAGTACGTCTCCCTAAAACTTCATCAGTTAACACCTCTTCTGGTTCTCTAGGCACAAGTTTCTCTTTTTCAATCGGACAACCGTCTTTCACTTCATACGCTCGACCACTGGAGTCAACTGCATGCACTAAATCGTTCTCCTGGAAGTAACTCTCCTCATTAAAAAATGGCTCACAACTTGAACTATGCATCCATTCTCCTAAAAAAACTTTACAAAAATTAGTCCGATTAATTACTCTTTTCCATCTACTGTTTGATTTGAAAACATCAATTGTCTTGTTAAGTGTCCTAATTCTATTGAATATTAAAATAAATAATTTTTTCTTAACTTCAAAAGCCTGATCAACAATCTTCTCTACACTTTTCTTTTTCTTATAAAAAGCAGCTCTCTGTTTACCTTTCCTAATGTTTTTTAACAAATTTAAAACCACCCTATTGCGAAACATTGGTTTACGAATGTCTCTAAACTGATTCTGCTTTCTATTCCTATACATATTATTCTCTCCTGCTCCAGTTGTAGGATTCTTTGAGGTTCTCTCCTTCCTTTTCAAATTTACTCTCTCATTCTCTTTTTCTACATGCTGTCCAACATTTTTTTTTGATCTACATATGTTCCGTAAGAACGACTTAGTGGTCTTACCAGGAGCTTTGTTCCTGTTTTTTTAAGTATTTGTTGTTGAAGAGTGCTGTAATTCCGTTGCTGTTTTTGTTTGTAACCGTATTTCATTTTTCCTTCTTCTTTGCCTTGAGGGCATCTTTCCTTACTCTTGAAATCTTGATTTCAATCTGTGTTAAAAAAAACATAGCACATTATAGACCACTATTATCAAACAACAAAGCAATGACAAAAAACAAACGGTCTATTCAGGGTTACAGATCAAGTGAGGATTCTCCAAGGGTGCAAAAGAGGTGAGACCTGTATTGAAGAGAGTAGTGGAAGAGAGGTATGTCCACAGGTACAAAGAAAGTGAGACCTGTGTCTAAGAGTGCAGTAGGAGATAAGCTTCATGAAGTCTAGTCCACTGCACTCTTACACACAGGCTTCACCACCTATGTTCTCCAGGAAAGGCCTCTCTCCCACTAAAGTCTTGAACTCAGGCCTCACCTTGTCTGTCCCTCTGGACATGCCTCACCTCATCTACACAATCTACTTCCTAATCTAAGGTAACACACGTGACATTATTGTGAAAAGATGAAATATATGTATTTAATCATGCAGACACTATTTATTCCTTCTCAAAAAACTAAAAGTCATTTTTTTTCACCAAAATCGTTTTTTCAATAACATTTTAGACACACAGTGCAGGTCCTATGTACAAGCATTCAGTGTCCATGACTACAATGCAGAGGTCTAACCTCCTCTTACCCTTGGACAAGCCTTACCTCATCTCTGTCCTCTGAACTGGCCTCAATGTATTGAGTATAATTGATAGTAAGTAGGTGCAGATGAGGTGACGCATGTCCAAGTGTGTAAATAAGCTGAAGCCTGTCTAAGCATGCCAATTAGTTGAAGTCTATTCAGGGTTGCAGATGAGGTAAGGATTGTCTAGGGGTGCACAAGAGGTATGGCCTCTATTGAAGAGTGTAGTAGAAGAGAGGTCTGTCCACGGGTGCAAAGAACTTGAGACCTGTGTGTAAGAGTGCAGTGGGAGATAGGCTTCATGAAGCCTAGTCCACTGCACTCTTAGACACAGGTCTCACCACCTACGCTCTCCAAGAAAAGCCTCTCTCCCACTACAGTCTTGAACACAGGCCTCACCTCCTCTGTCCCTCTGGACATGCCCCACTTCATCTGCACAATCTACTTCCTAATGTGAGGTAACACAGGTAACATGATTGTGAAAAGGTCAAATTTTTTTATGTAATCATGCACACACTATTTATTCTTTCTCAAAAATGTAAAAGACATTCATTTGCCCCAAAAATGTTTCAGTAGTGCAATGAAAATCTTATACATATGACCTTTTCTCTGTTTTTCAAATTTTATTCTAAAAAACAGATTATGAGGCCTAAGCAAGAGTGCAGATATGATGAAGCCTGTCCAGGGGAGCACAAAAGGTGAGGCTTGTGTCCAAGAGTGCAGTGGATAGGACTAAACTGGAGTAGTGTGCAAAAAAAGATGAACCTCATTTATGAGGCCCTGTGTCAGTTTTGCACTGCTGATGCGTCACTTTTTTTGACGCATCGGCGGCATAAAACATGTGCCTTTTTGCGCCATATTTAAAAAGTGACGCATGTAGGTAGATGCGTCCCTTTTTAAACCTCTGCACCACATTATACCTCTGTCAGATGTAATGTACACAGAGGGGGCATTCCCCCGCAAAAAGCCTCGTAATAGTGACGCAGTGAAATCTATGAGATTTCACTGCGTCACTTTTAGGACACTGTTACGTCAAAATCTTGCACCTGCCTCACAGCAGGCGTAAGACTGAGGCAAACGCTTTCACATGGGGCTTTCCCCATGTGAAAGGATGCATTGCTGGAGTTGCGTCATTTTTGTGACACACTCCAGCAATTTATCACTTTTGCCCTTACAGATACATCAGAAATACTGACTTATCTATAAGTCCTAGAAACATGATGCATCATACATTAAATATAATGCATCATTGGTGTCACAAGGAGTGCACAGTTAAAAGTGACGCATCGCTGTTTTCATAAATAACGCTCTCAGTGTGCTTCCTAATCTGAGGTAACACAGGTAACATGATTGTGAAAGCTTCAAATTATTTTATTTAATCATGCACACACTTTTTATTCTTTCTCAAAAATGTAAAAGCTATTAATTTGCCCCAAAATCGATTTTTCAATAACAATTTAGACACACAGTGCAGGTCCTATGTACAAGCATTCAGTGTCCATGACTACAATGGAGAGGACTAACCTCCTCTTACCCTTGGACAAGCCTTACCTCATCTCTGTCCTCTGAACAGGCCTCAATGTATTGAGTATAATTGATAGTAAGTAGGTGCAGATGAGGTGACGCATGTCCAAGGGTGTAAATAAGCTGAAGCCTGTCTAAGCATGCCAATTAGTTGAAGTCTATTCAGGGTTGCAGATGAGGTAAGGATTGTCTAGGGGTGCACAAGAGGTATGACCTCTATTGAAGAGTGTAGTAGAAGAGAGGTCTGTCCACGGGTGCAAAGAACCTGAGACCTGTGTGTAAGAGTGCAGTGGGAGATAGGCTTCATGAAGCCTAGTCCACTGCACTCTTAGACACAGGTCTCACCACCTACGCTCTCCAAGAAAAGCCTCTCCCACTACAGTCTTGAACACAGGCCTCACCTCCTCTGTCCCTCTGGACATGCCTCACTTCATCTGCACAATCTACTTCCTAATGTGAGGTAACACAGGTAACATGATTGTGAAAAGGTCACATTTTTTTATGTAATCATGCACATACTATTTATTCTTTCTCAAAAATGTAAAAGACATTCATTTGCCCCAAAAATGTTTCAGTAGTGCAATGAAAATCTTATACATATGACCTTTTCTCTGTTTTTCAAATTTTATTCTAAAAAACAGATTATGAGGCCTAAGCAAGAGTGCAGATGTGATGAAGCCTGTCCAGGGGAGCACAAAAGGTGAGGCTTGTGTCCAAGAGTGCAGTGGATAGGACTAAACTGGAGTAGTGTGCAAAAAAAGATGAACCTCATTTATGAGGCCCTGTGTCAGTTTTGCACTGCTGATGCGTCACTTTTTTTGACGCATCGGCGGCATAAAACATGTGCCTTTTTGCGCCATATTTAAAAAGTGACGCATGTAGGTAGATGCGTCACTTTTTAAACCTCTGCACCACATTATACCTCTGTCAGATGTAATGTACACAGAGGGGGCATTCCCCCGCAAAAAGCCTCGTAATAGTGACGCAGTGAAAGCTATGAGATTTCACTGCGTCACTTTTAGGACACTGTTACGTCAAAATCTTGCACCTGCCTCACAGCAGGCGTAAGACTGAGGCAAACGCTTTCACATGGGGCTTTCCCCATGTGAAAGGATGCATTGCTGGAGTTGCGTCATTTTTGTGACACACTCCAGCAATTTATCACTTTTGCGCTTACAGATACATCAGAAATACTGACTTATCTACAAGTCCTAGAAACATGATGCATCATACATTAAATATAATGCATCATATGTGTCACAAGGAGTGCACAGTTAAAAGTGACGCATCGCTGTTTTCATAAATAACGCTCTCAGTGTGCTTCCTAATCTGAGGTAACACAGGTAACATGATTGTGAAAGCTTCAAATTATTTTATTTAATCATGCACACACTTTTTATTCTTTCTCAAAAATGTAAAAGCTATTAATTTGCCCCAAAATCGATTTTTCAATAACAATTTAGACACACAGTGCAGGTCCTATGTACAAGCATTCAGTGTCCATGACTACAATGGAGAGGACTAACCTCCTCTTACCCTTGGACAAGCCTTACCTCATCTCTGTCCTCTGAACAGGCCTCAATGTATTGAGTTTAATTGATAGTAAGTAGGTGCAGATGAGGTGACGCATGTCCAAGGGTGTAAATAAGCTGAAGCCTGTCTAAGCATGCCAATTAGTTGAAGTCTATTCAGGGTTGCAGATGAGGTAAGGATTGTCTAGGGGTGCACAAGAGGTATGGCCTCTATTGAAGAGTGTAGTAGAAGAGAGGTCTGTCCACGGGTGCAAAGAACTTGAGACCTGTGTCTAAGAGTGCAGTGGGAGATAGGCTTCATGAAGCCTAGTCCACTGCACTCTTAGACACAGGTCTCACCACCTACGCTCTCCAAGAAAAGCCTCTCTCTCACTACAGTCTTGAACACAGGCCTCACCTCCTCTGTCTCTCTGGACATGCCTCACTTCATCTGCACAATCTACTTCCTAATGTGAGGTAACACAGGTAACATGATTGTGACAAGGTCAAATTTTTTTATGTAATCATGCACACACTATTTATTCTTTCTCAAAAATGTAAAATACATTAATTTGCCCCAAAAATGTTTCAGTAGTGCAATGAAAAGCTTATACATATGACCTTTTCTCTGTTTTTCAAATTTTATTCTAAAAAAAGATTATGAGGCCTAAGCAAGAGTGCAGATGTGATGAAGCCTGTCCAGGGGAGCACAAAAGGTGAGGCTTGTGTCCAAGAGTGCAGTGGACAGGACACACTCCAGCAATTTATCACTTTTGCGCTTACAGATACATCAGAAATACTGACTTATCTATAAGTCCTAGAAACATGATGCATCATACATTAAATATAATGCATCATTGGTGTCACAAGGAGTGCACAGTTAAAAGTGAAGCATCGCTGTTTTCATAAATAACGCTCTCAGTGTGCTTCCTAATCTGAGGTAACACAGGTAACATGATTGTGAAAGCTTCAAATTATTTTATTTAATCATGCACACACTTTTTATTCTTTCTCAAAAATGTAAAAGCTATTAATTTGACCCAAAATCGATTTTTCAATAACATTTTAGAAACACAGTGCAGGTCCTATGTACAATCATTCCATTTCAGTACTGAAAAGTCACTATTTTACAAAATACATTTCCCATCTCTTGCAAACATTCCTACCAAGCATTACCCAAAAAATGAAACAAACCAACAGCAAAGAAACTCACTCTGCTTCCCAATCTGAGGTAAAACAGGTAACATGTTTGTAAAACAATCAAATATTTTTATATAATTATGCACACACTATTTATTCCTTCTTAAAAATGTTAAAGCCATGGATTTGCACTAAAATCGTTTTTCAATTACCATTTTAGGAACAGAACATCGGTCCTATGTACAAGCATTCATGTTCACTACTGAAAGCCATTGATTTCCCCAAAATCGTTTTTTGAATAACATTTTAGAAACAAAGCGCAGGTCATATGTACAAGCATTCCAGGTCACTACTGAAACTTCACATTTTTACAAACTACAATTCCTCTTTCCAGCAACAACCTTTTATCAAGCATGTTCAAAAAACATGAAGAAAGTCACATTAAAAAAACACATTTTGCTTACAAATCTTCTCCATAGAGTATACAAGTCTCTATCTATATCAAATGAATCATAACTCACCTTTACAAATGTTTTAGGAGATTCAGAACAGTGTCAGATACACACACCAATATTTCTTTAGCAGATCAAAAGGTATGTTCTCCAGGCACTGCAACCATTAATGGCACAGAAAACCTCTTATTCTACACAGATATTCCTCATGGTAACCAATCAAAACTCTTCCCTCTCTATTTTCAAATCAACACCCTTCCCCCCCTCAGCTCTTTCTACCTGTTACCAGAGCAACTCCCTCCTCACTGAGCTCCCAGGGTTAAAAGTGTATTCTACAATGTTGCAAATCAAATCAGCAAGCATGTTTGACCTCTCAATACACCAGCTTATCCACTGCAATCTTTCTTTAAATGACTTTTTCTTAACTATTCAAATTACTTCTTTCACATAACAGAACCATGCACCCTAACTTTCATTTTTCAACTATCTGAATCCACCAATCATTGCTTGTGATTCAAGAGCACTGAAACTCCACAGTTTTGTTTTGCAAACTCCTACTGTTCCAACTGCCATTTCATTCCTACACTTCATCTGACTGCACCAGAACCTCCTCTCACCATGTACTCTGTCTGGATTATTGGACATAGCTACAATCACTGGGCTCAAAGGTATGCAGCTACCAGAAATTTTCACAACCTTGATTTACAAAATGTGCACATAAAATGGATTTGCCAAAGAGGATTGAGATGTCATCAATTGATACCATTGGTGAAAACCTTTCACCATCTGCCACACCCTGACCTTATAATTTTGTACTGTGGTGGAAATGACCTAGGCACTTTGACTGGGGTAGGTCTGGAAATGGTTTTAAAGGACACCTTTGGGCAATTGATGACACTTTTTCCACACACTGCCTTGGTATATTCCAATATATGCCAAAGGCAGAAATGGAAGTGGTCCAACCAATTTTGTCCACAGATTGAGAAAGCAAGGAATCGTGAATAAATCTGTTTCTGCTTACATGAGAGACTATGGAATGGGTTCAATATACAACAACAACTTGCGTTACAACATGCAAGATATCTACAGAGGAGATGGTGTGCACTTCTCAGATGAGGGGAATAGAATATTCCTCCTGAATTTAAGATTGTGCATTGGAACCTACTTGTAGGTACCTAATTCAGCCCCAGAACCCAAAAGCTCTTTTCAGGGCTACCCTACATCTGATCACTCACAAAGATTATTTTACTCTAACGTTTTTTACTATTTTTCACCAAAGTACGCTCCCCGGTACGCTTCCCGGTGCGCGTACCGGGCGCTCCCCCCGCAAAAAATTAAAAAGTTTTTTTCTCGCCTATATGGGCCTCCTAAGATCCCCTCAGAAAACCTAGAGGGTCAGGGAGTGCCTACCATGCCCCCTTATACCCATTCCCAACGTTGTTTGTCCTCCATTTTCTGTCTCAAATCTACCGAAACACAAAATGGAGGACTCCCGTAGCGCTGCCGGTATGCGTACCGGGGCGCGCACCGGGAAGCGCTCCCCAAAATTTTTAAAAGTTAATTTACATAAAAACCACCGGAGACACTTTCACCAAATATAGAATAGGCCATACTACATACCAGTCCCTACCATTTTCCCAAATTTGGTGGAATTCCTTTGAGCCATTTGGCCTGTAGCCCTCTCTAAACATCCTGAGGTGAATTACTTGACAAAAACACATCTGAAGTGTTAGAATTTACAACCAATTAAAATGTTACTTTCATTTTCTACTATTATTTCATGACATTTGATTGGTTATGTACATGAATATATATAAAGAAAGAGAGGGAAACACAGCCATTTTGACTACTACTTCCTGAAGTACATTTTAAAAGGATTTTCACTGAGAACTTAAACTTCTTTTTCAGAGGTAAGATGTTATTTTGAAAACTGAAGTATGTTGTGCACTTTAAGTTAATTTGGAAAACATTTTCTGATAGTTATATACTATCCCTCTGTAATAGTTATAGATTGAGATAGGCTTCTCTGTTATAGATATGGATGGAGTTAGGCTTGTCTTGTATAATTATCAATTTACTTAGTCTTTATGATATACACTTTTTTATATTTCTACTTCTAGCCTGATACCATACACTGCCCAAAGATAACTTCACTGTTAAAAAATCAAAACTACCTGTTTGAACTTAAACCCAACAGTGCCCTATCTCTACTGATATATTTATTTGTTATGCAATTTACAGCAACATAATGGAAGGAGATCAAAATAAATGTAATATTTCATTCGAACTTGATCTTCAGGACAACCCAGAGGAAGAGAATAACGATTCAGATTTTTTGGATCAGTCTCTTGATGAAGAGTTTCTGAAATATGTGGAAGAAATGGAATCATGTAATCCAAATTAGGACATTCCCGACGACATAATGTTGGAAGTCTTATTAAATTTTGAAAAATCAGAGCAATAAATGTATATTTAATAATTAAAAATTGTTCCAGACATTATTCTTTTTTATATGTAATCAATGAAATAGTACCAAAATGAATATAATATAATGTGAGACTTATAGTATACGGTGCAATTTGTTTTTGTGTTACATAGTAATTTTGCTCATAGTTACTTCCTTTCTCCCACTTTATTATCTCCAATGTGTATTTGACATCTCTTTTTCATCTCCTGCCTCTATGTTGTTTCTGCTTTCCTGACAGATTATAGTATAGATTCCATATACCACAATAACTTCTGTAACAACATGCACATTATCTACAGATGAGATAGTCTACATTGAATTTAAGACTCTGCATTGGTACCTACATGTTGGTACTTAAATCACCCACACAACACAACAACTCTATTCAGAGCTACCCTACCTCTAAGCACTTTAAATTATTATTTTAGTGTTTCACTGAGTTTTCCCCATGTGTGGGGGGGAGGTGTGTGTGGGGGATGTGTGGGGTGTGTCTGTGAGGTGTGTGTGTGTGTGTGTGTCTGGGGGATGAGGTGTATAGGTGTATGTAGGTGTGTGTGGTATGTGGGTGTGGGTGGGGATGTGGGTGTGTAAGGTGTGTGTGTGGGTGTGGGTGTGTGGGGTGTTTGGGTGTAGGTGGGGGTGTGGGTGTGTGAGGTGTGTGTGGGGTGTGTGTGGGTGTGGGGGGTATGTGTGTAGGATGTGTGTGTATGTGTGAGATGTGTGGGTGTGTCTGTGACGTGTGTGTGTGTGTGGGGGGGGGAGGTGTGTGTGTGGGATGTGTGGGATGTGTCTGTGAGGTATCTGTGTGTGCATGTGTGTGTGTGTGTTGGGGGGTGAGGTGTGTGTGTGAGTGTGGGTGTGTGGGATGTGTGGGTGTGGGTGTGGATGTGTAAGGTGTCTGTGTGGGGGTGTGGGGTGTTTGGGTGTGGGTGGAGGTGTGCGTGTGTGAGGTGTGTGTGGGGAGTGTGTGGGTGTGGGGGTGTGCGGTTGTGTGCGTGTGGGTGTGTGTGAGACGTACTTGTAGGTACCTAAAACAGCCACAGAACCCAAAAGTTCGTTTCAGGGCTACCCTACCTGTAATCACTCAAAATGATTATTTTACACTATTATTTTCATTATTTTTCACCAAAGTACGCTCCCCGGTGCGCGTACCAGGCGCTCCCCCCGCGAAAATCGAATTTTTTTTCTTCTTTTGTACCGCAGGACACTTTTATGGCCCCCACATCAAACCTAGGGGGTCAGGGGGGGGTGTAGGACGCACTCAGCAGCCAGCCTTCCTTTCGGCGTACCTGTGACAGCTGGTCCCACACCCGGATTGTTTTTCATATGCCTTACGCGTTTCGAGACTTCGTGTCTCTCATCAGAGGCAGCTTCCACAATTGAGTTTGTAAGATGTTCCTTTTAATTGTTCACATTCATGCGTCACAAAAATGTTCACGCCCACTCAGGTTGCGTATATCATGAAATTTGCATGCTGGTAATTGTAGTCCAGAGGAACACCGCATTATTTTACCTTTAGTAGGTTCCTACTCACATTGTGTTGATAAAAGCTTGTGTTTCCTTAGTAGGATTCGGAGTGTTTTGGCCAGTAAATTTATGTCAGACTCGCTGCGCTGGTCAGGTTTGAACATGGTTTCAACTGCAGCCTCTTAAGGTCTCAAGATGGTGCGTCTTGCCACGACGAGGGCCGCCGTGTAATTTATGTCATTCCAAATGCCCAAAAGCTTTGCAGGACGCACTCAGCAGCCAGCCTTCCTTTCGGCGTACCTGTGACAGCTGGTCCCACACCCGGATTGTTTTTCATATGCCTTACGCGTTTCGAGACTTCGTGTCTCTCATCAGAGGCAGCTTCCACAATTGAGTTTGTAAGATGTTCCTTTTAATTGTTCACATTCATGCGTCACAAAAATGTTCACGCCCACTCAGGTTGCGTATATCATGAAATTTGCATGCTGGTAATTGTAGTCCAGAGGAACACCGCATTATTTTACCTTTAGTAGGTTCCTACTCACATTGTGTTGATAAAAGCTTGTGTTTCCTTAGTAGGATTCGGAGTGTTTTGGCCAGTAAATTTATGTCAGACTCGCTGCGCTGGTCAGGTTTGAACATGGTTTCAACTGCAGCCTCTTAAGGTCTCAAGATGGTGCGTCTTGCCACGACGAGGGCCGCCGTGTAATTTATGTCATTCCAAATGCCCAAAAGCTTTGCAGGACGCACTCAGCAGCCAGCCTTCCTTTCGGCGTACCTGTGACAGCTGGTCCCACACCCGGATTGTTTTTCATATGCCTTACGCGTTTCGAGACTTCGTGTCTCTCATCAGAGGCAGCTTCCACAATTGAGTTTGTAAGATGTTCCTTTTAATTGTTCACATTCATGCGTCACAAAAATGTTCACGCCCACTCAGGTTGCGTATATCATGAAATTTGCATGCTGGTAATTGTAGTCCAGAGGAACACCGCATTATTTTACCTTTAGTAGGTTCCTACTCACATTGTGTTGATAAAAGCTTGTGTTTCCTTAGTAGGATTCGGAGTGTTTTGGCCAGTAAATTTATGTCAGACTCGCTGCGCTGGTCAGGTTTGAACATGGTTTCAACTGCAGCCTCTTAAGGTCTCAAGATGGTGCGTCTTGCCACGACGAGGGCCGCCGTGTAATTTATGTCATTCCAAATGCCCAAAAGCTTTGCAGGACGCACTCAGCAGCCAGCCTTCCTTTCGGCGTACCTGTGACAGCTGGTCCCACACCCGGATTGTTTTTCATATGCCTTACGCGTTTCGAGACTTCGTGTCTCTCATCAGAGGCAGCTTCCACAATTGAGTTTGTAAGATGTTCCTTTTAATTGTTCACATTCATGCGTCACAAAAATGTTCACGCCCACTCAGGTTGCGTATATCATGAAATTTGCATGCTGGTAATTGTAGTCCAGAGGAACACCGCATTATTTTACCTTTAGTAGGTTCCTACTCACATTGTGTTGATAAAAGCTTGTGTTTCCTTAGTAGGATTCGGAGTGTTTTGGCCAGTAAATTTATGTCAGACTCGCTGCGCTGGTCAGGTTTGAACATGGTTTCAACTGCAGCCTCTTAAGGTCTCAAGATGGTGCGTCTTGCCACGACGAGGGCCGCCGTGTAATTTATGTCATTCCAAATGCCCAAAAGCTTTGCAGGACGCACTCAGCAGCCAGCCTTCCTTTCGGCGTACCTGTGACAGCTGGTCCCACACCCGGATTGTTTTTCATATGCCTTACGCGTTTCGAGACTTCGTGTCTCTCATCAGAGGCAGCTTCCACAATTGAGTTTGTAAGATGTTCCTTTTAATTGTTCACATTCATGCGTCACAAAAATGTTCACGCCCACTCAGGTTGCGTATATCATGAAATTTGCATGCTGGTAATTGTAGTCCAGAGGAACACCGCATTATTTTACCTTTAGTAGGTTCCTACTCACATTGTGTTGATAAAAGCTTGTGTTTCCTTAGTAGGATTCGGAGTGTTTTGGCCAGTAAATTTATGTCAGACTCGCTGCGCTGGTCAGGTTTGAACATGGTTTCAACTGCAGCCTCTTAAGGTCTCAAGATGGTGCGTCTTGCCACGACGAGGGCCGCCGTGTAATTTATGTCATTCCAAATGCCCAAAAGCTTTGCAGGACGCACTCAGCAGCCAGCCTTCCTTTCGGCGTACCTGTGACAGCTGGTCCCACACCCGGATTGTTTTTCATATGCCTTACGCGTTTCGAGACTTCGTGTCTCTCATCAGAGGCAGCTTCCACAATTGAGTTTGTAAGATGTTCCTTTTAATTGTTCACATTCATGCGTCACAAAAATGTTCACGCCCACTCAGGTTGCGTATATAATGAAATTTGCATGCTGGTAATTGTAGTCCAGAGGAACACCGCATTATTTTACCTTTAGTAGGTTCCTACTCACATTGTGTTGATAAAAGCTTGTGTTTCCTTAGTAGGATTCGGAGTGTTTTGGCCAGTAAATTTATGTCAGACTCGCTGCGCTGGTCAGGTTTGAACATGGTTTCAACTGCAGCCTCTTAAGGTCTCAAGATGGTGCGTCTTGCCACGACGAGGGCCGCCGTGTAATTTATGTCATTCCAAATGCCCAAAAGCTTTGCAGGACGCACTCAGCAGCCAGCCTTCCTTTCGGCGTACCTGTGACAGCTGGTCCCACACCCGGATTGTTTTTCATATGCGCACCGTCCTGACACCCCCAAGGAAGCCGTGTTCGGAACCGGATCCGGACCAATACGGTTGGGCGAACTGCAGCGCAAATGCTCGCTCTGATTTTCTGGGCCCACTATGGGTGAAGATATGCTTAAAAAATCAAGACAAACATGCAGGACCTACTATAGGAAAGATTATGTCTCTGGATGGAACTACCGCAACCAGCATGCAATTTGGAACATCGAACATTGAACGGCCCACTGAGGGCGTGGCATGAAAAGAACCAATTAAAAGAACCAGAACTGCCTTCATGAGTCTTCTACAAAGCGACCTCTGATGATTGGCAGCAGCCATGAAACGCGTCAGGTCTATTAAAATAACCAGAACTATATCAGCGCCAGCCTATGCTTTGAAAAAATGACCGGAAGGTACAGCTTGCTAAGAGTGCGCTTTCAAAAGCTTTCGGGCACTTTGTTTGACAATTAATCACGCGGCAGCCCTGTCGCGGAAAGCGCACCGTCCTGACACCCCCAAGGAAGCCGTGTTCGGAACCGGATCCGGACCAATACGGTTGGGCGAACTGCAGCGCAAATGCTCGCTCTGATTTTCTGGGCCCACTATGGGTGAAGATATGCTTAAAAAATCAAGACAAACATGCAGGACCTACTATAGGAAAGATTATGTCTCTGGATGGAACTACCGCAACCAGCATGCAATTTGGAACATCGAACATTGAACGGCCCACTGAGGGCGTGGCATGAAAAGAACCAATTAAAAGAACCAGAACTGCCTTCATGAGTCTTCTACAAAGCGACCTCTGATGATTGGCAGCAGCCATGAAACGCGTCAGGTCTATTAAAATAACCAGAACTATATCAGCGCCAGCCTATGCTTTGAAAAAATGACCGGAAGGTACAGCTTGCTAAGAGTGCGCTTTCAAAAGCTTTCGGGCACTTTGTTTGACAATTAATCACGCGGCAGCCCTGTCGCGGAAAGCGCACCGTCCTGACACCCCCAAGGAAGCCGTGTTCGGAACCGGATCCGGACCAATACGGTTGGGCGAACTGCAGCGCAAATGCTCGCTCTGATTTTCTGGGCCCACTATGGGTGAAGATATGCTTAAAAAATCAAGACAAACATGCAGGACCTACTATAGGAAAGATTATGTCTCTGGATGGAACTACCGCAACCAGCATGCAATTTGGAACATCGAACATTGAACGGCCCACTGAGGGCGTGGCATGAAAAGAACCAATTAAAAGAACCAGAACTGCCTTCATGAGTCTTCTACAAAGCGACCTCTGATGATTGGCAGCAGCCATGAAACGCGTCAGGTCTATTAAAATAACCAGAACTATATCAGCGCCAGCCTATGCTTTGAAAAAATGACCGGAAGGTACAGCTTGCTAAGAGTGCGCTTTCAAAAGCTTTCGGGCACTTTGTTTGACAATTAATCACGCGGCAGCCCTGTCGCGGAAAGCGCACCGTCCTGACACCCCCAAGGAAGCCGTGTTCGGAACCGGATCCGGACCAATACGGTTGGGCGAACTGCAGCGCAAATGCTCGCTCTGATTTTCTGGGCCCACTATGGGTGAAGATATGCTTAAAAAATCAAGACAAACATGCAGGACCTACTATAGGAAAGATTATGTCTCTGGATGGAACTACCGCAACCAGCATGCAATTTGGAACATCGAACATTGAACGGCCCACTGAGGGCGTGGCATGAAAAGAACCAATTAAAAGAACCAGAACTGCCTTCATGAGTCTTCTACAAAGCGACCTCTGATGATTGGCAGCAGCCATGAAACGCGTCAGGTCTATTAAAATAACCAGAACTATATCAGCGCCAGCCTATGCTTTGAAAAAATGACCGGAAGGTACAGCTTGCTAAGAGTGCGCTTTCAAAAGCTTTCGGGCACTTTGTTTGACAATTAATCACGCGGCAGCCCTGTCGCGGAAAGCGCACCGTCCTGACACCCCCAAGGAAGCCGTGTTCGGAACCGGATCCGGACCAATACGGTTGGGCGAACTGCAGCGCAAATGCTCGCTCTGATTTTCTGGGCCCACTATGGGTGAAGATATGCTTAAAAAATCAAGACAAACATGCAGGACCTACTATAGGAAAGATTATGTCTCTGGATGGAACTACCGCAACCAGCATGCAATTTGGAACATCGAACATTGAACGGCCCACTGAGGGCGTGGCATGAAAAGAACCAATTAAAAGAACCAGAACTGCCTTCATGAGTCTTCTACAAAGCGACCTCTGATGATTGGCAGCAGCCATGAAACGCGTCAGGTCTATTAAAATAACCAGAACTATATCAGCGCCAGCCTATGCTTTGAAAAAATGACCGGAAGGTACAGCTTGCTAAGAGTGCGCTTTCAAAAGCTTTCGGGCACTTTGTTTGACAATTAATCACGCGGCAGCCCTGTCGCGGAAAGCGCACCGTCCTGACACCCCCAAGGAAGCCGTGTTCGGAACCGGATCCGGACCAATACGGTTGGGCGAACTGCAGCGCAAATGCTCGCTCTGATTTTCTGGGCCCACTATGGGTGAAGATATGCTTAAAAAATCAAGACAAACATGCAGGACCTACTATAGGAAAGATTATGTCTCTGGATGGAACTACCGCAACCAGCATGCAATTTGGAACATCGAACATTGAACGGCCCACTGAGGGCGTGGCATGAAAAGAACCAATTAAAAGAACCAGAACTGCCTTCATGAGTCTTCTACAAAGCGACCTCTGATGATTGGCAGCAGCCATGAAACGCGTCAGGTCTATTAAAATAACCAGAACTATATCAGCGCCAGCCTATGCTTTGTAAAAATGACCGGTCGGTACAGCTTGCTAAGAGTGCGCTTTCAAAAGCTTTCGGGCACTTTGTTTGACATATATATGTATATATATATATATATATATATAATTTTTTTGATTGAATGATTAACAATGACTACATTCTTGGCGTTATGTGGAAAGTGTATAACATTTTGGACTGACGACTATTTTTGATTTCTTGTGCATTTGAAATGTGATGGATTGTTTTACATATGCTGTTCTGGCAAAGCACCAATTTGCATGCATTTAAATAAATATTGTAACAATTTCTATGAAGGAATAGCCCCTTGCTGGCATTTAAAATTTCCACCAAAAGCACAGTGCAGAAATTACATTTGGCTTGTAAATGGCCAAACTACCATTCATCCTGGCTTAGTGGGACTTTTCCAGAATCGTTCTCCACTCATTTTAACCACTGAACGGACCTATATGGTGTCTGTCCTGGCAGGAACTATTTTTTGCGTAGTAAAGTCTAACAACCTCACAGATCATATATGTTTCACTTAAATAGTGTCCAAATATTGTGACACTCCCATTTTCCTTCGTGATCCCGGCATGGCATGGACATTGTCTGGGCCTGAAGGGGAGCAGTTGTGGTTTCCCTTATGACCTAAAACTTCCAGGAAATCAGAGATATACCTTTTTTAGGATTAGAAGTCATGTGATTCCTCTTTCTCTAATGGCATCAAGAAATCAGCAGGGCCCCTATTATGTGTGGGGCCCTCTATCCCGGTCTGCACTCAGAGCATTTTTAACTGGGTCTGCCAGGCGCAGACCAAGTCAGTGCACCGTGTTACAGTAAAAGTGCTGTTACCTGCACAGCTGCAAACTTGTGCTTACCTGGGGGCAGTTCATTAGTGAAAAGAAGACCATCTGTTTGAAAGTGTTGACCTACCTTTCAATTTGCAGGTGGCAACCATCATACATTACAAAGAGGGGGGTCAGAGATCCCTCTGCAGGTGAGTGTAGCGAATGACTGCACTTGCATGCAGGTAGATGACTGTGGGATCCATGGGACCCCCTATCCCTTCTTTCAGGTGCCGCCCACAGAGGTGTGGGGGCACTGACAAAGTGTCAAAGATCCTTTGCCTCTGCGCACCTGTGTTTAATACCACATAGATGTGGATGCAAAATGTTCCCTCATTTACATAAGGCCACACCCACATGGAAATCATGGAACTCCCTCTTAAGAGTGCAGCAGCATTTCCTGTGCACTGTCTTTTTACTACAGAGGGGTTGCGAAAGCACCTGCGGCTCTTTCTGCAGCACCAAAATGCCTCAAGGTGCAGAAGGGGAGTTTGGAGGGCAGCCGAACGTAGGGAGGTCTGCCCCCCGGGTAGATTGGGAGGCGCAGGGCTAGCGAGGTGCTGGCCATTTTGTAGTTTTTGGGCTGTGTGGTATATAGCACAATGATAACCCAATTATACGGATTAGTGAGGTCTGCTCCCTGCCACCATTTTAGATTGGGTGACCTGGTGGCTGGGAGCACCTTAGCTTAACTAACAGCAATAATGGAAGATTACGGCATGCTTGAGGCGATGTGCCTTCTCAGTGAAGGGGGCGACTGGAGCTGCTGATCTCTGACGCGGCAAGCCCATCACTCTCGGCGGGCGTCAGCAGGTGTTGCGGCTGCCGTCGTGGCTTGACCGTCCCCCAAGGGGGTGAAAATTGGGGCGGTATGTCCAAGGGGCTGCTCGTATGTCAGGAGAGTGGCCCCTGGTTTGCCTGCTGCGCCGTAGCCTCGATCGATGTCTGAGGTGCCGGGAAGTGAGTGTTGGGGCGGGGCCTTTACAGGCCGAAACAGGGCATTAAGCGCGAAGAAGGGAGGGCGTCATAGATGAGTCCTGTCAGCTACAGGGCCCGAGGCGATTGTAACCGGTGCCTCTAGAGCTGTGGGGAAGTCAGATGAAGCAGTGTTGGTACCACGGGGAGGTGGACATGCCCCAGCGCTGTGTGGGTTATAGTACACACGCTACAAAGGCATATCAGACCAGTGGGGAGGAGGGATCAAAGGGGGGCAAGTTTTTAGAAAAGAAGGCCCCAGGGGCGGGCAGTGAGGTACTCGTGGGCCCAGTGCCTCCGAGGGAGGAGGGTTAGGCCCAATTAGGTTGGGGAGACTTTGGGGAAGGAAGAGGGAAAGAGCTAATGGGCTCTGATGCAGGGGAGGATGAAGATATCCCTGGGGTTTGGGAGCCTGCACAGGGCAGTCAGGCCTGTGAGGGGTAGGATATTTTCACCTCCTGGAACGAGGAGGTGAGAGGGGCCTGGACAGGGTGGAGCAGATGGACCCATATATGGCTTGGGGGTGCCTTGGGGTGGATGAAAAGGGCAGGAGGCAAGAAAGGAGGTCAGGGGGGAAGAGAGGGTCAGTTTCATGAGGAGTAGTGGTGGCCCTGGGTCGGCCCCAGTGCAGGGCTGGTCACCGACAGGTATGGCCGCCATGCTTGACTGGAGCTAAGAGGAGGGGGGGGTTAGTGACAGTGAGGGGGTGAACTGTACAAAGTAGGACGTTGTTGGGCAGAAAGTACTATAGGGGTAGAGAAGAGGACACAGAAGCTGGGGGAGGGGTCGCTTAAGCCCAGCACACCACACCAGTTGTTTATATTTCAGGTGGAGAAGCAGAGTAACGGACTCAGCAGAGCTAGGAGCGGCTTGCTGGCGTAGAGGAGAAGGGAGGCAGAGCCTCAAGCGGCGCACCCATTACCATCGGAGGACCCCGTCGTGGCCAGCATATGTAGGCCCAGAGCGACCTCGCTGTCCCCTACACCTGGTGGACCTCGTTGGTCTGCAAGGGCAAAGGAGAACACAACCAAATGGTCAGTAGGACCAGTGGAATACCGGCGTGTGTGGTCATCACCTCCTGAGGCAGGGAGACGGGGGTCCAGTAGGGGCCTTCAAGAGGAGATACAGGGTGAATGGCAGCTAGGGACAGGGGGTGAAGAGCTTGATTTCGATGAAGAAAGCCTTGAAGAAGGCGAGTTGCGTGAGGAGGAAGAGAGGGAAGGGGGACAGAGTAATGTGTCTCCTAGTGTCTTGCAGGTACCACAGAGGGTGTCGGGGCCTGCAGGGAGGTAAAACTAAGTAATGTTCGACCGTGGGGCCACTGGTGAGGCGGACTGCAGCAACAAGGGCAACCTCTTTGGAGCCAGGAAAGGCCAAAGGCTTAAGAGAAGCCGGTAATGGTTTTGGTTGGGAAATGGGGGGGAGGAGGTCTAGAGGGCTGGGAGGGTATGTTACAAGGGTATGTTGCAGAAGGGTAAGTATGTGTCAGATATAGGCGTGGACATGGAAGAAGGGGGTAAGGCAGGTGGGGGAAAAGTAGAAAATGGCAAAAGCACAGAAAAAATATATAGATATAGGAGAAGAGGCAATTGACAAAAAAAAGACAAATTAAAGAGTAAAGAGTTGAAGATAAGAAACTCCCTTATATGGGTGTGACCAAACCACTGGAAGCACATTTGATGCTGGCAACCAAGAAGCGCATTTGGAAGGGGGAGTATGTTGAGATGCTCAAGCTGCTGCATAGGGAGGTCTGATCGTGGAGAGCTCTAATGAAGAGTAATACAAACTGGCCAAGCAGCTGAAGGTTCCATTGACCATAGAAAATTGGACGGCTGCATTTTGATCTATGCAAGTGTATACTGTGAGAAATATCCTGAGTAGTGCTATTTAAATACATGGACGTTATTCGGAAAGCCCGGATTACGGGAGAGGGTTACACGTGGGCACAATATGATGAGGAGT
This sequence comes from Lissotriton helveticus, assembly GCF_964261635.1. Lineage (NCBI taxonomy): Eukaryota > Metazoa > Chordata > Amphibia > Caudata > Salamandridae > Lissotriton > Lissotriton helveticus. The sequence goes on from NC_136067.1 coordinate 120,689,506, forward strand.
TTAGAGCGCGCATGGCATGGGTCCCCGAAACCAAATGGGGGAGCTGGACACAGATTTGTAGCGGCACACCATGGGGGCGTTAGGAGCAGGTAAAACCATTTCTACAACTAGTGGGCTTCCAATAGTTTACTGGCCCTTTCAGGGTAGACCCACCAGGGAGGGGTGGGAAGTACTGGAAGGGGACAGACAGGATCAGGGAGTCTTGTTGGGATTTTAACAAGAGACTGTGCAATCAGGAGTTCTGTAAATTCCACCATGAATGCTTGAAGTGCAGGTGTCGCTTTGCGCTCGTAAGCTATTTTGGGGTGACGATGATTACCATCTAGGAGGCCAGCAGTGGCAGTATGGGGGAGCCAGTGCAGGGGGGCAGCAGCAGCAACACTTTGCAGGTACCTGGGGCACTAGGGGGGTTCAAGGTACTGGGCCAAAGGGCTCATATTCCGGTTAGGCCGGAAAAAGTGGATGCTGCGCTACAGGGATATGAATACCAAAGGGCTGGAATAGTTTTGAGGGAGGGTGTCAGATAGGGATTTCATTTGGGGTATGTGGGACCGAGGCACAAAAGGTAGGCATAGAATCTACAGTCATCAAAAGCACAAATAGTGCAGGAGAAGTTGGACAAAGAAGTGAGGGAGGGAAGAATGGCTAGGCCGTTCATCGATTGGCCCATGGAAAACTTGATCTTTACACCCATCGCTGCAGTGCCAAAGAAGGAACCGGATCAGTTTTGGCTGACTCAGCATTTATCATGGTCAGAAGGGAGCTCAGTGAATGATTGTATTGATGAAAAAGAGGCCACAGTCTCAAATACATCGGTTGACGTGGCCATGTCACTAGTAGTGACGGTCGGCGCAGCTGCACAAATGGCAAAATGAGACATAAAATCAGCTTTCCGTTTGCTTCCAGTCCATCCAGATGATTGGGATCTTCTAGGTATCCATTTTGACAGGAAATGGTACGAGGATAAAGCATTACTGATGGGCTGTTCTATGTCATGCGCATTATTTGAGTGTTTCAGTACCTTTCTGTTTTCAAGGCGCACAGGTCACAAGCTGATGACACATTATCTGGATGATTTCTTCTTTGTGGCCTCCCCCGGCTCCACGGAGTGCCAAGAGGCCCTGGAAAACTTCAAAGACTGATGGGGGAACTGAGGGTGCCTTTGGCACCACAAAAGACAGTGGGCCCCAGCACAGCACTGTCTTTTTTAGGAATCAAAATTGATTCATGGGCAATGTGGGCATGCTTGCCAGAGGACAAGAAACTCAAAATATTGGAATTGCTCAATGTCATGCTAGCTTGGGAAAAGGTGACAGTCAAGGAGATACAGGTTCTGTTGTGCCATCTTCACTTTGCATGCAGGGTAGTGAGGGTAGGAAGGACTTTCTGCAGGAAGTTGGGACCGGCAGTGTCAGGACAACTACCTCACCATCACGTGAGACTTGCAGCAGGTTTAAAAGAGGATTTGAGAATGTGGAGGGTATTTTTACAGTCTTTTAACGGGATTCCGCCTATACAAGAAGAGGACTTGGTATGGGATGTATAAATATTTTCAGACGCAGCAGGGGCTTTGGATAGTTTTGGCAAGGGAGGTGGTACGCAGAACAATGTACTTTACAATGGAGAGAAGGGGAACGAGCATTGCCTTTCTGGAGTTTTTTCCTTTAGTGGTAGCAGTGAGATTGTGGGGAGAACAGCTGGTGCACAAGAAAGTTACATTTAAAGAAGATAATATGGCAGTTGTGGAGATAGTGAACCGCCAGTCAGCAAGGGATGAACATGTTCTGAAGTTGTTGAGAGTGTTTGTCTTGGGTTGTTTGCGACATGACATAGTCTTCAGGGCACTGCAGGTCCTGGGTGTGGACAATGACATAGCGGATGCTTTGTCTCGTTCGCAGTAGGGGAGATTCCGTGTGCTAGCTAAGGACACCGACAGAACTCAGACGCCAATGCCACAGCAGTTGTGGTACATAGGCAACACAGGATGCTACAACTGGTGGTGGAGTCGCTAGCAAAGTCTACCAGGGTAGCTAACAGTCTAGCGTGGAAGGAATTTCTGCTTTCAGGCGCTCAGCGGCGCTTCGATAAAGAGCAACGGGTTGAGGATGTCATACAGTTTATACTGGATATGATCTATAAAGGACTGTCCAGGGTCACAATTGCAGGGAAGTTAGCGGAGATTGCCTTTGTGGGTAAGCTGCTATGTGACTACCCACCGTCAGCTTTTGAACTGGAAACAAGTATTCTAGAAGGATGGGCGGGGAAATGGGGGCAGAAGAGGAATGTAGGAAGCCTTTGTCTTGGAGGGAGCAAGGCAGGGAGCTGGAGTCTTTGCCGAAAGCCTGTACTGATAATGTTGAGACTTGCATGTTTTCTACATTGATGGTGTGGATGTTCTTTGGCGCATTCCGGGTATCAGAATTGTTGGGGGACAAAAGGGGTGGAGGGTGGTAGGTAGGAAGATGTGGTGCCACGCAGCTCGGGGGTCCACATTTGGTTGCTGAAGTCTAAAACAGATTAGAGGGGGCTGGGTAAATGGGTTTCGCTACAGGCATCAGAAACTTCTCTCACATGTCCCCTCAGTTGGGAGTCACATTGGCATGCTGTGTCCAATAGGTTTGGTAGGTCAGTTTTCAAACATGCTAATGGGAGAAGAGTGACAGCCTTCCAGCTACTAGCAGCTTTGAGGAAGGCATTAAACAAACTTGGAATCAACGGCTCATATTTTGGTACGTGGGGCAGCGTCAGAAGCTAACAATAGAGGGTGGGAGCAGGGAGACATCATGCAGCTAAGGCACTGCTCAACTGAGTGTTATAGACGTTCTTGTAAGGGATGACAGTGGGGATGACACTGTTGGCTACAATGCGTACATCCCATGCAGATTTTTCTTGTTTCAGGTTCGGTGGCCGGCCTCCTTTCTGTGGAGATGACAATTGAGTGGTGGGGCACTCCTTCATGAAGTGGGCTCAACTTCAGGCCTGCAAGAGTTATTTTGGACAAAACCTAGGCTTTAACAATTGTCTTTTTAAGGTGGTGTGGAAAGGGAAAGAGAGAATGTGATGGAGGGAGTTGGTTCCTTGCTTGAATAGCTTGATGGTGGGTGGCAGATGCCCAGACGTCTTGGTTATACACTTTGGTGAGAATGATTTGTGTAAAGAAAAGGGTATTGTTTTAATGGGAAACATGAAGAGAGATTTAGCGTTGATTAAGCAACAATGGGCAGGCGGCTTTGTAGTGTAGACTGAGTTTGTTCCCCGAAGAGTTTGGCGTGGGGGCGCTTAACCAAGGAGCAGTAGACAGGGCCAGAAGAAAGGTTAATACTGAAATGTCACGTTTTTGTAGGGAAGTGGGGTTTGGTAGTGTTAGAACTGGAATCTCTAGTTGGCAGGGGTATGCACCCTAGTCCAAGTAGGGACCACCGCTTCCGACCTGGTAGCTTGGCGAAGAGCAGCAAAGGCGTAACTTCAGAGGCAATGTGTAAAGTATTTGTGCAATACCCTTCAACAGTAACCCAGTAAATCACACACACAAAAGGACACTACACCAATGAGTAATAAAATAAAAATATCTTTATCTATATTTATGGTAAGCTCAACAATAATTAAAAAAACATTCCACAGGGATCAGGAGTTCTTCATTGCCAGGTTTGTTATGAGGAAAACAGTAATCAATCCTGGTAGTCCTTTAAGGGACACTCCCTTGAGTATTGCCAGCACAAACTAAGGTGGTGGGGAGGGTCCCGTGGGAAAACGAATTCTAGGCTTAAAATACTGAGGTCTCTTAATGCAGGTGATGTCTGGCATGTAGGGCCTCCCACGCTGCTGATTCGGGTCAAGGTTCCATTCAGGGGGGATGCTAGAGAGAATTATGCCCGTCTAGGGTCTGGTCTCCCCCAACCACACGCTGCTAGCTGACATGCTGACTTTGTGCTTAAGGCGGTCCAGGTCTGTGTCCAGCCGTTCCCTCGTAGCCCCCGCGCATTCCTGCCCCAGGCAGCAATCCAGTACGCCCCGTGTTCCCCGGCAGGTTACCTGAAAGGCGCAGTCTCTCATTGGCTGGCCGGTAGCTGGTCGCGGGGACAGGTTGGGACGACTCACGCTTCACCCCTTCAGCGCGGCTTCCCCGATGACGCTCCTCGTCTCACCAATCCTGGCACGGCTCCTGATAGGGCCTCGCCTTTTTCCGATGACGCGCCTGGGATTCCCAGCTCAGTTCCGCTGTGGACCCGCGGCCAGAGGCGGTGATCATGGGGGCAAAACAGTGCGTCCCTCAGCAGCGCACCTTATATACACAGATTTTTAAATATCCACAGCTGCAGAGGGCTTATACCAATGCCTGTGTCAGTTCGGAGGTTTCCAGGGCACACAGCGCTTCCACTTCCCCACAGCCCTTTGCAGCCCCACCAGGTTCCGGGTGGCGATGAGCTGCGATACAGATCCCTTGTCTGCAACCTCAATCAGCGGCCCGGCCCAGGCCTCGGGGGCAATTTTGTTGGGCTTGAGCACGGGCCCCGCAGCGGTGATCCCTTGAGCGATTTAGCTCATGAGCTCAGCTGGGTGATTTGCATACCCCGCTCGATTCTGGTCAGCGGCGGCGACTTTTGGGGGTGCTAATAAAATGATTCCACCCACCCCAGGCCGCAGAGACAGTCTTTCAAAGGTCCCAGGGCCAGCGAGGCTGAGAGCAGGAACAGCGTTGTAGGGCGAGTCTTGGGAAAGATGCCAGCTCGCGCTACTGTCCTTGTAGTTCCGTCCTGCTGCTGAGCAGTTCCACAAGCTGCAGGGACAGTCCTTGGTGTTTTTACTGTCCTGGGCATTTCAGTGCCCAGTGGATTAGTCCTTATGGAGGTTGTGGAGACACTCTGGAGATGTTGCTTCAGTCTCCTCTTGCAGGGCAGGATCCACAGGCAGTAGGGCAGCCCAGTAGATGGAGGCAGCGGTTCCTTGGAGGAGTCATCCTCCTTCCAAATGGCAACCCTTCCTGGCGCAGCAGTCCTCACTCCGACAGAGGTTCCCTGTAGTCCAGCAGTGTAACAAGAATGTGAGGCCAGGACCCCCCCTTATATAGTCTACAGTCCAGTTACTGGAAAGAGGTGGAAGTCTCTGGAAGGGTCTGGGGGCAGGGGCTTCTGGAAGAGTCCAGGGAGTTCTGGGATGTTCCCTGCCTTCCCTGACCTGGTTGTCACAGTGATGAGAGACAGGGCCGTTAAGGCTACAGTGGGCAGCCCATCACAGCCCATCCAAGGGGAGAAGGTATGAATCACCACTCCCACCTCCCAACCCAGGCAGGCTATCAGTATGCAGAGGGGAGGGGGGAGTTTACAGTGCCAAGACTAAATGTAGGCAGGAAAAGGTCCACATTCTAAAAGTGGGAGTTCTAAAGTAGTAGTGCCCAAACCCCATATATTGTTGGAAAGGGTTTTCCGCCCCGAGTCCAACAAGACCAAACATGACAGACTTATTCGGTCTCAGTCAGAAGTTATCTCATGAGGGTGGTTTCCAATGCTAGCCTATGGAGTGTTAAGCCTTACTGCAGTAGCAAGGGGTTGTGGCAGATATGCCAGCATCACAAAGTTTTAGGGGAGAGCACCTGCACCTCAGTACTGTTTAGCAGTGGTGAGGCGCCCAGAGTCCTAGGTCCAACAAAAAGGTACAGTGAAAATGGGAGGCGCAAGGGCAAAAAGGTAGGGGAAGACCACCGCAAGGCTGACAGGTCTAAAAGGTAGGATTTCTCATAAGGAGATTTTCTTTGACATTGTTGAATTTTTTAGAGGGGACGGTGTTCACCTTTCCAGGATTGACATGGATCTCTACCTCTTAAAAGTTAGGAAAGTTTTGGCCAGGACCCTAAATGTGCAGAGTCATGTAGGAAGATAATGTGCTAATAGGAAGGGCGCAGAAAAAAGAGTGTAGGCGGTAGACCACCCCCTTTTTTCTGGGTGATGCGTTTTTGAAAAGTTGTCCAGGGTTGGCAGAGGTTTTTGGTTAAGTGTTGGAAGTTGGGAGCTGGGGCAGGGAAAGGGAGGCAGGTAGTTTAAGTTTCACTGTTAGACTTTTTAGTTTCAGAAAGGCAGGTATGGGAGGTTGGTTTTTATAGAAAGGCATACTTTTTAACTGCAATACATTGTAATGTTGTTGGTATGTTTATGGCAGGGTGGGGGAATGTTTGAGGGGATCGTAGGGGCGGGGGGGGAACATCAGGGGGTCAGTTGTTCGATGTATAGCAAGGTTTTAGTTTTGTAAGTCAGTTGCCAGGTTTGATTTTGTAATGTGCACCTCTTTTAATAAAGCGGCCTTTTTCACAAAAAATTTACTCAGTTTGGCTTGCAGGAAACAAATAAAAAGCCCTGGGGTGTCATAATGGAGATACCTTTTCGGTCTGGGAGAAAGGCCTACTACTAATTCTATCAATCCTATATGTACTGTTATTCAATTGCTAGAGTATACAAGTTATATTAAGGACAACAAGACATAGGGCAAGTGTTACTAATTATGGAACTTAGAGTTCAGATTCATTAAAAAAGAATAATGTTTATTCCATTCCTCCCTTAGGGTTACACTCTAAATGTAAAATCATTGGTTAAAAACATAATGTAACATCATCACAATATACAAAATATTAAAATGACAATCAAGAAAGACAGTCGACGCGGCGTTTTGGTGCTTGTTAATCTTATCACCTTCATCAGGACAAAGACATATATCGATGTAAAATCTAAAAATAAAAACAATATTTTAGATGCCTGTATAGTAACACAATTCATTTTCTACTGACATTTAACCCTTAGTATTTCTGCCTTGGAGTTCCAAACATTATTTGTCTACAGTGCTGGTATGTGTTTGGTCTCCCCTTTCTCCCAGCTAACAGTTTGTGAGATTTTAATTTATTTGGCCGTCTTGCCATGACTAGTTTTATGTAGGAGATGTCAACTTGTACCTTTAAGTGAGTTTCAGATATCATATTTACTGTAGAGCAATGGTCCTGAAGATGTTAATACCTTATGCACAACGTTAGTTGGAATTGGTTTCCTCAATTCCACCGTCTCATTTCTTTTGGGGATTGGATTTATCAGTTTCTCTCATCCACCAATTGATTTCTTATGACTCGTTATCTCTTGAGCTTTATAAAGATGAAAATCTCAATTAGGTCACCGTTATCATATTTTAGAACTACATTCCTCATTATTTTAAATTGATTACCTTGGAAATGGGTTTATTCGGTCATTTGGGTACGTTGGAACCACCGTAAAATATATTGGATCTGTGTACAGAGGTATATGGTGCTCTTTTTTAATGGGAGTCACTAATGAAATACATAAGAGTATAATTGTAGTGCACATTTTAAGTGATTTAGTATAATTTACAAATTTGTTTACCTCAATGCCGCTTTTACTCACCCCCTATTCTTTGCAGGGTCGGTTGTATCAAAATACAAATAATTTTAGTGGAAAAACTGCATCTCCTAGAAAGAAAATACAGATATACCATCAGAATTTTCATTACTAATTTTTCGGTCTCTCGTTAGGTTTATATCCGCATGTTACCCTCTTAGCAAAAAAGACCTATATCTTTTCACAAAGGAGGACGACTTTAGGGTTGTCTCGTCCTCGAGTTTTACTATAAGCGTGCCCATTCGATATGACTGAATGTTTGGCCATCACCGTATACGTATTTAAATATAGTTGCCGTTTATCTTACCGGCAAAGTTGTCATTTTGTAAATCTGATATTTTAGATATCGTCTGAGTTCGAAAAGACACGACTAAGTTAAAAAAAACTGAGAGACTTTACGGCTTTTAAATATCCTTAGAGCATCGCTAAGCTTTAAGTATAAATGGTCAGCTCTGTGATGGTATAATACGGGGGCTCGCCGTTTAAACGTACCTTTTAGTTGTATTCCGGTCTCCCTGTTCCAACGTCCCGGGTTTCCGATTCCGTAATTCTATCCTTGTTTCTCGCCTTGTTTATATACTGACGCTACCCTATGTGACCCGGAACTAGTTCTATACATGTCCTCAGATGGAAAAAAGGGACTTTTGGGTTTAATCTGAATAAGTATTGATGGTATTATGTCCTTATAGAGTATTTTTCTTTAGTTATTAAGAGTCCAATTTCGTTTATATCACATATTAGTTCCAACTTGACTATAAGGTTAACCCAGAAGTGATCAACTGTCCTATTCGATCAACCGTAGTCTCTATTGTTTTTTTATATATTTAATTTTGTGGAATTGTTCAGAAAAATATTTGAATATCGCTCTCAGGGTACATACAAATAATGATAAAAATAATAAAAACCTTGGTTTCACGATATGCCTGATGTGTTCTCGTTTACAATGTGCGGCGGCCATTTTTGAGAAAGGTGAATTCTTATTGTGGGATTTTGGCGGCCATCTTGAACTAGTAATGGTCTATTAATAATATATATTCGGTCTCTATAATCTCCACTAATCTATTGTATTCCGCGTGAAGGTACAGATCAAAAAACAAGGAATCTAAGTCTTAAAGTTATACAGAATATTAATTCCGATGGTGAGCCATTCTCCTAGTTAAAAAAAATTGCCGTAAGTTTGTGATCACCCTTATGTTCAATCCCTCTTGTGTGTTTGGTAAACACAAAGATAGTCTGTGGGTTGATTCAAAAATCTCAAAGCTCGGTTGACATATTATATGATTTAATTAAGAGTCAACATTGCCCTACACACTGTTACATCTTTATATTCTGACATTACTAGTAACATTCAATGATCTTAGTGCACATCGTCAGTCAGTATATTAACAAATTATACATCATAAATTTCCAATCTGTCTGATATAATGTTTGAACAGCAATTCTTCAAAATATGAAACACATAATATCAATATGTCCTATTTGTACAGTGCAGAAACAAGTGTATAATCCCATTCATACTATCTTTCAATTAGCTGTTAATACATTGGTATCCTGTTTGGTTGCTATAATCAGGTAATGAGTCTTTCCCATTCCTCTTTGTTGTTCAATCCTGTTCTGTAGGTATTAAAGAGAGACATATAAAATTGCTCTCTTTTTTTCCTCTTTATTTGAGGGTTGCCACCTCTGACGCTGTGTTGGATAACTTCAATCCCACACAATTTAAGGTCCTTTAATGTATGGTTGTGGTTTATCCAATGGTCTACAAGGGGTGCAGTTTTCTTTTTTGGTCCTGATAGCTGACTTATGTTCAGTTATTCTTGTTTTTATCTCCCTAGATGTTTCACCAATGTAACCTCTCTTACATGGACACACTATCAGGTAGATAAGATCTTTGGTTCTACAGTTTATAAAGCTTTTTATTTTGTGGGTAACTTCATTGTAGCTCACTTCGTTTCCTTTCATTAAGTTATCACAATTGACACACATACGGCATGCAAAATTTCCTATGGGAAAGGGTGCATTATTAATAGAGTTTTGTTTCTGGCTTCTATCTTCCCTTTAGGTATGTACAAGGCTATTTCTGATAGTTTTATTTCTCCTGAAACTAAACATGGGTTTGGGAATTTTGATACCATTTTTCTCATTTAAGAGCGACCAATTTCTGTTAATTATATTTTTTACTTTGTTGCTGGCACAGCTATAATTTGTTACAAAGATAAGTCTATCTTTCGTTTTGTCTTTCACGATGGCTTTGGATGAAAAAAGGCTATCTCGATCGTAATATTTTGCCCTTTTATATGCTTTCCTTATTATGTTTTTAGGGTAGCCTCTATTGAGTAGTTTTTTAGAGAGTTCATCCGCATCTATGTTAAAATCCCTGATGTCTGAGCAGTTGCGACAGATTCTAAGATATTGTCCAAAGGGAATATTATCCTTTTGGCTGTTAGAATGATTGCTCTTGTAGTAGAGCATTGTATTTCGATCGGTCGGTTCTGTGTATAGTTCGACCGCTAATTTCCCTTTGACGTGTTTGATCTTAATATCTAAGAACTCAATCTCTTCTTTCTTATAATTCGAGGTGAATTTTAAATTGTTGTCACCCAAATTTAACCACTCTATAAATTGTGTGAGATCCTCGACTGTCCCTGTCCAGATAAAAAAGACATCGTCTATAAATCTCGACCAGCATGAAATATTTTCAAAAAATGGGGCCATGTTGTTGAATATATGTTTGTTCTCAAAGTCAGCTACATATAGGCAGGCCAGACTGGGAGCACAGGTGGCTCCCATGCTCGTGCCCTTGATCTGCCTATAGTAGCCGTCTCTGAATAAAAAGATGTTATTTTTCAATATAATTTCAACGCATTCTAAAATAAATGTCGCATGTTTAGACAGATCTTCTTCTTCTGAATTTAAGAGGCCCTCCAACATAGTGATTGTATCGTCCTGGGGGATATTTGTATAGAGGGCCTCTATATCTAATGTTACTAACCATTGGCTGTTGATGTTGTATATACGATCCTCTATCTTTTCTATCATGCAGGTGATATCTTTGATGTACGTTTTTTGGGTAGTTACTAATGGTTGAATAAACTTGTCTGCATATATATTGAGAGGTTATGTGGCTGAATTAATGCTAGAGACAGTTTGGCTTGCCCCCTACCTCCGAAGGAGGGTTTGGGGAGCTGCCGAACGCGGGTAGGTCTGCCACGGGGGCAGATTGGGAGGGACAGGGCTGGGCAGGTGTATAGCCCAATAATAGCCCAATTATAAGGGTTAGCGAGGTCCGCTCCCAGCCACCATTTTAGATTTGGCGACCTGGTGGCTGGGAGCAGTTATAGTGTAGTTAGTGATTTTACCCCTCCCATCCCTTAAACCCTTCGCTGCTTCTGATGGCCAAAGGCTGTCACGCGCACTACCTCCGTAGTGCTGCGCACTTCCGTTGGCCGTCACGGCCCTGCCCTCTGCGCTAAACCGCCGCACTGCGGCGGAATTGCCGCCACAGTTAAGCAGTTAACATTTTTGATTTACTAGGGTTGACTCCGGTGTCTGTTTTCATTTGCTTTGGGCTATCTTTTTTGGAGAAACGTGCATAAGGGGGAGTTATGTGTAATGTCGCTTGGGCTGGTGAAGTTTTGAAAAGTTGCCCAGGTTTGGCAGAGGTTTTTGGGTAAGTGTTGGAAGTTGTGAGCAGGGGCAGGGAGAGGGTAGGCAGTTAATTTAACTTTCAGTGGTAGATGTTTTGTTAGTTACAGTTTCAGAAAGGCAGGTATGGGAGTTTGGTTTTTATAGTAAGGTATACTTTTGAACTGCAATACATTGTAATGTTATTGTTATGTTTATGGCAGGGTGGAGGACTGTTTGAGGGGATCGCAGGGGGGGTCAGGGGTCGGTTATTTGATGTATAGCGAGGTTTTAGTTTTGTAAGGCAATTGCCAGTTTTGATTTAGTAATATGCACCTGTTTCAATAAAACTGCTTTTTCACACACAGATTGGCTCAGCTGGCTTACACCCCTCCCTCCCAAAGCTGGGGCACACATCCATTTCACTTCCGAGGCATTTTGAGGTTCAGCCCCGCCCCTCTTCTCCATTGGCTGGCCTCCAAAACGGTGGCCAGCCATTGGAGAAGAGGTCCTAGTGATGTTTTTCTTTCTCTTTAAGCCCCGTCCTTTTCAGATTGGGTTCCTTGCCTTACTGCTGAAGTAAATGGCTCCATTAAGAAGAAAAGGAACCTTTTACCCCAGAAGGAAGTCGGGGCGAGGCTAAAAGAGAAACTTCTTTGTGTGGTGTTTACGTAAAGGACAGGCGTGAAAATAGGCGGGATCCGCTGCCTACCATATATGTCTACTAGATAGACTGCAGCCAAAACATGTACCATAGACACAGCCAATAGACCCGTCTTATTCCCAGTATGCTGCTACTTCTTGTAACCCATATCTGGATGCAATGATAGAAACGGCAAAACACAATTAGGGCGGCACACTATGCTATGCCCCTATTTTGCACGTACTTTAAACCACGCCCTGTATTATCTGGCCTTATCTTTGTAACCACTTTTTTGCTGCTGTCCTGACCCTCGCACTTTAAGAACAGAAGGCGGTCCATGGGGCTCGTACGGCAGGACGATGCTACGTGGTATCGCAGGTTGGTGGTTGTCTTGTCCTTGGGAAGGCAGGTAAGCGTATAAACCCCCATCGAAGGCAGAGAGACACCAGGACGGCCGCTGTGAGGAAGGGAGGAGGCTCCTGCAGTACACAACACTGGCCTCACCCTCTCTACCTGCTGTGGCGCTCCGTGATGTTGGGGACCGTTGCAAGCAAATTACTCCTGCCCTTGCAATAACTGCTACCTGTAACAGCCATGCCTCAGACTTTATCTTTGCTTTCTTCGTTCCCACTGCCGATACGAGGAGTTGGCTCATTAACCCCGTCGAAGGAAGTAGTCGTAAAATAACTATTCCTCCGAGCCTCGTCGCTACCACATTTTCTTGGAAACATTCGTAACCATGTTTTACTGACCATTGTGTCCTTATTTAACCTTCGGAAACTGGGGAGGGCGCCCAGATCCCTGTTGCCAATCCTCCCTGCTCTCTGGTGCCCGTCCCAGCCACACCCCACTGTGGACCTGACTCCTCCCCTGCGCAACTCCTCATGTAGGGCACCCGCCCCCAACAGCATTCAAGGCCTTAGGCTAATTCCAAATGGCACCAAACTGGTCATTCCTCGCCCGCCCTGACATCCTTACCTTTATACATTTCTTCTCCTGGGTGGCCTCCTCACCCCAACCCAGTCCTTTCCTCCTTTACCTGCAACCAACCTGCATTGAGGCAAATCCAAAACTTAAGCAGTTTTCTTTTGTTGCATTTTTATGCACTCTGGCATACTGAAACGCACCTAGTAGGGTACATTGTAACACAGCATAAGGCGTCAACCCGTAATGAAGCTGGGGGGGGCTGTGGAATCTCTCAGCTGACCCTCTCATCGGCCAGGTTAAATAGTACTACTAGAACTAGACATGCTGCATCGCTGAAGCCCGCCGCCTCCAGACCGTGCCTGTTACCCTCACAGAATGTTACTTATAAACCAGCTGTGCAATTCATAATCTCTTGGGCGTATTCTGTTGCCATACCTTCCCGGCCGATCTGGCGCCGTACAACCGACAACTCTGACGTACCTCACCCACTACATACAAGAATCAAGATGCAACCACAATGCTACAGAAATCGCCTCCCCGTGCGCAAAACAGAAAAGATGTCGGAAACACCGCGCTCCACATGAAACCCAGACACATCCCAACCCAAGCAGAAACACTGTGACAGCCAAAGGCGGCCCCTTCTCCGCAGGTCCCTGCCGGGAACTACCGACACTCCCACTGTGCGTGCGAGCACCGCAGCACCACATTTGACAGAAACTAATTATCACATATCCATGCACAAACTAAAGCACAGCCTGTGCGCTTTAAACCCGACCCCCATCCTCACAGTAGAAGGTGCCCGCTGTGCAGGGGGGGACCCACCCACTGCCCCAGCGGGCCGAGATGTCTCCCTGCGGCACACAGGCCGCCCGCTCCCCGGCTCGTTTGATATAGGCACCGCCCAAGTCCTGCTGTTTAAGCGCTACTCTCCACCCCCTCCCACAGTACATGAGGAATCTGTGGAACAGGCGGGAACAGGGCTCCACCGGGGCTGGCCACCACAGCCTGTCCACCTCTGAGGGCGAAGCGAGACATCGCCAAGCCAGGGAAACTATTGTCACACGCATTCCCCGAATCTCCCAGGAGCACAGTAATAGCCAAAAACGACACCCGATGCAGTTCTTTCGTAACATTAGTAGGTAGTTTCACAGTGAGGAAAAACTGCCTTATTAAAGTGAAGTTTGAGACTTGACGTAGGTGTTATGCCTAAGTGAAGGCATGATGAAAAAATGGTGGAGCACATGACTGGTGGGATTTAGAGCCGCCTGGCATGGCGAGAGCATAGGGACAACAGGATGATGTGGGAGCATTTGAGTAACTTAGAATCAAGAGCAGCTGCAGCCTCAAGGCAATCTTGGCGGCTACTGCATCTTTCCGGCACCTCCTGCAGAGCCCCTTAAACCCTCCCGCTCTCTTTGCGTTCAATGGCTTTGGGCGGGTATGCAGACTGGGGCTCGCTTTCTTTTCGTCAGCTCAGCCTTTCTCGCACCGGAGGGGAGCAGCAGGGACTCTCCTTGCCGGTCCAAACCCATCCATCCCCCACCGGGGAGGGGGGAGGGGGGATGCAAGCCCCCACCGTCGGCACACTCTCACATCCACCAACCAATAGTCCAGTGCCCCCCCCATCCCTTCCGACATGCAGCCGCCCTAGGAGCAATGCCCATCATCTATCCGTAGCGCCCAAACTGCCATCTCCCAACACTCGCTCTTCGCCCTGCCGGACCCGCACAGACCCCACCAGCAACCCCAACGCGCCCTATTCTGCCCCACCCCGAGCGGCCCTAGGCACCGCGTCTGACACAGCCTGCCCCTCATCCCCCTGGCCTCAGTCAGACGAAAGGTCAAGGGCACGAACACTGGGCTTGCCCTGCACAATGGTCGCCTCCCACCTGTTGCACAAAGACAGCACAACCACCTCCCGCACTTTTACACACAGGTGTGACACCGTGAACATATAGCCCCTCCAGCACTTGTAACAAAGGACTTAGTCCACGCTTTTTTTTTTTGCACATTGTGCATGCCCAGTCCATGCAAGGGGCACACCGATCACCCTCACACCACGTGCCCCACCCAGCACCCTGCACCAAGCTCTCACACATTGCGGTGCACGGAGGCCACAGCCACACGAGTGAAGCCTGTTTGCACACTTTGTAGTGCTGCGTCTGGTATTTTCCCCGGGCGTCCCCGCCCGCTCTGCTGCTGCAGCCTTGGAGCTTTCCCACACCAGTCTTTGTCTGCTGAGCGTTGCGCAGAGAGGGGGGTCTTCGGGGGCTTCCTTAGCGGCATTTTGTGTGTGTGTGTGTGGCTCTGGTGTGTGTGTGTGGCTCTGGTGTGTGTGGGTGGCTCTGTGTGTGGGGGGGCTCTGTGTGTGGGAGATCTGTGCATTTGTGTGTGGCTCTGTGTGTGTGTGTGGCTCTGTGTGTGTGGGGGGCTCTGTGTGTGTGGGGGGCTCTGTGTGGGTGTGGGTGTGGGTGTGGGTCTGTGTGTTTGTGTGTGGCATTTCCGAGAGATTAAGCTATTGGCATTGTAAATGACAATGACATTTATTTAGCTGTTTTCAAAACCAACACATAAATGAACATTTTGTCATTTACAATGCCAATAGCTCCAACTTTTGCGAAGGCGAGACCGTTGCATTGTAAATGCTTGTTGTAATATGGCCCCAGATGCTTAATGTCAGTTTCACAATGCTAGTGGAATTTCTGACCTAATATCATTGTTTCACCTCCCAGAAATTGGCATATATTGTCACAAACACACACACACACATATATATATATTCACATGTGTGAGTAATAGCTAAAAGTTGTGTTCTGAGATGCCTAAACATTGTAAATTTTACACTGGATAGTTTTTTATATTTCTGAGATCTTAATGCCCTGCTGAATCTGTATTTGTTCAGAAAGGACATTGCGTGAGACAGCCTGCACACAAAACTATGCAACTCGACATTATTCACACCTCTCCTTACAGACATTGAAGGAACGCGTCCTCTTAGGACAGAGCCAGCAGCAGCAGACAGCTGACAGCTCTCTGCCCAGCAGACTGGAAACCACCAGTGCAAGACCGTTCTGACATAAATAGGCATCCGGCTTGCTAGAGACCCCGGCTGACCTCCTATCGACTGCATCTCTCACCTAGGCAGCTACCGGCCCCTCCGCGGCGGACAGGAAGTCACTGAAAGGGCACGAGGGCATGGAGGAAGAAGCGAGCTGCGGCTAATGTGGTGTGTTTGGCAGGTCATGTAGGAATAAAGTGCACGAGAGGCCAGCCGCGGACTAACACTCGCCAAGGTTACAAAGTGAGCCCTCGAGGAACCGGGCATTTTTATAACATCGCTTCCACTCAGCTCCACAGGACTCACGCAGTCTGTCATTGCCATGTTTCTAAAAGTCTGTGCAAAAAGCACGGGAAATAATGTCAAAACACCCCTGTGTTAAGGGTGTTTACAGCAACTCGACAAGTAAATTGTGACCTGGTTTGAAGAGGCTCAACACACAGATGCGAGTGAGTCCCGAGGCGGCCTGTCCACTATATAAAACATGGAAAATAAGGTATGAAATAAAAAATTAAACAAAACATATAACCATGCAGTTCTGCTCAATGACGTTTTTTCTATGTGCCTGTAGGATTTTAAAATGATGACTAGGAGCTAGGAACAGCATATACAATACATTATGGGTTTGCACACGGTTGTTTGTACAACTTAGGGCCTCATTTATGAGGCTGTGCGTCACTTTTTGTGACGCACCAGCAGCGTAAAAAATGTGCCTCGTTGCACCACATTTACAAAGTGACACATCTAGGTAGATGCGTCACTTTGTAAACTCCTGCGCCACATTATACCTGCGCCAGGTATAATGTATGCAGGGGGGGGCGCTCTGACGCAAGAAAGGGTCATAGAAGTGATGCAGTGAAATCTATAGGATTTCACTGCGCCACTTCTAGGACACAAATGCGTAAATTTCTTATGCCTGCCTCACAGCAGGCGTAAGACTGACACAGCCACTTTCACATGGGGCTTGCCCCATGTGAAAGGACACAGTGCTGGAGTTGCGTCACTTTTGTGACACACTCCAGCAATGCGTCACTTTTGCGCCATACAGATACGTCAGAAATACTGACGTATCTGTAACTCCTTGCGCCATGACGCGTCATACTGTAAATATGACCCATCATTGGTGTCGGAAGGAGGGCGCAGTGAAAAGTGACGCATCGCTGTTTTCACGCAGCGATGCGTCACTTTTCATAAATGAGGCCCTTAGTTTTTAGTCCTCATTCTCCGTCGCGTGCTCACTAGTGACGTGCTCAGCCCATGCAGCACGTAATTATCTGAACAACATCAAAATGGAACACATGCAGGCTTCAACTTGTGGCACAGCATTGTTTAATTGCATATGCAGCCGTTTTTCAACTTCTTCACTGTTTCATAATTTTACTCCTGTTTGTATCCATTTGCCGTTTTCACATTCATCACTATTTCCATACACATACCAGGAAACGCTATTTTCCAAGTTTCTCATGTTAATGTTGGGCCATCCGAGCCTCTTGACAAAAACACGTACTGAAGCCAAATCGGTTAAAAAGCAGTTTTATTGTGACCCAAAGCATTTCAGGCGTCTGGTGCCTTTCTTAAGGGGTGACTGAAAGTACAAAATATGTGCATTAAACCTCCATACACTGATAATTAACCACAATTTCTTATGCATCATTATTATTATTGATATTAGGGAAACATCCTTTACAACGCAACTTTTACTACGCAGTGCCTTTACGACGCAACTTTTACAACGCAAACCATTACAACGCATTGCGCTGGGGGCGCTCTAGGATAGGGAATAGATTTAATTTACTATCTAACACCTTCCCTAGTGTCCACGGGGACTGGAGTTGGAATAGTAAATTAAACTATTCACTATCCAGCGCCCCCAGCGCAATGCGTTGTAATGGTTTGCGTTGTAAAAGTTGCGTCGTAAAGGCACTGCGTAGTAAAAGTTGCGTTGTAAAGGATGTTTCCCTAATATCGATAATAATAATGATGCATAAGAAATTGTGGTTAAAGTTAAGGTTTGTTAAAGGCAGGTACCAATAGCAGCAGCTACATTCACCCTCAGAAACCATTAGTAAGATAGAACTTCCTCACAGAATTTGCCTACAATTTTGTGGAGAGTGATTTTAATAATGTTAATATCGAGGATGTATGACATTACAACGCATGCTTTTACCACGCATGCCTTTACAACGCGGTTTTTACAACGCATGCCTTTACAACGCATAGCGCTTTGGGGTGCTGGATAGTGAATAGTTTAATTTACTATTCCAACTCCAGTCCCCGTGGACACTAGGGAAGGTGTTAGATAGTAAATTAAATCTATTCCCGACCCTAGAGCGCCCCCAGCGCAATGCGTTGTAATGGTTTGCGTTGTAAAAGTTGCGTCGTAAAGGCACTGCGTAGTAAAAGTTGCGTTGTAAAGGATGTTTCCCTAATATCGATAATAATAATGATGCATAAGAAATTGTGGTTAAAGTTAAGGTTTGTTAAAGGCAGGTACCAATAGCAGCAGCTACATTCACCCTCAGAAACCATTAGTAAACACACACACAGGGCAGCTCCTTTCCTGGTTTCAGACTGCATGAAACAATGACGCAGACTCACATTTCCTGCAGGTCCTTAGAGAAGAAGGCATAGATTGTTGGCTGTTGTAAAAACGAGTTCAGAATGCGGGGTGGTTTTAAGTGGGGTGGGTCAACAAAAATATGTATGCATACTAAGCGGAAACAAAAAAAAGAAAAAATAGGAGGTGAAGGATAAACTCATAATTTCTTTCATCAAAATCATGTCATGCATCACAGCACTGTATTGTGCTCAAACTAAAAGATCAGCCATAAGCAGACTGATTCCGTTCCAAACCTACTAACCTATTCTTTCAATTGTAAAGGTGTGGTAATTACAAGCACACTATATCGTATACTGCCTTTCAATGTCCTAAATGGATAAAGTAATGCCATTAGTGTTCCCACATTTGACCAACGTCCAAACCATCTGTAAGCCCCCTAAGGTTCAACTCCTTACCGTATTCATCAATGCGGTTGCCAACCCAAATAACAGTCAAAATTCTCCAAAGTCTTCCAAAGTCTTCCAAGTACACAGTCTGTATTTAAATAAAATATATATGCATGTAATACTATCATGTTATCAAGAACTATACTAACACTAAAACATATCAGCACCCTCACTATATCTTCCTAACGTATCATATCCCTGCAGAATGGATATGGTATGTTTGGAAGATATAGTGAGGGTGCGGATATGTTTTAGTGTTTATACAGTCCTTGATGATATCACAGATATATATATATATATATATATATATATACATATTTATATATATATATATATATATATATATATATCTGTATATTACCTACTGGCGGTCGCCAGTAGGTATATATAGTTAGGATTTTTTCCCTATGGGATTTTTGAAAATTCTATGTCTAATAACTTTGGCGTTTGTGGACGGAATTGGCTGAAATTTTCTGGAAAATGGAACATTTTGTTTCTGAGCAGCCCCTGGAAATTTGGGGGGGGTTCGTCAAGGGGGGGCCGAGAAAAAAGGGGGGTCCCAAAACGTGTTTTTAACATTGAGTTTTCCATAGGGCGGTCTGTCGCACTTTTAGCCCGAACGGCTGAATGGATTTGCACGAAACTTGGCAAAATTGTAGAGACTGGTAGCCCGATGTGCCTTTTGTAGGTCTCAATATATGTGCTCCAGTGGATTTTGAGAAATTAACGTTTAAAAAAAGATATATATCTGTAAGCGCGCTCCAGGCAGCGCTCCGGTCCGCGGACCTTAAGCGTACCGGAACTTCGCGTAGCGAAGCTGATTGGCTTTCCGGTGTCTGTCAACATTCTAAACAGTCCGGAGCGGCCGCCATCTTGTCTCTCGGTAGGATTGAGAGACAAGAGGAGGCCAAAACAAAGGGGGAAATAACCATAAGGGGGCATAGTAGATCCTCCCTGACCCCTTAGGTTTAATGTGGAGGCTTTAAAAGGGCCCCGCGGGGCAAAAAATAAATAATTTTTTTTTGTTTTTTTGCGTGGGTAGCGCTCGGTCCGCGAACCGGGAAGCGTTCTGGGCAGCGTACTGCAATGAAAAATGAATGATAGACTTTTCAAATGCTGTATGTTAATTGATTGTTGGTTTTGTTGATTATTTTTTTTTTTTTTTTTTTTTTAAGCATTTTTTATTGTGTTTCATAATTTATTAAACTTTCTAACATTTCATTGTCAGAAATTTCATAATTATCATGGAATATACATTGTAGTCTCTGAGGTTGTAAAATGTCCTCATTTGCAAGGAGGTTATCTACTGCTTGTACACATTGCAGTAGTTCTTGGTCCCAAGTTTCATCCATAAATTCAATCTCATTTGGATCAATGATTTCTGTGTTGGACTCTGGAAGGACAATTTCAAATGAAATTTTTTGTTCACTTTCCATTTTCCCTGAAATTTGCATAAAAAAAATATATATTAGTAGAGGTAGGGGACTGTTGGGATTAATTTTAGATAGGCAGTTTTTAACAGTGAATTTATCTTTGGGCAGTGTATAGTATCAGAGTGGAAGTAGGAATATAAAAAAGTGTATCTAAATTTATAAGTACTACAGAGGGATAGTATATAACTAACAGAAAAAGTTTGCCATATTAACTTAAAGTGCACAATATACTTCAGTTTTAAAAATAACAACTTACCTTTAAAAAGAAGTTGAAGTTATTAATGAAAATCCTATTGAAATGTACACCAGGAAGTAGTAGTCAAAATGGCTGTGTTTCCTTCTCTTCCTTTATATATATTCGGGTACATAACCAATCAAATGTCAGGTAAAAAAAGTAGAAAATGAAAGTAACATTTTAATTGGTTGTCAATTCCAACACTTCAGATGTGTTTTGTGAAGTAATTTACCTCACGGTATTTAGAGAGGTCTACAGGCTAAATGGCTAAATGGAATTCCAATCAAATTTGTGAAAATGGTAGGGATTGGTATGTAGTATGAGCTAATCTATATTTGGTGAAATTGTCTCAAGTGGCTTTTGTGTGAACTACTTTCCCACCTTTTTTGATGGTGCGCTTCCCAGGGAGCGACCCGGTACGCGAACCGTTAAGCGCCCCGGTTCGCGAACCTTAAGCGTTCCGGGAGTCCACCATTTTGTGTTTCGGTCGAATTAAGATACAAGATGGAGGGCAAATAATGTTCAGAATGGGTAGAAGGGGGCACGGTAGAGTTATCTTGACCCCCTAGGTTTTCTGAGGGTGGCTGAGGAGGCTTATATGTGCGAAAAAAAAACATTTTTAAAAAAAATTTCGCGAGGTTAGCTCCCGGTTCGCGTACCGGGTAGCGGCCCCGGTAGCGTATTTTGTTGAAAATTAGTGAAAAATGTTAGAGTTAAATAATAATTGTGAGTGATCAGATGTAGGGTAGCTCTGAGAAGAGCTTTTGGGTTTATGGTACATTTAGGTACTTATAAGTAGGTACCAATGCACATTCTTAAATTCAGAGTGAAAATTCTGTTGCCCTCATCTGAGAAGTGAACTCCATCTCCTCTGTAGATATCTTGCATGTAGTAACGCAAGTTATTGTTGTACAGGGAGCCCATTCCATGGTCTCTCATGTAAGCTGAAACAGATTTGTTTACATGCTTCCTCGACTTCTCAATTTGTGGACAAAATTGGTTTGACCACCTCCATTTCTATCTTTGGCATATATTTGAATATACCAAGGCAGTCTGAGGAAAAAGTGCCATTAATTGCTCAAAGGTGTCCTTTAAAAGCATTTCCAGACCTACACCAGTCAAAGTGCCCAAGTCATTACCTCCACAGTGCACAATTAACAGATCAGGTTTGGGCAAATGCATAAAGGTTTTCACCAATGGTATCAATTGGTGACATTTTAATCCTCTGTGGCCAAACCACTTAATTTCCACATCTTGTAAATTGAGGTTAGGTAAATTCCTGCTTTCAACGTACCTTTGAGCCCAGTGAATATAACTATGACCAACAATCCAGACAGAAAACATGGTGAGAGAAGGTTCTCCTGCAGTCAGATGAAGTGTGGCAATGAAATGGCAGTTGAAAAAATGAGAGTTTGAAATGAAAAAAACTGTGGAGTTTCTGTGTTCATGAAGCAGTAACAGTGATTGGTGGATTTTGATTGCTGAAAACAAAAAGTTAGGGTGCACGGATGTGTTCTTTGAAAGATGTATTTTGAGTGGTCAATAAAAAATCATTAAATGAAAGAATGCACTGGATATGCAGGTGCACTGAGAGTTCAGAGTTCAATTGCAACATTGTTGTGTGAACTTGCAAACAACAGAGTTCTTCCAGGAGGTGGTTGCCATGCAGATAAAGCAGAAAGGGCAGAGGGGGGATGGGTTTTCATTTGAAAAAAGTGAGGGAAGACTTTTGATTGGGTGACATGAGAGATATGTGTGAAGAATTACAGCATTTCTGTGCTTTTCATAGCTGCAGACTCTGGAGTGCATACCTTTTGCTCTGCTGCAGACAAATTGGTGTGTTTCTGAGACTGTTTTCAAACTCAAAGTATTTGCTAAGGTGAGAAAATATTTCTTTACTTTAGATAGAGAATAGTGTGCTTTAAGGAGAAAATTATGATTTATGTGGCGCAAATTGCTTGTAAATATGCTCTCACATGTGTATGGAAAATTTTGATTTTGAATGTTTGTGTTACATAGCCATGTTAAAAGTGACCCAACCATGCTGGAAAGGCAATCAAAAAATGCTTTCATGTGTTTTATTGACATTTTAAGTCATTTTCCCATGTGCAGTGTTTAGAAATTATGATTTGAAAATCGTTTTTGGGGAAAAGGAATTGTTTTTAAAATCATGACAAGGAGATAATGGTGTATACTTCTTTATAAGGCTATTGACTGTCCCTGATGTTATTTTTCTCATTTTAGTGTAAGACCTTTCTCTGTGGCGCAAATTGCTTGTAAATATGCTCCCACATGTGCATGGAAAATTTAGAGTTTGAATGTTTGTGTTACATAGCCATGTTAAAAGTGACCCTACCATGCAGGGAAGCCAATCAAAAAACGCATTTATGTGTCTTAAGGACATTTTAAGTCATTTTCCCATGTGCAGTTTTTAGAAATTATGATTTGAAAATCGTTTTTGGGGAAAAGGAATTGTTTTTAAAATCATGACAAGGACATAATGGTGTATGCTTCTTTATAAGGCAATTGACTGTCCCTGATGTTATTTTTCTCATTTTAGTGTAAGACCTTTCTCTGTGGCGCAAATTGCTTGTAAATATGCTTCCACGTGTGCATGGAAAATTTTGATTTTGAATGTTTGTGTTACATAGCCATGTTAAAAGTGACCCAACCATGCTCGAAAGGCAATCAAAAAACGCTTTCATGTGTTTTAATGACATTTTAAGTCATTTTCCCATGTGCAGTGTTTAGAAATTATGATTTGAAAATCGTTTTTGGGGAAAAGGAATTGTTTTTAAAATCATGACAAGGACATAATGGTGTATGCTTCTTTATAAGGCAATTGACTGTCCCTGATGTTATTTTTCTCATTTTAGTGTAAGACCTTTCTCTGTGGCGCAAATTGCTTGTAAATATGCTCCCACATGTGCATGGAAAATTTAGATTTTGAATGTTTGTGTTACATAGCCATGTTAAAAGTGACCCTACCATGCAGGAAAGCCAATCAAAAAACGCTTTTATGTGTCTTAAGGACAATTTAAGTAATTTTCCCATGTGTAGTAATCGCAAATTAAACCTTCATTCCTATGAGCCTCCTAGCCCATGGAAATGAATGGTTAATTTGCAATTAGCAATTTGCTCATTGCAAATTAGGAATAGTAAAGAATTGCTATTTATTCCTTAAAATTTGGTATTTAGGAAATGCAAAATAGTTTGATGGTACATATGGTGGTTCATCTGTAACAAGATAAGAAGCTTAGGGATACATTTATGATGACTAGCGCAATAAAGTGCACATTACTTACGTCATTGGTAGGCCTTTACATGTATTATCTCCTCTGTATTCTTCATCAAGCGTAACTTTAATCTGCAATCCTGAGTAGGCCTCACCTTAAACAAACCTCTGGATAGGACACACTTTATTGTCATCCTGGATTAATCATTTAAAATGGTAGGGACAGATTTATGATAGGTGTATGCCTCTTTTGTGCCACTGTGCGTCACTTTTATGATGCAGCGGTGGTGCAAAAGATTTGCTATGAGGCGACAACATTACAAATTGATGCATTTAGGCAGATATGTCATGGTGTAAAAAAAACGTACCACATAAAACCCAAGCAGCAGTGATGCAAAAGATGCACCATGCCGCAAGACAGGCCTCACTTGGGGCCATATGTATGAAGGTAATTAGCATTTGCAAAGATCAAAATTCTACGAATTTCGGCCTTTGTGAATGTTAATTAGACAAATGGTATGTATCAAACAAGTTTGATGCAAAATAAGGAGTAGCAAAATTTGCTATTCCTTATTTTGCAATTGCACTGAAGGATTTGCAAATTTTGTGACTACGTGAATGCAATGTATCAAACAAAAACTATGTAAAAAATGACATTAAGGATTTGGAAACTATTGTGGTAAATTGGTGGTAATTTGTGAATTCTTTTCAAAAAGCTTTTTTTCAAAAAAACAAAAGGTGCCATATGACGCCAACACATGCCCTTAGGGCATGTATGTGTGCCATATGCCCCCAAATTTCTTTTTCAGGGGTGCAGCAGGGTGTTCTTGAGACACCCCTGCACCCTTGGAAAAATTCCTAATTTGTGATGAGCAAATTGGTAATCGCAAATTAAACCTTCATTCCTATGAGCCTCCTAGCCCATGGAAATGAATGGGTAACTTGCAATTAGCAATTTCTCATCGCAAATTAGGAATGGTAAAGAATCGCTATTTATTCCTTAAAATTCGCTATTTAGGAAATGTAAAATATTTTGATGATACATATGGCAGTTCATCTCTAACAAGATAAGAAGCTTAGGGATACATTTATGATGACTGACGCATCACCAGGGATGTGACAGTCATCCTGCGCCGCTGTTCCGCCACCCATGGTGTGCTGCATTTACAATGCGGCGCAGCATGGGGCAAAAATGGCACAGATGCGTGACGCATATGTGCCGTAAAGGTGGCGCATTGCTGGAGTTGTATTGCAAGTGCGATGCAGCTCCAGCAAGGCTCAGGGGTGCCGCATCTCCACAATGCTGCGTCAAGACCTATGCCAGCTTCAAGCAGGCGCAGGGTTTTGACGCAGCTTTCTCCTATCTGATTGTAAATGCGGCACACCATGGGTGGCAGAGCAGTGGTGCACGTTAACTGGTGCATGCCTGGGGATGTGCCATTTAATATAAATCTGCCCCTTTACATTTAAGTATGTGCAGGGGACACAGAGTCGGTGAGGCTTATCCAAGGTTAAGAAGAGATGAGTCCTGTTCAGTGAATAATTAGACATAGGCTTCACCTGCTCAGCATTGCTGGACATGGCTAAATAATAGCTGCTAAATGTTAATCTTGTTAAACAATTTTACTATTATAATCTCTGAGATTTGTCTCTTACTCTGCAACATCTCATTGTTGTTATCTTTCTTTAAAGATAAAGACAACCTCAACATGAGCGACAATCTGCAATCAGTTGATTTTGACCTCATCATTGAACTTGTAATTGAAACATCAGTGGATGTTGATCCTTTGGATGATTTAAATCCTGAGGATGAAGAAGAGCGTGATGAGGATGCAGATTTGTCCGAACTATATGATATAGGATGGGAAGCTGACCTGCTTGAGCCTTTGGAAATATAAACATTTATTTTTAAATTTTATAATTAATAAAAAGTAAAAAGGTAAACCGTTTAATTTAAAAATAAAGACACCTTCAAAAACAGGTTATGTGTAGTGTCTTCAATAAAATATTAAAATATGTTCATAAAATTAGATCAGATTCACATATAAAATAGCATAGGTAACATAAATATAAATGTCATTTCTTTTCTGGTATTTTTGTATTGTAAGATTGCCAATGACTAAAAAATCTTCAAATTAAAATGTCAAGTAGTGTGTTAAGTTTTTGATCACTGTTACTGATTTACTGTTTGGTAATAATGTTTATTAACATTTTTTATTATATTTTTCCTCAGATTCAACTGCAGATCATTTCAAGATTTCACCATGCCTACAATACAAAGACAGATAAAGGCTGCAAAACGTCAAAGACAGCAAGTGAAAACAAAAACCCAGCAGTCCTCTAACAAAAAGATTTCTCAAGCCACGAAGAAAGCACCGGGTAAGAGCTCTAAATATTTCATAAGAAATATTTGTAATAAAAAAAATATTACTACAGAAAATGTTTCAGTCCATAACACGAGAAGGAAATCAAATGGAAAGAAAAGGACAATAAAAAATGTTACTGCTAGAGCAAGAGATAAATCTGTGCATGATAGTAGAAGGAAACAACAGTTTAGGGAGATTCGTAAACGAATGTTCCGCAACAGGATAATTGGCAATTTGTTAAAAAATATTAAGAAAGGTCAACAGAAACTAGTTTTTTATAAGAGAAAAAAAAAAGTTGAGAAAGTTATTGATCAGGCATTTGAAATTAAACGTAAGTTATTTATTTTGATAATCAATAGAATTAGGAAGCTAAACAAGGCAATTTTTGATTTCAAAAGAAATAGTAGATGGAAGAGAATAGTTAATCGTAGTAATTTTTGTGAAGTTTTTTCTGGAGAATGGATGCATAGTTCAAGCTGTGAGGCATTTTTTAATGAGGAGAGTTATTTCCAGGATAATGATTTGGTGCATGCAGTTGACACCAGTGGTCGTGCTTATGAAGTGAAAGATGGTTGTCCAGTTGAAAAAGAAAAACTTGTGACAACAGAGGCAGAATAGGTAATGAGGTTTTAGGAAGACGTGCTAAGGGTCCTGTGTACACCTGGAAGTGTAGTAGTATTTGCAGTGTGCGACAGGATTCCATCAATTTGCTTTGTGATTTTGTACGGTCATTTAACAAAAAAAGTTTGAAGCAGAAAATGATGTTGTTGCAAGAATTAGATCCTTGCAGAGTAAGAGAAGTGACAGGTTTGCATGGTCATTCACTGGCTTGTCTTTCCAGGAGAGTATGTCAGAGTGTTTTTCATCATTTCAGGATGCTAGCAGTGCATCATAACAAAGTGAGGAAATTAGTTAGAATGTTGTATTATGCTAAGAGTCCAGCAATTATGCTGAAACAATTATGCGCTGCTCTTTTGCATGGTTCTGAAATAGATGTGAAGAATATGTGTGAAGAAATTGAGTTTTGTTACTTTGGAAGTAAAGAGGAGAATGTTGAAATTGAGCAAGAAGTAGAGGGTCATGTGGAAGATAGTGTACAGGTTTCCAGTACAGATAATTTCCAGAGGGAAATTGCGACGTTTGAGGTGAAATCAAGTGAGAGGCCTAATTTCACTTGTGTGTGTTGTCGACGCACTTATTATAAGAATCAGACTAAGTTAGTGGATTTATATGCAAAAAGTGAAAGGGAAAATAATAGTGAATGGAAGGATTTTGCAACATACTTGATGGTAGAAAATTGTTTTGATTTGGGATTGGATCAACGTGTGTGTACTTATTGTTGTAACAAATTAAAACAAAACCAGATGCCTGCTAGAGCAGTTCATAATAATCTGGAATTGGTTGAGATTCCTTCTGAATTGAAGGACTTAAATACTTATGAATCTATTTTGATTCAAAGTATCCATCCCTTTCAGGCTATTGTAAGAATGGAGCCAAAGACAGGGAAATTGCCTCCATCAGATTTACAGAGAGGATTAAAGGGAAGAGTTGTTTATTTGCCTCTAGATTTAAAAAAAAACATTAACACAATTGGAGTAGAAAAAGTGGAAGAGGAACCTCTGGTTATCTTAGTTAATGGGGTTCCGACAAAGAATAAGAAAATATGGCAAGATTTAGTAGATGTTAGGAAAGTCAAAAAGGCAACATTGTATTTGAAAAAAAATAATAAATACTACAAGAATGTATATGTTGCAGAAGAGGAAGTAAGTGAGGAAGAGGATAGCGATTTGTGTGCTGGTCAAATTGAGAAAGTAGAACCCTCTACTAGTGAAGAAATATATGAACATTATAGTGTTCATCCTTTGCATTCCAAGGAAGTCATGGGGAATGCTATTGAGTTGTTTCAAATGAAACAAGCCAAAGGGAGTCCCATTAGTGTTTGGGAGGAAAGTTTGGAAGCTCGGTGTTTCCCACAGCTTTTTCCAACAGGTCAGGGAGGAAGATATGATGAGCGACCTCATCAAATTCCTGCTTCTGAATACCGGACTTTGCGATTGTATGCAGGAGATGCTAGGTTTCGACAATGCATTCCTTATTTGTTTCATCTCCTGTTTGAAAGCGATCTGTCTGGACTGTCATATGCAGTGAACCACATCTTGAAAAGTGGTATACACATGCAAAACATCTCGGCAAGTGACTTTATGGATAAAGTCAATGTCCAAGATAGTATTTTGGATTCTCACCTGATTAATCTCATGGCGTGTCAGCGTGGTACTAATGAGTACTGGTACCGTCGTCATGGTGATTTAAAATGTATGCTGAGGAACTTAGGTACTCCCACATGGTTCCTCACTCTGAGCTGTGCCGAGTATGGCTGGGAAGACTTACTTGAATTTCTACGAGAGGCAAATGCTAACGTAGATAACATCGAATTCAAGACACCCGGAGAACTGTGCTCTTTGGATCCAGTCAATGTATGTAGGTACTTCAATCATAGATTTGAAGCTATGATGTCTTTCATCATGAATAAGAAGAATCCACCTCTTGGAGAGGTGTTGGATTTCTTCTGGAGAAAGGAGTACCAAGCAAGAGGTGCTCCTCATATACATATGTTGCTGTGGATCAAGGATGCACCTAAATTTGGAACGGATCCAGAAGACTCAGTGATGAGTTTCATCCAACAGTATTCTACGTGTGCTGTTCCAAACGCAAAGGAGAAGAAAAGCCTAAGAGAAAAAGTTCTGCGTTTCCAAAGCCATCGATGTGGAAAGTACTGCCGTCGTAAATTCCGAAACAAAGACAAGTTCTACACTAAATGTCGTTTCGGCTTTCCACGACCGGTGATTTCTAAAGGAAGAGTTAACAGTTTGATGTCTTCGTTGCGACACAATGTCATGAAGAAATCACCTAAAAACACTTACAATTTGAAGAGGAACGAAGAGTCCAAGTACATCAACGACTACAACCCGGTGATTTTGTCCATGTGGAATGCTAACATGGATATACAGTTTGTGGCTGATAACTGTATGGCTGTGGCGCGGTATGTGACGTCTTACATCACCAAAAAAGAGAAGACAGAATTGAAGGATATGTGGGAGGACATTTCCCATGAAAAGAGCCTCAGCAAGAAGTTGTACAGTTTCAGTCTGAAGATGTTGTCGCATCGAGAAATCGGAGCGTACGAATGTTCTGACCGGTTGTCTTCAGCAAGTCTCTATGCCAAGTCCAGGAGTATCGTTTGGGCGAGTCTTGGTCTTGCTGCAACGCGTAATCGAGTTCTCAAACCTGTGCGGGAAATTGAGTATTTGGCGGAAAAGGAGCCAAACAGTACCGACATTTTGAAGACCAACATGTTGGATACATATTATCCAAATCGAAGCAGTCACCTCGAGAATGTTTGTCTGTATGAGGTTCTGCAAAATTACATATTCAAGAGGAACATCAAAGAAGATACTGAGAAATGAGTGTATGCTGTAATAGGAAGTGAGGGATGTCTGGTCAAGCAAAGAAAATGCCACTTGGTAAACCATCGAAAATTGAGTGGCGAATCTCCTGAAAAAAAGGAGTTTTTCTATTTAGCACTTTTGCAACTTTTCAAGCCTTGGCGTGCAGAAGAGGAACTGCTTGGAGATTTTCTCTGTTACGAAGACTCTTTCAATGCCGCCAAGGAGACCATAGAATGTCCTGCTTTTCCCAAATATGTAGAAATGTTGAATGCGGAAATTGAGCAGGAAGCAACAATTGCAGCCGAGATTGCCAGAGACAGTTCTCAGGACAGTCAGAGTTCTGCTTCATTGAGTCAGGATCCACTAGGAGGACCTGTTATCGAAAATGAAGCTGCCACTGCTATGAATGAAGTGGAAAGAGCCATGGCACATGCTCAAGAGGATGCGGTTAACTTAGAAGAGTTGGAAAGGCAACTCAACGTTGAGCAGAGGAAAATATATGACGAAGTTACCATGCAAATTGATCATGGATTAAGTCATGATAAGAAAGAGTGCTCATGTACGTCGTTGAAGCCTGTCCGACTGTACGTGAGTGGAGAAGCGGGAACTGGAAAAAGTTTCCTCATTAAAGCAATTTCATGCTATTTGCAGGAAAAGACAGAGTCATCGCTGTCTTGTGTTGTCACTGCTCCAACTGGACTGGCAGCACATAATATTAAAGGGATTACTTTACATCGTTTACTGATGCTGCCAGTGGAGCACGACAACAAATTAGAATATCACAAGCTATCTGGAGATGCTTGTTTTGAAGTTTCAAGAATCTTGAGGAAAATGAAACTTCTTATCATTGACGAAGTAAGCATGGTTTCCAATGTCATGCTTGCCTTTGTGCATTTGAGGATGCAAGAAGTTCTCAAAACAGAGTATGATGTGTTATTTGGTGGCAAACACATCATTGTTTTCGGAGATCTTTTGCAGCTGACACCAGTGAAAGGGCAACCTGTGTTCAAAATGCTCACGCATGAAGATACCAGGAAGTGCCTAGGCAGCATTGGCAACGTCAATATATGGTTAAACTTCAATTATGCTGAACTGCATGAAAATATGCGTCAGGCGAAGGATGAAGTTTACAAGACTATTCTACAAGATGTTAGAATTGGAAAAGTGACCGAGCATGGGAAAGAAGCTTTACATGCACGATTACTGTCAAATTTATATCCAGAACAAGATGTTGTGCCTGAGAATATTTTTCAGAAAATTACTGAAAAGAAATCTGGAATATGTTTGATGCCAACTCTTGCAGAATGTGCCAAATTTAACAACAAAATGTTGCATTTAGAAAAGCAAGAGATTGTGAAACTGGAAGCTATTGATAGAGTAGAGCATATGGGATCAACAATTATTTTGTCTGAGAATCTGAAAACAAAATTGGATTCATTAGAGAAGAGTATATCTAAAACTGCAGGTTTTGAAAAGACTCTGAATGTGTGCTTGAACTGCCGTATAATTTTAAGAAGGAATTTACATGTTGAAAGAGGTCTGGTAAATGGATCAATGGGTAATGTTGTTGATTTTGTGAAATACAGAAATAGAGATGGAATTGAATTTTTAAAAATTAAATTTGATGGCATTGAGGAAGTACAGCTAATTGCTCGTTGTTCTGCTAGATTTTTGCTTGTAAAAGACTTATATGTTCGCCGTAAGCAGTTTCCTGTTTGCTTGGCATATGCGGTGACAATCCATAAATCGCAAGGTTTAAGTGTAGACAGTGCATTGGTGAATATTGGCAGTTCTGTGTTCAAGGAGGGTATGGCATATGTGGCATTGTCACGAGTTAGAACTTTATCGGGATTGTACTTGATTGAGTGTGATGTCACAAACATTTGTGCAGATCTAGATTGTGTTAAGGAATACAATAGGTTAAGAAGAGAGTATGCGCCACATTTGCCTCAGTTTCCTTTGTTTGAGAAACGTCTGGTAGGCCGGAAACGAAGAAATGAGAACAAAACTGGGGAGGTTATAGCAAAAAGACAAAAAGTGAATGAACCTAAAATTACAAGCAGAAACAAAAAGGATTCTGTTGAAGATGTTGTTGGTTTTCAGTTTGAAAACAGTTCTGGTGTCAACTGCTATGCTAATGTAGTAATTAATGTTTTGTTTTCTCTAAAAAATGTAAAAGAAGAGATTGTGGTCAATTCTGATCAAAGATTTTGCGGTTTGTTAAATTCTGTGTTAGAGAAATGTACCACTGATAGAAGAAACATAGAAAGTGTGTCTGAAATTCGAAATCTGTTAGACAGATGTTCAGGCCAAACACAATTCTCTCAAAATATTCAGCAAGATTGTCAGGAGTTTTTAATGTATATGCTTGATGTATTACATGCTGAAGGTGTAGATGTAGATCAGCTGTTTGGGCTTTCTTATCAATGGCAGCATGACTGCGAGAACTGTATGATATCAAGTACTACTAGTGTAGACTCAGAAAGATTTACATATTTAACTTTGCCAGACAGTAAATCAGTCTCCTTTAATAAGCTAGTAAAAGCTGCTAATCACAACATGGAGTGTAGCCAATGTAAATCTGAAATGATGTCCACATTATTTATACGAACATATGGCCAGTATGTCATTTTAATGTTCCAACGATGTAGGCCTGATGGAACAAAATTGACAACTTTAATAAAAAAATTTGTAGCTTCGCAGTTGTCAATATCAGGAAGGACTTTTGTAACTACAGCAATTATATATCATGACGGCCCTTCAATATCATCAGGACATTACACAGCTTATTTAAAGTCTAGAAATGGCTGGTCATTCTGCAATGATTCTGTTTTAATTTTCAAAAAAAAATTGCCGTATGACCTTAAAAACTCTTACCTGGTGTTTTTAAAACCAAAATTTTAGGGAAATAATCTCGGGATGTGCTCTGGAATTTCAAGAAGTTCTAATGGCTCCTACACAATTTGGCCTTGAGGATAAGTGTAGTTCAGAGACATAACTTCTAATCATAGGACTGGACATCATGGAGATATATGTGCACTTTGAATGAGTTCAGAAAAACTGTTTCTTTTTATAAGCTAATTGAAGCAGCCAATCAAAACATGGAGTAGAGGGAATGTAAGTCTGCAATGCTGTCTACTGTTTTACATTGCTTTGTGATTAAAAGTGATGTAGAGAATTAAATAATTGTTGTAGTCATAGAGGTAGTGTAAGTCTGCTTCATATTAAGCAGTATCAGTGTCATAGGAAATGTAGAACATGACTGAGCAAGAAGGGGAAGATATTACTATTCCAGGATTGTGAAAATGATCTTCAACATTTTAATTCTGAAAGTTGCGGAAATGCCAAATGATGGGATTGGCTAACAAGAAATCCAAGAGTTATACATGGCTCTGACAAGATTTGGCCTTGTGGAATCTTGTGGTAGAGAGCAAGAAGTCATTTATTGTATGTAACATGTTTTTAAAAACGATGGAGATTTTCTTTCAGAAAGTGGCGGGCTGAAAGTAATAACTGCACAAAAGAGTGTAAGCTATTCATAGGACATCCTTGGACGTCATGGAAAGTAAGTTAACTTTAAGGAGTTCTGATTTTTGATTTCTGATGTTGTATGGGTTTTTTAAACACAATCATTTTGATTGTGTTTTTTTTTCCCCGCTGTTACATGATGAATACCTTCAAGTCACTGTTTTTAGTGAATTTTGATACATTCTGAGAACAGCAAAAATAAACCATTTAACATGTATAATTAATTCTGTACTGTTTGCATTTATGATGTATATGTAGAACTGTGTAGGAGGCATGGAGAAGGTGAGGCTTCTGTAAGTGTCAAAGTTGTTGCATGCAGTGCTGCACTTCTGCGTATTCTTTCATATGCTAGACTACATCTGCACAATGAGATACCTAAGCAAAGGAAACACAAGTGATGTGATTGTGAAATGAGCAAAATAAATTGCATGTATTTCAATTACATCACCTGTGTTTCCTATCATTACGAATCACATTGTGCAGATCAAGTTTAGGTCTGTCCAGGGAAACATAGGAGGTTTGGACTTTGTTGAAGATTGCAGTGGACATGACTCACTTCATTGGTAGACCTTCACATGTATTATGTCCTCTATTCTCTTCAACAACTCGAAATTTCATCTGCAACCCTGAGTAGGCCTCACCTGAAACAAAACTCTGGATAGTAGACATCTTATTGGCATCCTAAAGCAATTATTTTAAATTTTAGTGTCTTGCGACACTTTTCTGAGACAACAGCAATGCAAAAGATGCACCATGTTTTAAGATAGGCCTCACTTCATCTGCATCAAGATACTGTTAGTTTAAAATGTATATCTTTAGGACTGTGTAGCTTCTGTAAGTGTCAAAGTTATTGAAAAACTGTTTGTCCTTCAATCTTTGCCCTTGTCTTTTGTAATTTTTTAATACATGTTTTTATATTTTTCAAATGTTTGTTCTCTCTTTCACAGATTGAAAGTATAAAAATAAAAAATGAGGAATTTAACGACAATTATAAGGTAAATATTTTGTACTCTTTTCGTTACATTTCTATCACATTGAACTACTATTAGTTGCACTGCTTCATTTCTTTAATCCTCAGTTTCCTGCCTTTGCTACTTCCCTCATTCCTTTCTCTATTACCTACTTACTCAACTCCTTCCACTCTTTTTCTCAGTCCCTCTCTTCTCATAGTTCCTCACTCTTGTTCACTCACTCCGTCTCTATTACTCTTAGTGTCTTTGACTGATCACTGTATCACTATTTGTTCATAATGCTTTCTCTGTGTAGTTGAAGCACACTAAGGGGCATATTATGAATGCAGCCAATAA
Organism: Lissotriton helveticus; assembly: GCF_964261635.1. NCBI lineage: Eukaryota > Metazoa > Chordata > Amphibia > Caudata > Salamandridae > Lissotriton > Lissotriton helveticus. The sequence goes on from NC_136067.1 coordinate 120,723,705, forward strand.
AATTATTGCTCTTTTTATTGGCAGAAAACTGGTGCAAAAGCGGCTTTAGCGGCAGTTTTCTGCCGCAAAAGCAGCTTTAGCGACACATTTCTGCCGATAAAAGCTGCAAAACTTTTATTGCCTATGTTGATAATATGCCCCTATGTTATTTACATTAGGGCTATATTGTCCAGTATAACAATCAAAATTGCTCTCCAAAGACACCAGGCAAAGCAGACGCTCCCTCAAACAGATCACCAAGCGCAATTTACCCTACTTACAATCTAGCCTGTTCTCTGTCGAGACTTTAGCAATCTTTAGAGCACAAGATAAGATCTTTTCACATGGAAGAGCCAGACGTATTGCAATTCTACTTAAGAAACAAGCATTGGCATAGACAATAGGTCTCGCCTTTGGGACCTTATACGTGTTTAGCCATGCAACAGTTGATGTTGCTGCACCAAGGATATTATGCTGCATAACTAAATACTTAGAAGGTCCCAAAGTCGATACCTATTGGCTATGCCAATGCTTGTTTTTCTTTCACTTCGTTATCTATTTTGTTTTTCACAATTATACCCTCTTCTGTCTGTTCTTTGGTAAATAGATCTATTAAACAGTATCTCTTCTTTACTCCCTATAGCTGTCTTTCTTGAAACATCACTCTCTGTTTACTTTCCTTATACTTACACTTTTTTTTTAAAAAAAAATTTTTTTTTGGTTAGCTCCCGGTCCGCGTACCGGGAAGCTAACCCGGGAGCGAACCAAAAGAAACAGAGCTTGCCAGAGTGCTAAACATTGTAGCAATTTTTTTGGAAAGGGAAGGTAGTTCTGAAAAGAACTTTTTTTTTTATATTTTTGTTGTTTTATATTTTTTTTGTATTTTTTGAACATTTTTTGTTTTTTTTGTATTTTTTGAACGATTTTATATTTTTTTTGGTTTTTTTGGGGGGGGGGGAAACAACAAAAAACAGGCGTTGAAAAGGGCTCAACAGGAGCAAAAAAAAATTACTGGGGGCGGTTAGGGCAATCATGGTGTTCATACGCCAGGTTCAGTGCATTGATGCTCATGTTGCCACAAGCTAATAATGCACGACAGCGCATACATAAATGTATCATATTCCCAAAATTTGGTTGGATATTTGGCACAGTTTCCCGTGCCTCCTCTGGTGATAAAGAAACCGATGTTGTTGGTCTCGCCACAGGAGTTGGTCGAGGATTGTCCATCATATCCCTTAATTCCGCCCGGCTGTAATTTAGGGGATGTTTCCTCATCATGTGCCTATGCATGGTATGATTACCATAGCTGTATTTTTTGTCCGTCCCTCTGGACAATTGTTCCTTGCATATGAGGCATGTTGCGTACCTGGCATTGACCTTTTTTTGGCCACGAGGGATGGAAAAAAACTGCCAGATGAAACTGGGTTTCTTTCTTGAAACCCGGGGCAACTCTTCCAGGAATTGTGGTTGTTCTCCCTCCTCATCCATCTCTTCATCTTCCTCCTCAGTGTTGGTAACCACCTGGGGAGGTGGTCCTCTCTTCCCATGAGGAGGTGGAGGTGGTGGTGGGGGTGCACCAGCTGAAGCAATCAGTGAAGCCATTTTCATACAATCAAAATAGGTCTTCCAAGAAGCAAAATAGGTCTTCCTCTCACAATAATGAAAGTCAGAGTGAGGAAAGAAGGAGTGGTTTTCATCATTTGGAAAAAACAATACTTCTTAACCAATGAAAAGTGTTATTTTTAGGTCACATGACCTAGCCTTCCATAATTATGAAACTAAAAGTGAAATGAACCAATGAAAAGTTTTATTAACAAGTCACATGACCTCTCACGCTCATGTTACGCGCTGCGGAACGCTCCCCGGTTAGCTTCCGGTTCGCTGCGCTTCGCGCCTCGGTCCGCGCCCCGGGACACTTCCGGGTGCGCTAACGCGATACGTCACAAGACGCATTTTGCGGCAACGCGATACGTCGCGCTTTCGCGCCGCGGATCGCTTCCGGGGAGTTGCGTTTCGCGCCTCGGTCCGCGCCCCGGGGCACTTCCGGGTGCGCTAACGCAGTACGTCATAAGACGCATTACGCGGCAACGCGATACCGTCACTATGTTGATTTGTTACCGGTTCGCGGACCGGATCGCGGAATCGAATTGAGCTAACGGGAAGCATATATATATATATATATACAGATATATGTATATATATATATTCACTGAAAAAACCATAGGTTATAGACCATATATAGTTAGGAATTAGCATTTACAAAACCTTGAAAATTCACTGAAAAAACCATAGGTTATACACCATATATAGTTAGGAATTAGCATTTACAAAACCTTATTTTACTCACACAAAACCATTGAAATTCGCATATATAGTTAGTTGCACTAACTATATATCGCGCACCCGCAATCCACTGCTGATCATGTCACATATTACATCATTCATGACATGGTCAGTGACATCACTGATGACATCACTGATGACATCTCAAATGACATCACTGATGACATCACTGATGACATCACTGATGACAACATCCAGTGACTGTATGTTTCTGTAAAGTTAAAATATGTCTTACATATTGAAGAATGAGTGGATTTATAAGTGTCTGGATGAAGGATTTAGTAGGTGCATGACTGACTGTATGAGTGACTGATTAAATGTGTCTCACTGAGTGCATGGGTTAGTGACTAAACTGTCTTAATTTGTGCATCATTATATCTGTTGTTCTGTAAACTGCTGCATGTGTTGATCCGTAGCTATATGAGTAACTATATGGGTTATTGATTGGTTGCCCATGTATTTGTATGGGAGACTGAGTGTGTGTGTGGGTGTCTGGGAGGTGTATGACTCTGTGCATAGATGTGTGAGCAGTTGATTCACTAGATGTATGGGTTCAAAAGTGCATGTGGAAACAGCTGTATGGGCGGTTGACTGTGTGCATGAGTGTATTGGTGAGTGAATGGATATCTCAGTGCTACATGTCAAAGTAAGTACATATGTAAAACACAGTACATGTGAGAGTTGACATATATAAATAACTGTGCATAAGAGCCAGTGAATGTGTGAGTGGCTGTATGGATCATTGTGAACTTGTATCCGGGATTGTATAAGAGAGTAAATATGTGTTAGTATATGTTTGAATAAGTAAGGTGTGTATAACTGTATAGTTGAGAAAATGGAGGTGTGATTGATTCTTTGCATGACTGACTAGGTGTGTGTGTAACTTCATGGATGAGTGACAGTCTGTGAGTGTCTGTTTACACTGAGTGTATCTAAGGTTATATTAGAGTCTGAAGAGGTTCATCGTATTATCACATGAATGATGTCATCAGTGATGTGATCAGTAATGTCAAATGGGATGTCATCAGTGATGTCATTTGAGATGTCATCAGTGATGTCATCAGTGATGTCATCAGTGATGTCACTGACCATGTCATGAATGATGTAATATGTGACATGATCAGCAGTGGATTGCGGGTGCGCGATATATAGTTAGTGCAACTAACTATATATGCGAATTTCAATGGTTTTGTGTGAGTAAAATAAGGTTTTGTAAATGCTAATTCCTAACTATATATGGTCTATAACCTATGGTTTTTTCAGTGCATTTCAATGGTTTTTTAATAGCAAATATCAAAAGCTTTAAAATGTATTCATCTTTAAATCGAAAAATATATTTTATATGTTTTTAATACAATTTTTTATGTATATATTTTTTTTAATTTTTTTTTTGTTTCGCTACCGGTCCGCGCACCGGATAGCTTCCCGTTAGCTCAATTTGGTGCCGCGACCCGGTCCGCTAACCGGTAAACGTTCCGTTTGCGCAACTGCCGCGTTAGAAAACAACATCGTGACGCGTCGCGTAAGCGCGACGTATCGCGTTGTCGCGTAATGCGTCTTATGACGCGCCGCGTTAGCGCACCCGGAAGTGCTCCGGAGCGCGAACCGAGGCGCGAAGCGCAGCACCCCGGAAGCGATCGGGGGCGCGGCGCGCAGCGCGTAACGTAAGCGTAACAGATCATGTGACTTGTTAATAAAACTTTTCATTGGTTCATTTCACTTTTGGTTTCCTAATGATGTAAGGCTAGGTCATGTGACCTAAAAATAACACTTTTCATTGGTTTAGAAATTTTTTTTTCCCAAATGATGAAAGCCCCCACCTTTTTTCTCACTCTGACTTTCAACTTTGTGAGAGGAAGACCTATTTTGATTGATAAGAAATGGCTTCATTAGTAGCTGCAGCTGGTGCACCTCCACCACCACCACCACCTCCTAGGAAGGAAGGACCACCTCCTCAGGTCATCCTTAATCAAGAGGAGGAAGAAGAGGAAGAAGAGGAAGAGGAGCAAGGGACGAGACAGTTTTTGCCTGAAGAACCAAAGGAGGTCCCATGTGAATGATAGCTACATCTGGCAATTCTATACATTTCCCCGGGGCCAAAAAAAGGTAAATGCCCGCTATGTCACATGTCTCATCTGTGGCAAAACTCTGTCCAGAGGGACTGACAAAAAGTACAGCTTTGGCAATTACACCATGCATCGGCACATGGAGAGGTGGCACCCTATAAATTATAGTGCTGCGCAGGTACGTGACCTGCAGGAAAACCCCCCTCCTGTGGCCAGTACATCAACAGAACAGGCAGTGACGGGACCAGAGGCGAGGGAGACGGTCCCAAACATTAAGTTGAAGTTCGGGGTCGTGAAGCAAGTTTGCAGTTTTTGCGGCAAATTAATTTGCTATAGGGAGAGTAGCATAACTTTAATCAACAGAGCTATTGAAAATCATAAATGTCCAAAATGCCCCAGAAAGTAAATTATCTTTTTTTTTTGTTGCTCCTGTTGAGCCCTTTCCCCCCCCAAAAAAAACAAAAAAAATATAAAACCGTTCAAAAAATACAAAAAAAGTAAAAAAATGTTCAGAAAAATAAAAAAAATATAAAACAACAAAAACAATAAAAAAAAAGTTATTTTCAGAACTACCTCCCATTTATAAAAAATTGCTAGAATGTTTAGCACTCTGGCAACCTCTATTTCTTTTGATTCGCTTCCCGGTTCGCGCGCCGGTACGCGAACCGGAAGCGAAACAGAAAAAAAAAAAAAAAGGGAGAGTGAGTATAAGGGAAGGAAACAGAGAGTAATGTTAAAAGAAAGACAGCTAGAGGGAGTAACACAGAGATACTGTTTAATAGATCTATTTACCAAAAAAAGATGTAAGAGTAAAAATGCCCTAACACACATCAAAGCGCATTTTTAAGGCCCTTGCACCACTTTTGCGTCACTTTTAACATGGCTATGAAACTCAAAGAAACAAAATCTATTTGTAAAACACTTGACACAAAGCAACATTTTAAATACACAACTTTCTTCATAATTTTCTCCCTAAAGCATACTATTCTCTATCTACATTAAATGAATCTTTTCTCACCTTAGCAAATACTTTTTGAGTTTCAAAACAGTCTCAGACACACACCAATTTTTCTTTAGCAGAGCAAAGAGTATGCACTCCAGAGGCTGCAACCAACAAAGGCACAGAAATGCTGTAATTCATCACACATATCTCTCATGTCACCCAATCAAAACTCTTCCCTCACTTTTTTCAAATCAACACCCTTCCCCCCTCTGCCCTTTCTGCCTTTTTTCCATAGCAACCACCTCCTGAAAGACCTCTCATGTTTACAAGTTCACACAACAATGTTTCAATTGAACTCTGAACTCTCAGTACACCTGCATATCCAGTGCAATCTTTCATAAAATGATTTTTTCTTGACCACTCAAATTACATCTTTCAAAGAACTCATCCATGCACCCTAACTTTCTGTTTTCAGCAATCAAAATCCACCTATCACTGCTACTGAATCATTAGCACTGAAACTCCACAGTTTTTTTCATTACAAACTCCTACTGTTTCAACTGCCATTTCATTCCCACACTTCATCTGACTGCAGCAGAACCTCCTCTCACCATGTTTTCTGTCTGGATTGTTGGACATAGTTACATCCACTGGGCTCAAAGGTATGCTGATAACAGAAATTTACACAACCTCAATTTACAAAATGTGGAAATCAACTGGATTGGCCACAGAGGATTAAGATGTCACCAATTGATACCATTGGTGAAAACCTTTTTGCATTTGCCAAACCCTGACCTGTTAATTGTGCACTGTGGAGGAAATGACTTGGGCACTTTGACTGGGGTAGGTCTGGAAATGCTTTTAAAGGACACCTTTGAGCAATTGATGGCACTTTTTCCTCAAACTGCCTTGGTATATTCAAATATATGCCAAAGACAGAAATGGAGGTGGTCCAACCCATTTTGTCCACAAATTGAGAAATCGAGGAAGCATGTAAATAAGTCTGTTTCAGCTTACATGAGAGACCATGGAATGGGCTCCATCTACAACAATAACTTGCGTTACTACATGCAAGATATCTACGGAGAAGATGGAGTTCACTTCTCAGATGAGGGGAACAGAATTTTCATCCTGAATTTAAGACTATGTATTGGTACCTACTTATAAGTACCTAGAACTTACACAGAACCCAAAAGCTCTTTTCAGAGCTACCTTAACTATGATTACTCTTTAACAATTTTAAATGTACCTTTTTTTCACTAATTTTCACTATTGTTCGCTTCCCGGTTCGCTACCCGGTTCGCGTACCGGCAGCTAACCTCGCGAAAAAATGCAATTTTTTTTTCTTTTTGGACATATATGAGCCTCCTCAGCCACCCTTAGAAAACCTAGGGGGTCAGGATACGTCTCCCGTGCCCCCTTATACCCATTTCCCACATTGTTTTTCCTCCATCTTGTGATTAAATTCGACCGAAACACAAGATGGCGGACTCCTGTTACGCTACCGGTTAGCTACCCGGTTCGCGTACCGGGTAGCGCCTCTACCGCGAAAAAACGGAAAAAAAATTGTATTTCATTTTTTGCCCCGCGGGACCCTTTAATAGCCCCCTCATCAATCCTAGGGGGTCAGGAAGGGTCTACCTTGCCCCCTTTCATTAATTTCCCCCTTCGTGTTTCTTCACCACTTGTCTCTCGATCCTACCGAGAGACAAGATGGCGGCCGCTCCGGACTGTTAAAAGAATGTTGACAGACACCGGAGAGCCAATCAGCTTCGCTTCGCAAAGTTCCGTTACGCGTCAGGTACGCGAACCGGGGCGCTAACCGGAGCGCTGTTACAGATATATATATTTTTTTGAACATTAATTTATCAAAATCCACTGGAGCACATATATTGAGACCTAGCAAAGGCACATCGGGCAAACAATATCTACAATTTTGCCAAGTTTTGTGGAAATCCATTCAGCCGTTCGAGCTAAAAGTGAGTCCAACCGCCCTATGGAAAATTGCATGTGAAAAACGCGTTTTGGGAACCCCTTTTTTCTCGGCCCCCCCCTTGATGGAACCCCCCCAAATTTTCAGTGCTGCTCAGAAACAAAATGTTCCATTTTCCTGAAAATTTCAGCCAATTCCGTCCTCAAACGCCAAAGTTATTCGACATAGAATGTTCAAAAATCCCATAGGAAAAAAATCCTAACTATATATACCTATATATATATATATATATATATATATATATATATATATATATATATATATATATATATTTATCAACAGACAGTATATTTGGATGACATACGAAGATTGAGAATAAAGAGGAGAACATATCTACACTAACTCGTGGGAACTCTGTGATTTGAACATTGGCGCTCAGGATTACATTTACTATGATTGGGGGCAGTCTGGTCACCTACTTGAAGGGTGCAGAGGCTGCTTCACATCCCTGGAGGAACATTTTGGACGTAGTGCATTACATTTTTAACACAATAGTGCACAGAAGTTACTCTGCAACATCACTTTTGTACTGTAAATAAAGATACACCTGGAGGTATCTACATATCGTAGGCGGTGTCCTCCTAACCATAGAAAAATGTGATACCTGCTTACTGACACTGCAAGAACTCTAAACTACCTTCAACATTGGTCATCTCATCCTAACCCATATCATAAGGTTCTACTGGGATTCATCAGCAACATCTTTCATTGGTTCTCCTCCTGCCTAGTCAACTGACACCAGTTGGTTCACATGACCATACCCACGGTTCAGATGATCACTATCAGCTGCAGACAGGTCTTGCTTGGTCATCTGCAGCATTTACATGGAACCCCATGGCGACGCCAACTGAACATTAAAGTCTAATCAGCTCAGCACATCCACCACCTGAAGCAGGCAGCCCCTTAACCAGAAATGGAAGTTAAGCATCTACCTGAAGCTCAACCCCGCCATGACAACATTTCTATTACGAGCTACATCTAGTCCAAACATGACTCAAAAAGACGAAGCTGAACAAAGAGAGATCCCAACAATCACCTAATTTACTGGGGATCCTGACTTCACCCTTAAGAGTAGGGTGTGGATAGATACTGACATTGCATCTGCGGACACATCAGGCATGCCCAAACTTTAGAATGTTTCACCTTGTTCTGCTCGGAGGTGTCCACTCAATAGAGGACAACACTTCTGCTGTTGATCAAGTCTTAAAGGGGCTTGGGAAATAGCCTGTCTCTCAGCTCCTGGCCCATGGCCCCCCTTTGGAAAGTTCAGCCTCGGATCCCACCAGAAAGCGCTGCAACTCTCCCTCTGAATATGGGCAGAAGGCAAGTAGGAATATGGCGTTGCGGGTCTTCGGAGACGTATGCCCAGGACTCTGTGGTGGCTCCTCGGAGGGACCTCGCCTGATCCCCCTAGACCGCAACAGAGCCGGCTTGGTTGGCAAAGTGATGTCCGGCCGATCCCACTGGCAATCCAGCAGCGTCTCCTCCAGTGCAGTGTGCATCAAGGAGACCGGCAGCGGGACTCGGGTGCGGGTAGTACGCGAGGGCTCCCGATCCCCTTGAATCTCCAACTCCTCTTCCAGCTCCTCAAAGCTGCAGGCCCCGATCTCCCGAAAAAGGCAGAGACGAGATGGCCGGCCATGGACCTCAAGCGAGTCGTAGCACCAGGAGTCCCAGCGGACCTGGCTGGGACCCAGGCGGCAGCCCAGATAGTTTAAAAGCTGCAAAGCGACCAGCCTGAGGGGCAAGCGGTGCTCTGGGCTCGCCGGGGAATGTGTCAACCAGCAGCAGAGCAGTATAGGTGGAAGCCATGATAGCCGCGTTGCAACCCCTGGACAGCTCCAGAAACCACAGCCCTAACTCTTTTCAAAAATCCACTCCTCCATGCCCCCTTCCAGTTCTAGGTTCACTTCCACTTCACAGTGATTAAACATGTCGCGCGCTCCTCTGCCTCAGGCTTGCAATTGGTCCACACGAAAGACACGTTTGTCTGATTGGGCCAGTGTTGTTCTTTTGCTCTCTCCAATGAGCACATAGTAGTTTGATGAGAGTGCATAATTTCAATTGGAGGGTGAATCTATCCGAAGCTAGACCGAAACCCTTTATTTCGTGCGTCCGATTTAGCAGTCACCTTAGGTCAAGAGCAAAAACATTTAGGTATAATAATCAGAGGAAAAGGATCAGCGCTAGGGTGCCCTTGCCGTATCATGAGCGCAGAGACCATTGATCTAACGCGGACACGTTATTTAATAATAACCAACAAGTTATCATGCAACACTGATCTTATGCCCAACTCCTATAGGCTACTTTTATTGGAACGGTGCCACAATGTTTGTTAACGTAATGCATTCGTCATTTAAATTTCATTTCAGGTCACTGAAACATACTCCAGGCTTTAATGGCCGCACACAACGACTCGGTAGAGCTGCTACCTCCTCAAGCTGTGGCGAGGGACCGGTCCTGTCCCCTCCTCAGAATCAGCACGAGCAGTGCTGGCAATCACTGTGACGTCACCGCACGGTGCCAGCCTCCGTAGGGGGAGGGCGGAGAGCTGCGGCTGTCCTACATAGCGATAGTTCAGATAAATACAAAGAGATTCTCCTCGTACTAATTAGGGGGCGGGGGAAGCAAAAGAAAAGGGCAGCAAATTAATCTCCACACTGCTGCTGGAGGTGCGCCCGAGCATCATGTGACTTGTAAGGTCGGTGCTGCTGAACAGAAAAAAGAAAGTTCACTGTGCGTCCTACAGAGTGTTGCTGCGGAGAAAAACTGGAGTTAGGCACTGCTGCTTCCGGACCAGCCGGAAGTTAGGTATGGTATTAACAGCCAACAGAAAGCTAGATTACAACAGCAATGCCAGAGTTAAACCAATGGCAAGCTGCATAACAAATTACACTAAGTTTCAGACAACATACACATTACTTTAGTCTCGCTGAGACAGCGCATGCGCTGCTAAGCCGAGACCTAAAAACGGCTGCGTATGCAATTAAACAATGCTGTGCCACAAGTTGGAGCCTACATGCGTTCCATTTTGATAGTCTCTGTCTGTAACGTAACTGGTGCTCATGTAAAGTGCTCTCATCATTTCCGATCAAGTTCGCGCTATATAAAACTAAAAAGAAAAAAATATGCAGCACCCCGGCACCTCTTTGGAAATATGTCCCCTGGTGTGCTAGGTGTTTTATTAGGTCTGTTTTAGCTTCTCATCGCAGCTTGTTAAATAAAAAATCCATAATAAAATGACATACATATGCACACACATACATGATCTTGGAAGCATCCCTCTTTATCCGTTGGTTTGTTCAGGTGTCATTTGTTTTTCTTCCCTCACAACACAGCATACACCATGGGTCAGCCCAGGGCCAAGGCTGGTTTGAAAATGTCTGCTTTCATTTTGTTTTTAATCCTTATGTTGGGGACCTATGGGACATATTTACAAAGAAGTGACAGAGCGCGGCACTAGCCTTCATGGCTTAACGCCATGCTTCGCCACTTCTGAAACGCAGGGATGCACCGTATTTTCAACAATACGGGGCAGTTGTGGGTTTCCCCCTATGCTGACGCTAATTACAGCTGCTTAGTGCCAACACAGGCACCCTTGCACCATGGTGCAAGGGGGCCTGCGTGGTGGGAATGATTGTTTTTGTGGAAAGGGATCCCTTCCTGCACATGAACAATCATTCCCAACTACGCAGGAATTCCTTACTGCACATAAACAATCATGTATGGCGTTTTGCTGTTTTTATGTGTGCTGCACAGTGCAGCACACATAAAAACAGCAAAAACTAGCAGAAATGTAGAATTTCTCCTCATTGCGCCATGTTAAGACCAGGTTTTCCCTGGTCTTAATGTAGGCACTGCCCCAAATTTACGCCACTCTTGTAAATATGGGGCAGCATCACAATCAATGGGTGTTGCGGTGAAACACCCACCGCAACACCCTTTGCCCACCCCTTTCACGCTAAGTAAAGCGTGAAAGAGTGCCTTATTTTCAAGGCAGCGTTAAGCCAGTTTAAGTGGCTTAACACTGCCTTGTAAATAAGGAAAAGTTTGTATCGCCAACACAGCATCAAAAAAGTGATGTTCTGGTGGCGGTAGGGGCTTGTAAATATCCCCCCATTTCTCTTTTCTGGATTCAAGTAGTGAACACCAGCAACCTCCTGTGTCCGGTCAGGCTGAAGCTTCTTATAGGGTGTGAATAAGGAGGCAGCACTCTTACTTGGTGGTGTAGCACAAAATAATGCCCCCCAACCCCATTGCAGAATGTGATAAGGAGCCCCAGAGTCGCCCATATCTCACAGTTATTCAAATGCCTTGTGCTGAATGGGGTCCCATTGACTGTGTGGGGGCCCTCTGACGGGTTGGGGACCCCCTGCATTGCAGGCTCTGCAGGGGCATGTTACACCTTTTCTCTTGGTAAATGTTAAAGAAGAATGGAAAGGGCTTCTTTCTTCATGGGGAAATATCTGCCTCATGAATAAACATAAAAATGTTTGAAACTGAAGATGTATTCCAAGGTGAACATATCTGTTTGTTGAAATGAACATGCTAGGATTTCTATGTGTGAAAATATTTAGAAGTCAGTTCTGAAAATGTGGGACAGACACTTCTATGCAGGGACAGGCTAGAAATTCTTTGAAAATTACAAAAAAACTGTATTTAGCTCAAAAACTGGGTTTATTTCAGACTTTTTCGTTAATCAGGCTATTGGAATTAATTACCTATTTTTAGGTCACTATCTTTTTTTGAACTTTATTTCTGGGAAAGAACTAATAGGCTTATACTATGTTTGTGTCTCACTACGTAGTATTTGCCATGGTCTAATTATCTCTCTCATTATAGCCCTGTTCTGTACACATGGGGTCATGAACATGTTGATGCTATATCCATTCAAACCTTGCAAGTAAACATTGAATGGGAAAGCTGTACCGTAATATATTTCCTTAGATATGAATGATTGCATCCAATTCAATATATGACGTTTCAAATGAATGGAAGACCTCTGTGTTGCAGTTGGTATTTATTTATTTATTTTTTATTTATTTATTTATTTATAGTGTTTTATATAGCGCGAACAAGACCCGTGGGTATCAGAGCGCTTAACATAGACGATTACAGATTGACATTATAGTAGCAATTATAACAACAAAACAAAACAAATGAGGTAGATGGTGATATACTATCTAGGGCGATTTAGATAAATAAATTCTTAACGCCTGTGCCATTAGCATTAAGAGGTGCATAACGTAAAGCTTGAGTCATAGTCAAATATTTGGCTCGGTGAGGTAGGGTTACATAGTATTATAAGTACAATTATCTAAGTAGTTAGCACTGAGAGTAGAGATAGTTTAGATAGTAGCGAGGATCGTAAAGATAAACAAAGTAAGGTATAGGTAGTATCTTTCAGGTGGGAGATACAGTGTAGAGATCATATAAATATGAGGTAGCAGTAAGGTGTACAGCTGGTGTTTGCGCGGTAATCAGTCCTTTGTCTTGTCGATCTTCAGATTATTCAAGATGAGTCTGATCCTCTTTTGGCATAAATGCTCACACCAGTAGTCTGTAGGGATCTTTATGTAGGGTAAATACTCATCATGTGGTTCTTCAGTTCCCGTTTAAATGTTGCAGTGTTTTTAATCTTCCTGATGTTAGGAGGGATTGAGTTCCAGACTCTGGGGGCGGCTCCGGAGAATGCTCGGTCATATGTCTTTTTCTTTCGGAAGAAGGCCGGCTTCAATAGCAACTCTTTAGCGCTTCTGGTTGGTCTGTTACCTCCCGATAGTTTAATTTTCTTGGCTAGATATCTAGGCGTGTTGAAGTGGATCGCTTTGTGGGAAATACAGGCTATCTTCATTTTAATTCTAGCTTCATAAGGTAGCCAGTTTAGTGCCTTCAGGTGAGGAGATATGTGGTCGAATTTCCTGGTTCCCGTGATGAGTCTTGCCGCTGCGTTGAGACAGGCCTTTAATGGTGCCGTCGATGTTTTCGGTAGGCCAGCTAACGTGGTGCAGCCATATTCGATCCTTGAAATAACTAGCGATTGGATGGCAAGTTTTAGATCCGCTTCTGAGATAAAGGGTTTCAGTTTTCTTAGATAGTTCAAGTGGAAGCGGGCGCTCTTAGCCATTGAGTTGATGTGTTCTTTCATGTCGAGGTTCTCATCTAATGTAATTCCTAGTGATTTGGCTGAGTTAACTAGGGTCGGAGTGCAGTTGAGCGCAGTCACCAATTTAGCCCATTCCTTTACCTCTGGTTGACTCCTTGTCGGTGAGATTAACAGGAATTCTGTTTTGTTGGCATTAAGTTTCAGATGGTTGGTTGTTGGCCATTGCAGCGCTTTCTTTAGAGTTGCATTCAGTAGGTCTATGTCGTCACTGCAGGTGATCTTCATATATATTTGCGTGTCGTCTGCATACATATGGTAGGAGATCTGTGATTTTCGAAGAATCTCCGTGAGGGGTTCTACATATAAGTTGAAAAGATCTGGGGATAATGTTGAGCCTTGTGGTACACCCATTGCGTTAGGGCATGGGGAGGAGATTGCTTGGTTGACCAGGAATAGCTGAGTCCTGTTCTGCAGGAAGGAGTTAAACCATTTCAGTACGTTTCCCGATAAACCCATCCTGTCTTGAAGCCTGGTCATCAGGATCTCATGATTTACTGTGTCAAATGCAGATGACAAGTCTAGAAGGATCAGTAGACACGCATGATTTTGGTCAAGGGCTTGTAGGGCGTCATCAACAATATGTAGGATCGCGGTTTCAGTACTGTGCCCTGTTCTGAAACCTGATTGGCAGTCATCAAGTAATGAGAACTTAGCGATGTGTTGACTCAATTGGCCCTGCACGCATTTCTCAATAAGTTTGGCGAGTAAAGGGATGTTGGTCACTGGTCGATAGTTATTCGGGTCTGTTGCATCCGCTGTCGGTTTTTTGATGATGGGAACTACCTGCCCTGTTTTTAGGCAGTCAGGGAGGGTCCCTTGTGCAAGTGAGGCATTTATTATCTCAGTCCAGATCGGAACTAGAGTGTGGTTGATTTCTCTTACACATTTTGCCGGTAACGGGTCTTGATAGTGGTTGTTCGGTCTAAGTACAGCTAGTGTTTTGGCGATCTTTCCCTGGTCGTATAGTTCAAATGTGTCCCAGTTTGCCTTATTTTTTGTTAGGAGATCTTCCGAGGTCACATTAGTCTCATTTTCAGATATGGGAAAGGTCGTGATATTAGCAGCGGCACTTGTAAGCTCAACTTCTAGCAGTTTAGTTTTATCCGTGAAAAATGAGGAGAATTCTTCGCAGCTTATGGGATTTTTCGGGTTCTCTTGAGTCGTTTTAGTTAGTTTATTTGACTGTTGTTTTAGGATCTCAAAAAGTTTTCGTGGTCTGTTTTTGGCATTGTCCAGTTCCGCCCTTATAAATTCTTTTTTGGAGTTGATGATCTTTTTGTTATATTGCTTCCTTATTTTCCTGAGGGCTTTCAGCTCGGGGGAGGATGGATGTTGTCTCCATTTCCTTTCAGCCATTCTCAGTCTTCGCCTGTCCTCGTTCAGTGCCTCATTAAACCAAGGATTTTTTGGCTTTTCCGAGACTCTTTTTAACTTTTGAGGCAATGTGTCATTAACTATCTTATCGATCGACGTTAGGTAGTGATCCGTCATCTCATTGACATTCTGCCTGTTGTTACAAGGCTTCAGGTCTTTCTCACATCTTTCGACCAGAAGTTCAATATTAGCTTCTTTTGTATCTCGTATCAATTTTTTGGACTTACGGGGTTGCACGGTCCTGCCTTTTTTCATTGTAGGTATTGTGAATGTTATGGCGTGATGATCCGACCAATCACACGGGTCTATAGCAAGGATTGATGTCTCTTTGTTTCTTGAAATAATCCAGTCTAGAGTCGCTCCTTGTGAGTGAGTGGGCTGGATGCATGCTTGTGTAAGGTTTAGCTCGTAGAGGAAGTCTTTGATCGAGTTAACTAGTTTGTCATTGTCGTCGTCCCAGTGGAGGTTAAAGTCCCCTAGGAATATGTTGTTGGCATCTGGGTTAGAGTTGGCAGTTATAATCTCTATAAGATGCTCTGTGAACTTTGCGTTATCTCCAGGTGGGTGGTAGAACGCGTGTAGGTTGTAGCTTTGATTTTTTGGTAATCTTACATTAAGACCAAGGTATTCACAAGATTCTATAGGGTCAGATTGGAATTTGTTGACCTCGATCTCTGAGCGGTGAATACACGCTATACCTCCTCCCACTTTCCTCGGTCTGTCTAATCTGACAATGTTATATTGTGGTGGTACTAGGAGATCCATGGAAGGAGAGGATGATTCACTGAGCCAAGTTTCCGTGAGGATAGCTAGGTCGATTTCTTTATTAATGATTAGGGCGGCTATGTCTGATGCGTGTTTAGTTGCTGAACGACAGTTAAGTAGTAGGCAGTTCAGGGTTTTCTGTGAGTTAGCGCTCTTTCCATTTTCTGTTTCGGTTGCAGTTACCTGGATATGTTGTAAGTTGTGGTGGATTACTTTCCTATCATTCTTTCTGGACGATCTATTAGGGTCAATAGGTACAATTTCGATATTCTCCTCCTTTCGTAGAGCAGATTGTTCATAGGATCTGAGTAGGGCCAGGGCTTCTTCGTTTGGTAAGGGATTGGTCCTGTTTGGTCTGTTGTGTCGGAGTACAAGATTCTGGATGTGTGAGACCTTGGTGTGCGTATTTATCGTCATCTCCCAGATTTTCCCGATTGTCTTTGAGACTTTCAACGAGTCTAGTGCCAGGTTGCCTATTAGTTTCTTGAGCTCCTTGACTTCTTTCTGTGTTCGGGATGGTTTCTTATGTGGGATAGATCTGGCTGTTAGCGTTCGGCCTTTTGCTCTCCTCCGTGGCTGGTCTGTTCTCGTTGCCACATATTTTGCCGTTGTATCCTTAGTTAGGTTGTGATTCCTGGCTCTATTAGTGGTGTCGCCATTTTTTCCTGTGTTGTTAGGTGTAAGGGGTGTTTTTGTGGATAGGTATCGATGGGGCTCTAGATTCGTATTCGAGGGAGGTTGGGGACGGTAGGTAACCTCTACCTTGTTCCTTTCGTAGATCTCTTCAAAGGGGGGCTCACTCTGAACTGAGCTACCCTCTTCAGGTGAAGTGGCATCGAATGGTGGTGGCAACGGCTCTTCCAGTGAGGTCTGGTTCATCTCTTTGTTTCCCAGGGTATTGTATACCTCTATCCTTTCAATCTCAGTCTCCGGTATTGCCATCGCAGATTCAGGTAAATCTCCAGAGTTAGAGATTATATTATTCTGGTAGTCCGTTGTATTGGCATCTCTAGTCACAGGGTCGTCGTTGTCAGGTGTGATGTCTGGTGGGGTCATGATTTGGTGGTGATTTGGTCCTACTATGGATTCCTTTAGGGTTTGGAAAGTTATCTCGAATTTCTCGAGTTCTTTGTTGGTTGCTTGTATCAGCACTATTCCTGTTTTATACATAGTAATGCATATTTCTGTATTACATCTTTTAGTTATTGAGGTCGTTATTTTTGTGCCATGTGGTATGTTTTTTACGGTTTTTGTGAACAGCATTTTTGTAAAGGCGTTGCGCCATTTAGCTGTTTTGTCTGTGTAGAATATCAGGTCATTCATCATGATACCTTTAACTCTGTCAAAATAAGGGTCAGCAAACAGAGTGTCCGCATTTTTTCTCAATGTGCAATGTTTGAATTTTTTGGCCGCATTTTTGGATATATTGGAGGGATATTCTATATTCTTTGCGTGAGACCCGGTCGGCCCTCTGTATCTTCCCTCCATTTCTGTTTCACCTGCACGTTGTGGGTCTTCAGAAGCCTATTGACTATTTTGTACTGTGAAGTTCCTGCTGGTGTTTTGTATTATGTATTTTCCTGCTGGTATATCTTGGTAGATATAGGAATCTAGGTAAATCCAGTAATACTTTTCCTTGACGGTAGCTGTAGTTTCTTTGTAGTTTACTATGTTTACTATTTAATAGTTTATAATAGTTTACTATTACTATGTGAAGCACATCTATACCCCTTGGTGCTCATGTACTCTATAAAGCTGTTAAATAATAAAATAATCGTATTCTATTTCACTGAACATATGGGGCCGATTCACGAGAGGAGCTTGCATATTTTCATGAAAAAATCCTTTTGATTCAACAAGCTTTCTCTACCATCTCAGAGGCCAAGCTTACACACTTACACGCTTTTCCCTACAGATCCCTGTCCAGCTAATATTTTGTCCCTAGTAACCTCCACGATTACCCCGACTGTACACCAGCTTTTTAATACCTCTCTTTCTACAGGCAATATGCCCAAACCTTGGAAGCACGCTAAGATTCTTCCATTGATTAAAAAGACTCTCGCTGATCCAATGAACCCTGCCAATTATAGGCCGATCTCCCTGCTTCTGGCCCTCTCCAAAGCTTTAGAGAAGCATGTAAATAAAGCCCCGCAAAAACATATTGAAGAGGGGAAGATTCTTCATGAATCTCAGACAGGAGTTAGGGCAAACTTTAGCATGGAATCCGCTCTGCTGAAAGTAACAGAGTTCATTAGGGGCAAGTTAGACGAGGGAGGCAAGGCCGTTCTTATACAGCTTAATCTGTCAGCGGCCTTCAATATGGTCCCACATAAGAGGCTCTTAAACAGACTTAAAAATATCGGCCTGGGTGGGACTGCACTCACCTGGATGTCCTCCTATTTGGGGAACAGATCCCAGGACATCTGGCTCCCACTGTTCTCTTCTTCGGTTCTGTCCATCAATATTGGTGTCCCCCAGGGTTACATTCTCAGCCCTACCCTCTTTAATATCTATCTTTCTCTCCTGGCATCCATGGTTGAGGATGAGGGCGCCAAAAGTGTTTCTTACACTGATGACACTCAGCTTATCTTCTCTTGTGATAAAGGCTCTGACTTTGATGGGCCTAAGATTAAGACCAGCCTCACGAAGTTGTTTTCTTTGGGAAAACCGGAAACACTCGACTGAAGTTCTGGGTGGCCCAAGGATATGCCATCCCCACCTACAGAAAAAGAGAAAGCAAAAAATTTAGGAATTTTCATTGACAACACACTCTCGATGCGCTCTCAGATCTTACATCTCACTGGCGCTTGCTTCAGTATACTCCAAATGTTGCAGAAATATCTGCCACTACTACCTCTGGAGAGTAGAAAGACAATGCTACAGGCTTTAGTGACATCAAAAACTTGACTACGTCAACTGCCTGTTCATCTCGGTCTCCCCAAATCCTTGACCCAGCGCCTACAAGTCTGTTGCTCTCTCTTGTTCCTTACCCTTGTACTTACCAAAACGTTGATGCAATTCCGCTGTGTCTTGATGGTTTAGAAGTTTGACTGGACAAGATTGTGGATTTACTACAAAATGCTGCAGCCAGAGCCATCCTAAGATCTAAACCTAGATCTGGCATGGCTCCGATTCTCAAATCTCTTCACTGGCTCCGCATTAAAGAGAGAATCAACTTTAAAGCTAAGACCATCTTCTTCACAGCTTTCCACAAGGGTGGAGCCAGATACCTAATCAAACGAGTGACCCATTATTCTACATCAAGACCCCTAGGCTCTTCCAATGCGAACCTTGCTATTGTGCCCAAAATACACCTTGTATGCACTGAAGGTAGATCCTTTGGTTTCTTGGTAGCAAAAATATGGATTAGCCTTCCGGAGTCCTTGAGACTAAACACTGACCTACTTTCATTTAGATAGAATCTAAAAACATGGCTTTTAAATCAATAACTGTTTCCTCCACTCCTCTCCCTCCGCTGTCTATACACCAGGACACTCTAGTTTGAGTAGCTGTGCGCTTTATTACATACAGTATTTCATTTCCTTACATATTTGAGACTCGTGGCTGTATGGAGTTGTACTGCATTTGATTTTAATAGTCAACACCAGAGTTAGTATTTATAGTTAAACATGGGAGGAAAGAAACAAAAAGCAGTGGGGGGAGGAGGGGGCATCACTGTGGTACATACAATCACCAATATTTAATTTAGGATTTCAAACCTGTAGGGCAGACATTACAATTTATCCTTTTTATCCAATTTATCCCTTTGGATGCTAAAGCTATTAATTTTTAACGAAATACCTGCAAGGTATGAGTTGACATTTAAGATGATGAAGTGCTATCATTAAAGAAAAGGCAAGTGTTAAGGGAACATATGGCTGGGCATGTGAATGTGATCACATAAAATGTTCTAAAAGTTTAGAGATAGTAAAGAAGGATGTGAGTGTTGGGGTAGCTGACACGGCTGGGAGATGATGGTTGATGGGAACTAAGGGGCATATTACCAAGCAATAGCGATAATTATCGCTATTGCTTGGTTAGAGACAAAATTTTACCGCTGCGGCGATTTTTATCGCAGATAAACCTTGGTATTACCAAGGTTTATCGCAAATGCGATAAAAAACGGCCGCAATGCATTAATATCGCTGAAAAGTCAGCGATATTCATGCATTACCGAGCTAATGCTCTTAGCCATGTTATCCACCTCCCATTGGATAACATGGCTAAGAACTGCTCAGGGCAGGTGTTAGCTTTTGGAGATATTCGCGCTTAGCGCGAATATCTCAGAAAGTTGGTAATAGGAGATAGCGATGTTAGCGACTGTTTCCAGTCGCTAACATCTTGGCACGCCCACTTTGCATGTCCTTAGTGATAAATATCACTGACATGCAAAGTGGGGCCCAAGATGGTCGCTATCTCCTACTAGCTGTCGCTAACTGGTGTTAGCGACAGCTAGGTAATAGGGAGATAACTTTATCTCTGCTTTCTTGGCTTTTAAAGCCAAAAAAGCGGAGATAAACCCCCTTGATAATATGCCCCTTGATTATTAAGTGGGAGGGAGAACAATGACTAAACTCAAACTAAGGAAATTAATCCAGTGTCTATAATTAAAGAGGCAAGTTTCAGGAATCCTGGCCAAACCAAAGCAACTGTGGATTAAAGTGGCGAGCCTCCCTCAAAGAAAATGAGTGTTCAGTATTTTAGCAGCAGCAACACCAAAGCAACATTAGAGTTATATTGGGAGATAACATTCTTAAACCGATTTTGATAAAAGAAGGAACATTCAATGATTAAAAAGGCACATATGAAGCTTTTGCAGGGCCCACTGTGATCTAGGAGTTACTGGGCCTCCATTGTGACAAATGAGGGTGCTTACCACTGGGCTCCTGGGGTTCCCCTACTCTTGCCACCCCAAATTGAAAACTAGGTACAGCCTTTCAATACTGGACTATCAACGTACTTAAAGCAGAGCAATTCAGGGGTCCTTCGAGGCTTTGTTTTGAGCTGGAAACTCAGAATTCAGTATCACACATGATAAAATTCAATAAACCCGGTCACTAATTTTACTTTTAAAAAGAAAAATTGCTTGCATGCAAAGATCAATACTATTCATAGATCCACAAATCTATACACAATGGACAGTAATCAAAATGATAGTGGGGGAGAATTTAAAATCAGTCCTAAAGAGGTCCTTGCAGATAACAAATAAAAATAAACCAGTGACAACATACGCCTACATAATTTGAGATGTCAGCATGCTGTCAATTTAATAGACTTTCTGCCCAGTTCAATGCCTGTGACATATAATACAAATACTGTTTTACTACACAATATTTAAATGAAGATATTTTTGTTTTGCCAACCTTTTTAGAATATTATCAAGCAGTATACATTTCCCATAAAATTAACATTTCAACATGGAAACATACTGATTCTCTTTACACTTGGCTATTAATTCAAAAGACAGTGGGGTTCAATAAGCCTGTACAGATGCAATGCCCTGTAAACTATTGACATCCAACTAGCTTCTTCTGAGTGATAAAGGAACTTATTACAAGTTTGACAGTTCCTTGTGTTGTAATTTAGCAGCGATTAGGTTAAGCATTAGCAGAAGACATCTTGTATTTAGAGACTATCTTGTCCGTTTTGTGGAATCCATTTTGTATTTCTGGCAGACATTTTGTTTGCCATGTGCTCACCATGTGCTCTGTCCTACCTCCCTGTTAACGGCTCCTGAAATCTGTCTAGGGCCGAGATATATGTAGCCTCTCCTGCTTCGCACATGCTCAGTTGAGCTTACAGCTGTCCCCAACTTGTAACTGTCAGGATGTGTCCACCAGAATTAGCTAACTGTCAGCCCCTCCCACTTGTTGCCAGTACACTTTCTATATGACCTTATATGTACCTAAAACCAGCATTCTGTACTTGTACCACCTTCATTTGAGCCCCTGTGTGGGTATAAAAGGACCAAGCTCCTTCTATTCAGTGTGCTACGTCATACGCTACCGAAGGGTGTTGTGCGAATGTGGTTCCACCTCATGAGATTTAATAAACTCTGTATTTTCTATTCCAGTGTCTGTGCCAACTTCTTCCTATTGGCCTGAGGACTCTGTTCAGAGAAGGGCGAATCCCGTGCACTGGTAGGCCTTGCTGAGGCTCACCACCACAAATTGGCGCTTCCAACGTGCAGCTCATTGGTGACTCGGATGCCGGAAGGACTGGTCGAAACGAAGGATTGGAATCTCGCTTTGGACGCGATCACTGCCTGAGGAGACCCGAGTCTTGGCACCCAGGGCGTTTTTCCTTTATTTCTGATCTGACCATCCAGGTGGCGCCGGTCCTCGACTGATATCTCTTCTGTTGATTCGCCGTGCAGTGACCATTTGGTGGATTTGAGAACTTGGCAGTGGGAACCTGAACACCATTTGATTGGTAAGAGCCGTTCTGCGGCACTTGCTGTTGGTTTGGATGCCTTTGATTGGTACGGTAGTTTAGTAACACTTACTGCGGCTTTTTGCTTGTATGATTGGCCAATATTGGAATTTGTTTGACAATTATATATGTATTGCAATTCATATAGACAGGTAATGAGGAGATTTTTCTCTATTTGAAATTGTTTGAACGGCGCAACGTACGAAGAGTAGTTTAAGCGCTACTTTGATCATAATACTGCATATTCTGCACTATTTTGGCATGCCTGTTTCCAGCACACTTCATAGGATGTGTTATTAGAAACTCGACGAAGCACAACTCCCCCCCCCCTAGAGGGGACGCCTAATAGGGATATGTATATTAAGTATGGCATTTCTTCCATATTGTACTGCACGTTATGGAATAAATACACTTGTAAAGATCCTGAGTTGCGTTGGCCTATGCATGGGTCATTTGATTGGCGAAAGATTCAGTATGTGGAGCAACGGATGTTTAAGCAAAAGGCTAGGCAAGATATGTTTTACTGTGTACGAATGTGGGAGAAAAAAGTGCGTGAGCGAATGAAGCGTGAGCAAGCCTTGATTGAAAAAGAACAACGTAAGAGCATTCAAGCGAAAGCATTGGAAATGAAAAATAGGGAAATGAAAGAAATTAGAGAGAGGGAACATGGGGAACGTTGTTTACAGGTAAATGGCCAATACACTGTTCGTAGACCTCTTTATCCTATTCTTAATAAACCCCAAGATGATTCTCTCTTATTAGATCGTTGTCCACCTCCGTATACTCTTCCTTCGGCTCCTTATGAGTCAGACGAGGACTCTTATACAGACCAGGACAAAGCTAGAGAAACTCGCTCAATGTTATCTGCTGAACGTGCGTCTCAGATTAGATCTGCTGCGTGGAAAGCTGTTCGTAGTACTGCCATTGCTTCTGAACTTTTAGATAGTATAAAAGGTTGGCAGGAAAGGGAGCAAATATATTTTACCGATACATTTGCCGCAGTGGTTATTGAACGATTTAGGAAACATTTGGTAGAAATGGAGCCCGATGATGTAGCAGCTGATTGTAAACAATTACGTGAAGTTCTTTTTGTCTTCTCCCAGGTGGCTGACACGATCAGATGCTTGGTTAAAGTGCCTGTTGAAGCAGCCCATTTGCGAGAGGAGAAAAAGGCAGCAGACCCTGCTGCACAAACATCCCAGATCAGCATGGCACGAACTTCTACTCCTGAAACAGATAAGAATGTTGTAATTAATGTGAAACCCATGCGGGAAGCTGCACCTTTTTATGTTCCTCCTAAGGGAACGGGTACAAGTGACTATAAGACGTCTTTCAATGCCAAAAGATATTTTATTTATAATTGGGTTTACACTCCTTGGAATAGAGCAGATGTTATGGCCCTTAAAAATGTATTGCCTGATCCGCGAAATAATCCAGCAGCCTTTTATGAGGAAGTTGAGGGTGCGATTAGTTCTTGTACTATGACTATGCCTGATATTGATTTGTTTTTTGGATTAATATTACGCCTGATATGTGGAGAACTGTGCGTAAAATTGATGATCGTGAGACATTTGGAGCATTATGGAAAGATTTAGAGCAGTTAGATGAAGATAGAGAACCTGCACAGAAACCGTGTCAGTTATTTTTAGACCTTCCGGCAGCTAAATTAGTTATGTCAAAGACGATTATTCCCCCTAAAAAGATAGATTGGACTGTATTAGCATTGTGTAAGCAAAAAGCAGATGAATCAGTTTCAGATTTCTTTACACGCTTTGAAGAGGCATTCCACGATTTTAATGGCCAGTTATTGTCAGATGACAAGGGTAGACATCTGCATGTCGATAAATATGTCGCAAACATTTTGCCAGGAATAGCTAGTCGCCTAAAGGCCAGTGAGAGTTCATGGAATACCTCTTTTCCGGTTTCTCTCCTAACCATGGCTCAGTATTATGAGCGACAAGACTTAGAAGCTAAAGGTAATGAGGATAAAAAGACTAAAGAGTTGAAAACAAAGGTTATGTTAGCTCAAGCTTATGGCCCACCTTCTAGAGGTGATGATAGAGGCGGACGTGGATCTTATGGTTCGTCTTTTCCTTCCCATGCTTGTTCGAATTTGTCTGTTGACCAGTGTGCGTACTGCAAGAAATTTGGACACTGGCTTTCTGATTGTCCAGTACTGCGTGCTCAGCAGTGTCCACGTGGTAGGGGACAAATGAAAAATCGCTCAGGATATTCAGGGCCTAGAGGAAGCACGAATGATCGCGCTAGGTTTGATGCAAATACACGTGGGCAGGATGGGTTTAACACTTTTGATAGAAGGAACCAATATCAAATGTCCGGCTATGTGCCGTCTGATTTTCAAGATTCTGCTTATGCATAGGATTGCCTAGGATGGGGTAAGGAATCAGTTGAAGTTCCAGTAGATCAGAGGGGTCCCTATGTTACAGCACATGTTTTGGGTTCTACTGATCAGTTACTGGTTGATACAGGAGCTACTCGTAGCGCCTTATCTAAGCAACTGGTTCCAAGGGCTCTCCTGTCTGGCTTAAAGTTTACATCAATAGGTTTCGATGGAACACCTTCCCTTAGCCCATTGTCACAACCACTCGCATTCCATGTTGATAAGTTTACTGCTCCATGTCCGTTTTTGCTTTCTCCGAACAAACCAGACAATATTGTGGGTCTTGATATGCTTAACTATTTCAGGGCTACGATACGATGTTCTCCGGAAGGAGTACGGGTTATTTTGAATGACAACTACCCTGTTATTGAGAGATCTTGTATTGTTAAAGAGGACATTGCACTAGCCTCACTCCCTAGTACTTTGTGGGTACTTCAGACACCGATGTAGGGCAAATGGTTATTCCGCCAGTGCATATTAGTGTCAAGGAGGGTGCTTCATTGCCAAGACTGCCTCAGTATAAGATTTCTCCTGAAGAAGAAGAAGCACTCACACGCATTGTACATGATCAAACAGAAGTTCCATACAGTCTTCCACCCGCAATCAGCAGGATTAGTGGAAAGATACAATGCTACTTTAAAATTGAAGTTGGCGAAAATACTGGCTTCCACATCTTTGAAGTGGCCAGATGTATTACCCTTGGCATTATTATCCATAAGATCGGTGCCACACTCACGATCTGGTCTCACCCCGTATGAAGTGGTCTTTGGGAGACTGATGAATATTTGGGGAGTTCCTAAGCCACGCCCCATACATGATGTCCCTTGTGTTCTGATGAATTATTATTTGGCAGAGTTAACCAACACTTTGATTTCTATTCATCAACAGGTTCGAGAAGCGCTTCCTTACAGATCTACAGGTGAGGCCCACGAACTCCGTCCTGGTGACTATGTGATGGTCAAGGTCTTCCACAGATCGAGCAGCTTGGAACCGAGGTGGCGAGGTCCGGAACAAGTGCTCTTTGTGACAAGGACAGCAGTTCGAGAGACGAACAAGAAGAACTGGGACCATAGCACACACTGCAAACATGTGTCGCCTGCCTTGGTGGAACCTGCTGTGCTGACCGACCATCGAGAGATTCTGGAAACGGAGAAAGGGCAAGCTATCTCACCTGACGAATCTGCAGAAGGCTTCCTGGCACACACGATTCCTGGAGCATCGCGATACCACTTGAGACAGAGGAAAGAATCTGCAGTGCTGAAAAAGACTGGTTGAGCTACCGCCCTGGGTTAGTGAAACGGAGAGCCGGTGTGGCAAGGGGGGGGGGGATCAGCCCTACATTAGTGTAGTGACACCCGTCTTGGCCCATGGTGAAGAAATCAGCGGCTGCCCAAGGGATAAGAGCTCCAACGATTGTTTTCAATGAGTTTTTAGAAAGATCAATTATCGCTGTTCATGAAATGAATAACAAAATAATCATTTGTGCTGTATGGTTTGTTGTTGCTCTGGTGGTTATCGCGATAATTACCTGGTTTGTTGAGAAAGAGGCTCCTGCTCGACAGCTTCTTGTTGCCACTACTCCAGCTTCAGTGGAACATCATTATTGTACACTTCCCTATCACGAGCAGAAGCATCGACAATCCTAATTAAATAATACATTCATACAGATGTTGCATCATACACCCAATGCTACGAATGCTACCAACTGTTGGATGTGTGGAATGATACCTGCACACCAAAAGAAAGGAGGAACACCTTTTATTCCTCTACCGTTTTCCCATAATGGTTCATGTCAAGCTTGGTATGCTCTTTTGTTATCTTTCGTCTGAATAAAGTATGCTATCAAGATAAAGATGGTTATCCTCAAGCTAAAGGGACTAAATGGGAATGGGAAGAGTACCAACCGGACAATATTTCGACACCATATGTCTTCACGAATATGAGGAACATTAAAGACAATGGACCTTTTCTAATTTCTGTGACCAGAGCTAAAGCAGAACTGTGTATAAGTAGTGTTGGGAGAATTCCAGTAGGACGGAGTGAATGTATTTTGACATTGATTATTGAAGGAGTTAACAACAGTAGTTTTACGTCTTCGCATGTTACTTATTTTGTGTGTGGTCATAAAGGATATTATCAATTGCCTGTTGGGTGGTCCGGGGTATGTTACATATAATTTTTGTTACCACCTGTGTTCTTGACCCCTCCATCATATCACCTGAATTTAAAGTTTTATAATGACATTTCCAAGAATAGATACAGTCGAACAATAAGTACAGATGAAGTTGACCAGACAGATACCACTTTGCAACAATATGTCAATTTCAATTTGGGTTTTTTCTTCTTTGTGGGTGCTGCATTGAATAGCAGAAAAATCAGGCGATTGACTCGTGTTGTGGAAGCTGTCACCAATCAAACAGCTATGGCACTTGGGAACATTACAGAGGAACTACAAATTGCGAGGATTGTAGCACTCCAAAATAGGATGGTATTAGATGTGATTTTGGCTGATCGAGGTGGTGCATGTCGCATCATCGGTAGCAGTTGTTGTGTGTTTATACCGGATCACTCACCTTCAGTATATGATGCAAACTCAAAACTCCATAAGATTGCTGCAGAAATTCACCCAGAGACTGGTACATGGACATTTTCAAACTGGATATGGACACTCTTTATTACTTGGGGCTGGAAGCTACTGACTGTTCTATGTATATTACTGGTGATACTATTTACATGCTGTACTTGTATACAATGTGGTCCTATGCTTTGCTCCATGTGCATCACTGATTGTACACCTGTAAAAAGAAATATTGCAAACATAAAAGCACAACAAATGGTAAATAATGAAATTACTGAGATGATGAGCATCAATGTACAGGATGCATATTTAGATTACCCCAGATAGACGAATGTCTTCAGCTAATGCTGAAAGGATCGTCTGTTGTAATTTATCAGCGATTAGGTTAAGCATTAGCAGAAGACATCTTGTATTTAGAGACTATCTTGTCCGTTTTGTGGAATCCATTTTGTATTTCTGGCAGCCATTTTGTTTGCCATGTGCTCACCATGTGCTCTGTCATACCTCCCTGTTAAATGCTCCTGAAATCTGCCTAGAGAGGAGATATATTTAGCCTCTCCTGCTTCGCACATGCTCAGTTGAGCTTACAGCTGTCCCCAACTTGTAACTGTCAGGATGTGTCCACCAGAATTAGCTAACTGTCAGCCCCTCCCACTTGTTGCCAGTACACTTTCTGTATGACCTTATATGCACCTAAAACCAGCATTCTGTACTTGTACCGCCTTAATTTGAGCCCCTGTGTGGGTATAAAAGGACCAAGCTCCTTCTATTCAGTGTGCTACGTCATTCACTACCGAAGGGTGTTGTATGAATGTGGTTCCACCTCATGAGGTTTAATAAACTCTGTATTTTCTATTCCAGTTTCTGTGCCAACTTCTTCCTATTGGTCTGAGGACTTTGTGCAGAGAAGGGTGAATCCCTTGCACTGGTAGGCCTTGCTGTGGCTCACCACCACACTTGGACCTCCATGCCGGCAGTGGCAGTCCGAGCTCGGTGGTCCGTACCTGTATTATATAGGAGAAGCGTGGCTCAGTGGTTAGAGGAGGCAGACCCGGAAGCTGAGATCAGCCGTGGACCAGGGTTCGATTCCCCGCCTTGGCGGGTCTCGGGCTCAAAAATTCCACGGACTCGACAATTCTCGCTCCGGTGCCTACTCGACTCACGGGGTCACACTCTGCGACTCTGGGCAATAGCTTGCTTAATCTCCACTACGGCCCCTCGCGGCGGGATGCCTGGCTTTCACCTTGTGAATACCCTGCCTGGGTATCTCACAGGGGAATACCAGGACGGGTTCCCTAAGCAAGCGCCTTGAGACCCCTGGGTGATTAGTGCGCTATATAAATCGAAATACATTTACATTTACATTATGAGTTGTGCTTTTTGGCTTTGCTAAGACCACTGCTGAACTGCTGACAGCGCCAGCCCACTCTGAGCGCTTCAGCCGTGAACCAGGCCAATGAAGCTGTAGGAGCTTCGGAAAGCAAGTGAAACCACCCACCCAATTGCGAGATACTTTACTGCTGGTGTGACTGTGGCGATCCATCAGCATATCTGAGATGGCGGAAAGGAAGGGATAAAAGGCTGAAACGCACCTCAACTCACCTCTAGTTGTTGTTTTGTGACATGGAACCCATAGGGAACACCTGCCATTGCTCTACCTGCTCAACCATGTTCAAAACCCAGTCCATCGCAGATGAAATCGACAGTAAGTCATACAACTACCTGTTGCCATAGACTGCTCTGCAAAATGATGCCCCACCATGGACCAAGCTAGGGAGTTAGGTTCCCTAAATAAATTGCACATTTACAGGACACTGTCTTGGATTGCTTCTTAAAAATCATCCAAAACACATCTGCTGGATGCCCCCCTAAACCTAAACATTGGTATTGCACAGACACACTGTACACAATGGGCATGTGTTTGAAAAATATTTAAAGTGATAGTGTTTTGTGCATTAATTAGTGTTCCACAACATCAACTCCTCATCAATATCACACCTATTAATGTCTGTCACACATAACTTTTGCCCTTTCTCACTTTGCCATGTCACCACTGATTTATACTACTCATGAGGCTTACCATTTCTCAAGTGTTCCTAAAGAGACATTGAACTGACTACAATGACCATGAGGGCTTGTGATTGGAACTCTGACCAATATGCTTCACTCCTTTTGCCCTTTTTGATGTGTTTGCAATGTCACAGCTGATCTACAGTAGTCATGCAGCTTACCATTTCTC
The DNA here is from genome assembly GCF_964261635.1 of Lissotriton helveticus. Lineage (NCBI taxonomy): Eukaryota > Metazoa > Chordata > Amphibia > Caudata > Salamandridae > Lissotriton > Lissotriton helveticus. Next base: position 120,752,984 of record NC_136067.1, read on the forward strand.
AAGTGTTGCTAAAGAAACGTAAACGTAAACGTGGTTACTTATATAGCGCACGTATCACCCCCGCAAAGGGGTCTCACGGCGCTTGCTTAGGGAACCCGTCCTGGTATTCCCCTGTGAGATAACCCCAGGCAGGGTATCCACAAGGTGAAAGCCAGGCATCCCGCCGCGAGGGGCCGTAGTGGAGATTAAGCAAGCTATTGCCCAGAGTCGCAGAGTGTGAACCCGTGAGTCGAGTAGGCACCGTAGCGAGAATTATCGAGTCCGTGGAATTTTTTAGCCCAAGACCCGCCGAGGCGGGGAATTGAACCCTGGTCCAGGACCGATCTCAGCTTCCAGGTCTGCCGCCTCTAACCCCTGAGCCACACTTCTCCATAAAGTGACATTGATCTGACTAAAACTACCATGAGGCCTTGTGACTCCAATTATAACCAAGATGCTGGACTCTTTTTGCAATGTCACTACTGAAATTCACTACTCATGCAGGTTACCATTACTCAAGTGTTGCTAAAGTGAGTCTGAAGTGACTACAGCTACCATGAGGCATGTTCACGCCATCTCTAACCATGATGCTACACTCCTATTACCCCTTCTCACTTGTTTGCCATGTGACCACTGATCTAGCCATGCAGCTTAATATTTCTCAAGTGTTGCTAGAGTGACATTGAACTGACTACATCTACCATGAGATCTTGTGTTTGTAGCTCTGACCAAGATGATATAGTGAATGTGACACACTCACATTGTACACATCCCAGGTCCTATTGTGAGGTTGCGAGTGTGAGCTGCAGCTCGGGTATAATTTCTACCTGAGCGGCAGGAAGACCAGCGCGAACAGCAGTTCACACTGCAGTCCGCCACCTGCGGAACTCTGCAGAAGTTTTTTGTAACTTCACAGAGTTCCGCGTAGCAAAACTCAACGAACTACACCCAGACCTTGCCAAAACACTTGCCCTATCCGACACGTAGCCCAGGGCCATAATACATGTAATGTAAATGTAGGTTCAGTGACTTAATATCGAGAGACATAATATAGAATGCCCAAAATATCGACTCCAAAATATCAAAGTACAGAATATAGAATCCCTTTCTACAAACAGGTAAGTACTAAAATATCAAATCCGAAATATAGAATGCTAAAATATCGAAGTTTTTAAATGTATTAAAAATAATATAAAATTAATTAAATATTTAAAACAATTAAATAAAACATACTTAAAATAATGTAAAAAAAGCTTAAAATGTAAAAATAATAAATGTAATGTGGAAAAAAGTAGAGAATTTGTTGGATAGTGAGAGGGTAAAAATTATTATTCACACTCCAGGGAGTGCAACAGTAGGGAAAGCGTTGGATAGCAGGGGGGGTAAAAATTACTATTCCTACTCCAGAGAGTGCAACAGTCGCGCCTAAGGCGCGCCAAAGGCAAGCCCGCCTGCACCCGTCCGCGGCCGGCCGGGGCAAGGGGCACTCCATTATGCCCAATTTTTAACCTATTCCTCAGAGGAACTCCACCGCTATTAACATCATGGAACCCTTAGCTCCGCCTCAGCGTCCATTATCCTCAACCTCGGTCTTGCCCAGCCCCACCCTGTTCCGCTTCCCACATCCACCCTATCTTCCCTCTCATCCCTCCCCGTCCCCCCATCAGAACCTGGCCAGTCCTTGAGGCCAATGACCATCATTTCGGCTTTCCTTTTAAACACCAGATCAGCGGTGAAACACCAATTAGAACTTTTTGTGTTTCTGGACTCTTATAAACCTGATCTTTTATTCCTGACAGAAACTTGGTTCTGTCCAGATTCCCTTCCCAATATTCTTGCATCACTACCCTCCACCTACTATGCCTTGCGGGCCGATCGATCGCCGGGCAAGGCAGGTGGAGGTGTTGCTCTGATTGTCCGGTCGGACCTTCACTTCCAAACTCTCTCCTCTCCGACTATCAAGGGAGCTGAGTGTCTAGTGATGCGATCTGCTTCCTTCCAGACCCCTATCACCTGCGTCCTTGTCTACCGTACCCCTCACCATACCCCTTATTTTTTGACCGAGTTTCAAGAACTTCTCGCCACACTAGCAGTTAACAATTCTTCTGTGCTCGTTCTTGGCGATTTTAATTTTTGTCCATCCGATCCTGCGGAAGACGCAGTATCTAGAGATTTTACAGACCTTCTCCTCAGTCTGAATTTTACCTCACATGTGTCCGTCCCTACCCATATTAAGGGTCACATCTTAGACCAAATTTGGTCACTGAACATTCCGGTCTCTCCCCCCACCATCACACCCTGCCTTTGGTCAGACCACTTTTTGATTTCGTTCACCTTAGACTTTCACCCGTCCAAGCGCCCTACCCTTCCCAGGAATGTCTGGGCCCGCAACTGGAACAAGGTCGACATCCCTGCCCTTTGTCGTTCCCTCCAAGCCTCCCATCCGGTCCAAGAGGAACTATCCCCCTCATCCCAGGTAGCCGCTATTAATGGCTGGCTATCCAGATCCTGCAGTCAAGTGGCCCCCTTGAAACGTGTCGCGGTGAAACGTGCCAATAATGTTAACAAATGGTTCACCGACGAACTCAAGGGAAAGAAGTTAGTTGCCCGCCAGGCAGAACGTGCCTGGAGGCTTACTTACTGCCCTATTTTAAAAGCTCACTATAAGGCCATGCTTAATGCATATAAAAGTGCAATCCTTTTAGCCAAGACAAACTATTTTTCTGACAAAATACTCTCAGCCGGAAATCAGTCTAGAGAAATGTTCTCAACCGTCCATGAGCTGGCCCTGTCAGATAGAACCTCCCTAAAACCTTCCCCTTCCCAAGCCCTCTGTGATTCCCTTAACATCTTCTTTGTTGAGAAAATTGCAGATATTAAGGCCAACATCCCCCCCTCCCCCTTTTCCTCCTGTCCCTGAACCTCCCCCCAACAGGTTTCATTTAGATCACATTCCTCCACTGACCAGAGAAACGTTATCTTCTCTGACGGTGCGTGTTAAATCAGGCTCCCCCTCTGATGTTTGCCCTGCGCCCATTCTGAGGGAAATCTTTCAGGCTTGCCCTTCCCCTCCCCTGGAATTCCTGAACGATTCCCTCGGGAATGGCGCTGTCCCTGATCTTCACAAAACAGCCATTATCATCCCCTTATTGAAAAAACCTGGTGCTGATCCTACCTCCCTCACTAACTACCGCCCCCTCTCCCTTCTCCCCTACCTGGGTAAAATCTTGGAGAGCCACGTCGCCTCTGTCCTCAGTTCCTTCGTGGAGGGCAGCGGTTACTTGGCCTCCTGCCAGGCTGGATTCCGCACTCGCCATTCAACTGAGAGGGTTGTGGTTTCTGTCTTAGACAGCCTCAGGGAAGGGATGGATATGGGTTGCCCCCAGGCTTTGGTCCTCTTAGATCTGTCCGCTGCCTTCGACACGGTTGATCATTCCATTCTTCTCACCCGTGTCAGGGCAGCGGGCATTAGTGGGCCTCCTTTAGCTTGGCTTACTTCCTTTCTGAGGGACCGCACCAGGCTGTTCATCTAGAGGGGTTTTCCGCTTCTCCACGCAAAGTGCAGTGTGGTTTCCCCCAAGGTTCTTCCCTTTCCCCCCTTCTATTCAACCTTTACGTCTTTCCTCTTATTTTTGCTTTACAGCAACTGGAGGTCACTGTATTCAAGTATGCAGATGACCTCCAGTTGATCTTTAACCTTTCCCATTCTTCTGAATCCATCCATAACTTCCAGTCTATTATGATTTTTATCAGGGACTGGATGAACTTCAACCACCTTAAACTCAACCCAGACAAAACTGAGCTGATTTTGACGGGTGGTGCATCCAGTCCCTGGACCCCCATGTTCTGGCCCTCTTCACTTGGTTCCCCCCTCACCTTCTTACTCAGTTAAAACACTTGGGATCACGTTAAACCAAAATCTCACCATGCACTCCCAGATTAGTATGGTGGTATCCTCTTGCTTTTTCACTCTCCGCACCATCCGGAAAATCTCCAGATTCTTTTCCCCTTCTGCCCTCAAACTCATCATGATTGCAATGGTACTATCGCGGCTGGATTACGGCAATATCTTGTATATTAGCGCTCCGGCTTATGCCCTTCGACGCCTACAGCTGGTTCAGAACCAAGCGGCCCGTCTCATTTATGGTCTCCCTAAACTACATCATGCTATCCCTGTATTGAAGAACCTACATTGGTTGCCCATTAGGGAACGGGCCCTCTTCAAACTTGGCTGTACCGCGTTTCAGGCCCGAGCTGGAACTGCCCCAGCCTTCATAAACTCTGTAATCTCCAGCTATACCCCGGCAAGGGAGCTCCGTTCCTCCACCCAGTCCCGCCTCTCAGTCCCTCGTTTTAGGAAGAAGAGGATGGGCGGGGTGAAATTCGCTGTCCTCGGCCCCACTTTTTGGAACTCCCTCCCCCCCACCATCAGATCCATTCCCCTCTATCCTGACTTCCGTAAGGCCCTTAAGACTTATCTTTTTTGCAAGCCTTTTCAGTTTAGTTCTCCCGCAGTCTCCACCTAGGTTCAAAAACGTCTCCTAGCGCCAAGAAACCGCCAGGTATATGCGTGCTTTACAAGTGTTTTTAAATTCAAATTCAAATTTAACAGTAGGGAAAGCGTTGGATAGCGTAGGGGTCAAAATTACTATTCCCACTCCAGTGAGTGCAACAGTCGGGAAAACGTTGGATAGCGTAGGGGTAAAAATTACTATTCCCACTCCAAAGAGTGCAACAGTAATGAAAGCGTTGGATAGCGGTGGTATAAAAATTACTATTCCCACTCCAGAGAGTGCTGCAGTAGGGAAAGCGTTGGATAGCGGGGGTAAAAATGACTATTCCCACTCCAGAGAGTGCAACAGTAGGAAAAGCGTTGGATAGTGTAGGGGTAAAAATTACTATTCCCACTCCAGTGAGTGCAACAGTAGGGAAAACGCTGGATAGCGTAGGGGTAAAAATTACTATTCCCACTCCAGAGAATGCAAAAGTAGGGAAAGTAATGATTTAAAATTAAAATTAAATTAAACTAATTATCAATACCAATAAAAAATTAATAAAAAATTAATGACCAATTAATAAAAATTAATTACCAATTAATAATTAATTTTCAATTAATTATCAATATGTTATGTTATGTTATGTTATATATTTATTTTTATAGCGCACGGCTACTCCAGGGGAGTGTCCCGGCGCTTTATCGAGGCAGCTCAGAATAAAAAACATAACACCGATGCAGACAACAAACAAAATAAAAAAGAAAAGGGGCTCCTAAAGATTAAAAAGCCAAGTCTTCAGGCCTTTCCTGAACAGGAGCAAATTCGAGGAGGAACGTAACGCCAAAGGCAAGGTGTTCCACAACTGAGGGGCCCTCAAACTGAAGGAGCGACCCCCAGTGCGCGCCTTCCTCACTCGTGGCACCATGGCCAAAAAAAAAGACTCTGATCGCAGTGATCTAGTCGGACGATAGAAGGTCAACCTGCGTTGTAGATACTTTGCTCCTGCGCCAAATAGCGCTTTATGCGCCAAGGTCAGAGCCTTGAACATGACCCGCTTTTGGATGGGCAGCCAGTGAAGCGACTGCACCAATGCGGAGGCTCTCGCTCGCCTATGAAGGCCGAAGATCGCACGGGCCGCGGAATTCTGCACAACCTGCAACCGCTGCACAAGATAGTCCGGGAGTCCTAGATAGAGGACGTTCGCATGGTCCAATCTAGAGCCCACTAAGGCTTGAACGGTGATCTTCCTATGCTCTTCTGAGAGCAAAGGTAGGAACTTCCGGAGCATCTTGAGCAGCCCATAGCAGGTACCCGTCAGACCCTGAATATGTGGAATCAACGACAGGCTATTGTCCAACTTTACTCCCAGGTTTTTGGCCACCAGCGATACCTGGGCAGGAGGGCAGCTCTCCACAGGCCACCACGCACGCCAATCAGGATCCTGGGAGCAGCCGAAGAACAGCACCTCCGATTTACTGGGGTTGGCCTTAAGACTGTTCCGCTGAAGCCAGCTAAAAACCAGCTCCAAACATCCCCGGATGTTCTCTCCATCGAAGGCCTGATCCTTCCCACACGCAAACAACAATTGTGTGTCATCCGCGTAGGACACGATCCGGGCCCCCAAAGACTCCACCAGTGCCGCCAAAGGTGTCATAAAGATATTAAAGAGAGTCGGGCTCAACACAGAGCCCTGTGGAACCCCGACTCCCAATGGCGCCATTTCGGCGGAGCTCGGAGAGGCCCAGACCGTTTGTCGGCGGCCCTCAAGAAAAGATGTAAACCAATTAAACACCGTCCCCCTCAGACCGATGTCATGTAGTCTGGCAAGGAGCACCTCATGGGGGACGGTGTCAAAGGCCGCCGACAGGTCAAGCATGACCAGCATGGCCCTACCTCCAGCATCCAGAGTCTCCCTGATGATCTCCGACACCTCCAACAGTGCCGTCTCCGTGCTTAAATTAGGGCGGAAACCGGACTGTGAAGAGTGAAGCAGATCGCTGGACTCTAGAAAGCCGGAGAGGACGCCATGCACATGCTTCTCCGTGATCTTAGCCAACGCTGGGAGGAGGGAGATCGGCCTGTAATTGGCCAAAACCTCTGGGTCCGCACCGGCCTTCTTAAGGAGGGGGATCACCATGGCCCTTTTCCAGGGCGACGGGACCTTCCCCACACTGAGAGACAGATTCACAAGTGGATTGACCAGTGGGTTAACCACGGTAGCCATCTTAGCCAAAAATTTGGCCGGACAGGGGTCTAGAGGCGAGCCCGATTTAAGATTGGCCAAGAGCGCTAGGGAGGCATCGATGGAAATAGCAGGGAACTCTGCGAGAACCGCAGCCGGCGCGGACAGCCGTGCCGGTCCTGTCACCGCACTCAAACCCTCCCCTGAAAGCTCCACTGTGAACGAGTCCTGGATAGTTTTAATCTTATCTGTAAAGAATTTGGCCAAGTCACAGACCCACAGCTCCGATGGAACACCCTGAGAAAGTTTGGATCTGGGGGCCAAAAACTCCCTGACCACCGTGAAAATCTCTTTACAAGAATTGGAGGCGGCATCAATCCTCCTAGACAGATAGTTTCTCTTTTCCCGGAGAATATCGCGATGGTATGATTTAACCATGGTCTTATAGGCCAATCTCGCCCCCTGATCATAATTAAGGCGCCATGCCCTCTCCGCAACCTTACACTGGCTGCGAGCAGCCCGCAGTGCCTCAGTGAACCACGGGGCCGAAACCCTCTTAGCCGTCTCCCGCAGGGCCATAGGAGGGGCCAGATCATTCAGCCTCTCCAACAACCATCCCTGCAGGGACTCAACGTCCTGTTCTAAATCGCCTATAAGAGGGCACGGATGGTCCACAGCGGCCATTGCTAACAAATCAGGCGTGACTCTATGCAAGGCCCTCCTAACAGGGCCAAGTTGTCTGGGCGCGCTACACGGGAGAGACTCACTGGCCAGGATGGAAAATCTGGCCAGCCTATGGTCAGTCCAGCGCACCGGAAGGAGCTCAATGTCGACCTGAGGGAACGAAGAGAAAATCTGATCAAGAGTATGCCCTTTATCATGTGTGGGGCCTGTAAGAAAAGGGACAAGACCCAAAGGAGCCGTAATGTCCAACAATTTGTTGGCGTCCGAATCGTCGCCCACGTCCATGTGAAAATTAAAATCTCCTGCCAACAGGCAATGCTGTGTGCTCAAGGCCAGACCAGCAATAGCCATCTGGAGGTCGTCGAAAAAAAGGAACCCACTGGTCCAGGGGGTCTATACACCACCAGTCCTTTCACAGCTTGTTGTGGGGTCAATCTAATTGTGAATGCTAAGGACTCAGATCCTGTAATGGTGTTAAGAGAAAGAATAGAGCAGGATACTGACTTATTTACTACCACCGCCACCCCTCCTCCTCTGCCTTTGACTCTATCCTGCCGGAAGATGTTATAATCCGGCGGAATTGTGGCCGTAATGTCCGGATTGGACGTCTCCCCCAGCCATGTTTCAGTCAGAAGAAGAAATAGAGGTTTTTCTCTGACAAGGAGATCAAAGATTTCCAAGGCATGCTTGCCTACCGATCTGGTATTAAGCAGTAGGACGAGGTGTCTCACACCGGCATTCCCTCTCCCTCGTGGCACAGCGGGGGTATAAATAGGCGCCCAACCACATCCAGGGCATAGACGTTTCCCCCTATAACGGGCCGGAAACACTGACCGGCAGGTACCAGAATGTTTTTGCAAAGCGCAGAGTTCCATAGCAGAGTAGTGAACCATTTTACCCGAAAATGAATACAAAGGAGGAAAAAACCTCCAGACCCCTACCTCCGCTCCACCGCCTCCGGGACACTGACGGGCGCAGACGGGCATGACTCTGGCAAGACTCAGGCAAACGCGAGGGCAACCCCGCTGCGCGATCCCGCTGCGCAGAGAGGAACGGTTTAAGTAGGTCCTCCTGAATGGGTCTCACCTGCCCCACGAGGACGCTCAAGATGGCGCTACCAGAGCGCCACTGCCCATTCAAATATGGCAGCCAAAGTCAGGACACTGCTAAGCCCAACCGCCCCAGAGCCCGGACCATTAAAACAATGGGAGGGGTAGTATCATAAGTTAAAACTCTTGAAGCTTGTGCACATTGTCTAAAACCCAGATTTTTACACAGTGGAAGGATCCAGCATTTCCGAATTCCGCTGTATGCCGGGCAGAAAAAAAAGATATGTACAATGTCTTCCCTCCAGTCGTTGCAAGCAGGGCAATTGGCCTCCGTCGGGTTTGTCCATCTGGATGTTAGTGCCCCTATCGGTATGGAGCCATGCCTCAATTGGGTGTATAATTTTCTTGTAAGTGGAGGCTGTACCAGGTCCAAAAACACCTCCGTCCTGGAATCAACTTTCATCAATAAAAACTCTGTGGACAGCCTGCCCAGGGAGGTCGAGTAATGTAGAGTTTTAAGGTTATGTGACCTTACAGCCACCACTATTTGGGACCTTTGCGTCCTCACGCAGCTGTCTTCAGGTGCATCCCAAAGTTGTGGCATACCAATTTGATGGGAGAAAGCCTTGACATGAGCCAGCCAGGGTATGTTCTTATGCTGTAACTGTCCCCAAATTGCAGTGAACTCTGCTCTAAAAGGTACAAGCTCCGGTACGGACCAGAGCCTTCTCCAATAGAGCAGAGGTCGTGCAGCTGCCAGTTCGTCAATAGGTTCCAAGCCTAGGTCTAGGCGTAGTGGTATGAGGGGAGTGCTTTGGGGAAGGGCAACCAGGTGTCGCATGAAGGCCTGTTCAACCTTCAATAACTTGTGTACTTTCGTGTGTCCCCAGAGTTCTGCAGCATACAGAGCTGATGACCTGACCTGTGTTTTGTATATCTCAAGGGCAGGAGTGACAGGTTTAAAGGTCGAGGCTCTATGAAATCTACCTATGCCTCCCATAATCTGAGCCAGTCTCAGGGATGATTTTAAGATTTGATGATCCCAAGTGAAATGCTCAGTCAATGTGACCCCCAAGTATACAAAAGTTCTGACTCGCTCCAGGGGAGTTCCGTTCAGTGTGGGATTTGGGCGGGTGTGCCTCAGGGGATTGAAGATCATGAACTTGGTTTTCTCCAAGTTGACCTCCAGCCCCTGTGAGGCACAAAAGGACACAAACCCGTCCAAAACCCGCTGGATGCCCGTTGATGTCCGCGATAACAACAAAGTGTCGTCCGCGAACATCAGAGCGGGCACCCTACCAGTGGCCAGGCGAGGAGCATCGTTATCCCTAACACCATTGAGGGCATCTATCAGACCATTGACGTACAGGCTTTAGAGGGTGGGGGCCAGTACACAACCCTGGCGTACGCCCCGGGTAACGGGGAAGCGAGCTGATAATTCCCCGTTCCTCCCACACCTCACCTGTGCATAGTTCCCTGTGTGGAGTCTGATGAGGTCATCTAGTAAATAGGGAGGGAGACCAAGCTCCTCCAAGACCGTCCAGAGCCTCTCCCTGGGAACCAGATCAAATGCGGCCCGCAGGTCCACAAAGACAAGGTAGAGGCTGCCACCCTCTACTCTTGCAGTTTTCCAGTATAGGACCTGGAGTCGGAAGATCTGGTCCATGGTCGAGACCCCTGTTCTAAATCTGGCTTGGAGGGTGGTCAAGATTTTATTCTCCTCCATCCAGCCCAATAATCTATCGAGTAGGATTCGCCCCATCAGCTTCTGAGTAGTGTTGATTAAGCTGATTGGTCTATAGTTAGATGGGGCGAGCGGGCAACCCTTTTTAAAAATTGGGACAATTTCGGCTCCAAGCCAGGTCTCAGGCAATGCGGAACCTTGTAGGACCGCATTGAACAAGACCATCAGGTATGGGGCCCAAATTTTAGGTTGAGAACGGAAAAGATCTCCTGGAAGCCTGTCAAGACCGGGAGCTTTGTTCGGAAGCAATCTCTCGATTACCGACTCAATTTCCTTAAGGGAGATAGAATCAAGATTAAATGTGGTAATCCTCTCATGGGTACCCTATTGTCCCATCCGGTCTCCGGGGCCCAAGGCCCCCGGCAGTCTATGCTCGTGCGGGGAGTCTGGGGCCGCGAAGACCCCAGGGGCTGACAGGGTGTCCTGATTTTTACAAAAGGAAACCCCAGGACCCAAGACCCCCGGCAGTCGATGCTCATGCGGGGGGTCTGGGGCCATGGGAGTCCCAGGAGCGAGCACAGTGTCTTGATTTTTACGGGGGGGGAGCCTCGGACCCCCAGACCCCTGGCAGTCTATGCTCGTGCGGGGGGTCTGGGACCGTGGAAACCCCAGGGACTGGCATAGTGTCCTGACTTTTACAAAAGGAAACCCCGGGCCCCCAGACCCCCGGCAGTCTATGCTCGTGCGGGGGGTCTGGGGTCGTGGAAACCCCAGGGACTATCATAGTGTCCTGTTTTTTACGGGAGGAAGCCCCGGGCCCCGGGACCCTCGGCAGTCGATGCTCGTGCCGGAGGTCCCGGACTGTGCAAATCTGAAGGGGCAAAATCACTCTAGACAAGTTGTCCCGACCTTGGCGCTCAAGTGTCCCCAACTCAAGACTAGTGTAAAGTGGCTTAAAATGCGTCTCCCAGACTATGGGAGCGATGTTCGAGTCCCCACCGTCTCGCTCACCACCCGCCGAGGAGGTAACAATGGCCCAAAAAGGTCTTAGAATCTTTTAGAAGGAGTGTCTGTCTCATCTCATCCCATCTAGATTCCTCCCACTCACTCTTGGCCCTAGTGAGTTCCTTCTTGTAAAGCAATCTTGTGGCTTGGATTTTAAGGGTGTCCTTAGATTTAATTTCTGTAAGAAGGTCTTTCTTAGATTTCTTACAGGCATGGTCATGCCAAGGGTGTGTTTTAATCCTACGCGGCTTTGTCCCACTAGCTGGATAAAATACATCCCCTAGACTCAGAACTAACTTTCTGTGGGACTCAATAATCTGCCTATGGGAAGTAGCGCTCCCCATATCACTTATAAGTGGGGTAGCAATCTGGTAGATTTCTGCAAGACGGCTTGGAGAGTCCACACACGAAAGCCATTTGACCCTTCTCCTGGCTTTTCTACTCATTATTGACTGCTTGTCTTTCTCAGGCGCCGAGAGATCCCCTTGGGGATGATTCGTGCACGTTACAAATGACCTCAATAAATAAATAAAGAAATAAGGCAGTGGCCCGCTCACCTGCTTGGCCTGCCATGGTGGCACACAGCTGACGTTGAGAAGGTGCGGACTCCAGCAGTGTCAGTAAGTGAGAGTTTTTCAAATCTCGGCGTACATGTAACCCACGCATGCGGTCATGAGCATAGACGCACACAGCAACTGGGCCGCAGTGGTCACAGTCCCTACCGAAAGTTAGCCTATGACTGTATCCACCGTGGAGTGAACTGCCCAATGTGCAGTCAACGAACGACGACAGCGGAACATTGCACTTGTTCTATAGGTGAGGTCAGGCTTCTCCCATTTTAGCGCTTGCATAGACAGTATTATTGACTGTATTTTAGTGTTTGCTGAGGCTGTATTTATGATGGTTAAGTGCTTCACCACCACCACAATTGAGGACAAACAAGTTTACATTTGTAATGCTCAATTCCCATGTCATGTCCACAGGGCCGGACTGGCCGTAGCGATCACCGGGCATTTCCCCGGTGGGCCGTCAGGGTGGGGGGCCATTTTTGTTACAGGGCCGTTTTTGCAGCATATCAAAACGCTGCAATATCGGCCCCTGTAACAAAATCTGCCGAAACCGGCCCTGGCAAAGCTCGGCCGCACCCCCAACCCCCCGGGGGGCCGACTGAGCACTTTGGCAGGACCGGTTTTGGTTTCCAGCCCGGCCCTGCATGTCCAGTACGAAACATCATCTGTGTAGTGCTTTACTGTGCACATAGGTAAAATGTGTGTGGTGCACTGTTCACAGTGGGTGGCATTGATTTATAAAATGCTACCATCACTATAGTGCCAATTTGAAATCTTTGAGTTGATGATATGCACAGTTCTATTACAGACCTGCGAAAGCCAGCTTGGGGACGACAGGTGGATGTTCAAGATCTGCCAAGGATAATGTAAAATGTGTACTGCTTCATGAAGCATTGATGTTCAGACACATGACTTTTGCCTTACTCTTCACATATGTTACTCTTTACACTGCAACCAAAATACATTTTTGTGTTACTCCTTACAGAGGTATCCTGGGAGAGGAAGGAGATGCCAGCCACCTGTGTACCGCCCATTTCCACACCTACACACCATGGAGGAATGAAACATCATCACAAAATTCCATTTAAATAGGCAAACAATCATGGATTTATGTCATCCGTTAGAACCTGATCTCCTACTTTACCTAAATAATCCTACAGCAATACCAACACTAGTAATACTCATGCCAGTTTTACTTCTTTTATCCACGGGCTCTTTTCAGTTGACTGTTCCTATTTCTAGAGGAATGTCACAACCAATGTTCAGTCGGCTCGTCATGGAGGTGCTTACTGCAATGTTGAGACACATGGGCAGCTACATCCAGTTTCGCAGGCGTGAGGATTTAGCCACTGTGAAGGCACATATTTATGGATTTGGATGCATCCCACATGTAATTGGATCTTTTGATGGGACCCATATTGGCTTAGTACCACTGGATGACAGAGTGCAAGTCTACTGGAACAGGAAGCAATACCATTCTATCAACATGCAAGTTGTCTGCCTCGGGATTTGTACATCTCAAACATCTGTGCCCTGTTACCAGGATCGGCCCATGATGCCTACTTACGGTGGAACAGCACCATACCCCAGCTGATGTCACAACTACTACCAGAGACGGCCTGGCTTGTAGTTAAGTAGGATCTGTCCTAACTTTGTGTGCAAAATGTCAGGTAGTATGATCTGAAAGTGTGTAACTATATGTTGCCCTTCTGTCTGTCTTCCAATTTGGGGACTCAGCGTATCCCATGGTTGTTGGCACTGCTGAGGAATCCTACAACACTAGGGGAAGTCCAATGAATTTCTTGGAAGACCACAGCAGACAGTGGAGAGGGCTTTTGGGCTCCTAGAAGACAGATGTCTGGATAGGACTGGGGGAGCCCTCTACTCAAACAGGGAGGCGTGTAAGATCACTGTGGCCTACTGCAATACACCACAACATTGTCCTGCAACGGATCATTCCTTACATTGCAGAGGATGCAGGCCATGAAGACCCACTGGGTGGGGATCCTGGAATGCCAAATGAAGATGATGATAATGGTGCAGAGGAAGGAGCTGACTTGTGTCAGGATCTCATTCAGAACTACTTCTCCTGAGTGTATGCATGGTGTGTGATGTGATGACTTTGACTAGTCTTGCAACTCTTGTAGTGATGTGGGGAGGAGGGTGTTAATGCTACATACTAGGAATATATGGCTCTGGAAAGATCTGGGCAAAGGTGTTGGTATTGTAATTGTAGCTTTGTTCAGCTGTAAATGTTGTTTTGGACTTTGTTCTCTAGAAGTTGACAATTGTGATGTGTGTCATATGTATGTTTTCTTAGCCAATCTCTCTGTGTTGGTCTGTTTTAGGTACCTTCACCATGTTATCTTCATTTTGACATTTCAGAGTTGTCACATTAGCAGCTATACAATGCTGTTCAGACATATGAAATAGGCATGGATTGGTCCTAGGAATCTGCGTCACAGAGTTTGGGTGCACAAAGCTGGTATCAAGACAGCTTACACAGAGATAGGATGGAAGTTATCTGGCTTCCATTGGACTTGTTCCTTGTGGTGCATTGGTTCTAATGCAATATGTGTGCCATCATGTGATCTAAAGCGATGTTGTGTTGTGGCCAAATCATGCTATCCAGACTTCATATTGGTTAATTCCTCATTGCTTATGAACTAGATGTAGCTGTTGCTGTCTCTCCTCATTGTAGTGGAAAGTGATTGTAGCACATCACTGACATTTGTTTGTGACATTCCACTAGATATAAACAATACTGGACTGAAAATACCCTTTGGTCGGAAACTGCTGTACTGACATGTGCATGTTCTTTTTGTTACTTTGATGTAGAATTCCTTTTGTTAGGTTGTCAAAATGGCTCCAGCTGATGATGTAGACCTAATTTGTTGTTGCCTATTGTGTGGTATACTGTCAGATGTATCCCCTACTTCCATGTTGTGAGAGTCTGCACGTGATTATGTGATCACCGGCCCAGTATAACTGAAACATGTCTTATTTGCTGTTTGTTTGACATCATGTCAGCCTATGATTTGAACTATGGAATACAGATGTTGTAAGCCAGCCACTTGTATGTATGGGTTGTTGTGACATGGTGGCGCCACCCTGTGATGATGAAAGAAAGGTGCGCGATTGCCATGCTGAAAGAAGTGCGGCTGATTTTTACATACAACATACCCATGATTCCAGAAGTCCTTAATTATGACATTGCAAAGTTCACATGATAGTACATTCACAATGTTATATGTGCGACTTACAACAGGAGACCATGCTTTGGTGACATGTGTTTTTATTTGAGTGAACAAAGCCAAGAAATCAAGGAAAAATGTAAATAGTGACAGCAAAAATGAGAAGTCTTCAGTCATGGAGTATTAAACCATTGTAGTAGAATCCATTTGTTTTGGAGTAAAAAGTCCAACATACTCCTCCCATTAGATATGGGAAAGTGGGCAGGATTAGGGAACAAATGAATGTTTAGCACAGACAGAATTACATTAGGGGTGAGATATCTTACTGTCAGTGGTAGGTGTCTTGCCATTCTGACCTCCAGTCTGTTTCTGTGGATGCCCCCTCGTCCAGAGAGAGGGGTGATCTGGAGTTGCTGAGAGAAGGGAGCTTGCATCCTCTGTCAAGGCCTCCCTTCCTGTGTCTGCGGCAGATGTTGATGGCGCAGATGTACCTGGGCCACAGGAAGGGGTAGATGCAGGGGGGAAAAGCCATGCAGAGGGGGTGTTCATGTCCCTCATTGCCCCAACTACCTCAGAGCAGTGGCTGACCATCACTGTGTGAAAGCTGGCCATCTCAGTGTGTATGTTGGCCACCGCAGTGTGGATTTTAGCAACCTCCTGGCATGTGTCCTGCTGCAGGTCCTTCATTTCCCAGATTTCGGTCAAAAAGCTGGCCCATCACACTTTGGGAGTTCTGGTAGACTCCCAGGAATTGGGTGATGGTAGCCTGGGTGTTTGTGTCCTCAGCGGCTTCAGTCTAGGGACCCACATTTACCCTCCCACAAGCCCTACCCACGATCCTGTCCCCTTGACACAGACTACACCATCTTACTGGGTCCTACTTCCTCTGTGACTAGGGTGGTGCTAGCAGGATCAGAAACCAGGACTGTGGTGCACAGGATGGTAGTCACAGTGCAAGGTGCACAGGCAGTGGTTGGTGGCATTGTCATAGCTGTGGTAGAGGTGTGGTTCTGGGCACAGTGAGACCCACTGTTGGAGTCTGCCCAGGCTGACCAGATGGGCCAGGACCGTCATCCACGTCCACCTCTTCAGGCGTGTTGTCATCACTGAGGGAGTCTTGCTGGGGAGGAGAGGAACTCTGTTAGGTTTCCAACCGCTGTTCTGGTGCAGTGGTGGATTGACTTGTTGAGAAATGGAGAACATTGTTATTGGTGGAAGTGAGGTATCTACACTGACAGCTTGTGTCAAAGGTAATGGGTACCTAAAATGGAAGAAAATAGTTAGAAATTAGTATTGCCAGCTATTAGCGTGGAGGTGAAGTTGGTTACTTGACATTTGTACACATTCAATCAAAGTATTACATTTCATCAGCTCATTAGATGTGAAGCTATGTGGCATTTTGGCTTTAGGGATAGACATGACATCTCCAAAACTCAGCTACCAACACAGTCTTGTCATACCATGTCTTTTTGTCCATTCAGCTGACAAAACTCCTACCTAGTTGAGCCTAATTCAGGCAAACACCCAGCTTGTTTGTATATGTAGCATTGTTCATCATGTGAGAAGTGCGGGTTCAGGACACCATCAAGCAAAGTATGCATACGTATAGCTGAGTGGAGCTTTGTCTGTACATTGCACAGTCCTTGATGAGTGAAGATCAGTTGTAAAATGGGAGACAAGTGAGAAGGGGCAATTGGAGTGTAGCATCTTGGTTAGTGTTGGAGTGACAAGGCCTCGTGATACTTTTAGTCACTTTTATGTCACTTTAGCAACCATTGAGAAATGATAATCTGCATGAACAGTTAACATCATCTGTAACATGGGAGACAAGTGAGAAGGGGCAAAAGCAGTGTAGCATCTTGGATCAGAGTTTGAGTGACAAGGCCTCATGGTAGTTGAAGTCACTTCAATGTCACTTTAGTAACACTTGAGTAATGCCAACCTGCATGAGTTGTGAACTTCAGCAGTGACATTGGAGACAAGTGAGAAGGGGTAATAGGAGTGTGGCGTCTTGGTTGAAGTTCCAGACACAGGGCCTCATGGTAGTAGTGGTAGCTTTTGAATGCCACTTAACCAACACTTGAGAAATGGTAACCTGCATGAACAGTTAACATCAGTAATGACTTGGGAGACAAGTGAGAAGGGGAAATAGGAGTGACAAGGCCTCATAGTTGTTGTAGTCATTTCAATGTCACTTTAGCAACACTAGAGTAATGGTAACCTGCATGAACAGTTAACATCAGTTGTAACATGGGAGACAAGTCAGAAGGGGAAAGGCAGTTTAGCATCTTGGATAGAGTTGGAGTAACAAGGCCTCATGGTAGTTGTGGTCACTTCAATGTCACATTAGAAATACTTGACAAAGGATAAGTATATCATAGCTGTTGACAACATGCATTTGGGATGAACCATACATTTACATTTTCACACATATCATGGGTCCTGGATAAATATGTCAATGGAAATGCACTTACGGCCAGCATTGCAACATGTAACATGTCCTGGAGTTGGATACTTGTGATCTTATATGCTACAATACATATTGCCACAGACAAATCAACATCTCAGATACTTTGAGTATTGCATTCTAGGAAAGTAGCTAGAAAACAGAATAGGAAAAGCAGAGTTGAGAGCAAAAAGGGCATTGTGATATTGTGGCAGTTATTGAAGTTTAACTTACCAGAATACAATTCCCCCTCTATTCTTCACAAGCCCTCAGTATGCAGGATGGCCAAGATCTTCTCCTCCCAGGGTAAGAGTTGTAAATGTGTGCTGGAGGGACCCTCAGTCTGAGATCGTTCCACTTCTTCCTAATGTCTCTATGTGTGTGCAGGGTGTTACCAACAGCATTCACTCTGCTGCCTATCTTATCCCACATTTTTAATTTCATACTGAGAGGAGCATGCTGGACTTGGGACCCAAACATTTGTGGCACTACTCTAATGACTTCACCCACCATGACTGTAAACACTTGCTCATTAAAGCAAGTTTTTTAGTGCAGGCATGGTGAAAAAAACAAAAATGTGAGTGAGTATGTGATTGAAGAATAAACATGTGATAGACGTGGCGGACGCGGCGATTTTGGCCGCATGACGTGCGCACAGCGCTCTGCAGTTCAGCTGACAAAACTCCTGCCTGAGTAAAACTGTAACTTTTATTTGTGTTATTTCTGTGCACTTTTAAATATTTACCTGGCAATCTTGCACGATCTTACTTCGGACCCCGTTCCCTCGCGGCAGAGTGCCGTTTAAGCGGAGGGTCTTACAGTGAGCACCACTACCTGCACAACTTCCTGCCTGCTCCCTCACTTCCGCTGCTCAGCGGTCTAGGTCTCTCCCCCACTGGGCCTATTTAAGATGGAGATCAGACGGAGGCGCAGCGGATGGGCGCAGCGTGCGCGCCGACGGTGCGCCGAAGGCGCGCCAAAGGCAAGCCCGTCTGCGCCCGTCCGCGCCCAGCCGGGACCCGGGGCCAGCCATAATGCCCAATTGACCAGCTATACCTCCTCTGATCTCTATAAGTTACAGCATACTGGGCCCCTCAATCCCAGCACCAGGCAGGCCGCTATCAACTCTGGCATCTTAGCTCCCTGTATTGCTCCTCCGATTTCACTTGCACCTTGTGTCCCACACCTATTCCACGAGCCCTCCCAGTCACCTTCCTATCCCAAATCCTCGGATATAGATTCTCTTGCTATCACTTATCTTAATACCCGCTCTATGGTGAAACATCAATTGGAGATTTTCCAGCTATTAGACACCAATACCATCGACATTCTTCTTCTAGCGGAAACCGGGCTGACGGACGACTCCACCCCTGACATTATTGCAGCAATTCCTGTTGGGTATTATATACTTCAAACCAACAGGTCACAGGGTAAATCAGGTGGCGGGGTCGCAGCTATTATCCACCAAAAATATAAATTCAACATCTTAGAAAAGGTCAATCTTCCTCAGGTCGACAGCCTTATTGTGAAATTTTCCTCCCCGAAGTCCTCCTTTGTCTGTGCTCACTTTTACCGCCCCCCGACCATATGCCCCTGTTCCCCCAGCTCTTTGGTGACCTAATTTCCCAATTAGTAATTAATCATACCAGGATTATTATTATTGGGGATTTCAATTATTGGCCCACAGATGACCAAGTAATCTCTCGGTGGAATTTTCAGATCTTCTTCTTGGCATGAATTTTTCTCAACATGTCCACGAAGCCACCCATAGTAAAGGACATATTTTGGATCAAGTATGGACCTCACATGTCGATATCACTCCCCCTCTTATTTCTTCCTGTCTGTGGTCTGACCACTTTTTTATTTCTTTCTCTTTGGTTCAGATCCCCTTCACCCCACCGCTAGCAACCTTGTAGCCCGAAACTGGAAACAAGCCAACATGGAAGAATTCCATACCTTATTGGCCACTTCCACCCCCAGCAGTCAGGCTTCTATCGCCGACCAAGCCTCTTGTCTTGAACATTGGTTAGAGTCAGCCAGCGACAAGATCGCCCCGCTCAAAAAAATAAAAAATAAACGCCCCCATGATGCTCAACGCTGGTTCTCCGAACAGCTAAAAAAGGATAAATTGGCCCTCCGGCAGGCTGAGCGCACATATGCCCCTGAGGAGAAAGTGATTTATGCAGCCTCGTTAAAACAATACAAAATCTCTATTCTCCAAGCAAAAACCGCATACTTCTCACAAAAAATTATTGATTCGTCCTCAAAGGCCAAAGACATCTTTGCTATTGTTAACGAACGTACACAATCGGACCGGGTAATCATTAAACCCACCCCTTCACAATCACTCTGCGACTTACTCAATGCCTATTTTATTAATAAAATGATTGCTATCAAAAATAATATTCCCACCCCTACTTCTCTTTCCACATCGGTTGCACCTGGCAAGAATCCTCTTTCACTGGATCATTTTCCTTCAATCACTTAAGCAACTTTCTTGACCTTACTGAATAAAGTGAGCTCTGGCTCGCCCAACGACTGCTGCCACCCCCAGATCCTCAAGGAGGCCTTCCTGGCTTGCCCTGGACACCCGCTTGCACTCCTCAACAACTCCTTGGCAACAGGCATCATACCAGACACCTTCAAACAGGCCGCAGTGGTTTCTATTTTGAAAAAACCTAATGCAGACCCTTCAGTATTAAGCAATTTTCGACCCATTTCCCTGCTTCCCTACCTTAGCAAGATATTGGAAGCACACGTTACAAACTGCTTAAGCTCATTCATTGAGAATTCCCAGTTCCTTGACCCTCAGCAGGCAGGTTTTAGGCCTGGGCACTCTACTGAATCTGTCATCCTGGCTGTGATGGACGAGCTCAGGAAGGGTGCCGTTAATAACATCTTCCAGGCACTCGTGCTCTTGGATTTATCGGCGGCCTTCGACACAGTTGATCACGAACTTCTGAGCGACCGTGTCAATAACGCTGGCATCCAGGGCCTGGCACTTTAGTGGATCAGATCCTTTTTGTATCAGCACTCCCAGGCGGTCCATCTTTCTACTTTTTCAGACACACTAAATGTAAATGTAAATTGATACTTGTATAGCGCACTACTCACCCACAAGGGTCTCAAGGCGCTTGTACGAATACCGCTGTGGAACCCATCCTGGCTTTTCCTGTGAGGTGTCCACTCCTGGGCACCCCCAAGGTGGAGACCAGGCATCCTTAGCGTTGTGGGGGCCGTTGTGGAGATTAAGCAAGCTTTTGCCCAGAGTTGCAGAGTGGGACTCCATGATTGGAATAGGCACCGAGAGGGAATTATCAGGTCCGTGGAATTTTTGAGCCCAAGACCCGCCGAGGCGGGGAATTGAACCCTGGTCCCGGGCTAGACCTCTGCATCAGGGTCTGCCGCTCTAACCATTGAGCCACACTTCTCCACTAACCAGTCTAACTTGCGGAGTCCCCCAGGGCTCCGCCTTATTGCCCCTTTTGTTTAATCTTTACATGCAACCCCTCATGGTATCCCTTCGCACTAGCCCGGTCACCATTTTCAACTACGCTGACGATCTCCAGCTGGTCTTCAATCTTGATTCCACCTCTGCATCCAGCACTAATTTTCAATCTACTATGCTATTGATCAGCGAATGGATGTGTCACAGCCAGTTGAAACTTAATCCAGAAAAAACAGAGCGTGTCCTTACTGGGGGACCTGGGGATTGCAAAAAACAAGGACCCCCTGGACACTGGTAACAGTGAACTCCTAGGGCAGGGACAATAGTGTGTGAGTAAACACCCTAGGCAGTCAATAACAGTGGCAAAACAAGTAGTATCAAATGACAGTAAAAACTAAGGAAATTATAAGAAATTAAAAAATAATCAATGCTTTAATATGGACAGTTAAAAATCATATAAATACATGACATATTCATAACCATAAGATGTAAACATAGGACTGAAACACATACATTTCATTAATACTTATACATTTAAAAAAATACACTTAAATTATAAAAATCACACTGTGGCAAGTGCAACTCGACGCGCGTTTCGGCGTAAAGACGCCTTCTTCAGGAGCAACCAAAACGTGTTGATATTGTTGTCAGCAATTTATCCAAAACCATGTACACTAAGGAAGCGATCAGTTAATTGGATAATCAACAGATGGACAGGTCACCAAAACGAAAATGTTCCTGTCGAATATGTCTTCTGAGGGCTACAGGACGCTTTAAAAATAGAGATGCCCGCAGTAATGGTAGGTATATGGATCGATAAAATCTTGGGTTAAAGCAATCTTGCCAAAGGATATTGAGGGCCGCAGAAGAGTGAGAATATCTCTTCAGGTGAACCGTCTGTCGATCGGCAACTTAGAAAGTCAAATGAAGTTGTTAAATAGCGTAGAAGGATGAAGATATCCCTTCAGGCGAGCCGTCTATCGATCGGCAACTTAAAAAATGGAATAAGAGCAGGGTAATGCCCTTAAAAGTACGATGTGGTAGCGTCCGTGTCCGCCGTGCCGCCCAAGTGCCGGGAAAATGAGGAGGACCTGCCAACCCCATGTACTCTAGCTTCTGGCCACCTTCTTTGGGCACCCACCTCACCCTGCAGACTCCGTGAAGAGTCTCGGTGTTATTATTTGTAAAGATTTATCTATGAAATCTCAGATCAGCGCTGTTACCTCTTCATGCTTCTTCCATCTCCGAAGCATCCGGAAAATCTGCAGGTTCTTGACTTTGGAGGCCCTCACTCTTGTCATCATGGCCCTGGTAACCTCTCGTATCGACTATGCCAATGCTCGCTACGGCATCCCAGCCTACCAGCTTCACCGCCTGCAGCTGGTGCAGAACCAAGCGGCCAGGCTTATTTTCCGCCAGCCCAAACACCAACATGTCTCTCCTTTGTTGAGGAACCTCCATTGGCTTCCGGTGGCTAAACGTTGCATTTTTAAACTTGGCTGCACCATATTCAAGGCACTATCTGATCAGGGCCCTGCCTTTATCTCCTCCAGGATTTATCGGTACGTCCCCCTCCATGTTATGTTATGTTATGTTATGTTATTTCGGCTCTTCTATAGCGCAACAGCTACTCCCGAAGGAGTGTCCCGGCGCTTTGGCGAAGGAAACCTTCAATATGGCAACACAACACGACAACAAAGGAAAATGGCAAGCCTATCTAGTAAAAAGCCAAGTTTTTAAAGCCCTTCTAAAGGACAAAAGACAGGGAGTCTGTCTTAGAAAAAGCGGGAGCTCATTCCACGCACGGGGAGCCAAATGGTGAAAAGAGCGACCGCCCTGTCTAGCTCGTTTGATGGCCGGGACTACCATCTTAGACAGGGAGGCAGACCGTAAGGCTCTGTTTGGTTTATAGAAAGCCAAACGTTTCCTCATATATTTGGGGCCAATGGCATGAAGAGCTTTGAAAGTCAGCGTCAGGCTCTTAAACTGAACTCTCTTGGCTATAGGGAGCCAATGCAGCTCTTGCAACAGAACAGAGGCACTTGCACGTCTAGGGAGCCCGTAAATGGCCCGGGCAGCTGAATTTTGGACTACTTGAAGCCGCCTCACCAGGTACTTTGGAAGCCCTAGGTAGAGGGCATTCGCGTAGTCCAATCTGGACCCTACAAGTGCTTGAACAATGATCCGTCTGTGTTTGATGGATATCAGGGGCAAAAATTTTCTCAGCATCCGAAGGATGCCGAAACATTTCCCCGACAGGCTAGATATTTGGGGCCCATAAGAAAGATCATTGTCAATCATAATACCCAAATTTTTGGCTTTTACGCTTGCCTTAGCAGGTGGAAACAAATCCTGAGGCCACCAACTTTTCCAAACTGGCTCAGAGGAAAAACCGAAAAAAAGCAGCTCCGATTTATCGGAGTTGCATTTTAAACCATGCTCCCTGAACCAGCCGAAGACCGCCTCTAGACAGCTTCTGATGTGGCTCCCGTCAAACACCTCATTCCTGTTATGGGTAAACAGGAGTTGGGTGTCGTCGGCATAGGACACGATCTGGGCGCCGAAAGACTCCGCTACCTCTGCAAGGGGGGCCAAAAAGATGTTAAAAAGCAGGGGGCTAAGAATAGACCCCTGCGGGACTCCCACTTCCAGAGGTGCCATAGCTGCGGAGTGAGGAGGCGCCCAGATCGTCCTCCGCTCCTCACACTACAACCTGCTTACCATTCCAACTTTCAAACGGAAAAAAAGGATTCTCATTCCTTGCCCCCAGGTTATGGAACTCACTCCCGAATGTACTGAGATTCACTTCCAGTTACATTTTATTCAGGAAACTCCTGAAAACCCATCTGTTTCGGCAAGCCTATGAGTAATATTGCCTCCCACTATTGCCCTTCCGCTCCTAGCGCCATGAAACCGCCTGGTGACTGTGCGCTGTACAAATACTTTTAACATAACATAACATAAAATAGATGTAAAAAGGTGCAAAAAAGCCTTACAGGTGGTGGAGAATACTGAATGTGAAGATGAAAAAAGGGGTGCCTTCTTTAAAAAGTGCAGTACATGGCTGTCTTTCTGTGCTGTAGTTGCGGAGCAAAGGATGCTGGTCAGGGATGGGGTGTGATTTATTGTGGGATTTACAGGTGGGTCCACTTGCCAAAGAACATCAGGTGTATATTTTTTAAATCCATTGGAGGGTCACTGTTAGATTTTGGCATGTACCGCAGCAGTCAACCACTGCTGCGTAACTGCCATTTGTTCAGCACCACTGTGAGACCACGAGTATGACTGTGTAGTCATAATATGCTTGCTGGGTGAACTGCAGACCTGGCAGTGTCGTGAGACATACTGGCATCATTACAGACTGCTGCCGTTCCACTGGGCATACCTCTGTGGCCGCGGTCGGCATTTCAGACAGCACAACTCATAATATGGAGGGCGGTAGATTGCTCGCACCGGGGTGGCGTGAACGATATAGATGCGGTTCTAGGGCAGTTGGACCGCCAAACTCATAATAAGCCCCTAAATGTTTAGCCTGAGACACTTAAAGTGTTGGTTTTTATCCTGGTGGGAAAAAAGATTATGGAGGCTCACCATTCTGCCTGGTTGTTCCTAGAACAACACAGCATACTTTTGTTCAGATTTTTTTACATGGCCTCAGTATCTAACGGAACTTCCTTCATCCGTAAGGGCTTTACTTTGAAGTGGCCATGCAGACTGTGTAGTCTTTTCTTTTCCTTTAAAAGACTTTATTTTAATGCCCATACCATGAAATCTGGTACCTGTGGGTGCAAATGCCACCTGGGCACCTTTTCTCAAGATGCAGTGCACTACACAACATACTCCTGGGCTGCTTGGTCGTCTGTCTTCTCTGAGATGATGGCTTAGCGGGAAAGCTAAGTGTCTCCCACTCCCCTACTACTGCTTCTCATAAATGTGGAGAGCGAAAAAGTGCACCACCAGTGTGTCCCACTCCTCACCGGGTCTCTGTAGACAGACCCAGCCTTCCCCAGGCAAAGAAATGTCATCAGTGGATCTTTATCTCTAATGGGTTTATATTATGAAAAGTGTCCATGCTCAAACATCAGGTTCCCCAAGTAATCTGGTACAAAGAGGATGATTTCTGGGTGACCACTTGATGAAATACAATTTTCATGTGCTTTTTGTGTTCTCATCCCCCAGGCAACACAGAACAAAGCCATTAACCAGCGGCTGTTTAAAATACGATATATTGGAGTGGTGTGGCTCACTGGTTAGAGGCGGCAGACCTGGAAGCAGAGGACGGCCTGGGACCAGGGTTCAATTCCCGACGTGGCAGGGTCGTGGGCCATGGTCAGCGGACTTGATAATTCTCGCCTCGGTGCCTACTCTAACCAGGGGTCCCACTCTGCAACTCTGGGCATTAGCTTGCCTCATCTCCACAACGGCCCCCCACATACGCCGGGGATGCCTGGTTTCACCTTGGAGATACCCAGTAGGGACCATCTCACAGGGAAAGCCAGGACGGGTTCCCCAGCGGTCTACAGCGCGGAGATACCCCATGTGGGGTGATTCATGCGCTTTACAAGACACCATTACATTACATCTGCTTCTACTTCATGGATTTGTTTCTGTTTTCCCTCTTTTACTCTTGGTATTAGGCTCTAACTACCAGTCCCACTCTCCAGGGGCCTCGTAACCGTACAAGGGTGTTTAGTATTTTTTGTCCTTTCTGCTCATCGGGAACCCCTGTACTAGACAGCACCCTCCTGCAGGACTATCTGGCATTACCATTTCTCCACAGAGTTTAGCCTTCACCCTCAAGCAGATTCAACTTCACCAGCAGATCTAGGACCCAAGTGCCTTGAACCACTCCTTAGCTGCCAGGTAGCTGAGGTGGCACAAGGCAGGTTTCTCATCTGGTGGATATAGTCCAGCTATAAACTTTCTCCAGAGGATAGTTCTTCCTTTTCCCCACACAGTCTAAAGCATTCCTGGGTCTTCCACAGACTCACCCCACCTAGAAGGAAGCCACAGAACACAAATTCTGACACTCAGTCACTGCACCCGTACTTGCAGTGTGAGTCCTATCACTGGTCAGTGAGCACAGAAGCATGCCAACTGGTTTTCAACACAACATGTATCTCGGTTTTGCAGACAACAATGTGCATTCCACTAGTACACTCTTGAGACCAATTTTAGGCTCTTGGCATTTTGTGTATTCCCCCCTGAACTTAATAAGTCATAGTCTCTGTCCTCTAATGTAAGCAAGAAGAGAGGTGGAGGTATGAATTTCCTGTCAGAACATCCAAAATCAAAGACACAAAAGGTGAAAAGGCTTCTACACTCAGCTACCTCTCACTGTACTGGAGCTAACACCTCTGGGGGAAGAATAAAGCAGGATGGAGAGAGGAACTCTCCATATAGGTCAAAGGGCCACCTGTCACATCCCTTCCTTTCACAGAAGTGTTGTCCACTTCAGGGGACCTAAGAAATGTTCCCAGAATATATATCGCTGGCTGACATGCTCTTTTCCTCTACCTTGTGTACCTTATAGACTTAGGTGACCAAAAATGGATCCCTCTCCCCACACAATAAAGCAATACATTTACACTCCATGCTCACCATAATCCTCTGAAGTAACATGTATCATGCACATGCACTTTCTACACATGTCCACTGCAATGTATGCACAGTTTCTTCCCCTAGCTGTTCAGAGGCAGCTGACCTTATATTAAAAGGCAGGCACTAAAGGTAGAAGATTGTAATGAATTTAAACGGAGCTTATAGTTTGTGAAACTCTATTAGATAGACTCACCACAGAGCAGAAGTACAAATACCTAAAGCAAAAAACTGGGAATTTTCATGGGTTAGAACCTATTTTCCATTATCAAAATGAAAAAATATGGTAAATGGAATGCAAAGCACAAAATGGTTGGGATCCTATTAGATCTTGGAACTTCATGTCAAGAGAGGGCCGAGTAGAAGGAAGCAGGAAATTATGGTTGCTGAGATCTCTCCTTTCTGGCTAGACACAGCACCATGACACAGTTCCCCAGAGTCAAAAAATGTCGACGTCTAAACGTGTCCAAATGTTGAATAACATTTTACTGGATACTCCAAATACTCTCAGGATTTCATATGGGAGACCCCAGAAGATCCAATGAGGGATAGAGCCAAGAGAAGCGGGACTGCTACTCCTTCTTCTTCACAGCTTCAGCCTACAATTCAGTCCCATTGAATATGCTAATTCCTTCTCCCATGGTATCATCTTGTCGTCTACTACACTGTGTACTATATGAGCCTAGGTGTGTGCTCCCTGACAACCAACTCAGTGCTTTCTTCGACAGACAACAAGAAGTTTCTTTCTCCTTTTTCTTCCTGCATTATCCACTTCCAGTAGTATTTTTATTTGTAGTTGGTGGGAGTACCAATTTATAGTGGTAAACTGGCAGTGATTGGTGGAGGGCTCTGAATTTGTTTCCACTAAATTCTCATTCAAAGGCCATCCCCAACATCTGAGCATTTCTGACTAATGGTTCAACATTCTCAGAAAGCACAATTACAGGGTATTCTACAATGGCAGAAAGCTAATTCAGATAATAGAGCCGTAAAATCCTGGCAATGGGCTTCACTAATAAATGTGGTGCCCTCTCTCACCGCTATGGGAAACCTACTCATACTAGTTCTGTTCCCCTGCGTAGGTGAGATGAGCCAGCTCAGCTAGGAGCAGACCATCTTCACAACTATGTCCACACCATAGGTCTGCTGGTACCTAAACAAGAGAACACCAAGTGTTCCTGCCTCTCCTTTGTGTGGATAGATCTTCTCTCTCCCCTGTCCTCAATTTTGGCATATATGTTTCAACATAAAATGCACCTAGGACTGATGGCCTCCAATGCCCAATTTTATAGGTTACCTAATTAATGACATGTGTATTTGTAAAGCGCCGGTTTACTCAGAAGGGTATCTTGGTGCTGAATAACAGATGTTTATTGTTACCCAACTCAATGGTACTCATTTTATTGACCTTAGAAGGATGAAAGGCTGAGTGGACCCTGTGAGATTTGAACCGGTAACAATAAGACCTGCCTGATGAACTCCATCCACTCAGGATCACCAACCGACCCATGTCCCCACCACATCTTCAACAAAGCAGACTCCATCTTCGCACCCCATCTCCGCGATGTCATCAATTGTTCCTTCAACTCCGCTACCTTCCCGGAAAGCTGGAAACATGCCGAACTCAGCGCACTTCTGAAGAAACCCACAGCAGACCCCTCAGAACTCAAGAACTACCGCCCCATCTCACTACTCCCATTCCCTGCCAAAGTCATTGAGAAAGCCGTCAATAGTCAGCTCGCCGCCTTCCTTGAATCCAACAACTGCCTCGACCCCTCACAGTCCGGCTTCCGAGCCAAACACAGCACCGAAACCGCCCTCATCGCAGCTACAGACGACATCAGAACGCTACTGGACAACGGAGAAACAGTCGCCCTCATCCTACTCGACCTCTCTGCCGCCTTCGACACAGTCTGTCATAGCACCCACATACAACGCCTCAACAACGTCGGAATACAAGGAAAAGCTTTGGACTGGATCATCTCATTCCTCGCCGGAAGAACCCAGAGAGTCCGCCTCCCCCCATTCAAATCAGAGTCCACCGAAGTCATCTGCGGCGTACCACAAGGATCATCACTCAGTCCCATAGTCTTCAACGTTTACATGAGCCCCCTCGCTTCCATCGCACGACAACACAACCTCAACATCATCTCCTACGCAGACGACACCCAGCTGATCCTCTCCCTTACCAAAGACCCAAACACCGCCAAAACCAATCTACACGAAGGAATGAAAGAAGTAGCTGAATGGATGAAGAACAGCCGTTTAAAACTAAACTCAGACAAAACGGAAGTCCTCATCTTAGGATCATCCGCCTCATCCTGGGACAACTCATGGTGGCCACCGGCCCTGGGCACAGCACCCATACCTACAGATCACGCAAGTAACCTAGGATTCATCCTGGACTCCTCCCTCTCGATGGCCAGACAAGTCAACGCCGTCTCATCTTCATGCTTCAACATCCTACGCATGCTCAAAAAAATCTTCCGTTGGATCCCCGCCGAAACAAGAAAGACAGTCACCCACGCACTAGTCACTAGCCGACTGGATTATGGAAATACCCTATACGCTGGAACCACTGCCAAACTACAGAAAAAGCTCCAACGCATCCAAAACGCCTCAGCCAGACTCATACTGGACATCCCCAGTCAAGCTCACATTTCCGGTCACCTGAAAGACCTCCACTGGCTCCACATCAACAAGAGAATAACGTTCCGTCTCCTCACCCACGCACACAAGGCCCTATACGACCTAGGACCCGAATGCCTCAACACAAGACTGTCCTTCTACACACCCACCCGCCAACTACGATCATCCAATCAAGCCCTTGCCGCAATTCCGCGCATCCACAGGTCCACCATGGGAGGAAGATCCTTCTCCTACTTAGCGGCCACAACCTGGAATTCTCTCCCCACTCACCTCCGCCTTACACAGAACCACCTCTTCTTCAGAAAGCAGCTAAAAACCTGGCTTTTCGATAAGTAAATCACCCTCCCTCCCTCAAGCGCCTTGAGACCCTCTGGGTGAGTAGTGCGCTATATAAATTCTTGAACTTGAACTTGAACTTAAGATCAAACACAGGCCTCCACAGTGGACGCAGTAGTCCATTAAGCCACCAGACCTGTCTTAATTAGTATTAGAACTAAGAATGTTATCATGGTAAACAGGGTTTCTGTAATATGTTTTTTGCAGGTTGGCCTACAACAGTGATAGGATGTCTTCTGGGATGTCTTCTGGGATGGCCAAGATGGCATGCTTTAAAGCCTAAAATTAACAAAGGTAAGAGGACAACCTAGAGATGGCATACTTTAACACCACTCTAAGGTGAAGAATAGCCAGTGGCAAAATACCCTTGGATGAATTCTCTTTGTCACGTTAAATGTGATTCTTCCTAAAAAGGATGGTTGCCATCATCCACTTCCAATGGCATTCTTCTTCCTCAAGTACCTGTTTTCTATAGCCATGATTTGGTATGTACTAGACTCCTTGGGGAAAAGCAGGTTTTTTGTATATCTACTGATTCAGTGAAAAAGATTAAACTTTTAAATTAGTGTTGCCTAAACTACAACTTGTTGATGAGTTTATTGAGGGATCGAATATTGGGGTCCTATACTTATAATGAAAAGTACAGAAATATTGTGTCAAATATAAAATTGTCAAGACTATTGCCCAGAATAATTTTTCTAATATTGCCTTTGAAATAATATATTTAAAGTGGTTTATTATTTAAACGTAATATAATCTTTAATTTATAATAGTAACTACTTTTCTAAGATATATATATATATATACATATTACCTACTGGCGGTCGCCAGTAGGTATATATAGTTAGGATTTTTTCCCTATGGGATTTTTGAAAATTCTATGTCTAATAACTTTGGCGTTTGTGGACGGAATTGGCTGAAATTTTCTGGAAAATGGAACATTTTGTTTCTGAGCAGCCCCTGAAAATTTGGGGGGGGTTCGTCAAGGGGGGGCCGAGAAAAAAGGGGGGTCCCAAAACGTGTTTTTAACATTGAGTTTTCCATAGGGCGGTTAGCCTCACTTTTAGCCCGAACGGCTGAATGGATTTGCACGAAACTTGGCAAAATTGTAGGGACTGGTAGCCCGATGTGCCTTTTGTAGGTCTCAATATATGTGCTGCAGTGGATTTTGAGAAATTAACGTTTAAAAAAAGATATATATCTGTAAGCGCGGACCAGGCAGCGCCCCGGTTCGCGGACCTTACGCGTATCGGAACTTCGCGTAGCGAAGCTGATTGGCTCTCCGGTGTCTGTCAACATTCTAAACAGTCCGGAGCGGCCGCCATCTTGTCTCTCGGTAGGATTGAGAGACAAGAGGAGGCCAAAACAAAGGGGGAAATGACCATAAGGGGGCATAGTAGATCCTCGCTGACCCCCTAGGTTTAATGTGGAGGCTTTAAAAGGGCCCCGCGGGGCAAAAAAAAAAAAAAAATTTTTTTTGTTTTTTTGCGTGGGTAGCGCCCGGTACGCGAACCGGGAAGCGTTCTGGGGAGCGTACTACAATGAAAAATGAATGATAGACTTTTCAAATGTTGTATGTTAATTGATTGTTGGTTTTGTTGATTATTTTTTATTTCCTTTATCTTCCCAGGGAGCGACCCGGTACGCGAACCGTTGAGCGCCTCGGTTCGCGGACCTTAAGCGTTCCGGGAGTCCACCATTTTGTGTTTCGGTCGAATTAAGATACAAGATGGAGGGCAAATAATGTTCAGAATGGGTAGAAGGGGGCACGGTAGAGTTATCTTGACCCCCTAGGTTTTCTGAGGGTGGCTGAGGAGGCTTATATGTGCGAAAAAAACCCATTTTTTTTATAAAATTTCGCGAGGTTAGCTCCCGGTACGCGTACCGGGTACCGCCCCAGGGAGCGTACTTTGTTGAAAATTAGTGAAAAAAGTTAGAGTAAAATAATATTTGTGAGTGATCAGATGTAGGGTAGCTCTGAGAAGAGCTTTTGGTTTTATGGTACATTTAGGTACTTATAAGTAGGTACCAATGCACATTCTTAAATTCAGAGTGAAAACTCTGTTGCCCTCATCTGAGAAGTGAACTCCATCTCCTCTGTAGATATCTTGCATGTAGTAACGCAAGTTATTGTTGTACAGGGAGCCCATTCCATGGTCTCTCATGTAAGCTGAAACAGATTTGTTTACATGCTTCCTCGACTTCTCAATTTGTGGACAAAATTGGTTTGACCACCTCCATTTCTGTCTTTGGCATATATTTGAATATACCAAGGCAGTCTGAGGAAAAAGTGCCATTAATTGCTCAAAGGTGTCCTTTAAAAGCATTTCCAGACCTACACCAGTCAAAGTGCCCAAGTCATTACCTCCACAGTGCACAATTAACAGGTCAGGTTTTGGCAAATGCATAAAGGTTTTCACCAATGGTATCAATTGGTGACATTTTAATCCTCTGTGTCCAAACCACTTAATTTCCACATCTTGTAAATTGAGGTTAGGTAAATTCCTGCTTTCAACGTACCTTTGAGCCCAGTGAATATAACTATGACCAACAATCCAGACAGAAAACATGGTGAGAGAAGGTTCTCCTGCAGTCAGATGAAGTGTGGCAATGAAATGGCAGTTGAAAAAATGAGAGTGTAAAATGAAAAAAAAACTGTGGAGTTTCTGTGTTCATGAAGCAGTAACAGTGATTGGTGGATTTTGATTGATGAAAACAGAAAGTTAGGGTGCACAGATGTGTTCTTTGAAAGGTGTATTTTGAGTGGTCAATAAAAAATCATTAAATGAAAGAATACACTGGATATGCAGGTGCACTGAGAGTTCAGAGTTCAATTGCAACATTGTTGTGTGAACTTGCAAACACCAGAGGTCTTCCAAGAGGTGGTTGCTATGGAAAATAGGCAGAAAGGGCAGAGGGGGGAAGGGTTTTCATTTGAAAAAAAGTGAGGGAAGAGTTTTGATTGGGTGACATGAGAAATATGTGTGAAGAATTACAGCATTTCTGTGCTTTTGATAGCTGCAGACTCTGGAGTGCATACCTTTTGCTCTGCACACCTGAAGTCATCTTGATTGGAATAAAGTGTTAACACTTAAAACATTACTTTCCTTATACTTACACTTTTTTTTTTTTTTTTAATTTTTTTTGGTTAGCTCCCGGTACGCGTACCGGGAAGCTAACCCGGGAGCGAACCAAAAGAAATAGAGCTTGCCAGAGTGCTAAACATTGTATCAATTTTTTTTGAAAGGGAAGGTAGTTCTGAAAAGAACTTTTTTTTTTATATTTTTGTTTTATATTTTTTTTGTATTTTTTGAACATTTTTTGGTTTTTTTGTATTTTTTGAACGATTTTATATTTTTTTGGGGTTTTTTGGGGGGGGGGAAACAACAAAAAACAGGCGTTGAAAAGGGCTCAACAGGAGCAAAAAAAAATTACTGGGGGCGGTTAGGGCAATCATGGTGTTCATATGCAAGGTTGAGTGCATTGATGCTCATGTTGCCACAAGCTAATAATGCACGACAGCGCATACATAAATGTATCATATGCCCAAAATTTGGTTGGATATTTGGCACAGTTTCACGTGCCTCCTCTGGTGTTAAAGAAACCGATGTTGTTGGTCTCGCCACAGGAGTTGGTCTAGGATTGTCCATCATATCCCTTAATTCCGCCCGGCTGTAATTTAGGGGATGTTTCCTCGTCATGTGCCTATGCATGGTGTGATTACCATAACTGTATTTTTTGTCCGTCCCTCTGGACAATTGTTCCTTGCATATGAGGCATGTTGCGTACCTGGCATTGACCTTTTTTTGGCCAGGAGGGATGGAAAAAAACTGCCAGATGAAACTGGCTTTCTTTCTTGAAACCCGGGGCAACTCTTCCAGGAATTGTGGTTGTTCTCCCTCCTCATCCATTTCTTCATCTTCCTCCTCAGTGTTGGTAACCACCTGGGGAGGTGGTCCTCTCTTCCCATGAGGAGGTGGAGGTGGTGGTGGGGGTGCACCAGCTGCAGCAATCAATGAAGCCATTTTCACACAAGCAAAATAGGTCTTCCAAGAAGCAAAATAGGTCTTCCTCTCACAATAATGAAAGTCAGAGTGAGGAAAGAAGGAGTGGTTTTCATCATTTGGAAAAAACAATACTTCTCAACCAATGAAAAGTGTTATTTTTAGGTCACCTGACCTAGCCTTCCATAATTATGAAACTAAAAGTGAAATGAACCAATGAAAAGTTTTATTAACAAGTCACATGACCTCTAACGCTCATGTTACGCGCTGCGGAACGCTTCCCGGTTAGCTTCCGGTTCGCTGCGCTTCGCGCCTCGGTCCGCGCCCCGGGACACTTCCGGGTGCGCTAACGCGATACGTCACAAGACGCATTTCGCGGCAACGCAATACGTCGCGCTTTCGCGCCGCGGATCGCTTCCGGGGAGTTGCGTTTCGCGCCTCGGTCCGCGCCCCGGGGCACATCCGGGTGCGCTAACGCAGTACGTCATAAGACGCATTACGCGGCAACGCGATACCGTCACTATGTTGATTTCTTACCGGTTCGCGGACCGGATCGCGGAATCAAATTGAGCTAACGGGAAGCTTCCCGGTTCGCGGACCGGGAGCGAAACAAAAAAAATATTTTAAAAAAATTATTAATAAACATATAAAATATATTTTTGGATTTAAAGAAGAATAAATTTTACAGCTATAGATATTAGCTTTTAAAAAACCAATGAAATTCATTGAAAAAACCATAGGTTATAGACCATATATAGTTAGGAATTAGCATTTAAAAAACCTTAAAAATTCACTGAAAAAACCATAGGTTATACACCATATATAGTTAGGAATTAGCATTTAAAAAACCTTATTTTACTCACACAAAACCATTGAAATTCCATATATAGTTAGTTGTACTAACTATATATCGCGCACCCGCAATCCACTGCTGATCATGTCACATATTACATCATTCATGACATGGTCAGTGACATCACTGATGACATCACTGATGACATCTCAAATGACATCACTGATGACATCACTGATGACATCTCAAATGACATCACTGATGACATCACTGATGACATCTCAAATGACATCACTGATGACAACATCCAGTGACTGTATTTTTCTGTAAAGTTAAAATATGTCTTAGAAGAATCAATCACACCTCCATTTCCTCAACTATACAGTTATACACACCTTACTTATTCAAACATATACTAACACATATTTACTCTCTTATACAATCCCTGATACAAGTTCACAATGATCCATACAGCCACTCACACATTCACTGGCTCTTATGCACAGTTATTTATATATGTCAACTCTCACATGTACTGTGTTTTACATATGTACGTACTTTGACATGTAGCACTGAGATATCCATTCACTCACCAATACACTCATGCACACAGTCAACCGCCCATACAGCTGTTTCCACATGCACTTTTGAACCCATACATCTAGTGAATCAACTGCTCACACATCTATGCACAGAGTCATACACCTCCCAGCCACCCACACACACACTCAGTCTCCCATACAAATACTTGGGCAACCAATCAATAACCCATATAGTTACTCATATAGCTACTGATCAACACATGCAGCAGTTTACAGAACAACAGACATAATGATGCACAAATTAAAACAGTTTAGTCACTAACCCATGCACTCAGTGAGACACATTTAATCACTCACTCATACAGTCAGTCATGCACCTACTAAATCCTTCATCCAGACACTTATACATCCACTCATTCTTCAATATGTAAGACATATTTTAACTTTACAGAAACATACAGTCACTGGATGATGTCATCAGTGATGTCATCAGTGATGTCATTTGAGATGTCATCAGTGATGTCATCAGTGATGTCACTGACCATGTCATGAATGATGTAATATGTGACGTGATCAGCAGTGGATTGCGGGTGCGCGATATATAGTTAGTACAACTAACTATATATGGAATTTCAATGGTTTTGTGTGAGTAAAATAAGGTTTTTTAAATGCTAATTCCTAACTATATATGGTGTATAACCTATGTTTTTTTCAGTGAATATATATATATATATATATATATATATATATATATATATATATATATATATATTTTTTTTTTTTTTACCACAACCAAAACAGTGATGGCACTCCACTCGGTAGTTATTTAAAGTTCTTTATTCCAAACTGTGATCACAGTTTGGAATAAAGAACTTTAAATAACTACCGAGTGGAGTGCCATCACTGTTTTGTTTGTGGTAAAAATTAAACGGGATTATCTATCGCCCACCTGGGAACGATACCGTTTTCAAGTCCGCACTGGTAGATGTGGTCAGCTCGCTAGTCTCTAGCTGTGCTAATTTTAACATCGTAGGGGACTTAAACATTCACTTCGATCTGATGTCTTCTTCTCCTATTAGCTCTCTGCTAGCGGATCTTGAAGCGATGCAACTTAACCAACTAGTTACCTCCCCCACCCACATAGGAGGACACATACTTGATCCCTTCTTTACCACCCTAATCCGGGCCAAAACATCTGTCCCGTTGGCGGTGGGTTGGACGGACCATATGTTGGTTAAAGTGGCGTGTCCCTTAGATAATCCACAATTGAAACCTGTGGATAAACAGATCCTCAAGCGTAGCTGGCGGAAACTCAAGCTGGAGGAATTTGTTGGGATATTGGAGGCACAGCCCTTAGGCAAACTGCAGAATGTGGAACAGGGCTACGAACAGTTCTGTAACTGGGTTCTCACGGCCCTCGATTCTCTTATACCTCTGCGCTGGTCTAAATGTCATGCCAAGACCCGCAGTCCCTGGTATAATGAAAACCTTGCCGAGCTTAAAAGAACGTGCCGGCAAGCTGAGAGAGCCTGGAGGAAATCCTTTGATCCCATGTTAAAATCACTGTACTTTGCCCAGCTCAAAAACTATCATAGAGCCATCTGTCAAACTCGGGCAGCTTATTATGCTACTGAGTTCTCCAATAGTTCCAATCCCTCCAAGCTTATCTTCAAGGTACTTAAAGATCTGATGGGGAAACGGGCCACCTCGATAGAAATCTGCACGGATTCACACTGTGAGAGCCTGGCATCCTTCTTCGTGGAGAAGGTGCAGGCAATCTACCGAGGTTTTACATCTTCCGTCCCCGCGGAGGCTCCGAGTACTGTGAAGACTTTGGTTGTGGAGACCTTGTCCTTCTTGCCGGCTATGTCTGTTGAGGTATTTGACACTCTAAGCCTCAAAATTAAATCTGGCTCTCCCTTAGATCCATTGAAGCCGGAGTTCTTCACTCTTCTCCCGCCGCTGTGTCGTGAGCCCATCCTGGATCTTATCAATCTTTCCCTTACTGAGGGCGTGGTTCCTCCATCCTGGAAGCAAGCTGTGGTCAGCCCTATTTTGAAGAAACCCAATCTTGACCCCTTGCTCCCGGAAAATTACCGGCCCATCTCCCTCCTGCCTTGGACCGCAAAGGTCACTGAGGCACACGTGAATACCATTCTGTCTACCCATCTCTCTCGTAATAACATTCTTGACGAGAGTCAAAATGGGTTCCGCACTCAACACAGCACTGAAACGGCCCTGCTCTTCATGACCGAGCACTTGCGGTCAGTGCTGGATGCGGGGCAGACAGCGGCGCTCCTGCTGTTAGACCTGAGCGCCACATTTGACACGGTGTCTCATGACATTTTAGTGCGGCGTTTGGAGGAAGTGGGTATCGGCGGGAAAGCTCTTGAGTGGTTCCGCTCCTTCCTTTCGGACCGGTGTTTTAAAGTGGCCATTCCACCTGGCCAGTCCTCGTTCCACTCTCTCGGTCTGGGAGTTCCCCAGGGCTCCGCTTTAAGTCCTACACTGTTCAATCTGTATGTGAAACCGCTGGCTGCTGTCGTCAGGGAATGTGGCCTTACCATGACATCGTACGCCGACGACACGCAGCTGGCGGTAACACTTAGCGGAGACCCTGAGGTGAATGCGCCCAGATTTCGAGCTGGACTTATAGCTGTGGCTAAGTGGATGCGTTGCAACTGCTTACAGCTTAACGCTAAAAAAACCGAGGTCCTGATTCTAGGGAGGCAGACGGAACTTTGGGGAGACCAGTGGTGGCCTCCCGAACTGGGGGTCTCTCCCACTCCAGCGGCCGAAGTTAAAAACCTGGGGGTGTGGCTGGATTCCCATCTTTCTTTTGCCAGCCATACGAAGAGGGTAGCAGCTACCTGTTTTGGTATCCTGCGGGGACTGAGGCCTGTCCTTAAGTTCTTCGACCCCCCCACGCGGCAACTGGTGGTTCAGGCCTCCATCTTGTCGCGATTGGACTACGGGAGCGCTTTGCTACTTGGAGTGAACCAGGCTGAGGCTTCTAGGCTTCAGATTGTGCAGAATGCTGCTGCACGTGCCATTGTGGGCCTTCCGAGGCGGTGCTCTGTTTCCACTGTTCTGACCTCCCTTCATTGGCTTCCGGTCAGACAGAGAATCAAATTTAAGGCTCTCTGTCTGACATTTAAGATTCTGAAGCTTTCCTCCCCTCCTGCCCTTGCGGGCCTTATTGCCCCGTATCTGCCCACACGTTCCCTCAGGTCTGAATCTCACCACCTGGCGATTAAGCCTAGGTTCAGACTGAGTAGGATGGGAGGGCGCTCCTTTCGCGTTCTGGCAGTTGACCTATGGAATTCTCTCCCTGTACACATCCGTGCCCTGGATAGTCTTATTCTTTTCAGGCGCGCTATTAAAACCCACCTGTTCGCTTCTGGCAATTGATCTCTTCTTTCCCCGGCTCTGATCTGTTGTGTTGTGGTATCTGGACAGGCGCCAGGACGCCCCTTCGCTGGGGCAGCTGTGCGCCGAATAAAAGTTATTAACATAACATAACATAACATACTGCCCTTATCCCGGCGATGGCACCAACTTATTAGCGCTCCTTCTGCGACAGGACAACTGGTGGAAGAATATATATATATATGTATATATATATATATATATGTATATATACAACAAATAACCAATTTTCCAAATAACGCAATTTTAAATATAAGAGTAAACATTTTAATTTTATAAATTAAAAAAAATATCAGAAACAAAAAGAACTATATATATAACTATATATATCCAATGCTTTCCCTACTGTTGTTTATACTGGTTTGGGAGTAGCAAAATCTAACCCCTCTATTGTTGCTTAGAGTGACATTTTTATATTTTTAAAATTGTTATTTTTTATATGTTAGATTTAGAAATATTTATATGATTTTTAGAGCAAATGGTCTTATAATTATTTGTTAATATGTACTATAGTAGTTTACGCAATCAATAATATATATATATCTATATCTCTATCTCTATCTATCTGTCTATCTATCTATCTATATTTCTATCTATCTATCTATCTATATGTGTGTGTGTGGGAGTAGCAAAATCTAACCCCTCTATTGCTTAGAGTGACATTTGAATATTTTTAATATTGTTATTTTTTTTATATGTTAGATTAAGAAATCTTTATATGATTTTTAGAGCAAATGGTCTTATAATCATTTGTTAATAAGTACTATAGTAGTTTACATAATCTATAATATATATCTTTCTAGATCTCTATCTATCTCTATCTATCTATCTATCTATCTATCTATCTATTTATCTATGTGTGTGTGTATATATGTGTGTATATATATATATATATATATATTACCTACTGGCGGTCGCCAGTAGGTATATATAGTTAGGATTTTTTCTCTATGGGATTTTTGAAAATTCTATGTCTAATAACTTTGGCGTTTGTGGACGGAATTGGCTGAAATTTTCAGGAAAATGGAACATTTTGTTTCTGAGCAGCCCCTGAAAATTTGGGGGGGGGGTTGTCAAGGGGGGGCCGAGAAATAAGGGGGGTCCCAAAACGTGTTTTTAACATTGAGTTTTCCATAGGGCGGTTGGCCTCACTTTTAGCCCGAACGGCTGAATGGATTTGCACGAAACTTGGCAAAATTGTAGGGACTGGTAGCCCGATGTGCCTTTTGTAGGTCTCAATATATGTGCTCCAGTGGATTTTGAGAAATTAACGTTTAAAAAAAGATGTATATCTGTAACAGCGGACTGGGCAGCGGCCCAGGACGCGTACTTTTCGCGCAACGGAGCTTTGTGAAGCGAAGCTGATTGGTTCTCCGGCGTCTGTCAACATTCCAAACAGTCCGTAGCGGCCGCCATCTTGTCTCTCGGTAGGATCGAGAGACAAGAGGAGGTCAAAACAAAGGGGGAAATAACTATAAGGGGGCATAGTAGATCCTCGCTGACCCCCTAGGTTTGATGTGAAGGTTTTAAAAGGGCCCCGCGGGGCAAAAAAAAAAAATAATAATAATAATCGAACGGCTGAATGGATTTGCACGAAACTTGGCAAAATTGTAGGGACTGGTAGCCCGATGTGCCTTTGCTAGGTCTCAATATATGTGCTTCAGTGGATTTTGAGAAATTAACGTTCAAAAAAAATATATATCTGTAACAGCGCACCGCTTCGCGTACTTTTCGCGTTACGGAGCTTTGCGAAGCGAAGCTGATTGGCTCTCCGGTGTCTGTAAACATTCCAAACAGTACGTAGCGGCCGCCATCTTGTCTCTCGGTAGGATCGAGAGACAAGAGGAGGCCAAAGCGAAGGGGCAAATGACCATAAGGGGGCATAGTAGATCCTCGCTGACCCCCTAGGTTTGATGTGGAGGTTTTAAAAGGGCCCCGCGGGGCAAAAAAAAAAAATTATAATAATAATCGAACGGCTGAATGGATTTGCACGAAACTTGGTAAAATATTAGGGACTGGTAGCCCGATGTGCCTTTGCTATGTCTCAATATATGTGCTTCAGTGCATTTTGAGAAATTAACGTTCAAAAACAAGATATATATCTGTAACAGCGCTCCGCTTCGCGGAGATAAAATTATATCTGTATTACCTAGCTGTTGCTAACACCAGTTAGCGACGGCTAGTAGGAGATAGCGACCATCTTGGGTCCCACTTTGCATGTGAGTGATATTTATCACTAATGACATGCAAAGTGGGCATGCCAAGATGTTAGCGACTGGAAACAGTCGCTAACATCGCTATCTCCTATTATCAACTTTTGGAAATATTCGAGATAAGCGCGAATATCTCCAAAAAGTAACAGCTGCCCTGAGCAGTTCTTAGCCATGTTATCCAATGGGAGGTGGATAACATGGCTAAGAGCATTAGCTCGGTAATGCATGAATATCGCTGAGTTTTCAGCGATATTAATGCATTGCGGTCGTTTTTTATCGTATTTGCGATAAACCTTGATAATAGCAAGGTTTATCTGCGATAATTTCTGACGGTAAAAAAATCTTTGCAATGCATCGTTAGGGATAAATATCGCTTAACTTTGGTAATATGCCCCAACGTCTGTTAACGTTCGATTCGAAGGAAATCAGGAATTGTTGAAAAACATTGTGTGCGCCATCTTGTCTTTTTTCAAATGCCACACTTTTGTCGTGCACGGCAGCCATTTTAGATGCCTTGACCAGACCCACTCTGTGCACGCTGTCGATCCTTAGCATGGCTCCCCACCCTCGCAAGCATCTTACCCAGGCAGTGGTCACCCCCGCTCTCTGTCTTATGCATGGGTAATAAACCTCCCCCCATCTGCGCTGCTCTTCCCTGAGAATCACACCCTGTGCCCGCCCGACACCTCCCTTTCGCCCTATTCACTACCGCACCCTCTGACACTCCTTTTCCTCTATGTCCGATTGTCCAGGCCGGTCCTAGGCTATCAGCTAGCCCTGCAGATGTAGTTTATGGCCACAGCTGTAAAGAATCACCCCTCTTCAAAGGAGTTATAGTAGATCAAGGCCCACACTCGATGAGATCCGTCACAGCAGAAGCGTTGCTATTATCTGAAAACCATCCTGTATTGTGATTGGGGAGGGGACCGAGCGTGAAGCGGAAGATTCCAGGGATGACTCTTTGTACATCAAAGTTTTTACAATTATGTGTCACATTAAAAATATATAGCACTCCGACAAAGTAGTAAGATTATAAAACTTTAATAATTTATAAATATATACAAGAAAACAAAAATAGTAATAACATATAAACATTTTTAGGGAAAAACAACGAAGTAGCGGTCGGCTGTGCGAATAGTCCCAACGCAGCACAACGTCCAGATTTCCGGCGTGGGGCGTCGCGGGGGGTGGGTCATCAGTAGCAAACTGTTGTGCGAACAGCAGAACGATGGCACCAAGGTGATGTCCAGTAAGTTGCCGCACTGGTTTTGGTATCCTACAATGCTGCTCCGAATAACGGCGTGGGGCGCCCCGGGGGAGGCGGCGTGAACGGGCCTCTCCAGGTGGAGTCTCATCTGTTTTAGTGGGGCGCCCCTTTACCGTTTCAGTTGCCATTCCGTCCGCTTTTGGTCCACTGTGTCAAAATCCGCCATTCAGCTGAGTTGCGCCCACTCTTGCGGTGCAGCGATAGGCGGCTGCCACAGGACTCTCAAAATGGCGGCAGGCTCTTTCCTTTTTGGGCGTGGTCCACTGAAATGGCCCTGGGACACCTTGGAAATCGGACGCTTGTCTGCTAGGTCTTGGACCCCATTCTCGAAAGCGTCCCCTCCGCCTTGAGAATTCATCAAAAGTTTTGGGGGCCCCGACTCCTGCAGGCTTCTGGTGGGGAGCGGCTGCCATGATTGCTCGCGGAATGACCACGACGGAGCTACGAGATGGTGGTGCTCTCATGCTGACGCCAGTTTAGTCTGAAACATCCAGAAACAAGGTGGGGCTTTCATCGTTTGGGGGAAAAAAAAAGTTTTCATCCAATGAAAAGTGTTGTTTTTAGGTCATATGATCAAGCCTTCCATCATTAGGAAACCAAAAGTAAAATGAACCAATGAAAAGTTTTATAAACAAGTCACATGACCTGTTATGCGGCATAGGGTATAAAATGCGGAGAAAATACGTTGGCACGTGAGGCGGCGTCAGTAGCGGACCGATGTGCGAATAGGCCGAAGGCAATACAACGCGCCAAGATCCGGATGGCACCGAGGTGGTGTCCAGCAAGTTGCAGCACTGGTGTGGCCATCCTACAATGCTGAAAGTCGGCGTGGGGCGCCCCGTTGGCCTGTGAGTTTGCGTCAGTAGCGGACCGATGTGCGAATAGGCCGAAGGCAGCACAACGCGCCAAGATCCGGATGGCACCGAGGTGGTGTCTAGTAAGTTGTCGCACTTCTGTGGCCATCCTACAATGTTGAAAGTCGGCGTGGGGCGCCCCGTTGGCCTGTGAGATGGCGTCAGTAGCGGACCGATGTGCGAATGGGGCCAAAGGCAGCGCAACAATATTTTCTGACTGACACCACAAGGCGCTGAGATGCCAAGATCCGGATGGCACCGAGGTGATGTCTAAGTTGCGGACTGATGTGCGAATGGGGCCAAAGGCAGCGTAACAATATTTTTTGTATGGAAGATACCACTAGGCGTTGAGATGCCAAGATTCGGATGGCACT
Source organism: Lissotriton helveticus (assembly GCF_964261635.1). Taxonomy (NCBI): domain Eukaryota; kingdom Metazoa; phylum Chordata; class Amphibia; order Caudata; family Salamandridae; genus Lissotriton; species Lissotriton helveticus. The sequence continues at coordinate 120,795,779 of NC_136067.1, forward strand.
GAGGTGATGTCTAGCAAGTTGGTGTGGTCATCCTACAATGCTGAAACTCGGCGTGGGTCGCCCCATTAGCCTGTGAGATGGCGTCAGTAGCGGACCGATGTGCGAATAGGCCGAAGGCAGCACAACGCGCCAAGATCCGGATGTCACCGTGGTGGTTTCATAGTTGAGAGGCACTTCATCTGCAGTGGGGCGCCGAGATCCGGATGGCACCGAGGTGATGTCTAGCAAGTTGCTGTACTGGTGTGGTTATTCTACAATGCTGAAACTCGGCGTGGGGCGCCCCATTAGCCTGTGAGATGGCGTCAGTAGCGGACCGATGTGCGAATGGGGCCAAAGGCAGCGCAACAATATTTTCTGAAGAGAAGACACCAAAAGGTGCTGACATTCCAAAATCCGGATAGCACCGAGGTGGTGTCTAGCAAGCTATGCAGTTGAGTTGTGTGCGCACTTGCGGCGAATAGGTCGAAGGCAGCATAACAATGTTTTCTGAATAGGAGACACCACAAGGCGTTGAGATTCGGTTACCACCGAGGTGATGTCTAGCAAGTTGCCGCACTGGTGTGGCCATCCTACAATACTGCTCCGAATAACGGCGTGGGGTGCCCGAAGGGGGAGGGAGCCGGCGTGAATGGGCCTTCCTAGGTGGAGGCTCGTCTGCTGTAGTGGGGCGCCCCTTTACCGTTTCAGTTGCCATTCAGCTGAGTTTCGGCTGCTCTTGATGCTACAGCGACAGGCGGCTGCAAGAGGACTCTCAAAATGGCGGCCTGTTCTTTGGATTTGGCCCTGGTCCACTAAAATGGCCCTGGGACACCTTAGAACTCGGACGCTCGATTTTTTTTTCCTTTCCTGTACATGCAAAAAAAGGTAAATGCCCGGTACGTTACACGCTTCATCTGCCACGATGAACTCTCCAGAGGAACCGAAAAAATATATAGTTGTGGTAACTATACCATGCATCGTCATATGGAGAGGTGGCACCAATTAATTATAGTGCTGCATAAAAGAGAGATTTGGAGGAGAACCCCTGACCTGCTAGTACATTCATCAAAGAAGTGGCACTGAGAGCTTCAGAGGCAAGGGAAACGGTCCCAAATATTTAGAAGAACTTTGGAAAGATTAAAATGACATGTTTAGATTGTGGCAAATTAATTTCATGTGGACAGATGAGTGTTACTCTAATAAATACAGCATATGAACATCATCATAGTCGATGGTTGGTAGAGACATTTTGACTATATCCTGGACCTGCCCGTCCTCGCCCAAAATGGCGCCGGAATAAATTGGACTCGTAACTCCTTGTTGTGTACTGGTTGCAGAACCTTGAAATCACGAGATACGTATGCAGTTTTGAAGCACATGGCGGGCGGGGACGAGAATTGATTGAATATTTCGACATCCCTATTGATATTAAGTTCTGATGTGTTATTGATTACTGTACTGTTGAAAGTTCGAATTAACGTCACCCATGGTACTTGCCCGCAAATGTATATCTAGATAATTTTATTGTAACTGGCCCTGTCGTATTTTAATTATAAAATGTACGTCCACCGATTCCGTAACTGTTAGACACCTTAGTTCTTGCAACCTAATGGCCCGCCCGTTACGTTCCTCTACAGTGTAAATGTCTATTCATCATATACGATTACAGTTTGCTCTGTGGCAGGCCCACGTGGTTATAGGCTCGTATTTGTATAATGAAATTTTCACAATAAAGGTTTTTAAAAGAAAACATGGTAGTAGTATATACATTGGTAAAGTTTTTAATAATAGTGACTGTTTTAGAATCATTAAAAGGCAAGTGAAATAAAGCAGACCAATTACATGAAGGGTAAAAGGTATAATACGAAGGAACGCAGTAAAGATAAATGGTCAAGGGCTGTTGTGTTTTCTATTCCTGCAACATAAAGTGATCGATAAGAATCTCATATTCAGGCGTATCGGCGACTAAGACAGCAGGTCGACCCTCTTTTGCTCAACGGCTCCGTCATGGAACGAAGAAACGCTCTTTTTCTCGAAAAAAGAATATATTTTACTTGCAGGACAGTTGTAAAATTTCCGGGAAAGTACATTAGCCTGGAACATTATAACATATATTTAAGAAAAAATAATGTTCGGAAGTAATGAAAAGCGTAATTTTTAGGTCATATGACCAAGCCTTTCATCATTACAATAAGAAAAGTAAAATGAACCAATGAAAAGTTTTATTAACAAGTCACATGACTTGTTATGCTTACGTTACGCGCTGCGCGCCCCGGATGACTTCCGGATGCGCTAACGCGGCGCGTCATATGACGCATTACGCGACAACGCAGGTACAGAATATAGTCAAAATGTCTCCACCAACCAGCGGTCGGAACACAACCCCTTTCAGCAGGCTAAATAGTTCTGTTAAATGACAACAGAAGGGACAGGCAACAAGAACCATCAGTCAAAGAGGGGAGGGCTAGTTCTTCTCTACCGGGTTACATTGGGGCGCTACCGGAACTGATCGAATTGGTAGTCTACAGTGTTTCTGGATGTTTCAGACTGAAGCTGGGGTTAGCATGAGAGCAGCACAATTAGGCAAACTGCAGAATGTGGAACAGGGCTACGAACAGTTCTGTAACTGGGTTCTCACGGCCCTCGATTCTCTTATACCTCTGCGCTGGTCTAAATGTCATGCCAAGACCCGCAGTCCCTGGTATAATGAAAACCTTGCCGAGCTTAAAAGAACGTGCCGGCAAGCTGAGAGAGCCTGGAGGAAATCCTTTGATCCCATGTTAAAATCACTGTACTTTGCCCAGCTCAAAAACTATCATAGAGCCATCTGTCAAACTCGGGCAGCTTATTATGCTACTGAGTTCTCCAATAGTTCCAATCCCTCCAAGCTTATCTTCAAGGTACTTAAAGATCTGATGGGGAAACGGGCCACCTCGATAGAAATCTGCACGGATTCACACTGTGAGAGCCTGGCATCCTTCTTCGTGGAGAAGGTGCAGGCAATCTACCGAGGTTTTACATCTTCCGTCCCCGCGGAGGCTCCGAGTACTGTGAAGACTTTGGTTGTGGAGACCTTGTCCTTCTTGCCGGCTATGTCTGTTGAGGTATTTGACACTCTAAGCCTCAAAATTAAATCTGGCTCTCCCTTAGATCCATTGAAGCCGGAGTTCTTCACTCTTCTCCCGCCGCTGTGTCGTGAGCCCATCCTGGATCTTATCAATCTTTCCCTTACTGAGGGCGTGGTTCCTCCATCCTGGAAGCAAGCTGTGGTCAGCCCTATTTTGAAGAAACCCAATCTTGACCCCTTGCTCCCGGAAAATTACCGGCCCATCTCCCTCCTGCCTTGGACCGCAAAGGTCACTGAGGCACACGTGAATACCATTCTGTCTACCCATCTCTCTCGTAATAACATTCTTGACGAGAGTCAAAATGGGTTCCGCACTCAACACAGCACTGAAACGGCCCTGCTCTTCATGACCGAGCACTTGCGGTCAGTGCTGGATGCGGGGCAGACAGCGGCGCTCCTGCTGTTAGACCTGAGCGCCACATTTGACACGGTGTCTCATGACATTTTAGTGCGGCGTTTGGAGGAAGTGGGTATCGGCGGGAAAGCTCTTGAGTGGTTCCGCTCCTTCCTTTCGGACCGGTGTTTTAAAGTGGCCATTCCACCTGGCCAGTCCTCGTTCCACTCTCTCGGTCTGGGAGTTCCCCAGGGCTCCGCTTTAAGTCCTACACTGTTCAATCTGTATGTGAAACCGCTGGCTGCTGTCGTCAGGGAATGTGGCCTTACCATGACATCGTACGCCGACGACACGCAGCTGGCGGTAACACTTAGCGGAGACCCTGAGGTGAATGCGCCCAGATTTCGAGCTGGACTTATAGCTGTGGCTAAGTGGATGCGTTGCAACTGCTTACAGCTTAACGCTAAAAAAACCGAGGTCCTGATTCTAGGGAGGCAGACGGAACTTTGGGGAGACCAGTGGTGGCCTCCCGAACTGGGGGTCTCTCCCACTCCAGCGGCCGAAGTTAAAAACCTGGGGGTGTGGCTGGATTCCCATCTTTCTTTTGCCAGCCATACGAAGAGGGTAGCAGCTACCTGTTTTGGTATCCTGCGGGGACTGAGGCCTGTCCTTAAGTTCTTCGACCCCCCCACGCGGCAACTGGTGGTTCAGGCCTCCATCTTGTCGCGATTGGACTACGGGAGCGCTTTGCTACTTGGAGTGAACCAGGCTGAGGCTTCTAGGCTTCAGATTGTGCAGAATGCTGCTGCACGTGCCATTGTGGGCCTTCCGAGGCGGTGCTCTGTTTCCACTGTTCTGACCTCCCTTCATTGGCTTCCGGTCAGACAGAGAATCAAATTTAAGGCTCTCTGTCTGACATTTAAGATTCTGAAGCTTTCCTCCCCTCCTGCCCTTGCGGGCCTTATTGCCCCGTATCTGCCCACACGTTCCCTCAGGTCTGAATCTCACCACCTGGCGATTAAGCCTAGGTTCAGACTGAGTAGGATGGGAGGGCGCTCCTTTCGCGTTCTGGCAGTTGACCTATGGAATTCTCTCCCTGTACACATCCGTGCCCTGGATAGTCTTATTCTTTTCAGGCGCGCTATTAAAACCCACCTGTTCGCTTCTGGCAATTGATCTCTTCTTTCCCCGGCTCTGATCTGTTGTGTTGTGGTATCTGGACAGGCGCCAGGACGCCCCTTCGCTGGGGCAGCTGTGCGCCGAATAAAAGTTATTAACATAACATAACATAACATACTGCCCTTATCCCGGCGATGGCACCAACTTATTAGCGCTCCTTCTGCGACAGGACAACTGGTGGAAGAATATATATATATATGTATATATATATATATATATGTATATATACAACAAATAACCAATTTTCCAAATAACGCAATTTTAAATATAAGAGTAAACATTTTAATTTTATAAATTAAAAAAAATATCAGAAACAAAAAGAACTATATATATAACTATATATATCCAATGCTTTCCCTACTGTTGTTTATACTGGTTTGGGAGTAGCAAAATCTAACCCCTCTATTGTTGCTTAGAGTGACATTTTTATATTTTTAAAATTGTTATTTTTTATATGTTAGATTTAGAAATATTTATATGATTTTTAGAGCAAATGGTCTTATAATTATTTGTTAATATGTACTATAGTAGTTTACGCAATCAATAATATATATATATCTATATCTCTATCTCTATCTATCTGTCTATCTATCTATCTATATTTCTATCTATCTATCTATCTATATGTGTGTGTGTGGGAGTAGCAAAATCTAACCCCTCTATTGCTTAGAGTGACATTTGAATATTTTTAATATTGTTATTTTTTTTATATGTTAGATTAAGAAATCTTTATATGATTTTTAGAGCAAATGGTCTTATAATCATTTGTTAATAAGTACTATAGTAGTTTACATAATCTATAATATATATCTTTCTAGATCTCTATCTATCTCTATCTATCTATCTATCTATCTATCTATCTATTTATCTATGTGTGTGTGTATATATGTGTGTATATATATATATATATATATATTACCTACTGGCGGTCGCCAGTAGGTATATATAGTTAGGATTTTTTCTCTATGGGATTTTTGAAAATTCTATGTCTAATAACTTTGGCGTTTGTGGACGGAATTGGCTGAAATTTTCAGGAAAATGGAACATTTTGTTTCTGAGCAGCCCCTGAAAATTTGGGGGGGGGGTTGTCAAGGGGGGGCCGAGAAATAAGGGGGGTCCCAAAACGTGTTTTTAACATTGAGTTTTCCATAGGGCGGTTGGCCTCACTTTTAGCCCGAACGGCTGAATGGATTTGCACGAAACTTGGCAAAATTGTAGGGACTGGTAGCCCGATGTGCCTTTTGTAGGTCTCAATATATGTGCTCCAGTGGATTTTGAGAAATTAACGTTTAAAAAAAGATGTATATCTGTAACAGCGGACTGGGCAGCGGCCCAGGACGCGTACTTTTCGCGCAACGGAGCTTTGTGAAGCGAAGCTGATTGGTTCTCCGGCGTCTGTCAACATTCCAAACAGTCCGTAGCGGCCGCCATCTTGTCTCTCGGTAGGATCGAGAGACAAGAGGAGGTCAAAACAAAGGGGGAAATAACTATAAGGGGGCATAGTAGATCCTCGCTGACCCCCTAGGTTTGATGTGAAGGTTTTAAAAGGGCCCCGCGGGGCAAAAAAAAAAAATAATAATAATAATCGAACGGCTGAATGGATTTGCACGAAACTTGGCAAAATTGTAGGGACTGGTAGCCCGATGTGCCTTTGCTAGGTCTCAATATATGTGCTTCAGTGGATTTTGAGAAATTAACGTTCAAAAAAAATATATATCTGTAACAGCGCACCGCTTCGCGTACTTTTCGCGTTACGGAGCTTTGCGAAGCGAAGCTGATTGGCTCTCCGGTGTCTGTAAACATTCCAAACAGTACGTAGCGGCCGCCATCTTGTCTCTCGGTAGGATCGAGAGACAAGAGGAGGCCAAAGCGAAGGGGCAAATGACCATAAGGGGGCATAGTAGATCCTCGCTGACCCCCTAGGTTTGATGTGGAGGTTTTAAAAGGGCCCCGCGGGGCAAAAAAAAAAAATTATAATAATAATCGAACGGCTGAATGGATTTGCACGAAACTTGGTAAAATATTAGGGACTGGTAGCCCGATGTGCCTTTGCTATGTCTCAATATATGTGCTTCAGTGCATTTTGAGAAATTAACGTTCAAAAACAAGATATATATCTGTAACAGCGCTCCGCTTCGCGGAGATAAAATTATATCTGTATTACCTAGCTGTTGCTAACACCAGTTAGCGACGGCTAGTAGGAGATAGCGACCATCTTGGGTCCCACTTTGCATGTGAGTGATATTTATCACTAATGACATGCAAAGTGGGCATGCCAAGATGTTAGCGACTGGAAACAGTCGCTAACATCGCTATCTCCTATTATCAACTTTTGGAAATATTCGAGATAAGCGCGAATATCTCCAAAAAGTAACAGCTGCCCTGAGCAGTTCTTAGCCATGTTATCCAATGGGAGGTGGATAACATGGCTAAGAGCATTAGCTCGGTAATGCATGAATATCGCTGAGTTTTCAGCGATATTAATGCATTGCGGTCGTTTTTTATCGTATTTGCGATAAACCTTGATAATAGCAAGGTTTATCTGCGATAATTTCTGACGGTAAAAAAATCTTTGCAATGCATCGTTAGGGATAAATATCGCTTAACTTTGGTAATATGCCCCAACGTCTGTTAACGTTCGATTCGAAGGAAATCAGGAATTGTTGAAAAACATTGTGTGCGCCATCTTGTCTTTTTTCAAATGCCACACTTTTGTCGTGCACGGCAGCCATTTTAGATGCCTTGACCAGACCCACTCTGTGCACGCTGTCGATCCTTAGCATGGCTCCCCACCCTCGCAAGCATCTTACCCAGGCAGTGGTCACCCCCGCTCTCTGTCTTATGCATGGGTAATAAACCTCCCCCCATCTGCGCTGCTCTTCCCTGAGAATCACACCCTGTGCCCGCCCGACACCTCCCTTTCGCCCTATTCACTACCGCACCCTCTGACACTCCTTTTCCTCTATGTCCGATTGTCCAGGCCGGTCCTAGGCTATCAGCTAGCCCTGCAGATGTAGTTTATGGCCACAGCTGTAAAGAATCACCCCTCTTCAAAGGAGTTATAGTAGATCAAGGCCCACACTCGATGAGATCCGTCACAGCAGAAGCGTTGCTATTATCTGAAAACCATCCTGTATTGTGATTGGGGAGGGGACCGAGCGTGAAGCGGAAGATTCCAGGGATGACTCTTTGTACATCAAAGTTTTTACAATTATGTGTCACATTAAAAATATATAGCACTCCGACAAAGTAGTAAGATTATAAAACTTTAATAATTTATAAATATATACAAGAAAACAAAAATAGTAATAACATATAAACATTTTTAGGGAAAAACAACGAAGTAGCGGTCGGCTGTGCGAATAGTCCCAACGCAGCACAACGTCCAGATTTCCGGCGTGGGGCGTCGCGGGGGGTGGGTCATCAGTAGCAAACTGTTGTGCGAACAGCAGAACGATGGCACCAAGGTGATGTCCAGTAAGTTGCCGCACTGGTTTTGGTATCCTACAATGCTGCTCCGAATAACGGCGTGGGGCGCCCCGGGGGAGGCGGCGTGAACGGGCCTCTCCAGGTGGAGTCTCATCTGTTTTAGTGGGGCGCCCCTTTACCGTTTCAGTTGCCATTCCGTCCGCTTTTGGTCCACTGTGTCAAAATCCGCCATTCAGCTGAGTTGCGCCCACTCTTGCGGTGCAGCGATAGGCGGCTGCCACAGGACTCTCAAAATGGCGGCAGGCTCTTTCCTTTTTGGGCGTGGTCCACTGAAATGGCCCTGGGACACCTTGGAAATCGGACGCTTGTCTGCTAGGTCTTGGACCCCATTCTCGAAAGCGTCCCCTCCGCCTTGAGAATTCATCAAAAGTTTTGGGGGCCCCGACTCCTGCAGGCTTCTGGTGGGGAGCGGCTGCCATGATTGCTCGCGGAATGACCACGACGGAGCTACGAGATGGTGGTGCTCTCATGCTGACGCCAGTTTAGTCTGAAACATCCAGAAACAAGGTGGGGCTTTCATCGTTTGGGGGAAAAAAAAAGTTTTCATCCAATGAAAAGTGTTGTTTTTAGGTCATATGATCAAGCCTTCCATCATTAGGAAACCAAAAGTAAAATGAACCAATGAAAAGTTTTATAAACAAGTCACATGACCTGTTATGCGGCATAGGGTATAAAATGCGGAGAAAATACGTTGGCACGTGAGGCGGCGTCAGTAGCGGACCGATGTGCGAATAGGCCGAAGGCAATACAACGCGCCAAGATCCGGATGGCACCGAGGTGGTGTCCAGCAAGTTGCAGCACTGGTGTGGCCATCCTACAATGCTGAAAGTCGGCGTGGGGCGCCCCGTTGGCCTGTGAGTTTGCGTCAGTAGCGGACCGATGTGCGAATAGGCCGAAGGCAGCACAACGCGCCAAGATCCGGATGGCACCGAGGTGGTGTCTAGTAAGTTGTCGCACTTCTGTGGCCATCCTACAATGTTGAAAGTCGGCGTGGGGCGCCCCGTTGGCCTGTGAGATGGCGTCAGTAGCGGACCGATGTGCGAATGGGGCCAAAGGCAGCGCAACAATATTTTCTGACTGACACCACAAGGCGCTGAGATGCCAAGATCCGGATGGCACCGAGGTGATGTCTAAGTTGCGGACTGATGTGCGAATGGGGCCAAAGGCAGCGTAACAATATTTTTTGTATGGAAGATACCACTAGGCGTTGAGATGCCAAGATTCGGATGGCACTGAGGTGATGTCTAGCAAGTTGGTGTGGTCATCCTACAATGCTGAAACTCGGCGTGGGTCGCCCCATTAGCCTGTGAGATGGCGTCAGTAGCGGACCGATGTGCGAATAGGCCGAAGGCAGCACAACGCGCCAAGATCCGGATGTCACCGTGGTGGTTTCATAGTTGAGAGGCACTTCATCTGCAGTGGGGCGCCGAGATCCGGATGGCACCGAGGTGATGTCTAGCAAGTTGCTGTACTGGTGTGGTTATTCTACAATGCTGAAACTCGGCGTGGGGCGCCCCATTAGCCTGTGAGATGGCGTCAGTAGCGGACCGATGTGCGAATGGGGCCAAAGGCAGCGCAACAATATTTTCTGAAGAGAAGACACCAAAAGGTGCTGACATTCCAAAATCCGGATAGCACCGAGGTGGTGTCTAGCAAGCTATGCAGTTGAGTTGTGTGCGCACTTGCGGCGAATAGGTCGAAGGCAGCATAACAATGTTTTCTGAATAGGAGACACCACAAGGCGTTGAGATTCGGTTACCACCGAGGTGATGTCTAGCAAGTTGCCGCACTGGTGTGGCCATCCTACAATACTGCTCCGAATAACGGCGTGGGGTGCCCGAAGGGGGAGGGAGCCGGCGTGAATGGGCCTTCCTAGGTGGAGGCTCGTCTGCTGTAGTGGGGCGCCCCTTTACCGTTTCAGTTGCCATTCAGCTGAGTTTCGGCTGCTCTTGATGCTACAGCGACAGGCGGCTGCAAGAGGACTCTCAAAATGGCGGCCTGTTCTTTGGATTTGGCCCTGGTCCACTAAAATGGCCCTGGGACACCTTAGAACTCGGACGCTCGATTTTTTTTTCCTTTCCTGTACATGCAAAAAAAGGTAAATGCCCGGTACGTTACACGCTTCATCTGCCACGATGAACTCTCCAGAGGAACCGAAAAAATATATAGTTGTGGTAACTATACCATGCATCGTCATATGGAGAGGTGGCACCAATTAATTATAGTGCTGCATAAAAGAGAGATTTGGAGGAGAACCCCTGACCTGCTAGTACATTCATCAAAGAAGTGGCACTGAGAGCTTCAGAGGCAAGGGAAACGGTCCCAAATATTTAGAAGAACTTTGGAAAGATTAAAATGACATGTTTAGATTGTGGCAAATTAATTTCATGTGGACAGATGAGTGTTACTCTAATAAATACAGCATATGAACATCATCATAGTCGATGGTTGGTAGAGACATTTTGACTATATCCTGGACCTGCCCGTCCTCGCCCAAAATGGCGCCGGAATAAATTGGACTCGTAACTCCTTGTTGTGTACTGGTTGCAGAACCTTGAAATCACGAGATACGTATGCAGTTTTGAAGCACATGGCGGGCGGGGACGAGAATTGATTGAATATTTCGACATCCCTATTGATATTAAGTTCTGATGTGTTATTGATTACTGTACTGTTGAAAGTTCGAATTAACGTCACCCATGGTACTTGCCCGCAAATGTATATCTAGATAATTTTATTGTAACTGGCCCTGTCGTATTTTAATTATAAAATGTACGTCCACCGATTCCGTAACTGTTAGACACCTTAGTTCTTGCAACCTAATGGCCCGCCCGTTACGTTCCTCTACAGTGTAAATGTCTATTCATCATATACGATTACAGTTTGCTCTGTGGCAGGCCCACGTGGTTATAGGCTCGTATTTGTATAATGAAATTTTCACAATAAAGGTTTTTAAAAGAAAACATGGTAGTAGTATATACATTGGTAAAGTTTTTAATAATAGTGACTGTTTTAGAATCATTAAAAGGCAAGTGAAATAAAGCAGACCAATTACATGAAGGGTAAAAGGTATAATACGAAGGAACGCAGTAAAGATAAATGGTCAAGGGCTGTTGTGTTTTCTATTCCTGCAACATAAAGTGATCGATAAGAATCTCATATTCAGGCGTATCGGCGACTAAGACAGCAGGTCGACCCTCTTTTGCTCAACGGCTCCGTCATGGAACGAAGAAACGCTCTTTTTCTCGAAAAAAGAATATATTTTACTTGCAGGACAGTTGTAAAATTTCCGGGAAAGTACATTAGCCTGGAACATTATAACATATATTTAAGAAAAAATAATGTTCGGAAGTAATGAAAAGCGTAATTTTTAGGTCATATGACCAAGCCTTTCATCATTACAATAAGAAAAGTAAAATGAACCAATGAAAAGTTTTATTAACAAGTCACATGACTTGTTATGCTTACGTTACGCGCTGCGCGCCCCGGATGACTTCCGGATGCGCTAACGCGGCGCGTCATATGACGCATTACGCGACAACGCAGGTACAGAATATAGTCAAAATGTCTCCACCAACCAGCGGTCGGAACACAACCCCTTTCAGCAGGCTAAATAGTTCTGTTAAATGACAACAGAAGGGACAGGCAACAAGAACCATCAGTCAAAGAGGGGAGGGCTAGTTCTTCTCTACCGGGTTACATTGGGGCGCTACCGGAACTGATCGAATTGGTAGTCTACAGTGTTTCTGGATGTTTCAGACTGAAGCTGGGGTTAGCATGAGAGCAGCACAATTTCGTAGCTCCGTCGTTGTCATTCCGCAACCAATCATGGCAGCCGTTCTTTATCGTTATTTTGGGCGGGGTGGGTGGCGGAGCCGAGCTGTTTTGCAGCCATCATTGTGTGGAGTTCAGTTCATCTCACTAGTTTTGTATTTGTCATGAGGGGTTGTTCCTAATGTTTCTATTTTAGCGAGGTCAAAAAGAGATCCCATTAGTGGCCTACTGATTTTGCTCGATTCCTTTTCTTTTTTTTTACACGATTTTTCGTTATCTGCAAAGACTAAACAGAGTATTGCGACTCTGTGTTTGTTTGTAAATAGAGAATGAACCAAAGAGAACTAATTCTAAAACAGTAAATACTTGGATAACAATCAATCAAATGGAGAGAGAAGCAGGCACGACGGATTACAATGGGGGCAAAGGCCTGCGTTAACTACCTTTCACTATCTGCAAAGAGAGAGTACTCCTAATAGAAATGAGGGGGGGGGGCACCATTCAAAGCAGATCAGTGTGCATAAACACGAAAATGTTTTCACTTACCACGTACTTGACATTCGACAGCTTATGATATTTGCTATTAAAAAACCATTGAAATTCACTTCAAAAACCATAGGTTATAGACCATATATAGTTAGGAATTAGCATTTACAAAACCTTGAAAATTCACTGAAAAAACCATAGGTTATAGACCATATATAGTTAGGAATTAGCATTTAAAAAACCTTATTTTACTCACACAAAACCATTGAAATTCCATATATAGTTAGTTGCACTAACTATATATCGCGCACCCGCAATCCACTGCTGATCATGTCACATATTACATCATTCATGACATGGTCAGTGACATCACTGATGACATCACTGATGACATCTCAAATGACATCACTGATGACATCACTGATGACATCTCATTTGACATCATTCTTGTGCTAATACGATAAACCTCTTCAGACTCTAATATAACCTTAGATACACTCAGTGTATACAGACACTCACACACTGCCACTCATCCATGGAGTTACTCACACACCCAGTCAGTCATGCAAAGAAACAATCTCACCTCCATTTCTTCAACTATACAGTTAAACACACCTTACTTATTGAAACATATACTAACACATATTTACTCTCTTATACAATCCCTGATACAAGTTCACAATGATCGATACAACTACTCACTCATTCAGTGGCTCTCATGCACAGTTATTTATATATGCCAACTCTCACATGTACTGTGTTTTACATATGTACTTACTATGACATGTAGCATTGAGATATCCATTCACTCATCAATACACTCATGCACACAGTCAACTGCCCATGTAGCTGTTTCCACATGCACTCTTGAACTCATACACCTAGTGAATAAACTGCTCACACATCTATGCATAGAGTCACACACCTTCCAGCCACCCCTACACAAACTCAATCTCCCATAGAAATACTTGGGCAACCAATTAATAACACATATAGCCTCTCGTATAGCTAATGATCAACACATGCAGCAGTTTACAGAACAACAGACATAATGATGCACAAATTAAGACAGTTTAGTCACTAACCCATGCATTCAGTGAGACACATTTAATCACTCACTCATACAGTCAGTCACGCACCTACTAAATCCTTCATCCAGACACTTATACATCCACTCATTCTTCAATATGTAAAACATATTTAAACTTTACAAAAACACACAGACACTAGATGATGTCATCAGTGATGTCATGTGAGATGTCATCAGTGATGTCATTTGAGATGTCATCAGTGATGTCATCAGTGATGTCACTGACCATGTCATGAATGATGTAATATGTGACATGATCAGCAGTGGATTGCGGGTGCGCGATATATAGTTAGTGCAACTAACTATATATGGAATTTCAATGGTTTTGTGTGAGTAAAATAAGGTTTTTTAAATGCTAATTCCTAACTATATATGGTCTATAACCTATGGTTTTTTCAGTGAATATATATATATATACATATATAAATATCATATATATATATATATACATATATATATGTGCGCAGACTCCAAGAAACGCCACTTCCAATCCCAGCGCAACCCAGGACCGGCGAAGCAAACAGGAGACGGACCACAGCTTACAAATCACAGGTTGGTCTTTATTGCAGGAAAGGTTGGTAGCAAGAGGGCAAGACGCGTTTCGGGCTCCACGAGCCCTTGATCACATGCAATGACCCAACGGTATTCATTTGTTTTTATAATGCAGTGAAGCCCGCCTCCCCGCCAATTTTCAAACAGGTCACATGATCATGGTAATAGAGAAAATACTCTATAATAACACTAAAGACATATGCAAATACACTAGATAAGTTACTTTACAATAAAAGATAACTTAACATGATGGCAATTATTAAAAATATTAACAATTAGAAACCATCTATTTCGTGTCATTTCTCAAATTATTCCGGGATAAATCCCTTTATAGAGATAGTATGCAATGTGCAAAGTAGCGACCTGTGCCAAAATGGGGAAACGGGTAAAATTTAAAGTGCAATTTACAATAATCATTGAATCATAGTCTGTAATTCATGGAGTAAATATATCATGTGCAAAAATGCAGTAAGAGGGGAAGGGAAGAAAGTGCTAGAGGTGCATGATGATAATAACCTGTGTATGTAATGCATATATGCTTATTACGACATTGAAGGACAATATTAACCTTACATGTGTTACGTAAAAGCATATATTAAAACATTTAATACTGGTTTAAATATTCAATCATATATACAAAAAACAGATTTCTTTATATATAATATAAACACCCTGTGTAAAAAAGTGCTAAAACATCACACATCTAGACTAATAAAATTACATCTATAATTTAATTGGTTACTATGTACATGAGGAAGCGGAGCAGTTGGAATTGTTATTGGAGTGGCTAACAAGGAACCTTGACTTACCACACCTGCTGTTATACAGGAACCCAATAGTATGTGAAACTAATACTGAAGCATTGACCATCTCCCTAGATCACAGGGAACCTGACATATCTAGGGAGCAGATGAGATACTGGACGAACTGTCTCAACCAATTGGGCTTTAATTTCAGAGGCGAATCATTAAAGAAAGTGGCGCAAATCCTCAGTATTATTTAGCCCATTAGGCCACTTGCTGTCGTACTCAAGAATCAAACTGGATTCCAATCGCCTCAGTTTAAGCTCTCGGTTCCCTCCTCTTCTGAGTTTAGGGACAGATGCCACCACATAATATGAGAGACAATTAATATCTTTATTGTGTATGCTCTCAAAGTGGCTAGCCACTGGGTATGCCTGATCACAATGTAGGATGGCGCGAATATGCTGGAGGATCCTGACGTGCACTTGCTGTTTTGTGCTGCCTATATAATTAAGGCCACAAGTGCACGTCAGGACATATACCGCATATTCCGTCTTGCAAGTATGGCTGCCTTGAATTGGAATTTCAGAGGTGGAAAATAGGGTTCTATAATGGGTTTTGTTGGTCCCAAATTTGCATGCTCTACAAGTAGTGCATTTACGGAACCCTGCTGGTAATAACCAATTAGGTTTTTGTTGTAGTTCTGAAATGCCTTGGTCCAGAACTGCACCCATACTCTGTGCTCGCCTAAAAGTAACCAAAGGTTTGTTTGGCAACATGCATCCCAAAACAGTATCTGTAAGGACAGTGGACCAGTTTCGATTGATTATTTGTCTGATTTTGGTTTCCTGACTGCTATAGTCTGTTATAAACCTGGGACAGTCTACACTATTTACGATGGTGTCATCAGAGACCATATCATTCTTACTTATGGTGTCTGAAAATAGACTGGCTCTAGAGCGATTTTGTGCTTTAGTTAAGGCTTGATTGAACATCCGTTCCGAGTATCCACGGGCCTTCATTCGATGTTTTAATTCAATGACACATTTATCAAAATCCTCAGTGGAACTACATATTCTTTTTAGCCTTAGGATTTCTCCATAAGGTATGCTATGGATGGTATGCCTGGAATGAAGACTGGAGGCATGGAGCGTGGTATTGCCTGCTGTCGCTTTTCTATGTAGGGTAGTTTGTATCCGCTTGTTACCATCTACGTAGATTTTGACATCTAGAAATTCTGCTTGTTTGGCACTTATGTTGGAAGTAAATTTCAAATTGAGGGGGTTATGATTAATCTCGTAAATAAATGTGCGTGCCTCATTTTCATCCCCTTGCCAAACAATAAAAATATCGTCAATATAGCGGAGATATTTTACAATTTTCTCCCGTACCCATGCTTGATGTGTGACATTGAGGACCCGCTCCTCCCACCAGCCAACGTGTAAACACGCATAGCTGGGGGAGAAGCAGGCCCCCATAGCCACACCTCTGAACTGTCTCCAAATCTCCTTACCAAATGAAAAGTAGTTATTGCCCAAACACCATTCAATCAAGCCCAAGATCACCTTATTATGTTCATAAAATTCAGCAGGTCGTTGACCAAGAAAATGGGTGACTGCATTAAGACCACAAGAATGAGCGATGCTCGTGCACAATTGTTCAACATCAAGAGTAATTAGCAGTATATCCTCCTGCCATTCTAAGTCCTCTATTTTAGCTAAAAAGTCACTGGTATCCCGGACAAAGCTGGGAAGGTTGTTAACCCAATTTTGTAGAAATAAATCAATATATTGACCCACATTTTCTCCACAGCTGTTGATGGCGGAGATAATGGGTCTGCCGGGAAGAGGTGATATCCTCCCTTTGTGAATTTTTGGGATAAGGTAGAGGACTGGCAAGACTGGATGTTCATTATACATAAATTTGTATTCGTCCACTGAAATGAGACCTTCCCTGCGATATTTTAAAAGCAGTTTGTGCAAGCTTTCATTTGCCTTCAAATAGTCTTTGTTGGTTGATTTGATATAGCAAGCAGGGTCTTGTAGCTGCCTTTGTGCCTCTATAGAGTAGTCTGATTTGGGCCAAATAACAATGTTGCCCCCTTTATCAGCAGTTTTTACTATTATATTGGGGTTGTCTTTTAGTTTTTTCATTAGTTCAAAGTATTTGGCTTTTTGCACATTATATTTCTTTTTCTTTTGATTGTTGATTTTTTTGTACAGTTCTTTGATGTCTGCGATAATGCAATCTTGGAAAACATCCACCGCGTCTTTGGTCATGATAAGCACAAAATATGATTTTCCTTTAAATGGCGTGATGCCTGCACCTTTTTGAATCATATTGATTTTTTCTAATCTTTTTTGTGTGCTAGTATCAACATCCCCACTCATCCTTTGAGAATTTGTTGCATGATTAAGGTCATACATGTCAAGGAAGACTGGTACATCACATGCTGATATCTGGGGTTCATTGTCAGTGTCATTCGTACTATTATTGACATCAGTACCATTAGTAGATTTTAGTTTCTGCAGCGCAAAAAAAAATTTCAGCTTTAATTTGCGAATATATCGATACACATCGACTCTAGTGGAGGCATATCTGAAATTTTGTTCAGGGCAAAAGTTCAAACCCAACTCCAGAAGTTGCTGTTCTGCTTTTGTGAGAACTACATCCGATAGATTTACGATGGATCTCCCCATCTCTACTTTTTCTTTTTCCATGATTGGTTCGTCTTCTTGCTCTTGCCTCCTTTGTTTGTGTTTCCTTCTCCTTTCGCGTCTTTTTTTATTTCTGCGAGTGTTGCTGTGTTTTTTTGACGCGGTCTCAATGTGCGCAGCCTTTCGGCTACTAAAAAACTAAGGGGGCCATTAGGATGGCGGGCGGGCCACCCTATCGGGAAACGGGGCCGCCCGCCTCGAGGGCGGGGGTCCCGCTATGTGCATTAGGATGCGCCCGCCTCAGTGGCGGGCGCAATCCTCATGTTAACATTGTGGCGGGCGGTGCTCACTGCACTGCCCGCCACAATCTGAAAAGCAAATGCACGCATTTGCATACACGAAGCGGCAGGCACCCCGCGGTGCCTGCTGCTTGGTGTATGCAAATGCAGGGGGGGTACCACAGGTACCCCCCATTGCTCTGAACACCTCGGCCATCACCAGGTGGGCCCGCAGGGGCCCCCCAAACAAAAGACTGCCGGCCTTTCCGTGGCGGCATTGCCGCCACGAAAAGGCTTGACAGCATGCCCATTGTAATATGGCTGGCGGTGTCTCACAGACACCGCCACCATATTGAACATATTCCGCCCCGGCCGCACGGCGACCGGGGCGGAAAACAGGCGGGCGGTGTTTTTCACCGCAGTGGTCCCCCCCACCATCCTAATATGGCGTGGGGGAATTTGCCAATGGATGTCGGGCGGATTGCCTCCGCCAGGCCGGCGGTGGCTACCGCCAGCCTGGCGGAGGCAATCCGCCCGACATCATAATGGACCCCTAAGCTCCTCATCAATGTCAAGAATAGGCATGGGAAGGCCAGTTGCAGTCAAATCTTCGTTTGAGCCAATTGAACCACTTGAGGTTGAAGCTGTATCGGAGTTAGAGCTCACAGTCGTGTTGTCTTGTGCCTCAATTGATTTAGATGTAGAAATTGAATTTGGCACTGCATTTCCCTTACTTCTGAACTGCTGACGTTTAGTGACATTGTATTTACGCGCGAAGGTAAATATCTGGCCATTTGCGTAATCCGCTGCATCTCTTGCAAATTTGCTGACTTTCCTTGCTTTAATTTTGTCTGCATGTTTCTTGAGCCTATCATGCATTTCTTCTTTTAATTTTTTGGCGCCTTCAGTTTCTTCTATAGAATTAATTTGCTCTTGAATTTTGTCAATAGTAATCAATATTGCATCTCTGTCAATGGCAGCGTATTTGATCAGGATATGTACTGAGTTCATGCTGGCCGCCAGGTTGTTTTGGCCCCATTCCTTTAACATCAAAGGGTTTGGATTCTCGAAGCTCGGACCGAGCATTATTCTTAAACCCCTTGGTACACGGTTGACATCTGCATATTTTGAGAGTGAGTAATGTTCCCACCATTTTGTAACTTCAAGGCGTTTCTGCTTTTCTAGTGCCTTGTATAATGCTTTAATGTCTGTGTCTTGTTGGGTCTCAGTGTTAAGTGCTGTTATATTGACACTGCTGCCTGGCGTGATAACTTGATTGAACAGCTGTTCCGCTTCCTCCTCCCTCATACGGAACTCCTCCGCAGACATTGTCCTCTGCCCCAACCTTTCTTTTTCTCTGCTATACGCCTCAGATATTAACGACGGCGTGCTATTTGTACTAGTCCCTCACCGGGGACGTAACCTCTTCATCTCCGCTCTGCCGTGCAGTATCACTCACCAGGTTTTGCTGACAACACGCTTTGGCCGGGTCCTCCGACTCGACCGCCGAATATCGTCCTCTACGCTGGTATTTCGAATTTGCTGAACTTCTGGCCGCAGGAGGGGGCATCCACTTAAAATTCCATCCGGAAACTTGGCAAACAGTAGCTTGACAGCGGACGCCTACTTTCTGGAGAGGGGGTCCGTAACGGAAACAAGCTGATTTCCGTAATTCAATGTGCGCAGACTCCAAGAAACGCCACTTCCAATCCCAGCGCAACCCAGGACCGGCGAAGCAAACAGGAGACGGACCACAGCTTACAAATCACAGGCTGGTCTTTATTGCAGGAAAGGTTGGTAGCAAGAGGGCAAGACGCGTTTCGGGCTCCACGAGCCCTTGATCACATGCAATGACCCAACGGTATTCATTTGTTTTTATAATGCAGTGAAGCCCGCCTCCCCGCCAATTTTCAAACAGGTTACATGATCATGGTAATAGAGAAAATACTCTATAATAACACTAAAGACATATGCAAATACACTAGATAAGTTACTTTACAATAAAAGATAACTTAACATGATGGCAATAATTAAAAATATTAACAATTAGAAACCATCTATTTCGTGTCATTTCTCAAATTATATATATATATACATACACATGCAGGTAGCCATCGCCCGGTGAGCCAAATAAAAAATATACCCTACGGAGAGCTATTGCATTTGAAACGCAATTGCACTACTCTGCAAAGTTATGAGAAAGCCAAAGAGGAAGCACTGCAAAGATTTAAAAGGAGGGGTCATACCATGGGAGATCTGGTACAGGATGAGACCAAGGTGGAGAAAATCAATAGGTTAGATCTATTAGCACCAAAAGCCCCGAAGAAATCAATTGACAATGGACCGATTAGGATGATAACCAGATACAATGAAAGATCTAGCAACATTGTACAGATTTTCAGAAAAGAATTCGCACATTCTGCAAACAGATATCATCTTGACAAATGAACTTCCAGAACGCCCGCTAATAACATACTAGAGATGTCCCTCAGTGGAGGACCAGCTCATCCACAGCCACTTTAATAATACCCCAAAAGCTCAAAACCGTTTGAATATTGCTGGATTTTTTCCATGTAAACGCTGTAAAGCCTGAAAATTTAGCAGTAAAGTCACCACCTACCAGGGCAGACCAGGAGATCCTAGGCCTGTCTGCAGGATACAGAGATTCGTGAATTGCAAATCAGAATATACTGTGTACTGCCTGACATGCCCATGTCAAAAACACTACATTGGTAGCACCATAAATCCAACAAAGAAGCGCATCCTACAGTACATGCGTGCAATTACAATTAAAGATGCAACTTACCCTGTTGCACGTCATTTTGAGAAATTCCACCAGAGCAACAGGGATCTCCTCCAATTCTCGTTGTTGTATAAACTTTATTCGACAATTAAGTCATGAAAGTGATACATAAAATACACATTGTTGCAATATATAAAAAATTACATTACCATTTAAATTTATATAAATATTTAAAACAAGATTAAACTCAAGAAGACTATTGCCAAATATATTATTTGCTTAAAAGTCAGTTAAAAACATTAATTAAAAATACAGATTTCAGTATATGCAGTCCCAAAAATATTTGCTCAAGTTCAGTTAAGCGAATTGAGATGCGCCCCCCTCCTGTTCCAGTTAATTGTGAGAGGACTAAATACGTTAAACTCATTTTACTGCCGTAGCTGTTTCAATCGAATTATCCATGCCCATTTTAAAAATTTGGCCATGGCTATAGCAATTGGGGGTCTGGGATCAGTGCATAGGATTCTTAAAGCCTCATCATGTCTACGCATGCGAATTAATTGGCAAATAGGTTTCACCCACCGTGATCGAGGTGCTACATATAAAGGACAAAAAACAAGAGATGACTTATGGATTCTTGTTGATCCCTGCACCTTGGGCATTTGTCGTCAGTTACTCCTACCCATTTTTCTGTAAATAACTTAGTTGGAAGGGTGCCTACTCTAAGTTGAAAATAGAGCTTACGATCATACTGCTTCCCTATGGCATCCCAGTACTGTTCCAACTTCGGGTGTTCCTTAAAGTCAAGAAAACGACCTGCTAGGTGAGAGGAAAGGCCCTTTGCCCGTGCTTTTGAGTTGGCCATCTCCCAATACTTGGCCTTCATTATTTTTTTAGATTAAAATATAGCATTTATAGGATCATGCCACAATTCCCCCATACCCAAGCTTACTAGAAGGGATCTAATTGCCTTCAGCCAATATATTTTATGGAAGGAATCTTTTTCAATGATTTCCTTTAGGCCCCAGGCATAATGCTGAAGTTCCTCAGTCGTCCATATCCTACGCCAATACAATAATGGTCGTAGAGAAGCTAGATCTTAGACAGCTTTCCTACCCAGGTCCCACAGCAAGGGGGGCCGGGGGGAACTTTGCGGGACACTGGTCGCTTTTCTCAAAAACTCATTTTCCGCCAAGGTCAAGCTTTTTAGGTTTTCAAACCCCCAGAGTTCAGACCCGTAGAGGGCTGAGCTTATCTCCTTCGCCCCATAAATCTCCAAGAGTGGGCTGATTGGTTTCGACAATGAGGTTTTAAACCTTTTCAGAAGGAGTCCTGCCTGCTGGTGATGTTTTAGCGTAGCCAGATCTAATTGGCTAGTCCAGCACATGTCCCTCTGGAGGGTTACCCCCAGATATGTAAAGGCGTCGACCCTCTCCAGCGAGGAATTATTCATATATATGCTCCCTCTGAACGGCTTAGAAGAACTAGAAAATTTATGTTCAGTAAGAACCATTTTTTTGGCGGTATTTATTTCTAGTCCGCGATCCAGACAAAAATCCTCAAAGCGCCAGAGGGCGCGTTGTAGCCCACTGGGCGTTTTTGAGATTATCAAGGTATTGTCCGCGAACATGAGGATTGGCACTCGCTTGACAACCATCACTGGGGCATCGGTCGGGACCAGGGAAAGGAAGTCTGCCACCCCGTTCACGAAGAGTGAGAACAGGGTAGGCGCCATAACGCAACCCTGCCGCACTCCCCTCTCAACAGGGAAGGTTTCCGTAACCTCACCCTGAGCAAAGGTGTCCTCATGCAAGCGAACGATTAGACTTAACAACTCAGGGGCCATCCCCAGATCTTCCAGGACCCGCCATAACTTATTATGTGGCACCAAATCAAAGACCGCCCTCAAATCAACAAATACGGCATATAATGTCCCTTTCTCCAAAACCACAGACCGCCAATAAAGAATAATAAACCGAAAAACCTGATCTATCGTGCTGGTCTTGGGGCGAAAGCCAGCCTGGAGGTAACTCAAGATGTTCCCTTCTTCCATTCAGGCCTGAATTTTCCCCCAAACCATCCGGCCCATGATTTTCTGAATGGAATCGATCAGGGTAATAGGCCTATAATTGCTTGCTAGCGACTTGTCCCCCTTTTTATATACAGGCACAATTTCAGCTCCTTTCCAGGAGTGGGGCACAGCCATCCCTTGGGCTATGGCATTTGCTAGATGTGTGATATAAATTCACCATCTTTTCTCGTCATTTAAAAATAAGTCAGCAGGGACGCAATCCATGCCTGGGGCGTGTCCCTCAGTTACTGAGTCTAGCGCCCTGACAGCATCCCTGAAGCTGAAGGCAGCGTCCTTATAGAATTTTATGACAAAAATGCCCTCCTTTACGCCCTCGACTCCCTTGGCGTACTGTGCCTTAAAACAATCTATCCATGAGCTTTGAGTGACATTATTTTGGGGACTATCATGACACCCACCCCTACCCCATTTGAAAATATCCCAAAATGATTTCGGGTTTTGGACGCACACGCCACCTTGAGATCCTGCCACTTACTCTCTTCCCAAGCCTTTTTTCAACAAACTGTCTATGCCTATAATTACATCGAACCACTTTTACTTTGCTGGGATCCTTAGTTTTTAATGCTAGGCCCAGCTCTATCCGGGCTTGCCTACAAGTATCGTCATACCAGCTCCCGGGTTTACTCCTTCGATCTCGCCTAGCTAAGCTAGGTTTGCAAAAATATGTTTTAAGTTTAGTAAAGAAGTTAGCATGTGCTTCTATAACCGGAGTATACAATAACCCGTATGTTACACCTGTCTCCATAGTTGCCAGTACCCCATCTAAATCCGTCTCAATATCATTCAAGGTATTAGGGTGCTCAGCAACTTAGCACCACTTAAGGTGGCGCTCATTGTTCGTTTTGACAGTTTCTGGGGGAACAGGCCACTGGGTCACTATAACCGTTTCATCTAAGCCCAGTCTAAACAGTGCAGTCAGGGGGTTATGGTCACTCTCGATGCGAGGTATTACCTCCATATCCACCAGAGAGTTCCACAACTTAAGGTGGACAAGTAAATAATCTATATTACTTGCCCTAATGCCGTTATCATAAGTTTTATTACCCATCCTTGCTGAAATTGTGTTCGGCCATTGGCAGCCCTCAGCTGGTTCCCCATACAAAGACCCTTCAAGTGCATCGTGGCCTCTGTCCATTTACTAATAGGATTTAACTCCAATTGCGGAACCCCCCACCTAGAGTCCTCCTCATCCGTTAGATTCAGATCATCGAGTCCAAGTGGTTCGAAAGTTGTATTAAAATCTCCTGCAATCAATGGGAGCACATTAGCTGACAGGGCCTCAATTAAAACGTCCAGGGCTGTTACAACATCAGATTTTCTCCCTCCTGGTAAGCCCCTGGCATAAACATTAAAAATATCAATTTTTAAGCTAGACGGGAAGCTAACTCTCACAGCAAGAATGTCACAAATAGACACCGGGAGAAGTTGTATATTGCATTTTAAGTTCTGCCTAACCCATATCACCTAGCGGGCGGCCTACTTGTTTTTTAACAGCAGGGACATAAAAATTCAAGTAACCCAATCTAAACACAGGGTCAACCGACCAGGTCTCCTGAAAAAGGCAAATATCAATTTTGTCGATAAAATCCAACCAATGTGGTGAAGCTAGTTTGGGACCCACACCCGGCAGATTCCAGGATATGAATGTAGTCGGACACACTGAACTCTCGCAACTGCCAGCACTGTCAGCCCCCAGTGTAGAAGAAAAAGGCGCCAAGTGTACAGTGCTCAGATCCTTCAACAGTGGATCTAGTCTACTAATCTGTGTGGTATCTACACACTCGCTATGTTGCCTATGCCCTACAGTCCCTCCATGGGAACTTCCATGATCACTCACTGGGCCTATACTCCTGTCCACATCATCTTCAATTCCTGATGTTATACTATCCCTAGTGCAAAAATCCGGCACTTGCCGTCAATCACAATCCCCCCAGCCCCGAAAAGCATCGAATCTGGTAAAGAGACTTATATTCCCTAAGGCGCAATGGTTTGGCGCCTCTCCCAATGGAGGAATATCCCTCTGTGGGGGTTGAGGGGATGCATAAAAGTTAGACAAGGGTAGTGTTTGGATCAAGGGCAATATTTCATTTTGGGGCCAATTGCAAATGTATTTAACACACCTCCAGTCCCTAAAATTATTAATAATACAGTCCCCCACCACGGACTTAGGTCTCCTACCCACCCAATTCACTCTCCTTGCAAACAGAATTTCTGCACCTATGTTAGTCGGCAGTGGGCGATTAACATTAAGCCAAAAGGTACATTTATTCTTAAGGTCCATATATGACTCCCTTTTCCCCTTGTCCAGTGGTGGAACCCCCACCAGGACCACCACATAAGGGGCTGATTCTGGAGGGAGATCTATGTTGGGTAGAGTAGATGTACTATGTGCAAGGGGCAATTTGGGGATGGTGTGATCTTCAACAGCAGGTCTACTACCAACTGCTTGGTGTGGCCCGTCCCTCTGAGCTATATATTTGGTCCCTGTCAATTTAGTAGTTAGAGATACATCACAGGGCACCGAAGGGGCTTTCTGTGCGGTACTAATGCCATCTTTTGGTGCAACAGCGGAATTAGAATTAACAATACATTGCCCTGTAACATTTTTCTGCATGCAAATTGGGGCACTGTTCCAGTTTACCACCTGCGTCTGAACTGATGCAAGTGAAAGTTCAAGGCACACAAGTCTGTTCTCAATGGAATCCAACCGATCGTATATTGGATGACATATCTTCTTGAGCGTACCTTCCAGTCTTTTCCAGAACAACGGGCCCAATTCAGCTAATGCCCCCCCCCCCCCCCCCCACATGCTTGTTGGCTTACCCCCTCTTTAGCAAGTAATGGCGATTGTGTGGGACTAGTAGATGTCCTTACGGGGGAGTCCTCACTAGAAACATGCATTTTGCCAATTTTTGCTTCCCTTCTCCCTACTTGCATTTGTGCCCCTGTGCGTTTTCTTTTTGCTACCCCCGTCACCTGCTGTACAGGTCCTAATTTGGCATGTCTGGCTGATCGAGTCTTAATATTAGGCAAATGCACTCTCATTACAATATTGTGATTACCCATGTCCTTAGAGCGATTAGAGCTTGTGTCCAAATTAACCACTAGCTGCGATATATAGGTTCTCTCATCCAGTATGTCCTGGTGATCCACCTGCTGGAGGACTGGTGACCTAGCCCTCACCAGACTTCCCAATGAGGATCTCTTATCAAGGGGGATTTCGAGAGATAGTCTCTTTTCTGTGAGTTCTATATCTTTGGCCAAAGCTGTTGATACTCTGACGATAAAATTGTCCAAGGTAACCATTAGCAATCCTCCAGTGGATTTTCTGCCATTCCCCCCAGAGATTGGTGAAGTTGCCATGTTTTTAAGAAAGAGACTAACCACCTTCTACTCCTGAATCACAGTTGCAACCCAAGCCAACTATTACACACAAAAACTGGGATACTGCAGCTCACTGACCTTGGGTGCCGTCGCTGATGTTAGGGGGTGGCCGGTCCCGTCCTTATCCGTGCTTGAACGGGCTTAAACGGGCCTGCCCTTGGCCCGGGCTTCGCACGGCTCGTCCCGGGCGCGTCCCGCGGGGCGGGACTATAGTGCTGGTTAAGTACACCTGGGCAGGGCGTGGCCGGAGGGCGTCTATCTCCCCCGCTGACTTCTGGGGAGCATAGTTCTCCTCCTGGTCGTAGCCCCTCTGCTGCTGCCGGTAACAAAATGCCAAATGCGAGAGGTCAACAAAATATCAAACTGGGGAGCGTGGTTCTCCTCCTGTTCGTGGCCCCCTCTGCTGCTGCCAGAAACACAAAACCAATTGCGAGCGTTTCCCTCCAATTCTACTGTATAGACCAGATGGATAAACAAGAAAGGAGATAGGGTGCGCAACTTCGGGCCTTGGAATATAAATATATCATAGATCTTCAGACCAAAGCACCAACAGGTTTCAACAACGATGAGGAGCTGTGGGTGCATCTAGAGTAAAATAAGAATACAGAAAGAGACAGTAAGCAGTTGTCATCTCAAGTCTTACTCTAGATAAGCCACATGCTTCCTATCCTCAGTAAGACTCGACATTTCATGAAAGCCCATTCTGGGCACAATTGTGGTAGCAGCACAATGACACAGATAAATTTGGGCGTATTTATTAGTTTACTTGATTGCTTCTTTGGATATTTTTCTTGAATCATGAAATATATCTAAGTTTTTCAGGAGCTGAGAAGAATGTATTTATTTATTGGTATTGTTAGAGCGCGCAGGTCACCCGACTCAGATTACTATACTCACCTGGGCCCATAAACAACATATGTTGAGTTTTAATCAGGTAACCTGTGCACTTACTCTAATCAGTGATTTATAAATTTCATTAGGACCTATACCATTGACTTACCAATCTTCATCATCGGTACCTAGAGTCCTAAGGGATCAAAGGTGTTAGAATAATAGGTAGAAAAAGAACATTTGCACTCATAAAATAACCACAACTCGGGAAAGGTTTAAACTCTTTATCTAAAATCTTTAAATGCCATAACTCGGTAAACGTTATTGATTTCTCCGACAAAGTCCTTTGCCAGCACTTCAGCTCTCAAATCCCGATCTGGGTTTCAAACCTTCTGACAGAGGGCTCCGCCAGCACCTCTGCTCCCGATCACCTATTGAGTGCGTTGGGTCAGTGACAGGTCAGCTATTCGGACAAGTCGGACAAACTAACTAGCTAAGCCTACCCTAGTTATACTATTTTCCAGGTCAGTGTACCACCCCTCAATGTTGCAAGTGTAAGGATCCCCAATTTTGATTGGACAAAGAATGAGGAGAGGTCATCACACCATACCAAATGAAACTTTTTAGAATGAATATTAAAATTAACGTTCCCTCCCATAACTTTATTTTTCCATGTATGTTTTATTCCACCGGGCAGTGAATGTATCAATAATGATTACAATGTAGTCCATATTTTAGTTTAGCTTCCTTCACAGGGGTAAGGAGTTGACGTTCCCATGAACATCTTCAAGCAAGTCAGGAGTTGGCCGGGTTTCAATGAAGAATGACATTACTCCTTCTGGAGTTTGACATGCGCAGTGTGGTTTTTCAAGATGGAGTAATAGCACCTCCCAAGCCCAAAGATTACGATACATGAAAAATAGAGAAGAAACAGCTTTAGAACACAGAATAAATGAATACACTGTATACCACTTACTTCTACTCTATTCCCATTACTTTATTTTAACTATTGCATTAGAAATTAGGCAGAACAAACAGCTTAGCAAAAGCAGCAGTGCAAGCTTCATGCATGCTGTAACACAGAGCAGCCATCTTAGTTTTAATGCGCATAAGCGAAAGATTCCCTCCAAAGCAAAGAGTACGTCATGTCACGTGAGTGTGACAGACGCATGCGCAATAAGAAATCCCGCGTAGCAGCGGCCATTTTATTGCAAGAGGATTAACATTAGTGAAAGCACATATGCAAGCTTCTTCTAGATACCCAATGTTTTGTGAAATGCAATATTATTAGGACAAACATGTTGGTTAGCCTATTAACTTTATGTCGAGAGGACTGAATTCAAGCAAGTCGCGTTACGTGCGAATCCTTGCTCCATCAGTATATTTAATTATGAATTTATGAATATTAACTATATTACCCATTTTGCACATGGATTTAACCATAAATAAGAGGGGGTTCATTATGAATTCATTATTGTTTAACCCAGATCCTTAACCCATTCGCTGCTAGGCCTTTTCCTGTCCTGTGCTAAGCCTTTTTTTGGCTATTTGGGGTAGTGCACTCTTAGGCCCCGTAACTTTTTGACCACATAAGGTATCCACGGCAATTTTGCGTCCTTTTCTTCCAACATCATGGGGATTGTAAAGGTAGTACAAAAGGGGGTGGTGATGGACGGAGCATCTGAACCAATCAAACACTCACACCCAGTCAAAAGATCTGGGTTTGATCCATCACCGTTCTTTAGCCCAATCTGCCACCCCAATTCAGACATGGCTATATGCAAATCAGTCTGACCCTGTGCCTCATGGGAACAGTCCAGCCCGAACCGCCAAGCCATGCCTTCCCTGGACTGGAAACAAGCTTCCGAGGACCGGTTTCTGGCATTCCAGCCGTCTTCAGCCCGGCTTGCTTGAATCCAGTGGCAAGTGAGCAAGGGACTCACGTCTGAGCATACCCTGCCACACTTATGGCGGCCAAAAGCGGTACAAAAGGGGGTGGTGATGGACGGAGCATCTGAACCAATCAAACACTCACACCCAATCAAAAGATCTGGGTTTGATCTATCACCGTTCTTTAGCCCACTCTGCCACCCCAGTTCAGACATGGCTATATGTAAATCAGTCTGACCCTGTGCCTCATGGGAACATTCCAGCCTGAACCGCCAAGCCATGCCTTCCCTGGACCGGAAACAAGCTTCCGAGGACCGGTTTCTGGCATTCCAGCCGTCTTCAGCCCGGCTTGCTTGAATCCAGTGGCAAAGTGAGCAAGGGACTCACGTCTGAGCATACCCTGCCACACTTATGGCGGACAAAAGCGGTACAAAAGGGGGTGGTGATGGACGGAGCATCTGAACCAATCAAACACTCACACCCAGTCAAAAGATCTGGGTTTGATCCATCACCGTTCTTTAGCCCACTTTGCCACCCCAGTTCAGACATGGCTAAATGCAAATCAGTCTGACCCTGTGCCTCATGAGAACAGTCCAGCCCGAACTGCCAAGCCATGCCTTCCCTGGACCGGAAACAAGCTTCCGAGGACAGGTTTCTGGCATTCCAGCCATCTTCAGCCCGGCTTGCTTGAATCCAGTGGCAAAGTGAGCAAGGGACTCACGTCTGAGCATGCCCTGCCACACTTATGGCGGCCAAAAGCGGTACAAAAGGGGGTGGTGATGGACGGAGCATCTGAACCAATCAAACACTCACACCCAGTCAAAAGATCTGGGTTTGATCCATCACCGTTCTTTAGCCCACTCTGCCACCCCAGTTCAGACATGGCTATATGCAAATCAGTCTGACCCTGTGCCTCATGGGAACAGTCCAGCCCGAACCGCCAAGCCATGCCTTCCCTGGACCGGAAACAAGCTTCCGAGGACCGGTTTCTAGCATTCCAGCCGTCTTCAGCCCGGCTTGCTTGAATCCAGTGGCAAAGTGAGCAAGGGACTCACGTCTGAGCATACCCTGCCACACTTATGGCGGCCAAAAGCGGTACAAAAGGGGGTGGTGATGGACGGAGCATCTGAACCATTCAAACACTCACACCCAGTCAAAAGATCTGGGTTTGATCCATCACCGTTCTTTAGCCCAATCTGCCACCCCAATTCAGACATGGCTATATGCAAATCAGTCTGACCCTGTGCCTCATGGGAACAGTCCAGCCCGAACCGCCAAGCCATGCCTTCCCTGGACTGGAAACAAGCTTCCGAGGACCGGTTTCTGGCATTCCAGCCGTCTTCAGCCCGGCTTGCTTGAATCCAGTGGCAAGTGAGCAAGGGACTCACGTCTGAGCATACCCTGCCACACTTATGGCCGCCAAAAGCGGTACAAAAGGGGGTGGTGATGGACGGAGCATCTGAACCTTTCAAACACTCACACCCAGTCAAAAGATCTGGGTTTGATCCATCACCGTTCTTTAGCCCACTCTGCCACCCCAGTTCAGACATGGCTATAAGCAAATCAGTCTGACCCTGTGCCTCATATGAACAGTCCAGCCCGAAGCGCCAACCCATGCCTTCCCTGGACCGGAAACAAGCTTCCGAGGACTGGTTTCTGGCATTCCAGCCGTCTTCAGCCCGGCTTGCTTGAATCCAGTGGCAAAGTGAGCAAGGGACTCACGTCTGAGCATACCCTGCCGCACTTATGGCGGCCAAAAATGGTACAAAAGGGGGTGGTGATGGACGGAGCATCTGAACCAATCAAACACTCACACCCAGTCAAAAGATCTGGGTGTGATCCATCACCGTTCTTTAGCCCACTCTGCCACCCCAGTTCAGACATGGCTATATGCAAATCAGTCTGACCCAGTGCCTCATGGGAACAGTCCAGCCCGAACCGCCAAGACATGCCTTCCCTGGACCGGAAACAAGCTTCCGAGGACCGGTTTCTGGCATTCCAGCCGTCTTCAGCCCGGCTTGCTTGAATCCAGTGGCAAAGTGAGCAAGGGACTCACGTCTGAGCATACCCTGCCACACTTATGGCGGCCAAAAGCGGTACGAAAGTGGGTGGTGATGGACGGAGGATCTGAACCAATCAAACACTCATACCCAGTCAAAAGATCTGGGTTTGATCCATCACCGTTCTTTAGCCCACTCTGCCACCCCAGTTCAGACATGGCTATATGCAAATCAGTCTGACCCTGTGCCTCATGGGAACAGTCCAGCCCGAACCGCCAAGACATGCCTTCCCTGGACCGGAAACAAGCTTCCGAGGACCGGTTTCTGGCATTCCAGCCGTCTTCAGCCCGGCTTGCTTGAATCCAGTGGCAAAGTGAGCAAGGGACTCACGTCTGAGCATGCCCTGCCACACTTATGGCGGCCAAAAGCGGTACAAAAGGGGGTGGTGATGGACGGAGCATCTGAACCAATCAAACACTCACACCCAGTCAAAAGATCTGGGTTTGATCCATTGTAAAGGTACCCAGGGTTTGTGGATTCCCTTGGAGGGGACCCAGAAATTTAGCAAAATACAGTAAAATGTTAGTTTTTTTCAGAAAAATTGGAAAAACGGGCTGCAAATGAAAGCCTTTGGGTTTTTCCCTGCAAATGTTAGCAAAAAAGGGTTTGTGGGGCTAAAATCACCATTTTCCCAGCTTTTAGGGAATGACAGTCTTTTGTCAGAGAACCAGCATTTTTTACACCGTTTTGGCATTTTTCTGGGACATAGCCTATTTTTGATATTTTTGGTGCTTTCAACCTCCTTCCAGTTAATGGTAAAAATGAGTTTGAAAGCAATAATGGATCCTGAAAATCTATACATTTTAGAAAAGTAGACAATATTCTGAATTCATAAAGGGGTAATTTGTCTAAATCCATGAAGGTTTCTTTATAGAAACTAACAGTTAAATATTGGAAAAATTGAAAATTAGTTGAAAAAACCAGCCATTTGTGTCAACGTTTTCACCTGTAACTTCTTGTAATTATGACAGCTCTTTAAAAGCAATATACCGTTACATCCGCTGGACCTTCCTGGTTGTAGGGATTTATAGGACTTGTAGGTTCATAAAGAACACGACGAACCCAGAGCCAAAAACTGAGCAACAACTTGCAATAGTATTTTATTATGTACCGGGTATAGAGCAATTATTCTGGGAAAATGTATGCATGGAAAAATCGGTATAAAAAACACCTATGTATTTCTGAAATGGGTACAAATTATAGAGTTTGGAAACAGTACATATTTGCACATTTTCAAAATTGGGAATACTCATACTAGCATGAGAATTATTGGTCATTTTTCAAAATGACTTCTTTTTTACACCATGTCTTGCATTTGGAAGAGAGAAATGCATGAAAACTCATAGGTAATAACAGTTGCTTTACAAATCTGAATTACCCTAAGTCTCCCGATAAAAACGGTACCTCACTTGTGTGGGTCGCCTTGTGCCCGCCACAGGAAACGGTGCAAAACGCAACGTGGTCACACCTCAATCTCGCAGTGAAAAATGACCCTTTTTTGGCAGATTGCCTAGCTGTGGTTTTTGTACCCTAGCTCTGCCGGAACCTGGGCAAACCTAGCAAACCTATACATTTTTTAACCGTAGACACCCTGGGGAATCCAGGATGGGTGTGACTTGACTGCCTCCCACCAGGTTCTGTTACCCAGAATCCCTTGCAAACCTAAAAAATTGTCCAAAAAAACAAATTTTTCCTACATTTCTGTGGTGGAAAGTTCTGGAATCTGCGTGGAACCACAAATCTCCACCCACCCAGAATTCCCCAAAGTATTCCGAAAAAAATGGTACCTACCTCAGTTGTGTGGGTTGGCCTACTGCCTGCGACACAAAACGGCGCAAAACGTAACGTGGTCGCACCTCAATTTCGCAGTGAAAAATGACTAAGCATGAGCGCAAAATCCGCTACGCTCGCGGATTTTGCAAATTTTTGGTAAATCCGCGATCCGCGAACTCTCGCGAATTTACCGAAAATTCGCAATCCGCGAGCGGCGGATTCCGAGGCCAATAGTTCAAGCCTTCCTGGCCTGTTGTTGTAACTAATTTACGATGGCGCCGGCAAGCTGCCAGCGCCATCGTAAAATAGTTACTAAATTAGCTTCAACAGGAAGCACTAATAGATAAAATCAAGCAGGCGCTCGTGCATTTGCTTTATTTTATCTATTCGAGCTTCCTGTTGAAGCTAATTTAGTAACTATTTTAGGATGGCGCTGGCAGCTTGCCGGCGCCATCGTAAATTAGTTACAACAGGCACAAAACGGTGGCGTCTTCTTGAATAAATATGAAGGGCAGGGTTCATTCTGGCACGACGGTCCTGGCACAAAAATTAAACCTCAACCGCAAGCACTTTCAGATATCGATTAAGCATGTGCCCTAGTTGAAGCTTAAATTCAGTGACTCATTCATTGGCCCAAAAACAATCGTGAGCGTTGTCAAGGCTAGGCAGATGTGCCTTCTTCCCTAATATACCATCGCAAATCAGCTGTGATGCTGGACAGAGGCCTTTGCATCCTTGACTTTCACGAGCGCAATCCTCGTGCTGTTCCTGTGGTCAGGAGCTTCTGTATCTTCATCTGTTGCTCTGATCGGTCTCTGACCTTTGCTTTAATGCACACAAGAGGCATGTGCACTCGCATGGAAGCCCTGTCCGTTTGGCCCCGCCCACACACTCGCGGTGTGCACCGTCTTCCCGCCATTTACCCACTATGATGGACAGCTCACTCAAGGGACCCCTGCGCCCTTCGGCGCGATTGCATAGTAACACACACCTGGTCGCTGTAGACAACTCTCTGGCACTTTAGGCAGCTGTAGTGTAGTAAAAGCACTATACATCTACCCAACGAGGTAGCACTTACTGATTATCTAGTAGAAAGTACTCTAGTTCAGTAGAGGTATGGCACAAAACGGTGGCGTCTTCTTGAATAAATATGAAGGGCAGGGTTCAATCTGGCACGATGATCCTGGCATGGAAGCCCCGCCCCAAATCCGCCGATCCGCAAAATCCGCGGATTTTGCGGATCCACGATCCGTGAATACGCAAATCCGCGAATCGTGGATCCGCAAAATCCGCCCATGCTTAAAAATGACCCTTGTTTTGCCAAGTGCCTAGCTGTAGTATTTTAACCTTAGCTCTGCCAGCACCTAGGGAAACCTAGCCAAACTATACATTTTTACAAACTAGACACGCAGGGGAATCCAGGATGGGGTGATTGACTGGCTCCCACCAGGTTCTGTTACCCACAAACCCTTGCACACCTAAAAATTGTCCAAATAAACATATTTTCTCCACATTTCTGTGGTGGAAAGTTCTGGAATCTGCGCGGATCCACATATTTCCTTCCACCTTGCGTTCCCCAAAGTCTTCCGAGAAAAATGGTACCCCAATGTCTTTCATTTGGAAGGGAGAAATGCATGAAAACTCAATAGGTAATAACAGTTGCTTTACAAATCTGAATTACCGTAAGTCTCCCGATAAAAACAGTACCTCACTTGTGTGGGTCGGCCTAGTCCCTGCGGCAGGAAACGGCACAAAACGTAATGTGGTTACACCTCAATTTCGCAATGAAAAATGACTCTTTTTTGGCAAAGTGCCTAGCTGTAGTTTTTCAACCCTAGCTCTGCCGTCACCTACGGAAACCTAGCAAACCTATACATTTTTGAAAAATAGACACCAAGGGGAATCCGGGATGGGGTGACCTGACTGCCTCCCACCAAATTCTGTTACCCAGAATCCCTTGCAAACCTAAATAATTTACCAAAAAAACTAATTTTCCCCACATTTCTGTGGTGGAAAGTTCCTGAATCTGCGTGGATCCACAAATTTCCAACCACCCAGCGTTCCCCAAAGTCTTCTGAGAAAAATGGTACCTCACTTGTGTGGGTCAGCCTAGTGCCTGCGACAGGAAACGGTGCAAAACGCAACACACAACGTGGTCGCACCTCAATTTCGCAGTGAAAAATGGCCCTTTTATTGCAAAGTGCCCAGCTGTAGTTTTTTAACCCTAGCTCTGCCGGCACCTAGGGAAACCTAGCAAACCTATACATTTTTGAAAACTAGACACCTATGGAAATTCAAGATGGGGTGACTTGACTGCCTCCCACCAGGTTCTGTTACCCAGAAACCCTTGCAAACCTAAAAAATTGTCCAAAAAAAACCACATTTTCCCCACATTTCTGTGGTGGAAAGATCTTGAATCTGCGTGTATCCACACATTTCCTTCTACCCTGCGTTCCCCAAAGTCTTCAGAGAAAAATGGTACCCCACTTGTGTGGGTCGGCCTAGTGCCTGTGACAGGAAACGGTGCAAAACGCAATGTGGTTACACCTCAATTTCGCAATGAAAAATGACTCTTTTTTGGCAAAGTGCCTAGCTGTAGTTTTTGAACCCTAGCTCTGCCGGCACCTCGGGAAACCTAGCAAACCTATACATTTTTGAAAAATAGACACCCAGCGGAATCCAGGATGGGGTGACTTGACTGCCTCCCACCAAATTCTGTTACCCAGAATCCCTTGCAAACCTAAATAAGTGACCAAAAAAACAAGTTTTCCCCACATTTCTGTGGTGGAAAGTTCTTGAATCTGCGTGGATCCACAAATTTACAACCACCCAGCGTTCCCCAAAGTCTTCTGAGAAAAATGGTACCTCACTTGTGTGGGTCAGCCTAGTGCCTGTGACAGGAAACGGCACAAAACGCAACACACAACGTGGTCGCACCTCAATTTCGCAGTGAAAAATGGCCCTTTTATTGCAAAGTGCCTAGCTGTAGTTTTTTAACCCTAGCTCTGCCAGCACCTAGGGAAACCTAGAAAACCTATACATTTTTGAAAACTAGACACGTAGGGAAATCCAAGATGGGGTGACTTGACTGTCTCCCACCAGGTTCTGTCACCCAGAATCCCTTGCAAACCTAAAATATTGACAAAAAAAACACATTTTCCCCACATTTCTGTTGTGGAAAGTTCTGGAATCTGCGTGGATCCACGAATTTCCTTTCACCCCGCGTTCCCCAAAGTCTTCCGAGAAAAAAGGTACCCAACTTGTTTGTGTCGGCCTAGTGCCTGCAACAGGAAACGGCACAAAACGCAATGTGGTCACACCTCAATTTCGCAGTGAAAAATGACCCTTTTTTGGCAAAGTGCCTCCCTGTAGTTTTTTAACCTTAGCTCTGCCGGCACCTAGGGAAACCTAGCAAACCTATACATTTTTGAAAACTAGACACGCAGGGCAATCCCGGATGGGGTGACTTGACTGCCTCCCACGAGGTTCTGTTACCCAGAAACCCTTGCAAACCTAAAACATTGTCCAAAAAAACGAATTTTTCCTACATTTCTGTGGTGGAAAGTTCTGGAATCTGCGTGGAACCCCAAATGTCCACCCACCCAGAATTCCCCAAAGTATTCTGAAAAAAATGGTACCTCGGTTGTGTGGGTTGGCCTACTGCCTGCGACACAAAACGGCGCAAAACGTAACGTGGTCGCACCTCAATTTCGCAGTGAAAAATGACCCTTGTTTTGCCAAGTGCCTAGCTGTAGTTTTTTAACCTTAGCTCTGCCAGCACCTAGGGAAACCTAGCCAAACTATACATTTTTACAAACTAGACACGCAGGGAAATCCAGGATGGGGTGACTTGACTGGCTCCCACCAGGTTCTGTTACCCACAAACCCTTGCACACCTAAAAATTGTCCAAATAAACATATTTTCTCCACATTTCTGTGGTGGAAAGTTCTTGAATCTGCGTGTATCCACAAATATCCTTCTACCCTGCGTTCCCCAAAGTCTTCAGAGAAAAATGGTACCCCACTTGTGTGGGTCGGGCTAGTGCCTGTGACAGGAAATGGCGCAAAACGCAACGTGGTCACACCTCAATTTCGCAGTGAAAAATAACCCTTTTTTGGCAAAGTGCCTAGCTATAGTTTTTTAACCCTAGCTCTGCCGGCACCTAGGGAAACCTAGCAAACCTATACATTTTTGAAACCTAGACACCTAGGGGAACCCAGGATGGAGTGACTTGACTGCCTCCCACCAGGTTCTGTTACCCAGAATCCACTGCAAACCTATACAATTGACAAAAAAAACACATTTTCCCCACATTTCTGTGATGGAAAGTTCTGGAGTCTGCGTGGATCCACAAATTTCTACCTACCCTGTGTTCTCGAAAGTCTTCTGAGAAAAATGGTACCTCACTTGTGTGGGTAAACCTAGTGCCTGCGACAGGAAACGACGCAAAATGCAACGTGGTCGCACCTCAATTGCGCAGTGAAAAATGGCCCTATTTTTGCAAAGTGCCTAGCTGTAGTTTTTGAACCCTAGTTCTGCTGGCACCTAGGGAAACTTAGCAAACCTATACATTTGTAAAAACTAGACACCCAGGGAAATCGCAGATGGGGTGACTTGACTGCTTCCCACCAGCTTCTGTTGCCCAGAATCCCTTGCAAACCTAAAAAATTGTAAAAAAAAATAATTTTCTCCACATTTCTGTGGTAAAAAGTCCTGGAATCTGCGTGTATTCACAAATTTCCTTCCACCCTGCGTTTCCCAAAGTCTTCTGAGAAAAATGGTACCTCACTTGTGTGGGTCGACCTAGTGCCTGCGACAGGAAAAAGCGCAAAACGCAACATGGTCGCACGTCAATTTCGCAGTGAAAAATGGCCTTTTTTTTGCAAAGTGCCTAGCTGTAATTTTTTAACCCTAGTTCTGCAAGCTCCTAGGGAAACCTAGCAAACCTATACATTTTTAAAAACTATATACTCAGGGAAATCCAGGATGGGGTGACTTGACTGCCTCCTACCAGGTTCTGTTACCCAGAATCCTTTGCAAACCTATAACAGTGACAAAAAAATACATTTTCCCCACAATTCTGTGGTGGAAAGTTCTGGAATCTGCGTGGATCCACACATTTCATTCCACCCCGCGTTCCCCAAAGTCTTCTGAGAAAAATGGTACCCCAGTTGTGTGGGTCAGCCTAGTGCCTGCGACAAGAAACGGCGCAAAACGCAACGTGGTCACACCTCAATTTCGCAAAATGCCCCTGTTCTGGCAAAGTGCCTAGCTGTAGTTTGTGAATCCTAGCTCTGCCGGCACCTAGGCAAACCTACCAAACCCACATATTTCTGAAAAGTAGACACCCGAGGGCTTCCAAGGGTATGGCTTGCATGGATCCCCCAACATTCCCTTACCCAGAATCCCTTGCAAACCTCAATTTCAGCCGAAAAAAAATCAGTTTTTTCACACATTTTTGTGTGGGAAAGTATGGCATCACTGGGCTCACACAAATTTGACAGGCAAGGGCCCAAAACATTTTGAGGTAACATCGATATTGCCTATCAAAGATTTTTTGGGCCCTTGCCTGTCGCGAGTACTTGGGCCTCCCAAACAAGTGAGGCACCATTTTTATCGGGAGACCCGGGGGAAAGCTGAGTGGTAGGAAATTTGTGTGAGCCCAGTGATGCCACGCTTTCCCACACAAAAATGTGTGAAAAAACTGATTTTTTCAGCTAAAATTGAGGTTTGCAAGGGATTCTGGGTATGGAACGGTAGGGGATCTATGCAAGCCATACCTCCTTGGAAGCCCCCAGGTGTCTACTTTTCAGAAATATGTAGGTTTGGTAGATTTCCGTAGATGGCCGTCGAGCACGGGGCCAAAAACCCAGGTGACCCCCCTTGCAAAAGCAGGTGGTTTTGACATAGGCAATTTTGAAGTCGCCTCACTACGTTTTGAGCCCTTGTCTGTCGCGGATACTTGCACCTCCCACACAAGTGAGGCACCATTTTTATCGGGAGACCTGAAGGAATGCTGGGTGGTAGGACATTTATGTGAGCCCAATGAAACCACTCTTTCCCACACAAAAATGTGTGAAAAAACTGATTTTTTCAGCTAAAATTACGTTTGCAAAGTCTTCTGGTTAAGGGAGCGTTAGGTGATCCATGCAAGACATACCTCTTTGCAAGCCCCCGGGTGTCTAGTTTTCAGAAGTGTGTGGGATTGGTAGATTTCCCTATATGGCCGCAGAGCACAGGACCAAAAACCCAGGTGACCTCCCTTGCAAAACCAAATTGTTTTTACTGAATTATGTGTTGAGTTCTACAGCGTGAGATTTTTGGGACAATATTGCATGGAAATTGTGACAGACATTTTCAAGTTTGCAGGACTTTGTGGATAAAAAAATAACTTGGAATTCACAAGAGAGACATCACCATGTACTCCCATGGGTTAACAATAATATCTACATTTAGTAGGTTATTCTTAGATGGAATGTACACCTTAACAGAGACACTCAAAAGACAAACATTCCAGCACAGCTACCTATTCCTCAAACACACACACACATACTGGTTGGATTTGGCATGAGGGCGAGTGCTGGTTCAGTACATAAAATGTTATTAACAAGAGATTTCACACAAATGAAATGCTCTGTCAATAATTAAATGCATAAAAACCAAACCAGTGACTCACAACTCGTGAGCTGTAAAGCCACGGCAAGGCACCAACCGTTTTACAGGCCATTAACGCACCTTTCATACCTGATACACACAAGACCATTCACACCAGCCAGGAGCAAAAGCAGCACATTACAACATTCACAAAAAGGGACAAGGTACACCTTGTGTCACAAAGAGAAAAAAGACAAACATTACTGCACAGCCATCTAATCCTCAAGCACTCACACATAATGGTTGGATTTGGCACAAGGGTGAGTGATGATTCAGCATATACAATTGTATTAGCAAGTCATTTCACAAAAATGAAATGCACTGTTAGTAATTGAAAGCATGAGAAACTGAACCATTGACTCACAGCTCGTGAGCTGTAAAGCCACGTCAAGGCACCAACCTCTTTACAGGCCTTTCATACACCTTTCATATGTGTGACACATACAAAACATTCACACCGTCAGCCGCAGGCTCATCACATTACAACACTCACACCAGCAGACAGCGCCATTCAAGGTCCCATCAATTTCACACGCCCACATTCCTGATACAGCAACTACACAAAGTGATGGACAGCGTGGACTGGCACTCAGCTAGCAGTGTGTGTAGTGACCAACAGAAAGTGTAGTGTAGTTCCTATATTCCCAATAGGCTCTGCGCATTGGAATAACATAAACTATAGTTTAGA
Organism: Lissotriton helveticus; assembly: GCF_964261635.1. Lineage (NCBI taxonomy): Eukaryota > Metazoa > Chordata > Amphibia > Caudata > Salamandridae > Lissotriton > Lissotriton helveticus. The sequence continues at coordinate 120,835,583 of NC_136067.1, forward strand.
CGTAGGACTTAGGTCGACTAGGTCTCTATTGAATATGGTAGACTTAATTATGAATGCCAGCTAGCTCAGAGGTCACAAGAAACTTTCTCGAGTAAACAAGAAGGTGTTAACTTTCCTGAATAGACAAGAAGGGATTAGTTTCTGACAACCGCATAAACATGACAACTTTGCTCCCTCCAGAATAGGGAGTATACCTCCAGAGTCGCGGAAACAATAGATGGCTATTTCACTCAGTCAATCGTGCATGCTTAGTTTCACCATGAGTGCAGAGAAATAGAGAGACGGGCGTTTTCAATAAAAGTGGTTATTTATTGAGCAGTCTTCTTTCTCATGCAAGAGAAGTGAATTGCCACAATTGCAATACAATAAAAGTAAAGTGCGTACAGTAAAAGGAGTATTATGAAATAATACTGTAAAAGCATTTATATGGTTTCTAAGCCATAAGATACTTAAAACGGATAAAATACATACAATGATAAAAGTTGACAAAACATCCTCAACTGGTGTTTCTAAAATACCCCTACCCCGGTGTACCTAACCTGAGCCTAGTACGTGGGAAGGAGTAAGTGAGATGTAGTTTGAGTTAAGATTAGTTTTTGCCAAGAATCTGAATCAACAATTCTCTAAGGGTCTAATCAGCTCCGTACCTTGGTTATGGAATGAAGGAGGTCTTGTATCTCTCTCTCAGGACTCGATCTCTCAGCAACCCGCGAGGGTGACAGGGAAACACTGGAGCTGGATTTCTCGGCAGGAGAAAAGACAGCGTCTCTCTCAGTGCGTCAATGGGAGGGTCGGCTTCCTTCTGCACTTTTTTCAGCAGGGCGTCGGTGTAGTAAGGCGTGACACAGATGATTTAAACTAGGTTCTTTATTTACTAGTGAAACATCATAGACTGCCGTCAGCTTGTCAAACTCATGGCTCGGGTCACTGTCAACATTCCACAGCGAGCGCCCAGCTGTCACTTGGGGAGATACCAACATTCTACATGGAGGAGGGGGGGAAACCGGGAGAGGGTTTGGGTGAACCCATGTTACAAGTTACAACACATCATCCCCCTTAAGGGAAATTGGAATACACTAAAGAAACAATACAAAAAGCGAATGAAAGTCTGAGCCTGCATGTGTGTCTATCTCATTATGTACTGCCTGTGCCACTGGGGAGATGTTCTGAGTCTATCACTCCTTCTGTCCTGCCTTATGTTCTCTCCTTCTTCGTTACTTCCTGCCCTTCTTATTCCTGTCCCCTGTTCTCTCCTTTCTGCTGGAACCACTCGATCATGGCTCCATAACCTCCCATCTTCCAGGACCACCGAATTTCTATTGGGCCTGCGGATGGTCTTGGAGGCATAGAACTTGTCGCCCCCTCTCCATAGTCTCTCAGGTTTCTTTACATAGACTCCTTGACCTTCCTGAAATTTTCTCTCCTTTACTCCCCACTTTTTGTCATACCACTCCTTGTATTTACGTTGGCTGGCTTCTATCTTTCTCTTGACTTCTCCATGCTCGATTTCCGTTGTCTGTTTTCTCCCCATCCATCCTGGAGTGAGTTTGGTGCCTGCTTTTCTTCCTCTCAGTAACTCAAAAGGCGTGTTTCCAGTGGTGGACTTGGGCGTGGTGTGGTACGCCCACAACATGTCCCTTATGGCTTCCTCCATGTTCTCCCCTGCACGGTTGGCCAACTGTACGCATTCCTTCAGCATCCGGTTGACTCTCTCCACTTTTCCGTTGGCCTTTGGACAATACAGTGGTGTTCGAATGTGATTCACCGAGCAGTCTTTGAGGAAATCCTTCATTTCTTCTGACACCAGTTGGACGCCGTTGTCGGTGACCAAAGTTGATGGTATGCCTTCTTGGGTGAACGCCTCTTTTAGGAACTCAACAATCACCTTTGTGCTCACGCTGTGTACTGACTTGCAGATTATCCAGCTCGAGAAGTAGTCCACTAGGACCAATAAATAACAGTCTTGCGGACCTCTGCCATGGATGGGACCTGCAATGTCAAATCCTAACTTGCTCCACGGCACTTCTGGAACTTCCACTGGTGCCAGTGGTGCTTTTCTTGTGATTTTGGTTTTATCGCTCAAGGCGCATGCGTAACAATCACGCACCTTATCCTCCATCTCTCTGTCCATAGTTGGAAACCAGTAGTCTGCACGAAGTCGGGCCTTGCACAAGCTTCTCCCAAGATGTCCTTCGTGGGCCAGTTCAACTACTTGGTTCCTTAGGGCTTCTGGAGGGACTAATTTTCCTGATTTCAGCACAAGATCCCCTTCCACCGATAGCTCCTCTCTCACATTCCAAAATGGCTGGATCTCTTTCTCCACATCCTTGCATTTCTTTGGCCATCCTGCCAAGATATACCTCCTCACCTTCTTCAAATCTTCATCTCGTTCCGTTTGTGTTTCCCAGGACTCTTTTTCTACCGCCGCCATTCGCACCTCCAGGATAGAACTATTCTTCTCCTCTTCTTCTTCATCTCCTTCGGTGGGTGCTCTCGACAAGAAGTCTGCAACTCTGTTTTGTTGCCCCGGAATGTATGAAACAGAGAAGTTATAGGCTTGTAAGCCTACTGCCCATTTGGCTATCCTGGGCGTCATGCTTTCCATGTCCTTTTTGGTGAACAGGGCAACCAACGGTTTGTGGTCCGTCTGTACTTCAAACGTGGTACCCCAAATGAAAAATTTGTAATGGCGTATAGCCCAATACACTGCTAGAGCCTCCTTCTCAATGGTTGAGTAATTCTTCTCTGACAAGGTGAGTGTTCTAGATGCGAAGGCTATCACGTTTATCTTGCTACCTTCTTTCTGCGCCAGAGTCGCACCTATGCCTCTGTTGCTCGCGTCTGTGGAGATGATGGTTACACCATTGGGATCAAACTTCCCTATATACGGAGCTTCGATGATGGCTTTCTTGATACTCTTCATGGACATCTCTTGTTCCTTGCCCCATTCAAACACACTGTCCTTCTTTATGAGGTCTCTCAAAGGCTGTGAAACCATCGCGAAGTCCTTGATAAACTTGGCCATATATTCAGCAAGGCCTAGAAATGACAATATGTCCTCCTTGCTCTTGGGAGTTGGGGCATCCTCCACTGCCCTCACTAAGTCAAGTTTTGGCTTGATGCCGTCCTCGGATAATGTATGTCCCAGGTAGTCTACCGAGCTTACTCCCAGTTTGCATTTGGAAGGTTTCGTGGTGAAGCCTACCTCTTTCAATTTTTCCAAAACTCTTCTAGCCATTTCGTTGTGTTCTTCTTCCCCACTTCCATAGATAAGTATGTCGTCTTGAAAACAGACGGTGTTCCTGCAATCTTTCAATGCATGTTGCATAACCCTTTGGAAGGCAGCTGCAGCTGATGCCAATCCGAATGGCATTCTCTGGAACTTGAAGTTTCCAAAAGGGGTGGTGAATGCAGTGAGGATTTGGGAGTCAGGGTGGAGTTTGATTTGATAATAGGCCGATGATAGATCCAGCACACTGAAATACTTGGCACCCTTTATTGTGCTCAGCATCTCCCCTATCCTGGGAAGAGGAAACCTGTCAACAAGGATGTTTGCATTCAAGTCTCTTAGGTCTACACAGAGTCTTATGCTGTTCCCTTTATCTTTGGCCATGATGACAATCGGTGCTAGCCATGCAGAACTCTCAATTTCTGTGATGACCCCTTCACTGACTAATCTCTTGAGTTCTTGCTGGAGGGGCTCCCTCATGCGTAAAGGTATGGACCTGGTCTTGTGCACTACTGGCACCGCCCCCTCCTTTAACACTATCTTGTGCATGTAGTTCTTGAATACACCCAATCTATCGCTGAACACTTCTCTGAACTCCCTGGTGAGGTCCTCGGATATTCCTTCTGGTTCAATCAACAACACCTGCTCTCTATTGTTTGGGTCAAGTATAATCCCCAACTGCTTCTGATGTCTCCAACTCAATAAGGTCGAGCCTCTAGTAGAAACATATATCTTCCCCACCGTGTGCCTATCCTTAAAAGAAATTCTCATGATCGCCATGCCCTCCAGTGGAATTTTCCCTTTGTTGTAACCTTTGGGACTGATATCAGGTGGTAGCAATTTTACAGGGTGATTGGCAAAATTGTCTTCAAACACTTTCTTATCTACTAGAGTATATGGGGAGCATGAATCTGCAAACATACAAAATTTGACCCCATCAAGTAAAACATCACATTTTGGATACACCTCATCATTATTGTCCTCATCCCCCACTTGAAACACGTAAGACTTTTCCCTTTCCTCTTCCTGGGGTGTCTCCTCAATAACATGTACCGCCTTCCCCGGGGACTTACACACTTTAGAAAAATGGCCCCACCGGTTGCACTTTCGGCACTGTACATTCCTGGCCGGACATTTCCAGTTATTGGCTAAGTGGTTGGGACTTCCACATTTGTAGCACACTGACGGACTGGGCTTGCTGCGAGTAAGCTCTTTACCCTTTTCACCTACTTTGCACACTGTTTCGCTTTCTGTACTAGATTTTCCTTCAGCCCTCTCTCTGTTAAAGCCCTCTGAAACCTTCATTTCTCTCATGCAGCGTGCTGTGTGTTCTAGGCCCTTAGCTATGTTAATTGCCTCTTCCAGATTGGGTTTTTTAGTAAGTAATTCCTCTTGTATCTTTGTGTCATTAGTGCACCTCACGAGTTGGTCTCTTATTAAAGAGTCCGTGAGCTGACCAAACTCGCATGTGGCTGACAACCCTCTCAACACTGCTATATAATTGCTCACTTTCTCTTCCCTCTTCTGAACTCTCTTGAAGAACTTATGCCTTTCCATCACTATGTTTATTTTCTCCTTAAAATGAGCTGCTAATTCTCTCAGGGTGCTTTCATAAACGTTGACTCCTTCCTCCACCACCTCTTCCTCATCTTCAATCAATCTTCCAGTAATGTCCTCATATATTTTCCTTCCATGTGTACCTAAATTATGTAGCAATATGTGTTGTTTGCGTATGTTAGTGTAGTTGCTACCACCAATTGCTATTAGGTATGATTTAAATATTCCTTCCCACCTTCTCCAGGGAATAACTGGTTCACCTAACTCATTGAGGAATGGGGGTGGTTGGCTCATTCCTGCTCCTGCCATGGCCATAAAACTTCACAATCTATTGATAAATGAATTTTCTAACAGAACTACTACCATAAATATTAGCTTAACTCTTCCACTTTTACTACTGAGGAGAATCCACAAGCAAATATTAAACACTTTCACTTTTTCTCCTTAGTGTGAGGCACAATTTCATGACAAAAGCAAAACATTCACACTGCACCCAGGGGTGTGCAGTCCACTTTCTGCCTCTACAGGTCTACTGTCACTCTCCAATTGAACTGCTGCTTTCCCTCGGCTGGCGGGAACTTCCTGTGCTGAGGGCTTCCCTCAGCCTAGTTCCTGTGAGAAAATGTATACTGCCGGCTGGGCTGTGGCTTCATGAACCTGCCCCTCTGAGAAACGTAGATTCGTGCAGTGGCCGTACCCACCAGTGTGTGCCCCCAGAAACGAGTCTTCTCCGTTATCAGGAGGACCCACGGTGAGTGCGCTGCTTGACTTCAGCCAGCTGGCGGGCGCGCAGTCAGTCAGGACTCGCTGCTTGGTTGCCGCTTCCGCGTCACGCTGAAGCATTTTCCTTTTCCTTTTTTCCGTGCACGCTGGGGGCTGATACCATGAGGAGAAACATCCACTCGTCCTCAGGCTGTGAGCAAGTGTAGTTCACCTCTGAGCTTCCAAATATAACTTCTGATTTACTGACCAGACCGCCTTTGGTTTAACGATCGTGTCACTGCCCTCACACACTATTCGCCAAATGTCCGACGCTACTTCACTCAGCTAGCACAGAGTCCCTCAGTTACACTGGGATAGCGATGCCCGAATAGACACCCGAATGCGGAAACGAACCCTTTGCCCATCAGTTTCTCTTCGCCTGAACGCTCGTGACCCCGTCACTATCAGTCATGCGATGCCCGATAAGACACCCGAGCTAAGCCTGACAACACGGGCATTAACAAAAGGACTGTACTGTACTGGGACAACGCTGCAGAGTCGCCTTACTTGATGATATTCTCTGCTCCCACGTCCTCCTGTACCGCGGTCACTTTCCTGTAGGGCTTTGTACACGGGCTTCTTCAAATCTCGATATGGTTGACAAGCACTTCACCAGTCCAGAGAAACGGCAGTCACTGTCCCTGGCTCAGTTTCCTCCTCCTCGTCGCCATGAAAATGTAGTAAGGCGTGACACAGATGATTTAAACTAGGTTCTTTATTTACTAGTGAAACATCATAGACTGCCGTCAGCTTGTCAAACTCATGGCTCGGGTCACTGTCAACATTCCACAGCGAGCGCCCAGCTGTCACTTGGGGAGATACCAACATTCTACATGGAGGAGGGGGGGAAACCGGGAGAGGGTTTGGGTGAACCCATGTTACAAGTTACAACAGTCGGGCAAGTAGATAGCCGATCTGCTCCAAACCACCGTATGTTTTGCTAGGGCAGATGCTGGTATATTTATACCTGGAAGGTGCCGAGTTTGACGTAAGGTTGGACATAAGACGTCACTAAGAACTCACAGGGGCATATTATCAAGGACAGGCGATACATTATCGCCGCTTTTATCGGCAGGAAACTGTTCACATCTAACATGGGCTTCGATTGGAATTCATAGAGCATATTATCAAGGCCATTATCGCCGCTTTATCGGCAGTTTCCTGCTGATAAAAGCGGCGATAATGTATTGCCTGTCCTTGATAATATGCCCCACAGTTCTTTCAGGACTCCAGGAGTTCTAGGACAAATCAATACAGAAGCAGGGGGATATCCCGGGATGCTGGAGGCTTGGTTTGTTTAAGAACGCGTTGTACTTTCTAGGAGTCTATGGGAGTTGCCTTGCCGTATTTGGACTGCATTGGCTATGACTAAATATGGATATGATTCTTATGCCTTTATAAGGATATGATTTGTTATAACCACATGAGGGCATAAATCGGGAATATTTAAATAGGGTCCTGGATACGTTTACAACAAAAGTAACTACTCACACATCGCCAGCCGAGCGCCAGTCCACCCACACCACCTTCCAAGCACCAGACAATGCACATCATCAGCCTAGCGCCAATCCACGCACTCCGCCAGCCGAGCGCCACTCCACACACACCGCCAGCCAAGCGCCACTCCACGCACACCGCCAGCCAAGCGTCACTCCGCGTACACCGCCAGCCAAGCACCACTCCACGCACACCCCCTGCCAAGAGCCACTCCGCGCACACCGCCAGCCAAGCGCCACTCCGCGCACACCGCCAGCCAAGCGCCACTCTACGCACACCGCCAGCCAAGCTCCAATACACGCACACTGCCAGCCAAGCACCAATTTATTTTATACACTTATAAGGCGCGCAGCTACCCAAAAAGGGTTTCCCGGCGCCGAGACACAGTACAAGATAGATTTAGTGAAACGGAGCAAGCAAAATCTATTTCTCAAAAAAACAGGTCTTGATGCTTCTCCTGAACATGGCATAATTCCTCTCCTTGCGAATGTGGAGAGGGAGTGAATTCCAGAGAGTGGGTCCTAGATGTGAAAAGGACCTCCCTCCCATTCTTGCTAACCTGAACCTAGATACACAGAATTTAGCTGCTGATTGTGAGCGCAGAGTTCGTTTTGGAAGGTAAGGGCCGGCTAATGCCTGAAGATATTTAGGTGCTGTTCCGGTTTTAATCCTGAACATGTAGCTCAAGGCTTTGAACCTAATTCGGTTCTCAACCCTGTGCCAATGCAGGTCCCTCAGGTATTTTGATACGCTAGTGGTTTTAGGGATGTTGCATAGTAGTCTGGCGGCTGAATTTTGTACTAGTTGCAGTCGCCTAACCACGGCCTGATTTGAGCCAAGGTACAGGATGTTGCCGTAGTCGAGCCTAGAAGTTATGAGGGCATTGACTACGGTCTTTTGGGTAGCGGAGGGCAGCATCCACAGGATTTTTCTTAGCCACTTCATGATGGTAAAATAGAGGCCAACAACCTTGTTTGCCTGTTGTCTCATGGATAGAGCATTATCGATAAGTACCCCCAGATTACGTACGTGAGTAGCTGGTTGAGGAAGTTTTCCCAGGCCAGAAGGCCAATGTGCGGAGTTCCATAAGTCATGGTTTTTCCCCAGAAGGAGGACCTCTGTTTTTTCTCCATTTAATTTCAACTGGTTGTTCGACATCCAGCTGAAAATGTCTTGGAGACCTTGTTTAAGAGTAGAGGGAACTGAGGAATTGGCTTCAGACAGTGAAAAGATGATCTGAGAGTCATCCGCGTAGATCATGAGGGTAAGTCCTGATTTGTCTGCAACATCTGCCAAAGGACGAAGGTATAGGTTGAAAAATAGAGGGCTCAAAATGGAGCCTTGAGGTACTCCATGGGGAACGCTGAATGTTTCAGAGCAGGCAAGGGAGGAGGTTATCTGGAACGTCCGATTTGTCAGGAAAGACCTGATCCACTCAAGTGCAGTTCCGCAGATGCCATTCCTGTTCAGTGTAGTAAGTAGTTTTTCATGCGAGATTGTGTCAAAGTCCGCTCTCAAATCAAGAAGAATGAGTGCGACCGTTTGACCCTCGTCCAGGAGTTTTCAGATGTTCTCAGTTACTCCTAGCAGAGCAGTCTCAGTAGAGAAACCTGCCCTGAAACCTGACTGTGACGGATGAAGGAGGGAATTTTCTTCGGTGAAGTGGGTTAGAACGGTGTGAATATGTCTTTCTAGAAGTTTCGAGAAAGCTGGTAGGAGTGATATGGGGCGGTAGTTGGCCAGTATCTCGGGATCAGCTGTCGGTTTCTTCAAAAGAGGACTGACCATGGCGTGCTTCCAAAGTGTAGGCACGGTCGAGAGCCTAAGAGAGGAATTTAAAGTGTCAACGATAGTATTCAAGGAGGGAACCTCCAATGTTTTCAAGACACTAATGGGAATAGGGTCGCGGGGGGAGCCAGACTTTATGGTTTTGAGGGTAGATATCAGCATCTCAATAGTCATCAAGGGCCAATCCACGCACACCGCCAGCCAAGCGCCAATCTACGCACACCGCCAGCAAAGCGCCAGCCTACAGACACCGCCATCACATTTTGAATTTGTTTTACAAAACAAACACAAACAAATTGCAAATACATACAAATCTACTAACACAAAATCTGAAACTAAATTCATTGCACTAATGTCAACCTTAAAACAGAATACAAATTTTAAACAATACAGACCTGGCAGTTCATTTTACCACTCATGGATACTCCCAAAAATTATTTTGTGTGTGGTAAGCTCTTTAACAAGCAGGCACACACAGCCAAGTGTTAGGACACCCAGGGCAGAAAAGACGAGTCTCCTTCCGCAAACCTCTTCACCAACAGACTCTACAACTCCTCCTGGGAAGTCTTTTGTAGATGTGGGAGGAATGTAATCAGGAAAGTGGCGATCTTTCAATCGAGCCACATCCTCCACCACTCCAAATCTAGGAACACTTACCTGTTCCACAACAACAAGGCTAGCTATCACAGAGTGCTGAAACTGAAGAAATGTCAACTTTGACGCAGGAGAACACTCCTTGAACACAATAAAAGCATTGAAAATTGCTAAGTTGAAAAAATGGATGCCCAACTTCTTATACCAAACATAAGCCTTCCGAATAGCAGTGTAAGGTTCCAACCTCTGATCTACTCTGTCAACACCACCCATGTGCTTATTGTAGTCCTGAATGCACACAGGTTTGTGCACTTCAGCAACCTGACCCCAAACAGGCACAGGTGAAGTACTCTCATCATGGATGGTAGTCAGCATGTACATATCGCTCCTGTCCACAAATGTCACAGCTAGTAGTTCTTCACTACGCAAGGAACTGCACTGACACCTCTGAAGTTTTTTGAAAACAAGCTCTTTCCGAAAACCTTCACGGTTAGAGCGGATTGTGCCACATGCAAAAGTGTCCACTTTAAACAATTCCTTAAACAATTGTACAGCAGTGTAGAAGTTATCAAGGTACAAATGGTGGCCTCTGTTGAACAGTCTTCTAGCAAGATCCCACACAATTTTCTCTGAAACTCCAAAAGTTGACGGACAACAAGGCGGGTCAATAGTGGAATCTATACCAGTGTACACACAAAAATTGAAAACATATCTTGTCTTACTCTCAGACAACATATACAGTTTAATTCCATAGCGTGCCCTCTTGCTAGGGATGTACTGCCTAAAAACCAAACGACCCTTTGAACAAAACCAAAGACTCATCAATAGATATTTCTTTCCCTGGAATGTAAATCTCTGAAAATCGATCAACAAAGTGATCAAGAACAGGCCGAATCTTAAAAAGACGGTCACAGTCAGGGTGATTATGTGGCAACGCCAAAGAATTATCCACAAAATGCAGCATGCGTAGCAAAAGTAAATACCGATCACGAGTCATAACTGCTGGAAATATGGCTGTTGCCATCAAGGGACTGGAAGACCAATATGAAGCCAGGTTCGGCTTCCTTACCAAACCCATCACTAAAGTCAAACCCAAAAACTTCTTCAGCTCTTCCAGATTTGTGGGACTCCACCGGGTAGCTCTAGAGTGGGGCCTATGTCTGTCACTGTTGTCCCTCAAAACCTGTTCAGCATACAAATTAGTCTGCTCAACAATCTCACCCAAAAATACATCATCCATAAATAACTGAAAATACTGTATAGGCAAAAAATGTTCACAATCCACTCTACACCCTGCATCACCACTAAAGGCAGGCAACACCGGCTGCACAATGTTTGGATCAACCCAGAGTCCAGCACTTCCAGTACGAAGCATAGCAGCCTCTGGCTGCAATCCAGATGCCTCTTGCACCATCGGCACAGCAGTATCCTCCTCTAAAACAGGCACTTCATCTGCACTGAGAGAACCTTCGTCATACGATGATTCCATGTGGAGAGAAAACTCACTGCCAGAATCTTCCCCTCCCTCCTCTCCCTCAGACGCACTGCAGGTGTCATAATCCGGCTCAGAGGATGATTCAAGAATAATACCGACCACCTACTGAGCCGTCATTCTACAGCTAGCCATAATAATTACTAATAAAGGTAACTTGTCAAACAAGTCAACAACAACAAACAGTATGTAAAATAAGCAATGAACAAAATTCACCATTAACAAAAATACCTGTACACTCCAAAACGATACCACTCACTTGCCAAAAGCAGTTACACCACGTACTCTGCACAGACACAGTATGGATCAACAATAACCCACTAAAAAAAAAAATTAAAAAATTACACATTAGACAATGCAAAACACATCACCAAGATTTTCCTTTTCAAAACACTAACTAAGTATTCTGCCACTATGAGACCTCTTACAAAAAAATGCAATCCTACATTACAATATTACTCATTTGGAGCAAATACAACACAAACATTTTACTTACCAAAAAACTGCAAGTTCGCAAAACTGCATAACAAACACTGTCGAAACCAGAAACAGGAATCAAAAGCTTTACACTAGAATAAAAAGGAGGAAAAAACATTACAATCACATACGCAAACAATGCACCAAACCACCATCCAAGCTAAGGGGTAGGTGGGCCTAAGAGTATACATTAAATATTCACCCTTGTAAAAGGGGAGCAACCCTTGCCCTTGAGGCCACTCCCCAAAACAAAAAACAAAAAAAAAACTCTGGTGTCTAATGGCTTCTGCCCCCCTTGCGAGCAGATGGGCCTAAAAACATACTGCTACTCTGCCACCCAAAGAAGGCAGAAATGATCACAATCATCCTCCCATAAAGAGGAGTAACCCATGTCCAAAGGCGGCACCCCACCATTAAAAAAACTTGGTGGGCTACTGGCCATACAAAAAAAAAAAATATATGCCGAACTGCCCCTCAGGGTGATATCAAAAGGGATGATGGACGGAGCGCTTCAGCAAATCTAACTCTCACCCCCATCAACTAATCCGGGTTTAATCCATCATCATTCTTTGGCTCACTCCACCACCCGAGTTCCATACAGTTAAATCCGCCCCCCCCCCGGGCAAACTAAGAAAAATTATAGGCCCCCAAAAGGGGAGCAACCCTTGCATAAGGGTTCACTCCCTAAAACTACATTTTATAAACAGGGCTCCCTAAAATGGCCCCCATGGAAGTGACCCTTGCCCAAGGGGCCACTCCCCAGCACACTGGCCCAATTAAAAAAAAATGTAATTCTGCCCCCCCCCCGGCGGGGGGGGGGGCAGATAAAGCGATAATTTATAATGCCCCCAAAACTGAATATGAAAATATAGGCAGCCTAAAATGGCCCCCATGGGAGTGACCCATGCCCAAGGTGCCACTCCCCAGCACAATGGCACACTTTCTATAATAGAATTCAAATTCTGCCCCCCTCAGGGGGGCAGACAAAGTGATCAACATTGCCCCCAAAAGGGGAACGAGCCTTGCCTAATGGGTCACTCCCCAAGACTAAATATTTTTATACGGCATCTCTAAAATGGCCCCCACAGGAGTAGCCCTTGCCCAAGGGGCAACTCCCCAAAAAAATGCCCGATTTCGCGCGGATTTCTAAAATAAAAATAAAAATTCTGCCCCCTCCCAGGTGGCCGACAACGTGAATATTTGTGACCCCTAAAGGGGAGCGACCCTTGCCCAAGGGGCCGCTCCCCAAACCAACAAACTTTGCCAAAACTTTTTTTTTAAAATCCCTGGCGTCTAGTGGGCATTCCTGCTGCACGATCGCACAATCGTGCAGCAGGAAAGCTCAAAAGAGGCATCGAGGGAAAGGAAAACCCTTTCCTTTCCCCCGATGCGTCTTTCACTCTCATCTCCCTCTCCGCAGCCCCAAAACTTACCTGATTCTCCTCCGACAAGCAGGAAGCAAATGGCTTCCCTGCGCGTCGGAGGAGAAAGGGAACCTCCAATGACGTCAGCGCGCCTTGCTCGCTGACGTCATTAATGACGCAGAGGGAGGGTGGGCGGGGGGATGCAGGGGAAAGTCTTCCCCGGCCTTCCCCGTAAAAAAGATTAGGATCGGGCACCCACAGGAGGCGACACGGGGGGTGGGTGGATGGAGGCAGGGGAAGGTCTCCCCTGCCTTCCCCGTAAAAAAGATTAGGATCGGGGACCCACGGGGGGAACGCCAGCGCTCCCCCCGTGGGTGGGTCTCATGACGAGCTGAGCTCGTCATGAGCACCCGAGCACTGTATGCCATGACGAGCTCAGCTCGTCATGAGCATACAAGGGGTTAAGTGTAAATAGTAAACTGTGTGTCTATTTTGCTACAAAAAGGTTTTTTAAGTATACCACAGAGCACTTTATGGAAATAATTTGTTTTAAGATGGCTGCCATGAATTTTAAATGAATGGAGCGTAAGTCCTGTTTTTATTTTTATGAAACAACGACGTGATGTATGACGATTTTAAATACATGCACGAAAATGTAAGAAACGGACATTGAGGAAGCCAAAAGGTGAAACGCGTTTGTCAGAGGGAGGGGGTGGGGAGTCTGCACAATAAACACCTGCGATGAAGTAATCCCTGTGTGCTCTCCATTTTTTTCAGTTGCGGAAAGGCTGCTGAGTTGCAGAATCTTAAGCGACTCACCACCGCTGGAGCAAGCACCCGGGGAAGCAAGGAGCGATGGCTGAGGTTTGGTTGGCAAAATAAAAAAAAATAATATATATATATATATATATATATATTACCTACTGGCGGTCGCCAGTAGGTATATATAGTTAGGATTTTTTCCCTATGGGATTTTTGAAAATTCTATGTCTAATAACTTTGGCGTTTGTGGACGGAATTGGCTGAAATTTTCTGGAAAATGGAACATTTTGTTTCTGAGCAGCCCCTGGAAATTTGGGGGGGGTTCGTCCAGGGGGGGTCGAGAAAAAAGGGGGGTCCCAAAACGTGTTTTTAACATTCAGTTTTCCATAGGGCGGTTGGCCTCATTTTTAGCCTGAACGGCTGAATGGATTTGCACGAAACTTGGCAAAATTGTAGGGACTGGTAGCCCGATGTGCCTTTTGTAGGTCTCAATATATGTGCTCCAGTGGATTTTGAGAAATTAACGTTTAAAAAAAGATATATATCTGTAACAGCGGACCGGGCAGCGCCCCGGTTCGCGGACCTTACGCGTACCAGAACTTCGCGTAGCGAAGCTGATTGGTTCTCCGGTGTCTGTCAACATTCTAAACAGTCCGGAGCGGCCGCCATCTTGTCTCTCGGTAGGATTGAGAGACAAGAGGAGGCCAAAACAAAGGGGGAAATAACCATAAGGGGGCATACTAGATCCTCCCTGACCCCCTAGGTTTAATGTGGAGGTTTTAAAAGGGCCCCGCGGGGCAAAAAAAAAAAATTTTTTTTGTTGTTTTTTTGCGTGGGTAGCGCCCGGTCCGCGAACCGGGAAGCGTTCTGGGCAGCGTACTGCAATGAAAAATGAATGATAGACTTTTCAAATACTGTATGTTAATTGATTGTTGGTTTTGTTGATTATTTTTTATTTTTTTTTATTTTTCAAGCAATTATTTATTATTGTGATTGTGTTTCAAAATTTAATAACATTTCTAACATTTCACTGTCTGAAATGTCGTCATTTTCATTGAACATAGCTTGTAATCTATGAGGGTGTAAAATGTCCTCATTTTGAAGGAGGTCATCCACTGCTTGCACACATTGCAGTAGTTCTTGGTCCCAAGTTTCATCCATAAATTCTATATAATTTGGATCAATTAATTCTTGGCTGCTCTGTTGCAGGACAATTTGATATGAAACTTTCTGTTCGCCTTCCATGTTGCCTGAAATTTGGATAAAAAAAATATATATTAGTAGAGATAGGGCACTGTTGGGATTAATTTTAGATAGGCATTTTTTAACAGAGAATTTATCTTTGGGCAGTCTATAGTATCAGAGTGGAAGTAGAAATATAAAAAAGTGTATGTGATTTAACGTAAGTAAATTCATAATTATAAAAGAGAAGCCTAACTCCATCCATAACTATAACAGAGAAGTCTATCTAAATCTATAACTACTACAGAGGGATAGTATATAACTATCAGAAAAAGTTTACCATATTAACTGATAGTGCACAATATAGTTCAGTTTTTAAAATAACAACTTACCTTTAGAAAGAAGTTGAAGTGATTAGTGAAAATCCAATTGAAATGTACACCAGGAAGTAGTAGTCAAAATGGCTGTGTTTCATTCTCTTCTTTTATATATATTCAGGTACATAACCAATCAAATGTCAGGTAAAAAAAGTAGAAAATGAAAGTAACATTTTAATTGGTTGTCAATTCCAACACTTCAGATGTGTTTTGAGAAGTAATTTACCTCAGGGTATTTAGAGAGGTCTACAGGCTAAATGGCTAAATGGAATTCCAATCAAATTTGTGAAAATGGTAGGGATTGGTATGTAGTATGAGCTAATCTATATTTGGTGAAATTGTCTCCAGTGGCTTTTCTGTAAACTACTTTCCCACCTTTTTTGATGGTGCGCTTCCCAGGGAGCGACCCGGTATGCGAACCGTTGAGCGCCCCGGTTCGCGAACCTTAAGCGTTACGGGAGTCCACCATTTTGTGTTTCGGTCGAATTAAGATACAAAATGGAGGGCAAATAATGTTCAGAATGGGTAGAAGGGGGCACAGTAGACTTATCTTGACCCCCTAGGTTTTGTGAGGGTGGCTGAGGAGGCTTATATGTGCGAAAAAAAAACATTTTTAAAAAAAATTCCGCGAGGTTAGCTCCCGGTTCGCGTACCGGGTAGCGCCCCGGGGAGCGTACTTTGTTGAAAATTAGTGAAAAAAGTTAGAGTAAAATAATAATTGTGAGTGATCAGATGTAGGGTAGCTCTGAGAAGAGCTTTTGGGTTTATGGTACATTTAGGTACTTATAAGTAGGTACCAATGCACAGTCTTAAATTCAGAGTGAAAATTCTGTTGCCCTCATCTGAGAAGTGAACTCCATCTCCTCTGTAGATATCTTGCATGTAGTAACGCAAGTTATTGTTGTACATGGAGCCCATTCCATGGTCTCTCATGTAAGCTGAAACAGATTTGTTTACATGCTTCCTCGACTTCTCAATTTGTGGACAAAATTGGTTTGACCACCTCCATTTCTGTCTTTGGCATATATTTGAATATACCAAGGCAGTCTGAGGAAAAAGTGCCATTAATTGCTCCAAGGTGTCCTTTAAAAGCATTTCCAGACCTACCCCAGTCAAAGTGCCCAAATCATTACCTCCACAGTGCACAATTAACAGGTCAGGTTTGGGCAAATGCATAAAGGTTTTCACCAATGGTATCAATTGGTGACATTTTAATCCTCTGTGGCCAAACCACTTAATTTCCACATCTTGTAAATTGAGGTTAGGTAATTTTCTGTTCTCAGCATACCTGTGAGCCCAGTGGATATAACTATGTCCAACAATCCAGACAGAAAACATGGTGAGAGAAGGTTCTCCTGCAGTCAGATGAAGTGTGGCAATGAAATGGCAGTTGAAAAAATGAGAGTTTAAAATGAAAAAAACTGTGGAGTTTCTGTGTTCATGAAGCAGTAACAGTGATTGGTGGATTTTGATTGCTGAAAACAGAAAGTTAGGGTGCATGGATGAGTTATTTGAAAGATGTATTTTGAATGGTCAATAAAAAATCATTAAATGAAAGAATGCACTGGATATGCAGGTGCACTGAGAGTTCAGAGTTCAATTGCAACATTGTTGTGTGAACTTGCAAACACCAGACGTCTTCCAAGAGGTGGTTGCCATGCAGAAAAGGCATGAAATGGCAGAGGGGGGAAGGGTTTTCATTTGAAAAAAAGTGAGGGAAGAGTTTTGATTGGGTGACATGAGAGATATGTGTGAAGAATTACAGCATTTCTGTGCTTTTGATAGCTGCAGACTCTGGAGTGCATACCTTTTGCTCTGCTGAAGACAAATTGGTGTGTTTCTGAGACTGTTTTCAAACTCAAAGTATTTGCTAAGGTGAGAAAATATTTCTTTAATTTAGATAGAGAATAGTGTGCCTTAAGGAGAAAATTATGAATTATGTGGCGCAAATTGCTTGTAAATATGCTCCCACCTGTGCATGGAAAATTTAGATTTTGAATGTTTGTGTTACATAGCCATGTTAAAAGTGATACAAACATGCTGCAAAGGCAATCAAAAAACGCTTTTATGTGTCTTAAGGACATTTTAAGTAATTTTCCCATGTGCAGTGTTTTGAAATTATGATTTGAAAATCGTTTTTGGGGAAAAGGAATTGTTTTTAAATTTATGACAAGGACATAATGGTGTATGCTTCTTTATAAGGCAATTGACTGTCCCTGATGTTATTTTTCCCATTTTAATGTAAGACCTTTCTCTGTGGCGCAAATTGCTTGTAAATATGCTCCCACCTGTGCATGGCAAATTTAGATTTTAAATGTTTGTGTTACATAGCCATGTTAAAAGTGACCCAACCATGCTGGAAAGGCAATCAAAAAACACTTTCATGTGTCTTAAGGACATTTTAAGTAATTTCCCTGTGGGCAGTGTTTTCAAATTATGAATTGAAAATCGTTTTTGAGGTAAAGGAATGTTGTTAAAATTTATGTGCGCCATATGCCCCCAAATTTCTTTTTCAGGGGTGCAGCAGGGTGTTCTTGAGACACCCCTGCACCTTTGGAAAAATTCCTAATTTGCGATGAGCTAATTGCTAATCGCAAATTGCACCTTCATTCATATGGGTATCCTGGCCCATGGAAATGAATGGGTAATTTGCAATTAGCAATTTGCTCATCGCAAATTTGGAATGGTAAAGAATCGCTATTTATTCCTTAAAATTCGCTATTTAGGAAATGCAAAATAGTTTGATGGTACATATGGCGGTTGATGTCTAACAAGATAAGAAGCTTAGGGATACATTTATGATGACTGGCGCAATGAAGTGGACATTACTTACTTCATTGGTAGAGCTTTACATGTATTATGTCCTCTGTATTCTTCATCAAGCGTAACTTTAATCTGCAATCCTGAGTAGGCCTCACCTTAAACAAACCTCTGGATAGGCCACACCTTATCGTCATCATGAATTAATCATTTAAAATGCTAGGGACAGATTTATGATAGGTGTATGCCTCTTTTGCGCCACTTACAAAACACTGTCCACGGGGAAATGACTTAAAATGTCCTTAAGACACATGAATGTGTTTTTTTAAAGCGTTTGCAATTTTTTTGGGTCACTTTTAACATGGCTATGTGACTCAAACAGTCAAAATTTAAATTCACCATGCACAGGTGGGAGGATATTTACAAGGAATGTGCTCCATGGGGAAAGGTCTTATAATGTAATATGGGAAAAATGACATCAGAGACAGTGAAATGCCTTATAGAGAAGCATAAACCATTATGTCCTTGTCATAATTTTGCAAACCATTCCTTTTCCCCAAAAACGATTTTCAAATCATAATTTGAAAACACTGCACATGTGGAAATGACTTAAAATGTCCTTAATTCAAAATTTGCTATTCTTTATTTTGCGATTGCACTGAAGGATTTGCAAATTTTGCGATTCCTTAAATGCAATGTATCAAACAAAAAATATGTAAAAAATAACATTAAGGATTTGGAAACTACCACCAACTTCTAGTTTGTGGTAATTTCCGAATTCTTTTCAAAAAGCATTTTTTTCCAAAAAACAAAAGGTGCCATATGACGCCAATACATGTCCCTAGGGCATGTATGTGCGCCATATGCCCCCAAATTTCTTTTTCAGGGGTGCAGCAGGGTGTTCTTGAGATACCCCTGCACACTTGAAAAAATTCCTAATTTGCGATGAGCTAATTGCTAATCGCAAATTGCACCTTCATTCCTATGAGCCTCCTAGCCCATGGAAATGAATGGGTAATTTGCACTTAGCAATTTGCTCATTGCAAATTAGGAATGGTAAAGAATTGCTATTTATTCCTTAAAATTAGCTATTTAGGAAATGTAAAATAGTTTGATGGTACATATGGTGGTTCATCTGTAACAGGATAAGAAGCTTAGGGATACATTTATGATGACTGGCGAAATAAAGTGCACATCACTTACTTCATTGGTAGGCCTTTACATGTATTATCTCCTCTGTATTCTTCATCAAGCGTAACTTTAATCTGCAATCCTGAGTAGGCCTCACCTTAAACAAACCTCTGGATAGGCCACACCTTATCGTCATCATGAATTAATCATTTAAAATGCTAGGGACAGATTTATGATAGGTGTATGCCTCTTTTGCGCCACTTACAAAACACTGTCCACGGGGAAATGACTTAAAATGTCCTTAAGACACATGAATGTGTTTTTTTAAAGCGTTTGCAATTTTTTTGGGTCACTTTTAACATGGCTATGTGACTCAAACAGTCAAAATCTAAATTCACCATGCACAGGTGGGAGCATATTTACAAGGAATGTGCTCCATGGGGAAAGGTCTTATAATGTAATATGGGAAAAATGACATCAGAGACAGTGAAATGCCTTATAGAGAAGAATACACCATTATGTCCTTGTCATAATTTTGCAAACCATTCCTTTTCCCCAAAAACGATTTTCAAATCATAATTTGAAAACACTGCACATGTGGAAATGACTTAAAATGTCCTTAATTCAAAATTTGCTATTCTTTATTTTGCGATTGCACTGAAGGATTTGCAAATTTTGCGATTCCTTAAATGCAATGTATCAAACAAAAAATATGTAAAAAATAACATTAAGGATTTGGGAACTACCACCAACTTCTAGTTTGTGGTAATTTCCGAATTCTTTTCAAAAAGCATTTTTTTCCAAAAAACAAAAGGTGCCATATGACGCCAATACATGTCCTTAGGGCATGTATGTGCGCCATATGCCCCCAAATTTCTTTTTCAGGGGTGCAGCAGGGTGTTCTTGAGATACCCCTGCACCCTTGAAAAAATTCCTAATTTGCGATGAGCTAATTGCTAATCGCAAATTGCACCTTCATTCCTATGAGCCTCCTAGCCCATGGAAATGAATGGGTAATTTGCAATTAGCAATTTGCTCATTGCAAATTAGGAATGGTAAAGAATTGCTATTTATTCCTTAAAATTCGCTATTTAGGAAATGCAAAATAGTTTGATGGTACATATGGTGGTTCATCTGTAACAAGATAAGAAGCTTAGGGATACATTTATGATGACTGGCGAAATAAAGTGGACATAACTTACTTCATTGGTAGGCCTTTACATGTATTATCTCCTCTGTATTCTTCATCAAGCGTAACTTTAATCTGCAATCCTGAGTAGGCCTCACCTTAAACAAACCTCTGGATAGGCCACACCTTATCGTCATCCTGGATTAATCATTTAAAATGCTAGGGACAGATTTATGATAGGTGTATGCCTCTTTTGCGCCACTGTGCGTCACTTTTATGATGCAGCGGCGGTGCAAAAGATTTGCTATGAGGCGACAAAATTACAAATTGATGCATTTAGGCAGATATGTCATGGTGTAAAAAAAACGTACCACATGAAACCGATGCAGCAGTGATGCAAAAGATGCACCATGTTTCAAGACAGGCCTCACTTGGGGCCATATGTATCAAGCTAATTAGCATTCGCAAAGATCAAAATTCTGCGAATTTCGGCCTTTGCGAATGCTAATTAGACAAATGGTATGTATCAAACAAGTTTGATGCAAAATAAGGAATAGCAAAATTTGCTATTCCTTATTTTGCGATTGCACTGAAGGATTTGCAAATTTTGCGATTACTTAAATGCAATGTATCAAACAAAAAATATGTAAAAAATGACATTAAGGATTTGGAAACTACCACCAACTTCTAGTTGGTGGTAATTTGTGAATTCTTTTCAAAAAGCTTTTTTTCCAAAAAACAAAAGGTGCCATATGACGCCAATACATGCCCTTAGGGCATGTATGTGTGCCATATGCCCCCAAATTTCTTTTTCAGGGGTGCAGCAGGGTGTTCTTGAGACACCCCTGCACCCTTGGAAAAATTCCTAATTTGTGATGAGCTAATTGCTAATCGCAAATTAAACCTTCATTCCTATGAGCCTCCTAGCCCATGGAAATGAATGGGTAATTTGCAATTAGCAATTTGCTCATTGCAAATTAGGAATGGTAAAGAATTGCTATTTATTCCTTAAAATTCGCTATCTAGGAAATGTAAAATAGTTTGATGGTACATATGGCGGTTCATCTGTAACAAGATAAGAAGCTTAGGGATACATTTATGATGACTGGCGCAATAAAGTGGACATTACTTACTTCATTGGTAGGCCTTTACATGTATTATCTCCTCTGTATTCTTTATCAAGCGTAACTTTAATCTGCAATCGTGAGTAGGCCTCACCATAAACAAACCTCTGGATAGGCCACACCTTATCGTCATCCTGGATTAATCATTTAAAATGGTAGAGACAGATTTATGATAGGTGTATGTCTCTTTTGCGCCACTGTGCGTCACTTTTATGATGCAGTGGCAGTGCAAAAGATTTGCTATGAGGCGAGAAAATTACAAATTGATGCATTTAGGCAGATGTGTCATGTTGTAAAAAAAACGTGCCACATGAAACCGATGCAGCAGTGATGCAAAAGTTGCACCATGTTGCAAGACAGGCCAACTTGGGGTCATATGTATCAAGCTAATTACCATTCGCAAAGATCAAAATTCTGCAAATTTCAGCCTTTGCGAATGCTAATTAGACAAATGGTATGTATCAAACAAGTTTGATGCAAAATAAGGAATAGCAAAATTTGCTATTCCTTATTTTGCGATTGCACTGAAGGATTTGCAAATTTTGCGATTCCTTAAATGCAATGTATCAAACAAAAAATATGTAAAAAATGACATTAAGGATTTGGAAACTACCATCAACTTCTAGTTGGTGGTAATTTGCGAATTCTTTTCAAAAAGCATTTTTTTAAAAAAAACAAAAGGTGCCATATGACGCCAATACATGCCCTTAGGGCATGTATGTGCGCCATATGCCCCCAAATTTCTTTTTCAGGGGTGCAGCAGGGTGTTCTTGAGACACCCCTGCACCCTTGGAAAAATTCCTAATTTGCGATGAGATAATTGCTAATCGCAAATTGTACCTTCATTCCTATGAGCCTCCTAGCCCATGGAAATGAATGGGTAATTTGCAATAAGCAATTTGCTCATTGCAAATTAGGATTGGTAAAGAATTGCTATTTATTCCTTAAAATTCGCTATTTAGGAAATGCAAAATAGTTTGATGGTACATATGGCGGTTCATCTGTAACAAGATAAGAAGCTTAGGGATAGATTTATGATGACTGGCGCATCACCAGGGATGTGCCAGTCATCCTGCGCCGCTGTTCCGCCACCCATGGTGTGCTGCATTTACAATGCGGGGCATCATGGGGCAAAAATGGCACAGATGCGTGACGTATCTGTGCTGTAAAGGTAGTGATTGCTGGAGTTGTATCGCAAGTGCGATGCAGCTCAAGCAAGGCTCAGGGGTGCCCCATCTCCACAATGTTGCGTCAAGACCTATGCCTGCTTAAAGCAGGCGCAGGGTTTTGACGCAGCTTTCTCCTATCTGATTGTAAATACGGCACACCATGGGTGGCAGAGCAGCGGTGCACGTTAACTGGTGCATGCCTGGGGATGTGCCATTTAACATAAATCTGCCCCTTTACATTTAAGTATGTGCAGGGGACACAGAGTTGGTGAGGCTTATCCAAGGTTAAGAAGAGATGAGTCCTGTTCACTGAAAAATTAGACATAGGCTTCACCTGCTCAGCATCGCTGGACATGGCTAAATAATAGCTGCAAAATGTTACTCTTGTTAAACAATTTTACCATTATAATCTCTGAGATTTGTCTCTTACTCTGCAACATCTCATTGTTGTTATCTTTCTTTAAAGATAAAGACAACATCAACATGAGCGACAATCTGCAATCAGTTGATTTTGACCTCATCATTGAACTTGTAATTGAAACATCAGTGGATGTTGATCCCTTGGATGATTTAAATCCTGAGGATGAAGAAGAGCGTGATGAGGATGCAGATTTGTCCGAATTATATGACATAGGGTGGGAAGCTGACCTGCTTGAGCCTATGGAACTATAAACATTTATTTTTAAAATTTATAATAAATAAAAAGTAAAAGTGTAAACCGTTTAATTTAAAAATAAAGACACCTTCAAAAACAGGTTATGAGTCGTGTCTTCAATAAAATATTGAAATATGCTCATAAAATTAGATCAGATTCACATATAAAATAGCACAGGTAACATGAATATAAATTCCATTTCTTTTCTGCTATTTCTGTATTGTAAATTTGCCAAGGACTAAAAAATCTTCTATTTAAAATGTCAAGTAGTGTGTTAAGTTTTTGATCACTGTTATTGATTTACTGTTTGGTAATAGTGGTTAATAACATTTTTTAATATATTTTACCACAGATTCAACTGCAGATCATTTCAACATTTCACCATGCCAACGAAAGAAAGAGAGAGAAAGGCTGCAAAACGTCAAAGACAGCAGGTGAATCTAAAGAAGCAGCAGTCCTCTAACAAAAAGATTTGTCAAGTCACGAAGAAAGCACCGGGTAAGAGTACAAAAACATTCATAAGAAATATGTGTAGTAAAAAAAATATTACTACAGAAAATGTTTCAGTCCATAAAAAGAGAAGCAATTCAAATGGAAAGGAAAGGCCAATCAAAAATGTTACTGCTAGAGCAAGAGATAACTCTGTGCATGATAGTAGAAGGAAACAACAGTTTAGGGACATTCGTAAACGAATGTTCCGCAACAGGATAATTGGCAATTTGTTAAAAAATATTAAGAAAGGTCAACAGAAAGTGGTTTTTTATAAGAGAAAAAAAAAAGTTGAGAAAGTTATTGATCAGGCATTTTAAATTAAACGTAAGTTATTTATTTTGATAATCAATAGAATTAGGAAGCTAAACAAGGCAATTTATGATTTCAAAAGAAATAGTAGATGGAAGAGAATAGTTAATCGTAGTAATTTTTGTGAAGTTTTTTCTGGAGAATGGATTCATAGTTCAAGCTGTGAGGCATTTTTTAATGAGGAGAGTTATTTCCAGGATAATGATTTGGTGCATGCAGTTGACACCAGTGGTCGTGCTTATGAAGTGAAAGATGGTTGTCCAGTTGAAAAAGAAAAACTTGTGACAACAGAGGCAGAAGAGGTGTTAGGTAATGAGGTTTTAGGAAGACGTGCTAAGGGTCCTGTGTACACCTGGAAGTGTAGTAGTATTTGTAGTGTGCGACAGGATTCCATCAATTTGCTTTGTGATTTTGTACGGTCATTTAATAAGAAAAGTTTGAAGCAGAAAATAAGGTTGTTGCAAGAATTAGATCCTTGCAGAGTGAGAGAAGTGACAGGTTTGCATGGTCATTCACTGGCTTGTCTTTCCAGGAGAGTATGCCAGAGTGTTTTTCATCATTTCAGGATGCTAGCAGTGCTTCATAATAAAGTGAGGAAATTAGTTAGAATGTTGTATTATGCTAAGAGTCCAGCAATTATGCTTAAACAATTATGCGCTGCTCTTTTGCATGGTTCTGAAATAGATGTGAAGAATATATGTGAAGAAATTGAGTTTTGTTACTTTGGAAGTAAAGAGGAGAATGTTGAAATTGACCAAGAAGAAGCGGGTAATGTGGAAGATAGTGTACAGGTTTCCAGTACAGATAATTTCCAGAGGGAAATTGTCACATTTCAGGTCAAATCAAGTGAGAGGCCAAATTTCACTTGTGTGTGTTGTCGACACACTTATTATAAGAATCAGACTAAGTTAGTGGATTTATATGCAAAAAGTGAAAGGGAAAATAATAGTGAATGGAAGGATTTTGCAACATACTTGATGGTAGAAAATTGTTTTGATTTGGGATTGGATCAACGTGTGTGTGCTTATTGTTGTTGCAAATTAAATCAAAACCAGATGCCTGCTAGAGCAGTTCATAATAATCTGGAATTGGTTGAGATTCCTTCTGAATTGAAGGATTTAAATACTTATGAATCTATTTTGATTCAAAGTATCCATCCCTTTCAGGCTATTGTAAGAATGGAGCCAAAGACAGGGAAATTGCCTCCATCAGATTTACAGAGAGGATTAAAGGGAAGAGTTGTTTATTTGCCTCTAGATTTGAAGAAAAACATTAACACAATTGGAGTAGAAAAAGTGGAAGAGGAACCTCTGGTTATCTTAGTTAATGGGGTTCCGACAAAGAATAAGAAAATATGGCAAGATTTAGTAGATGTTAGGAAAGTTAAAAAGGCAACATTGTATTTGAAAAAAAATAATAAATACTATAAGAATGTATATGTTGCAGAAGAGGAAGTAAGTGAGGAAGAGGATAGCGATTTGTGTGCTGGTCAAATTGAGAAAGTAGAACCCTCTACTAGTGAAGAAATATATGAACATTATAGTGTTCATTCTTTGCATTCCAAGGAAGTCATGGGGAATGCTATTGAGTTGTTTCAAATGAAACAAGCCAAAGGGAGTCCCATTAGTGTTTGGGAGGAAAGGTTGGAAGCTCGGTGTTTCCCACAGCTTTTTCCAACAGGTCAGGGAGGAAGATATGATGAGCGACCTCATCAAATTCCTGCTTCTGAATACCGGACTTTGCGATTGTATGCAGGAGATGCTAGGTTTCGACAATGCATTCCTTATTTGTTTCATCTCCTGTTTGAAAGCGATCTGTCTGGACTGTCATATGCAGTGAACCACATCTTGAAAAGTGGTATACACATGCAAAACATCTCGGCAAGTGACTTTATGGATAAAGTCAATGTCCAAGACAGTATTTTGGATTCTCACCTGATTAATCTCATGGCGTGTCAGCGTGGTACTAATGAGTACTGGTACCGTCGTCATGGTGATTTAAAATGTATGCTGAGGAACTTAGGTACTCCCACATGGTTCCTCACTCTGAGCTGTGCCGAGTATGGCTGGGAAGACTTACTTGAATTTCTACGAGAGGCAAATGCTAACGTAGATAACATCGAATTCAAGACACCCGGAGAACTGTGCTCTTTGGATCCAGTCAATGTATGTAGGTACTTCAATCATAGATTTGAAGCTATGATGTCTTTCATCATGAATAAGAAGAATCCACCTCTTGGAGAGGTGTTGGATTTCTTCTGGAGAAAGGAGTACCAAGCAAGAGGTGCTCCTCATATACATATGTTGCTGTGGATCAAGGATGCACCTAAATTTGGAACGGATCCAGAAGACTCAGTGATGAGTTTCATCCAACAGTATTCTACGTGTGCTGTTCCAAACGCAAAGGAGAAGAAAAGCCTAAGAGAAAAAGTTCTGCGTTTCCAAAGCCATCGATGTGGAAAGTACTGCCGTCGTAAATTCCGAAACAAGGACAAGTTCTACACCAAATGTCGTTTCGGCTTTCCACGACCGGTGATTTCTAAAGGAAGAGTAAACAGTTTGATGTCTCCGCTGCGACATAATGTCATGAAGAAATCACCTAAAAACACATACAATTTGAAGAGGAACGAAGAGTCCAAGTACATCAACGACTACAACCCGGTGATTTTGTCCATGTGGAATGCTAACATGGATATACAGTTTGTGGCTGATAACTGTATGGCTGTGGCTCGGTATGTGACGTCTTACATCACCAAAAAAGAGAAGACAGAATTGAAGGATATGTGGGAGGGCATTTCCCATGAAAAGAGCCTCAGCAAGAAGTTGTACAGTTTCAGTCTGAAGATGTTGTCGCATCGAGAAATTGGAGCTTACGAATGCTCTGACCGGTTGTCTTCAGCAAGTCTCTATGCCAAGTCCAGGAGTATCGTTTGGGCGAGTCTTGGTCTTGCTGCAACGCGTAATCGAGTTCTGAAACCTGTGCGGGAAATTGAGTATTTGGCGGAAAAGGAGCCAAACAGTACCGACATTTTGAAGACCAACATGTTGGATACATATTATCCAAATAGAAGCAGTCACCTCGACAATGTTTGTCTGTATGAGGTTCTTCAAAATTACATATTCAAGAGGAACATCAAAGAAGATACTGAGAAAGGAGTGTATGCTGTAATAGGAAGTGAGGGATGTCTGGTCAAGCAAAGAAAATGCCACTTGGTAAACCATCGAAAATTGAGTGGCGAATCTCCTGAAAAAAAGGAGTTTTTCTATTTAGCACTTTTGCAACTTTTCAAGCCTTGGCGTGCAGAAGAGGAACTGTTTGGAGATTTCCTCTGTTACGAAGACTCTTTCAATGCCGCCAAGGAGACCATAGAATGTCCTGCTTTTCCCAAATATGTAGAAATGTTGAATGCGGAAATTGAGCAGGAAGCAACGATTGCAGCCGAGATTGCCAGAGACAGTTCTCATGACAGTCAGAGTTCTGCTTCATTGAGTCAGGATCCACTAGGAGGACCTGTTATCGAAAATGAAGCTGCCACTGCCATGAATGAAGTGGAAAGAGCCCTGGCACATGCTCAGGAGGATGCGGTTAACTTAGAAGAGTTGGAAAGACAACTCAACGTTGAGCAGAGGAAAATATATGACGAAGTTACCATGCAAATTGATCATGGATTAAGTCATGACAAGAAAGAGTGCTCATGTACGTCGTTGAAGCCTGTCCGACTGTACGTGAGTGGAGAAGCGGGAACTGGAAAAAGTTTCCTCATTAAAGCAATTTCATGCTATTTGCAGGAAAGGACAGAGTCATCGCTGTCTTGTGTTGTCACCGCTCCAACTGGACTGGCAGCACATAACATTAAAGGGATTACTTTACATCGTTTACTGATGCTGCCAGTGGAGCATGACAACAAATTACAATATCACAAGCTATCTGGAGATGCTTGTTTTGAAGTTTCAAGAATCTTGAGGAAAATGAAACTTCTTATCATTGACGAAGTAAGCATGGTTTCCAATGTCATGCTTGCCTTTGTGCATTTGAGAATGCAAGAAGTTCTCAAAACAGAGTATGATGTGTTATTTGGTGGCAAACACATCATTGTTTTTGGAGATCTTTTGCAGCTGACACCAGTGAAAGGGCAACCTGTGTTCAAAATGCTCACGCATGAAGATACCAGGAAGTGCCTAGGCAGCATTGGCAACGTCAATATATGGTTAAACTTCAATTATGCTGAACTGCATGAAAATATGCGTCAGGCGAAGGATGAAGTTTACAAGACTATTCTACAAGATGTTAGAATTGGAAAAGTGACCGAGCATGGGAAAGAAGCTTTACATGCACGATTACTGTCAAATTTATATCCAGAACAAGATGTTGTGCCTGAGAATATTTTTCAGAAAATTACTGATAAGAAATCTGGAATATGTTTGATGCCAACTCTTGCAGAATGTGCCAAATTCAACAACAAAATGTTGCATTTAGAAAAGCAAGAGATTGTGAAACTGGAAGCTATTGACAGAGTAGAGCATATGGGATCAACAATTATTTTGTCTGAGAATCTGAAAACAAAATTGGATTCATTAGAGAAGAGTATATCTAAAACTGCAGGTTTTGAAAAGACTCTGAATGTGTGCTTGAACTGCCGTATAATTTTAAGAAGGAATTTACATGTTGAAAGAGGTCTGGTAAATGGATCAATGGGTAATGTTGTTGATTTTGTAAAATACAGAAATAGAGATGGAATTGAATTTTTAAAAATTAAATTTGATGGCATTGAGGAAGTACAGCTAATTGGTCGTTGCTCTGCTAGATTTTTGCTTGTAAAAGACTTATATGTTCGCCGTAAGCAGTTTCCTGTTTGCTTGGCATATGCGGTGACAATCCATAAATCGCAAGGTTTAAGTGTAGACTGTGCATTGGTGAATATTGGCAGTTCTGTGTTCAAGGAGGGTATGGCATATGTGGCATTGTCACGAGTTAGAACTTTATCGGGATTGTACTTGATTGAGTGTGATGTCACAAACATTTGTGCGGATCTAGATTGTGTTAAGGAATACAATAGGTTAAGAAGAGAGTATGCGCCACATTTGCCTCAGTATCCTTTGTTTGAGAAACGTGTGGTAGGCCGGAAACGAAGAAATGTGACCAATACTGGGGAGGTTGTAGCAAAAAGACGAAAAGTCGATGAACCTAAAATTACAAGCAGAAACAAAAAGGATTCTGTTGAAGATGTTGTTGGTTTTCAATTTGAAAACAGTTCTGGTGTCAACTGCTATGCTAATGTAGTGGTTAATGTTTTGTTTTCTCTAGAAAATGTAAAAGAAGAGATTGTGGTAAATTCTGATCAAAGATTTTGCAGTTTGTTAAATTCTGTGTTAGAGAAATGTAGCACTGATAGAACAAACATAGAAAGTGTGTCTGAAATTCGAAATCTGTTAGACAGATGTTCAGGCCAAACACAATTCTCTCAAAATATTCAGCAAGATTGTCAGGAGTTTTTAATGTATATGCTTGATGTATTGCATGCTGAAGGTGTAGATGTAGATCAGCTGTTTGGGCTTTCTTATCAATGGCAGCATGACTGCGAGAACTGTATGGTATCAAGTACTACTAGTGTAGACTCAGAAGGATTTATATATTTAACTTTGCCAGACAGTAAATCAGTCTCCTTTAATAAGCTAGTAAAAGCAGCTGATCACAACATGGAGTGTAGCCAATGTAAATCTGAAATGATGTCCACATTATTTATACGAACATATGGCCAGTATGTCATTTAAATGTTCCAACGATGTAGGCCTGATGGAACAAAATTGACAACTTTAATTAAAAATTTTGTAGCTTCGCAGTTGTCAATATCAGGAAGGACTTTTGTAACTGCAGCAATTATATATCATGACGGCCCTTCAATAACATCAGGACATAACACAGCTTATTTAAAGTCTAGAAATGGCTGGTCATTCTGCAACGATTCTGTTTTAATTTTCAAAAAAAAATTGCCGTAAGACCTTAAAAACTCTTACCTGGTGTTTTTAAAACCAAAATTTTAGGGAAATAATCTCGGGATGTGCTCTGTGGAATTTCAAGAAGTTCTAATGGCTCCTACACAATTTGGCCTTGAGGATAAGTGTAGTTCAGAGACATAACTTCTAACCATAAGACTGGACGTCATGGAGAAATAAGTGCACTTTGAATGAGTTCAGAAAAACTATTTCTTTTTATAAGCTAATTGAAGCAGCCAATCAAAACATAGAGTAGAGGGAATGTAAGTCTGCAATGCTGTCTACTGTTTTACATTGCTTTGTGATTGAAAGTGATGTAGAGAATTAAATAATTGTAGTAGTCATAGAGTTAGTGTAAGTCTGCTTCATAGTAAGCAGTATCAGTGTCATAGGAAATGTAGAACATGACTGAGCAAGAAGGGGAAGATATTACTATTCCTGGATTGTGAAAATGATCTTCAACATTTTAATTCTGAAAGTTGCAGAAATGCCAAATGACGGGATTGGCTTACAAGAAATCCAAGAGTTATAAATGGCTCTGACAAGATTTGGCCTTGTGGAAACTTGTGGTAGAGAGCAAGAAGTCATTTATTGCATGTAACATGTTTTTAAAAACGATGGAGATTTTCTTTCAGAAAGTGGCGGGCTGAAAGTAATAACAGCACAACAGAGTGTAAGCTGTTCATAGGACATCCTTTGACGTCATGGAAAGTAAGTTAACTTTAAGGAGTTCTGAATTCTGATTTGTTATGTTGTATGGGTTTTTTAAACACAATCATTTTGATTGTGTTTTTTTTTCCCCGCTGTTATATGATGAATACCTTCAAGTCACTGTTTTTAGTGAATTTTGATACATTCTGAGAACAGCAAAAATAAACCATTTAACATGTATAATTAATTCTGTACTGTTTGCATTTATGATGTATATGTAGAACTGTGTAGGAGGCATGGAGAAGGTGAGGCTTCTGTAAGTGTCAAAGTTGTTGCATGCAGTGCTGCGCTTCTGCGTATTCTTTCATATGCTAGACTATATCTGCACAATGAGATACCTAAGCAAAGGAAACACAAGTGATGTGATTGTGAAATGAGCAAAATAAATTGCACGTATTTCATTTACATCACCTGTGTTTCCTATCATTACGAATCACATTGTGCAGATCAAGTTTAGGTCTGTCCAGGGAAACATAGGAGGTTTGGACTTTGTTCAAGAGTGCAGTGGACATGACTCACTTCATTGGTAGACCTTCACATATATTATGTCCTCTATTCTCTTCAACAACTCGAAATTTCATCTGCAACCCTGAGTAGGCCTCACCTCAAACAAACCTCTGGATAGGAGACATCTTATTGGCATCCTGAAGCAATTATTTAAAATTTTAGTGTCTTGCGACACTTTTCTGAGACAACAGCAATGCAAAAGATGCACCATGTTTTAAGATAGGCCTCACTTCATCTGCATCAAGATACTGTTAGTTTAAAATGTATATCTTTAGGACTGTGTAGGGGGCCTGGAGAAGCAGAAGCTTCTGTAAGTGTCAAAGTTGTTGAAAAACTGTTTGTCCTTCAATCTTTTCCCTTGTCTTTTGTAATTTTTAAATACATGTTTTAATATTTTTCAAATGTTTGTTCTCTCTTTCACAGATTGAAAGTATAAAAACAAAAAGTGAGTAATTTAACGACAATTATAAGGTAAATGTTTTGTACTCTTTTCGTTACATTTCTATCACATTCACCTGCTATTAGTTCCACAGCTTCATTTCTTTAACCCTCAGTTTCCTGCCTTTGCTACTTCCCTCATTCCTTTCTCTATTACCTACTTACTCAACTCCTTCCACTCTTTTTGTCAGTCCCTCTCTTCTCATAGTTCCTCACTCTTGTTCACTCACTCCGTCTCTATTACTCTTAGTGTCTTTGACTGATCACTGTATCACTATTTGTTCATAATGCTTTCTCTGTGTAGTTGAAGCACACTAAGGGGCATATTATGAACACAGCCAATAAAATTATTGCTCTTTTTATTGGCAGAAAACTGGTGCAAAAGTGGTTTTAGCGGCAGTTTTCTGCCGCAAAAGCAGCTTTAGCGACACATTTCTGCCAATAAAAGCTGCAAAACTTTTATTGCCTATGTTGATGATATGGCTCTATGTTACTTACATTTCTTTGCTGTTTCAATTAATCTTTTTCTGTTATTTTTTGTTTTCTGTTTTCTATTTTTTTTTCTGTTATTCCTCATGTTTTAATCTTATTTTGAACATTCACTCACATTCTCCAAGAAACTCTTCTTTGTTAATGTTATACTCTCTTTTTTTTTCTTTCACTTCGTTATCTATTTTGTTTTTCACAATTATACCCTCTTCCGTCTTTTCTTCGGTAAACAGATCTATTAAACAGTATCTCTTCTTTACTCCCTATAGCTGTCTTTCTTTTAACATCACTCTCTGTTTACTTTCCTTATACGTACTCTTTTTTTTTTTTTTTAATTTTTTTGGTTAGCTCCCGGTCCGCGTACCGGGAAGCTAACCGGGAAGCGAACCAAAAGAAATAGAGCTTGCCAGAGTGCTAAACATTCTAGCAATTTTTTTTGAAAGGGAAGGTAGTTCTGAAAAGAACTTTTTTTTTTTATATTTTTGTTGTTTTATATATTTTTTTTTTTTTTTGAACATTTTTTGTTTTTTTTGTATTTTTTGAACGATTTTATATTTTTTTGGTTTTTTTTGGGGGGGGAAACAACAAAAAACAGGCATTGAAAAGGGCTCAACAGGAGCAAAAAAAAAATTACTGGGGGCGGTTAGGGCAATTATGATGTTCATAAGCCAGGTTGATAGCATTTATGCTCATATTGCCACATGCTAACAACGCACGACAGTGCATACAAGTGTGTATCATGTGGCCAAAATGTTCTTGTATGTTTGGCACAGTTTCCCGTGCCTCTGCTGGTGTCAATGAAATTGATATTCTTGATCTGGCCACAGGAGTTGATCTTGGATTTTCCTGCAAATCCCGTATTTCCGCCCGGCTATAATTGAGTGGATGCTTCCTGGTCATGTGCCTGTGCATAGTATGGTTCCCATAACTATATTTCTTATCCGTCCCTCTGGATAATTGTTCTTTGCAGATGAGGCAGGTGACATACCTCGCATTCACTTTTTTTTGGCCAGGAGGGATCGAATAAAACTGCCAGATGAAACTGGCTTTCTTATGGGAAACCCGGGGCACCTCTTCTAAGAACTGTGGTTCTTCTCCCTCCTCTTCCTCCATTTCTTCCTCTTCCTCCTCAGTGTTGGTCATGACCTGGGGAGGTGGTCCTCTCTTCCCATGAGGAGGTGGAGGTGGTGGTGGTGGTGCACCAGCTGAAGCAACTACTGAAGCCATTTCTGATATAGTAATAAAGGTCTTTCTCTCACAATGATGAAAGTCAGAGTGAGGAAAGAAGGAGGGGTTTTCATCATTTGGGAAAAACAATACTTCTCAACCAATGAAAAGTGTTATTTTTAGGTCACCTGACCTAGCCTTACATCATTATGAAACCAAAAGTGAAATGAACCAATGAAAAGTTTTATTAACAAGTCACATGACCTCTCATGCTCATGTTACGCGCTGCGGAACGCGCCCCGGTTAGCTTCCGGGTCGCTGCGCTTCGCGCCTCGGTCCGCGCCCCGGGGCACTTCCGGGTGCGCTAACGCGGTACGTCACAAGACGCATTACGCGGCAACGCGATACATCGCGCTTTCGCGACGCGCCGCGGATCGCTTTCGGGGAGCTGCATTTCGCGCCTCGGTCCGCGCCCCGGGGCACTTCCGGGTGCGCTAACGCAGTACGTCATAAGACGCATTACGTGGCAACGCGATACCGTCACTATGTTGATTTCTTACCACTTCGCGGACCGGGTCGCGGCATCAATTTGAGCTAACGGAAAGCTTTCCGGTTCGCGGACCGGGAGCGAAACAAAAAAAATATTTAAAAAAAATTATTAATAAACATACAAAATATATTTTTGGATTTAAAAAGAATACATTTTACAGCTATAGATATTAGCTTTTAAAAAAACAATGAAATTCACTGAAAAAACCATAGGTTATAGACCATATATAGTTAGGAATTAGCATTTACAAAACCTTGAAAATTCACTGAAAAAACCATAGGTTATACACCATATATAGTTAGGAATTAGCATTTAAAAAACCTTATTTTACTCACACAAAACCAATGAAATTCCATATATAGTTAGTTGTACTAACTATATATCGCGCACCCGCAATCCACTGCTGATCATGTCACATATTACATCATTCATGACATGGTCAGTGACATCACTGATGACATCACTGATGACATCTCAAATGACATCACTGATGACATCACTGATGACATCTCAAATGACATCACTGATGACATCACTGATGACAACATCCAGTGACTGTATTTTTCTGTAAAGTTAAAATATGTCTTACATATTTAAGAATGAGTAGATGTATAAGTGTCTGGATGAAGGATTTAGTAGGTGCATGACTGACTGTATGAGTGAGTGGTTAAATGTGTCTCACTGAGTGCATGGTTTAGTGACTAAACTGTCTTAATTTGTGCATCATTATGTCTGTTGTTCTGTAAACTGCTGCATGTGTTGATCAGTAGCTATATGAGTAACTATATGGGTTATTGATTGGTTGCCCAAGCATTTGTATGGGAGACTGAGTGTGTGTGTGGGTGGCTGGGAGGTGTATGACTCTGTGCATAGATGTATGGGTTCAAAAGTGCATGTGGAAACAGCTGTATGGGCGGTTGACTGTGTGCATGACTGTATTGGTGAGTGAATAGATATCTCAGTGCTACATGTCAAAGTAAGTACATATGTAAAATACAGTACATGTGAGAGTTGACATATATAAATAACTGTGCATAAGAGCCAGTGAATGTGTGAGTGGCTGTATGGATCATTGTGCACTTGTATCCAGGATTTTATAAGTGAGTAAATATGTTTTAGTATATGTTTGAATAAGTAAGGTGTGTATAACTGTATAGTTGTGAAAATGGAGGTGTGATTGATTCTTTGCATGACTGACTAGGTGTGTAAGTAACTCCATGGATGAGTGACAGTCTGTGAGTGTCTGTTTACACTGAGTGTATCTAAGGTTATATTAGAGTCTGAAGAGGTTCATCGTATTATCACATGAATGATGTCATCAGTGATGTGATCAGTAATGTCAAATGAGATGTCATCAGTGATGTCATCAGTGATGTCATTTGAGATGTCATCAGTGATGTCATTTGAGATGTCATCAGTGATGTCATCAGTGATGTCACTGACCATGTCATGAATGATGTAATATGTGACATGATCAGCAGTGGATTGCGGGTGCGCGATATATAGTTAGTACAACTAACTATATATGGAATTTCATTGGTTTTGTGTGAGTAAAATAAGGTTTTTTAAATGCTAATTCCTAACTATATATGGTGTATAACCTATGGTTTTTTCAGTGAATTTTCAAGGTTTTGTATATGCTAATTCCTAACTATATATGGTCTATAACCTATGGTTTTTTCAGTGAATTTCATTGGTTTTTTAAAAGCTAATATCTATAGCTGTAAAATGTATTCTTCTTTAAATCCAAAAATATATTTTATATGTTTATTAATAATTTTTTTTTAATATTTTTTTTGTTTCGCTCCCGGTCCGCGAACCGGAAAGCTTTCCGTTAGCTCAAATTGATGCCGCGACCCGGTCCGCGAACCGGTAAGAAATCAACATAGTGACGGTATCGCGTTGCCGCGTAATGCGTCTTATGACGTACTGCGTTAGCGCACCCGGAAGTGCCCCGGGGCGCGGACCGAGGCGCGAAACGCAGCTCCCCGAAAGCGATCCGCGGCGCGTCGCGAAAGCGCAACGTATCGCGTTGCCGCGTAATGCGTCTTGTGACGTACCGCGTTAGCGCACCCGGAAGTGCCCCGGGGCGCGGACCGAGGCGCGAAGCGCAGCGACCCGGAAGCTAACCGGGGCGCGTTCCGCAGCGCGTAACATGAGCGTGAGAGGTCATGTGACTTGTTAATAAAACTTTTCATTGGTTCATTTCACTTTTGGTTTCATAATGATGTAAGGCTAGGTCAGGTGACCTAAAAATAACACTTTTCATTGGTTGAGAAGTATCGTTTTTCCCAAATGATGAAAACCCCTCCTTCTTTCCTCACTCTGACTTTCATCATTGTGAGAGGAAGACCTTTATTACTATATCAGAAATGGCTTCAGTAGTTGCTTCAGCTGGTGCACCACCACCACCACCTCCACCTCCTCATGGGAAGAGAGGACCACCTCCCCAGGTCATGACCAACACTGAGGAGGAAGAGGAAGAAATGGAGGAAGAGGAGGGAGAAGAACCACAGTTCTTAGAAGAGGTGCCCCGGGTTTCCCATAAGAAAGCCAGTTTCATCTGGCAGTTTTATTCGATCCCTCCTGGCCAAAAAAAAGTGAATGCGAGGTATGTCACCTGCCTCATCTGCAAAGAACAATTATCCAGAGGGACGGATAAGAAATATAGTTA
The DNA here is from genome assembly GCF_964261635.1 of Lissotriton helveticus. Lineage (NCBI taxonomy): Eukaryota > Metazoa > Chordata > Amphibia > Caudata > Salamandridae > Lissotriton > Lissotriton helveticus. The sequence goes on from NC_136067.1 coordinate 120,871,962, forward strand.
TGGGAACCATACTATGCACAGGCACATGACCAGGAAGCATCCACTCAATTATAGCCGGGCGGAAATACGGGATTTGCAGGAAAATCCAAGATCAACTCCTGTGGCCAGATCAAGAATATCAATTTCATTGACACCAGCAGAGGCACGGGAAACTGTGCCAAACATACAAGAAAATTTTGGCCACATGATACACACTTGTATGCACTGTTGTGCGTTGTTAGCATGTGGCAATATGAGCATAAATGCTATCAACCTGGCTTATGAACATCATAATTGCCCTAACCGCCCCCAGTAATTTTTTTTTTGCTCCTGTTGAGCCCTTTTCAATGCCTGTTTTTTGTTGTTTCCCCCCCCCAAAAAAACCAAAAAAAATATAAAATCGTTCAAAAAATACAAAAAAAACAAAAAATGTTCAAAAAATAAAAAAAAAATATAAAACAACAAAAATATTTAAAAAAAAGTTCTTTTCAGAACTACCTTCCCTTTCAAAAAAAATTGCTAGAATGTTTAGCACTCTGGCAAGCTCTATTTCTTTTGGTTCGCTTCCCGGTTAGCTTCCCGGTACGCGGACCGGGAGCTAACCCAAAAATTTTTTTTTTTTAAAAAAGAGTAAGTATAAGGAAAGTAAACAGAGAGTGATGTTAAAAGAAAGACAGCTATAGGGAGTAAAGAAGAGATACTGTTTAATAGATCTATTTACCGAAGAAAAGACGGAAGAGGGTATAATTGTGAAAAACAAAATAGATAACGAAGTGAAAGAAAAAAAAAGAGAGTATAACATTAACAAAGAAGAGTTTCTTGGAGAATGTGAGTGAATGTTCAAAATAAGATTAAAACATGAGGAATAACAGAAAAAAAAATAGAAAACAGAAAACAAAAAATAACAGAAAAAGATTAATTGAAACAGCAAAGAAATGTAAGTAACATAGAGCCATATCATCAACATAGGCAATAAAAGTTTTGCAGCTTTTATTGGCAGAAATGTGTCGCTAAAGCTGCTTTTGCGGCAGAAAACTGCCGCTAAAACCACTTTTGCACCAGTTTTCTGCCAATAAAAAGAGCAATAATTTTATTGGCTGTGTTCATAATATGCCCCTTAGTGTGCTTCAACTACACAGAGAAAGCATTATGAACAAATAGTGATACAGTGATCAGTCAAAGACACTAAGAGTAATAGAGACGGAGTGAGTGAACAAGAGTGAGGAACTATGAGAAGAGAGGGACTGACAAAAAGAGTGGAAGGAGTTGAGTAAGTAGGTAATAGAGAAAGGAATGAGGGAAGTAGCAAAGGCAGGAAACTGAGGGTTAAAGAAATGAAGCTGTGGAACTAATAGTAGGTGAATGTGATAGAAATGTAACGAAAAGAGTACAAAACATTTACCTTATAATTGTCGTTAAATTACTCACTTTTTGTTTTTATACTTTCAATCTGTGAAAGAGAGAACACACATTTGAAAAATATTAAAACATGTATTTAAAAATTACAAAAGACAAGGGAAAAGATTGAAGGACAAACAGTTTTTCAACAACTTTGACACTTACAGAAGCTTCTGCTTCTCCAGGCCCCCTACACAGTCCTAAAGATATACATTTTAAACTAACAGTATCTTGATGCAGATGAAGTGAGGCCTATCTTAAAACATGGTGCATCTTTTGCATTGCTGTTGTCTCAGAAAAGTGTCGCAAGACACTAAAATTTTAAATAATTGCTTCAGGATGCCAATAAGATGTCTCCTATCCAGAGGTTTGTTTGAGGTGAGGCCTACTCAGGGTTGCAGATGAAATTTCGAGTTGTTGAAGAGAATAGAGGACATAATATATGTGAAGGTCTACCAATGAAGTGAGTCATGTCCACTGCACTCTTGAACAAAGTCCAAACCTCCTATGTTTCCCTGGACAGACCTAAACTTGATCTGCACAATGTGATTCGTAATGATAGGAAACACAGGTGATGTAAATGAAATACGTGCAATTTATTTTGCTCATTTCACAATCACATCACTTGTGTTTCCTTTGCTTAGGTATCTCATTGTGCAGATGTAGTCTAGCATATGAAAGAATACGCAGAAGCGCAGCACTGCATGCAACAACTTTGACACTTACAGAAGCCTCACCTTCTCCATGCCTTCTACACAGTTCTACATATACATCATAAATGCAAACAGTACAGAATTAATTATACATGTTAAATGGTTTATTTTTGCTGTTCTCAGAATGTATCAAAATTCACTAAAAACAGTGACTTGAAGGTATTCATCATATAACAGCGGGGAAAAAAAAACACAATCAAAATGATTGTGTTTAAAAAACCCATACAACATAACAAATCAGAATTCAGAACTCCTTAAAGTTAACTTACTTTCCATGACGTCAAAGGATGTCCTATGAACAGCTTACACTCTGTTGTGCTGTTATTACTTTCAGCCCGCCACTTTCTGAAAGAAAATCTCCATCGTTTTTAAAAACATGTTACATGCAATAAATGACTTCTTGCTCTCTACCACAAGTTTCCACAAGGCCAAATCTTGTCAGAGCCATTTATAACTCTTGGATTTCTTGTAAGCCAATCCCGTCATTTGGCATTTCTGCAACTTTCAGAATTAAAATGTTGAAGATCATTTTCACAATCCAGGAATAGTAATATCTTCCCCTTCTTGCTCAGTCATGTTCTACATTTCCTATGACACTGATACTGCTTACTATGAAGCAGACTTACACTAACTCTATGACTACTACAATTATTTAATTCTCTACATCACTTTCAATCACAAAGCAATGTAAAACAGTAGACAGCATTGCAGACTTACATTCCCTCTACTCTATGTTTTGATTGGCTGCTTCAATTAGCTTATAAAAAGAAATAGTTTTTCTGAACTCATTCAAAGTGCACTTATTTCTCCATGACGTCCAGTCTTATGGTTAGAAGTTATGTCTCTGAACTACACTTATCCTCAAGGCCAAATTGTGTAGGAGCCATTAGAACTTCTTGAAATTCCACAGAGCACATCCCGAGATTATTTCCCTAAAATTTTGGTTTTAAAAACACCAGGTAAGAGTTTTTAAGGTCATACGGCAATTTTTTTTTGAAAATTAAAACAGAATCGTTGCAGAATGACCAGCCATTTCTAGACTTTAAATAAGCTGTGTAATGTCCTGATGTTATTGAAGGGCCGTCATGATATATAATTGCTGCAGTTACAAAAGTCCTTCCTGATATTGACAACTGCGAAGCTACAAAATTTTTAATTAAAGTTGTCAATTTTGTTCCATCAGGCCTACATCGTTGGAACATTAAAATGACATACTGGCCATATGTTCGTATAAATAATGTGGACATCATTTCAGATTTACATTGGCTACACTCCATGTTGTGATCAGCTGCTTTTACTAGCTTATTAAAGGAGACAGATTTACTGTCTGGCAAAGTTAAATATATAAATCTTTCTGAGTCTACACTAGTAGTACTTGATACCATACAGTTCTCGCAGTCATGCTGCCATTGATAAGAAAGCCCAAACAGCTGATCTACATCTACACCTTCAGCATGCAATACATCAAGCATATACATTAAAAACTCCTGACAATCTTGCTGAATATTTTGAGAGAATTGTGTTTGGCCTGAACATCTGTCTAACAGATTTCGAATTTCAGACACACTTTCTATGTTTGTTCTATCAGTGCTACATTTCTCTAACACAGAATTTAACAAACTGCAAAATCTTTGATCAGAATTGACCACAATCTCTTCTTTTACATTTTCTAGAGAAAACAAAACATTAACCACTACATTAGCATAGCAGTTGACACCAGAACTGTTTTCAAATTGAAAACCAACAACATCTTCAACAGAATCCTTTTTGTTTCTGCTTGTAATTTTAGGTTCATCGACTTTTCGTCTTTTTGCTACAACCTCCCCAGTATTGGTCACATTTCTTCGTTTCCGGCCTACCACACGTTTCTCAAACAAAGGATACTGAGGCAAATGTGGCGCATACTCTCTTCTTAACCTATTGTATTCCTTAACACAATCTAGATCCGCACAAATGTTTGTGACATCACACTCAATCAAGTACAATCCCGATAAAGTTCTAACTCGTGACAATGCCACATATGCCATACCCTCCTTGAACACAGAACTGCCAATATTCACCAATGCACAGTCTACACTTAAACCTTGCGATTTATGGATTGTCACCGCATATGCCAAGCAAACAGGAAACTGCTTACGGCGAACATATAAGTCTTTTACAAGCAAAAATCTAGCAGAGCAACGACCAATTAGCTGTACTTCCTCAATGCCATCAAATTTAATTTTTAAAAATTCAATTCCATCTCTATTTCTGTATTTTACAAAATCAACAACATTACCCATTGATCCATTTACCAGACCTCTTTCAACATGTAAATTCCTTCTTAAAATTATACGGCAGTTCAAGCACACATTCAGAGTCTTTTCAAAACCTGCAGTTTTAGATATACTCTTCTCTAATGAATCCAATTTTGTTTTCAGATTCTCAGACAAAATAATTGTTGATCCCATATGCTCTACTCTGTCAATAGCTTCCAGTTTCACAATCTCTTGCTTTTCTAAATGCAACATTTTGTTGTTGAATTTGGCACATTCTGCAAGAGTTGGCATCAAACATATTCCAGATTTCTTATCAGTAATTTTCTGAAAAATATTCTCAGGCACAACATCTTGTTCTGGATATAAATTTGACAGTAATCGTGCATGTAAAGCTTCTTTCCCATGCTCGGTCACTTTTCCAATTCTAACATCTTGTAGAATAGTCTTGTAAACTTCATCCTTCGCCTGACGCATATTTTCATGCAGTTCAGCATAATTGAAGTTTAACCATATATTGACGTTGCCAATGCTGCCTAGGCACTTCCTGGTATCTTCATGCGTGAGCATTTTGAACACAGGTTGCCCTTTCACTGGTGTCAGCTGCAAAAGATCTCCGAAAACAATGATGTGTTTGCCACCAAATAACACATCATACTCTGTTTTGAGAACTTCTTGCATTCTCAAATGCACAAAGGCAAGCATGACATTGGAAACCATGCTTACTTCGTCAATGATAAGAAGTTTCATTTTCCTCAAGATTCTTGAAACTTCAAAACAAGCATCTCCAGATAGCTTGTGATATTGTAATTTGTTGTCATGCTCCACTGGCAGCATCAGTAAACGATGTAAAGTAATCCTTTTAATGTTATGTGCTGCCAGTCCAGTTGGAGCGGTGACAACACAAGACAGCGATGACTCTGTCCTTTCCTGCAAATAGCATGAAATTGCTTTAATGAGGAAACTTTTTCCAGTTCCCGCTTCTCCACTCACGTACAGTCGGACAGGCTTCAACGACGTACATGAGCACTCTTTCTTGTCATGACTTAATCCATGATCAATTTGCATGGTAACTTCGTCATATATTTTCCTCTGCTCAACGTTGAGTTGTCTTTCCAACTCTTCTAAGTTAACCGCATCCTCCTGAGCATGTGCCATGGCTCTTTCCACTTCATTCATGGCAGTGGCAGCTTCATTTTCGATAACAGGTCCTCCTAGTGGATCCTGACTCAATGAAGCAGAACTCTGACTGTCCTGAGAACTGTCTCTGGCAATCTCGGCTGCAATCGTTGCTTCCTGCTCAATTTCCGCATTCAACATTTCTACATATTTGGGAAAAGCAGGACATTCTATGGTCTCCTTGGCGGCATTGAAAGAGTCTTCGTAACAGAGGAAATCTCCAACCAGTTCCTCTTCTGCACGCCAAGGCTTGAAAAGTTGCAAAAGTGCTAAATAGAAAAACTCCTTTTTTTCAGGAGATTCGCCACTCAATTTTCGATGGTTTACCAAGTGGCATTTTCTTTGCTTGACCAGACATCCCTCACTTCCTATTACAGCATACACTCCTTTCTCAGTATCTTCTTTGATGTTCCTCTTGAATATGTAATTTTGAAGAACCTCATACAGACAAACATTGTCGAGGTGACTGCTTCTATTTGGATAATATGTATCCAACATGTTGGTCTTCAAAATGTCGGTACTGTTTGGCTCCTTTTCCGCCAAATACTCAATTTCCCGCACAGGTTTCAGAACTCGATTACGCGTTGCAGCAAGACCAAGACTCGCCCAAACGATACTCCTGGACTTGGCATAGAGACTTGCTGAAGACAACCGGTCAGAGCATTCGTAAGCTCCAATTTCTCGATGCGACAACATCTTCAGACTGAAACTGTACAACTTCTTGCTGAGGCTCTTTTCATGGGAAATGTCCTCCCACATATCCTTCAATTCTGTCTTCTCTTTTTTGGTGATGTAAGACGTCACATACCGAGCCACACCCATACAGTTATCAGCCACAAACTGTATATCCATGTTAGCATTCCACATGGACAAAATCACCGGGTTGTAGTCGTTGATGTACTTGGACTCTTCGTTCCTCTTCAAATTGTATGTGTTTTTAGGTGATTTCTTCATGACATTATGTCGCAGCGAAGACATCAAACTGTTTACTCTTCCTTTAGAAATCACCGGTCGTGGAAAGCCGAAACGACATTTGGTGTAGAACTTGTCCTTGTTTCGGAATTTACGACGGCAGTACTTTCCACATCGATGGCTTTGGAAACGCAGAACTTTTTCTCTTAGGCTTTTCTTCTCCTTTGCGTTTGGAACAGCACACGTAGAATACTGTTGGATGAAACTCATCACTGAGTCTTCTGGATCCGTTCCAAATTTAGGTGCATCCTTGATCCACAGCAACATATGTATATGAGGAGCACCTCTTGCTTGGTACTCCTTTCTCCAGAAGAAATCCAACACCTCTCCAAGAGGTGGATTCTTCTTATTCATGATGAAAGACATCATAGCTTCAAATCTATGATTGAAGTACCTACATACATTGACTGGATCCAAAGAGCACAGTTCTCCGGGTGTCTTGAATTCGATGTTATCTACGTTAGCATTTGCCTCTCGTAGAAATTCAAGTAAGTCTTCCCAGCCATACTCGGCACAGCTCAGAGTGAGGAACCATGTGGGAGTACCTAAGTTCCTCAGCATACATTTTAAATAACCATGACGACGGTACCAGTACTCATTAGTACCACGCTGACACGCCATGAGATTAATCAGGTGAGAATCCAAAATACTGTCTTGGACATTGACTTTATCCATAAAGTCACTTGCCGAGATGTTTTGCATGTGTATACCACTTTTCAAGATGTGGTTCACTGCATATGACAGTCCAGACAGATCGCTTTCAAACAGGAGATGAAACAAATAAGGAATGCATTGTCGAAACCTAGCATCTCCTGCATACAATCGCAAAGTCCGGTATTCAGAAGCAGGAATTTGATGAGGTCGCTCATCATATCTTCCTCCCTGACCTGTTGGAAAAAGCTGTGGGAAACACCGAGCTTCCAAACTTTCCTCCCAAACACTAATGGGACTCCCTTTGGCTTGTTTCATTTGAAACAACTCAATAGCATTCCCCATGACTTCCTTGGAATGCAAAGGATGAACACTATAATGTTCATATATTTCTTCACTAGTAGAGGGTTCTACTTTCTCAATTTGACCAGCACACAAATCGCTATCCTCTTCCTCACTTACTTCCTCTTCTGCAACATATACATTCTTATAGTATTTATTATTTTTTTTCAAATACAATGTTGCCTTTTTAACTTTCCTAACATCTACTAAATCTTGCCATATTTTCTTATTCTTTGTCGGAACCCCATTAACTAAGATAACCAGAGGTTCCTCTTCCACTTTTTCTACTCCAATTGTGTTAATGTTTTTCTTCAAATCTAGAGGCAAATAAACAACTCTTCCCTTTAATCCTCTCTGTAAATCTGATGGAGGCAATTTCCCTGTCTTTGGCTCCATTCTTACAATAGCCTGAAAGGGATGGATACTTTGAATCAAAATAGATTCATAAGTATTTAAATCCTTCAATTCAGAAGGAATCTCAACCAATTCCAGATTATTATGAACTGCTCTAGCAGGCATCTGGTTTTGATTTAATTTGCAACAACAATAAGTACACACACGTTGATCCAATCCCAAATCAAAACAATTTTCTACCATCAAGTATGTTGCAAAATCCTTCCATTCACTATTATTTTCCCTTTCACTTTTTGCATATAAATCCACTAACTTAGTCTGATTCTTATAATAAGTGCGTCGACAACACACACAAGTGAAATTTGGCCTCTCACTTGATTTGACCTGAAATGTGACAATTTCCCTCTGGAAATTATCTGTACTGGAAACCTGTACACTATCTTCCACATTACCCGCTTCTTCTTGGTCAATTTCAACATTCTCCTCTTTACTTCCAAAGTAACAAAACTCAATTTCTTCACATATATTCTTCACATCTATTTCAGAACCATGCAAAAGAGCAGCGCATAATTGTTTAAGCATAATTGCTGGACTCTTAGCATAATACAACATTCTAACTAATTTCCTCACTTTATTATGATGCACTGCTAGCATCCTGAAATGATGAAAAACACTCTGGCATACTCTCCTGGAAAGACAAGCCAGTGAATGACCATGCAAACCTGTCACTTCTCTCACTCTGCAAGGATCTAATTCTTGCAACAACCTTATTTTCTGCTTCAAACTTTTCTTATTAAATGACCGTACAAAATCACAAAGCAAATTGATGGAATCCTGTCGCACACTACAAATACTACTACACTTCCAGGTGTACACAGGACCCTTAGCACGTCTTCCTAAAACCTCATTACCTAACACCTCTTCTGCCTCTGTTGTCACAAGTTTTTCTTTTTCAACTGGACAACCATCTTTCACTTCATAAGCACGACCACTGGTGTCAACTGCATGCACCAAATCATTATCCTGGAAATAACTCTCCTCATTAAAAAATGCCTCACAGCTTGAACTATGAATCCATTCTCCAGAAAAAACTTCACAAAAATTACTACGATTAACTATTCTCTTCCATCTACTATTTCTTTTGAAATCATAAATTGCCTTGTTTAGCTTCCTAATTCTATTGATTATCAAAATAAATAACTTACGTTTAATTTCAAATGCCTGATCAATAACTTTCTCAACTTTTTTTTTTCTCTTATAAAAAACCACTTTCTGTTGACCTTTCTTAATATTTTTTAACAAATTGCCAATTATCCTGTTGCGGAACATTCGTTTACGAATGTCCCTAAACTGTTGTTTCCTTCTACTATCATGCACAGAGTTATCTCTTGCTCTAGCAGTAACATTTTTGATTGGCCTTTCCTTTCCATTTGAATTGCTTCTCTTTTTATGGACTGAAACATTTTCTGTAGTAATATTTTTTTTACTACACATATTTCTTATGAATGTTTTTGTACTCTTACCCGGTGCTTTCTTCGTGACTTGACAAATCTTTTTGTTAGAGGACTGCTGCTTCTTTTGATTCACCTGCTGTCTTTGACATTTTGCAGCCTTTCTCTCTCTTTCTTTCGTTGGCATGGTGAAATGTTGAAATGATCTGCAGTTGAATCTGTGGTAAAATATATTAAAAAATGTTATTAACCACTATTACCAAACAGTAAATCAATAACAGTGATCAAAAACTTAACACACTACTTGACATTTTAAATAGAAGATTTTTTAGTCCTTGGCAAATTTACAATACAGAAATAGCAGAAAAGAAATGGAATTTATATTCATGTTACCTGTGCTATTTTATATGTGAATCTGATCTAATTTTATGAGCATATTTTAATATTTTATTGAAGACACTACACATAACCTGTTTTTGAAGGTGTCTTTATTTTTAAATTAAACGGTTTACACTTTTACTTTTTATTTATTATAAATTTTAAAAATAAATGTTTATAGTTCCATAGGCTCAAGCAGGTCAGCTTCCCACCCTATGTCATATAATTCGGACAAATCTGCATCCTCATCACGCTCTTCTTCATCCTCAGGATTTAAATCATCCAAGGGATCAACATCCACTGATGTTTCAATTACAAGTTCAATGATGAGGTCAAAATCAACTGATTGTAGATTGTCGCTCATGTTGATGTTGTCTTTATCTTTAAAGAAAGATAACAACAATGAGATGTTGCAGAGTAAGAGACAAATCTCAGAGATTATAATAGTAAAATTGTTTAACAAGAGTAACATTTTGCAGCTATTATTTAGCCATGTCCAGCGATGCTGAGCAGGTGAAGCCTATGTCTAATTTTTCAGTGAACAGGACTCATCTCTTCTTAACCTTGGATAAGCCTCACCAACTCTGTGTCCCCTGCACATACTTAAATGTAAAGGGGCAGATTTATGTTAAATGGCACATCCCCAGGCATGCACCAGTTAACGTGCACCGCTGCTCTGCCACCCATGGTGTGCCGTATTTACAATCAGATAGGAGAAAGCTGCGTCAAAACCCTGCGCCTGCTTTAAGCAGGCATAGGTCTTGACGCAACATTGTGGAGATGGGGCACCCCTGAGCCTTGCTTGAGCTGCATCGCACTTGCGATACAACTCCAGCAATCACTACCTTTACAGCACAGATACGTCACGCATCTGTGCCATTTTTGCCCCATGATGCCCCGCATTGTAAATGCAGCACACCATGGGTGGCGGAACAGCGGCGCAGGATGACTGGCACATCCCTGGTGATGCGCCAGTCATCATAAATCTATCCCTAAGCTTCTTATCTTGTTACAGATGAACCGCCATATGTACCATCAAACTATTTTGCATTTCCTAAATAGCGAATTTTAAGGAATAAATAGCAATTCTTTACCAATCCTAATTTGCAATGAGCAAATTGCTAATTGCAAATTACCCATTCATTTCCATGGGCTAGGAGGCTCATAGGAATGAAGGTACAATTTGCGATTAGCAATTAGCTCATCGCAAATTAGGAATTTTTCCAAGGGTGCAGGGGTGTCTCAAGAACACCCTGCTGCACCCCTGAAAAAGAAATTTGGGGGCATATGGCGCACATACATGCCCTAAGGGCATGTATTGGCGTCATATGGCACCTTTTGTTTTTTAAAAAAAAATGCTTTTTGAAAAGAATTCGCAAATTACCACCAACTAGAAGTTGGTGGTAGTTTCCAAATCCTTAATGTCATTTTTTACATATTTTTAGTTTGATACATTGCATTTAAGGAATCGCAAAATTTGCAAATCCTTCAGTGCAATCGCAAAATAAGGAATAGCAAATTTTGCTATTCCTTATTTTGCATCAAACTTGTTTGATACATACCATTTGTCTAATTAGCATTCGCAAAGGCTGAAATTTGCAGAATTTTGATCTTTGCGAATGGTAATTAGCTTGATACATATGACCCCAAGTTGGCCTGTCTTGCAACATGGTGCATCTTTTGCATCACTGCTGCATCGGTTTCATGTGGCACGTTTTTTTTACAACATGACACATCTGCCTAAATGCATCAATTTGTAATTTTCTCGCCTCATAGCAAATCTTTTGCACTGCCACTGCATCATAAAAGTGACGCACAGTGGCGCAAAAGAGACATACACCTATCATAAATCTGTCTCTACCATTTTAAATGATTAATCCAGGATGACGATAAGGTGTGGCCTATCCAGAGGTTTGTTTATGGTGAGGCCTACTCACGATTGCAGATTAAAGTTACGCTTGATAAAGAATACAGAGGAGATAATACATGTAAAGGCCTACCAATGAAGTAAGTAATGTCCACTTTATTGCGCCAGTCATCATAAATGTATCCCTAAGCTTCTTATCTTGTTACAGATGAACCGCCATATGTACCATCAAACTATTTTACATTTCCTAAATAGCGAATTTTAAGGAATAAATAGCAATTCTTTACCATTCCTAATTTGCAATGAGCAAATTGCTAATTGCAAATTACCCATTCATTTCCAAGGGCTAGGAGGCTCATAGGAATGAAGGTTTAATTTGCGATTAGCAATTAGCTCATCACAATTTAGGAATTTTTCCAAGGGTGCAGGGGTGTCTCAAGAACACCCTGCTGCACCCCTGAAAAAGAAATTTGGGGTCATATGGCACCTTTTGTTTTTTAGAAAAAAAGCTTTTTGAAAAGAATTCACAAATTACCACCAACTAGAAGTTGGTGGTAGTTTCCAAATCCTTAATGTCATTTTTTACATATTTTTTGTTTGATACATTGCATTTAAGTAATCGCAAAATTTGCAAATCCTTCAGTGCAATCGCAAAATAAGGAATAGCAAATTTTGCTATTCCTTATTTTGCATCAAACTTGTTTGATACATACCATTTGTCTAATTAGCATTCGCACAGGCCGAAATTCGCAGAATTTTCCGCTATATGTATCAACAAACCATTTTGCATTTCCTAAATAGCGAATTTTAAGGAATCGCTATTTAGGAAATGCAAAACGGTATGTATGTACAAAATCGCTTTCCAATAGCGATTCCTTAGCATTCCTTAATTTGAGATTAGCAAATTGTCAATCGCAAATTACCCCTTCATTTCCATGGGCCAGGAGGCCCATAGGAATGAAAGTGCAATTTGCAATTAGCACTTTGCTGATCGCAAATTAGGGATGTTTCCAAGGGTGCAGGGGTGTCTCAAGAACACCCTGCTGCACCCCTGAAAAAGACATTTGGGGGCATATGGCGCACATACATGCCCTAAGGGCATGTATGGGCGTCATATGGCACCTTTGGTTTTTATCAAAAAAGATTTTTGATAAGAATTCGCAAATTACCACCAACTAGAAGTTGGTGGTAATTTGCTACTCCTTAATGGCATTTTTTGCATTTTATTTGTTTGATACATTGCATTTAAGGAATCGCAAAATTTGCAATTCCTTAAGTGCAATCGCAAAATAAGGATTAGCAAATTTTGCTAATCCTTATTTTGCATCAAACTTGTTTGATACATTCCATTTGTCTATTTAGCATTCGCAAAGGCCGAAATTCGCAGAATTTCGGCCTTTGCGAATGCTAAATAGCTTGATACATATGGCCCCAAGTGAGGCCTGTCTTGCAACATGGTGCATCTTTTGCATCACTGCTGCATCGGTTTCATGTGGTACGTTTTTTTTACACCATGACATATCTGCCTAAATGCATCAATTTGTAATTTTGTCGCCTCATAGCAAATCTTTTGCACCGCCGCTGCATCATAAAAGTGACGCACAGTGGCGCAAAAGAGGCATACACCTATCATAAATCTGTCCCTAGCATTTTAAATGATTAATCCAGGATGACGATAAGGTGTGGCCTATCCAGAGGTTTGTTTAAGGTGAGGCCTACTCAGGATTGCAGATTAAAGTTACGCTTGATGAAGAATACAGAGGAGATAATACATGTAAAGGCCTACCAATGAAGTAAGTTATGTCCACTTTATTTCGCCAGTCATCATAAATGTATCCCTAAGCTTCTTATCTTGTTACAGATGAACCACCATATGTACCATCAAACTATTTTGCATTTCCTAAATAGCGAATTTTAAGGAATAAATAGCAATTCTTTACCATTCCTAATTTGCAATGAGCAAATTGCTAATTGCAAATTACCCATTCATTTCCATGGGCTAGGAGGCTCATAGGAATGAAGGTGCAATTTGCGATTAGCAATTAGCTCATTGCAAATTAGGAATTTTTTCAAGGGTGCAGGGGTATCTCAAGAACACCCTGCTGCACCCCTGAAAAAGAAATTTGGGGGCATATGGCGCACATACATGCCCTAAGGACATGTATTGGCGTCATATGGCACCTTTTGTTTTTTGGAAAAAAATGCTTTTTGAAAAGAATTCGGAAATTACCACAAACTAGAAGTTGGTGGTAGTTTCCAAATCCTTAATGTTATTTTTTACATATTTTTTGTTTGATACATTGCATTTAAGGAATCGCAAAATTTGCAAATCCTTCAGTGCAATCGCAAAATAAAGAATAGCAAATTTTGAATTAAGGACATTTTAAGTCATTTCCACATGTGCAGTGTTTTCAAATTATGATTTGAAAATCGTTTTTGGGGAAAAGGAATGGTTTGCAAAATTATGACAAGGACATAATGGTGTATGCTTCTCTATAAGGCATTTCACTGTCTCTGATGTCATTTTTCCCATATTACATTATAAGACCTTTCCCCATGGAGCACATTCCTTGTAAATATGCTCCCACCTGTGCATGGTGAATTTAGATTTTGACTGTTTGAGTCACATAGCCATGTTAAAAGTGACCCAAAAAAATTGCAAACGCTTTAAAAAAACACATTCATGTGTCTTAAGGACATTTTAAGTCATTTCCCCGTGGACAGTGTTTTGTAAGTGGCGCAAAAGAGGCATACACCTATCATAAATCTGTCCCTAGCATTTTAAATGATTAATTCATGATGACGATAAGGTGTGGCCTATCCAGAGGTTTGTTTAAGGTGAGGCCTACTTAGGATTGCAGATTAAAGTTACGCTTGATGAAGAATACAGAGGAGATAATACATGTAAAGGCCTACCAATGAAGTAAGTGATGTGCACTTTATTTCGCCAGTCATCATAAATGTATCCCTAAGCTTCTTATCTTGTTACAGATGAACCACCATATGTACCATCAAACTATTTTACATTTCCTAAATAGCGAATTTTAAGGAATAAATAGCAATTCTTTACCATTCCTAATTTGCAATGAGCAAATTGCTAATTGCAAATTACCCATTCATTTCCATGGGCTAGGAGGCTCATAGGAATGAAGGTGCAATTTGCGATTAGCAATTAGCTCATCGCAAATTAGGAATTTTTTCAAGGGTGCAGGGGTATCTCAAGAACACCCTGCTGCACCCCTGAAAAAGAAATTTGGGGGCATATGGCGCACATACATGCCCTAAGGACATGTATTGGCGTCATATGGCACCTTTTGTTTTTTGGAAAAAAATGCTTTTTGAAAAGAATTCGGAAATTACCACAAACTAGAAGTTGGTGGTAGTTTCCAAATCCTTAATGTTATTTTTTACATATTTTTTGTTTGATACATTGCATTTAAGGAATCGCAAAATTTGCAAATCCTTCAGTGCAATCGCAAAATAAAGAATAGCAAATTTTGAATTAAGGACATTTTAAGTCATTTCCACATGTGCAGTGTTTTCAAATTATGATTTGAAAATCGTTTTTGGGGAAAAGGAATGGTTTGCAAAATTATGACAAGGACATAATGGTGTATGCTTCTCTATAAGGCATTTCACTGTCTCTGATGTCATTTTTCCCATATTACATTATAAGACCTTTCCCCATGGAGCACATTCCTTGTAAATATGCTCCCACCTGTGCATGGTGAATTTAGATTTTGACTGTTTGAGTCACATAGCCATGTTAAAAGTGACCCAAAAAAATTGCAAACGCTTTAAAAAAACACATTCATGTGTCTTAAGGACATTTTAAGTCATTTCCCCGTGGACAGTGTTTTGTAAGTGGCGCAAAAGAGGCATACACCTATCATAAATCTGTCCCTAGCATTTTAAATGATTAATTCATGATGACGATAAGGTGTGGCCTATCCAGAGGTTTGTTTAAGGTGAGGCCTACTCAGGATTGCAGATTAAAGTTACGCTTGATGAAGAATACAGAGGACATAATACATGTAAAGCTCTACCAATGAAGTAAGTAATGTCCACTTCATTGCGCCAGTCATCATAAATGTATCCCTAAGCTTCTTATCTTGTTAGACATCAACCGCCATATGTACCATCAAACTATTTTGCATTTCCTAAATAGCGAATTTTAAGGAATAAATAGCGATTCTTTACCATTCCAAATTTGCGATGAGCAAATTGCTAATTGCAAATTACCCATTCATTTCCATGGGCCAGGATACCCATATGAATGAAGGTGCAATTTGCGATTAGCAATTAGCTCATCGCAAATTAGGAATTTTTCCAAAGGTGCAGGGGTGTCTCAAGAACACCCTGCTGCACCCCTGAAAAAGAAATTTGGGGGCATATGGCGCACATAAATTTTAACAACATTCCTTTACCTCAAAAACGATTTTCAATTCATAATTTGAAAACACTGCCCACAGGGAAATTACTTAAAATGTCCTTAAGACACATGAAAGTGTTTTTTGATTGCCTTTCCAGCATGGTTGGGTCACTTTTAACATGGCTATGTAACACAAACATTTAAAATCTAAATTTGCCATGCACAGGTGGGAGCATATTTACAAGCAATTTGCGCCACAGAGAAAGGTCTTACATTAAAATGGGAAAAATAACATCAGGGACAGTCAATTGCCTTATAAAGAAGCATACACCATTATGTCCTTGTCATAAATTTAAAAACAATTCCTTTTCCCCAAAAACGATTTTCAAATCATAATTTCAAAACACTGCACATGGGAAAATTACTTAAAATGTCCTTAAGACACATAAAAGCGTTTTTTAATTGCCTTTGCAGCATGTTTGTATCACTTTTAACATGGCTATGTAACACAAACATTCAAAATCTAAATTTTCCATGCACAGGTGGGAGCATATTTACAAGCAATTTGCGCCACATAATTCATAATTTTCTCCTTAAAGCACACTATTCTCTATCTAAATTAAAGAAAGATTTTCTCACCTTAGCAAATACTTTGAGTTTGAAAACAGTCTCAGAAACACACCAATTTGTCTTCAGCAGAGCAAAAGGTATGCACTCCAGAGTCTGCAGCTATCAAAAGCACAGAAATGCTGTAATTCTTCACACATATCTCTCATGTCACCCAATCAAAACTCTTCCCTCACTTTTTTTCAAATGAAAACCCTTCCCCCCTCTGCCATTTCATGCCTTTTTTGCATGGCAACCACCTCTTGGAAGACGTCTGGTGTTTGCAAGTTCACACAATAATGTTGCAATTGAACTCTGAACTCTCAGTGCACCTGCATATCCAGTGCATTCTTTCATTTAATGATTTTTTATTGACCATTCAAAATACATCTTTCAAATAACTCATCCATGCACCCTAACTTTCTGTTTTCAGCAATCAAAATCCACCAATCACTGTTACTGCTTCATGAACACAGAAACTCCACAGTTTTTTTCATTTTAAACTCTCATTTTTTCAACTGCCATTTCATTGCCACACTTCATCTGACTGCAGGAGAACCTTCTCTCACCATGTTTTCTGTCTGGATTGTTGGACATAGTTATATCCACTGGGCTCACAGGTATGCTGAGAACAGAAAATTACCTAACCTCAATTTACAAGATGTGGAAATTAAGTGGTTTGGCCACAGAGGATTAAAATGTCACCAATTGATACCATTGGTGAAAACCTTTATGCATTTGCCCAAACCTGACCTGTTAATTGTGCACTGTGGAGGTAATGATTTGGGCACTTTGACTGGGGTAGGTCTGGAAATGCTTTTAAAGGACACCTTTGAGCAATTAATGGCACTTTTTCCTCAGACTGCCTTGGTATATTCAAATATATGCCAAAGACAGAAATGGAGGTGGTCAAACCAATTTTGTCCACAAATTGAGAAGTCGAGGAAGCATGTAAACAAATCTGTTTCAGCTTACATGAGAGACCATGGAATGGGCTCCATGTACAACAATAACTTGCGTTACTACATGCAAGATATCTACAGAGGAGATGGAGTTCACTTCTCAGATGAGGGCAACAGAATTTTCACTCTGAATTTAAGACTGTGCATTGGTACCTACTTATAAGTACCTAAATGTACCATAAACCCAAAAGCTCTTCTCAGAGCTACCCTACATCTGATCACTCACAATTATTATTTTACTCTAACTTTTTTCACTAATTTTCAACAAAGTACGCTCCCCGGGGCGCTACCCGGTACGCGAACCGGGAGCTAACCTCGCGAATTTTTTTTTAAAAATGGTTTTTTTCGCACATATAAGCCTCCTCAGCCACCCTCACAAAACCTAGGGGGTCAAGATAAGTCTACCGTGCCCCCTTCTACCCATTCTGAACATTATTTGCCCTCCATTTTGTATCTTAATTCGACCGAAACACAAAATGGTGGACTCCCGTAACGCTTAAGGTTCGCGAACCGGGGCGCTCAACGGTTCGCGTACCGGGTCGCTCCCTGGGAAGCGCACCATCAAAAAAGGTGGGAAAGTAGTTTACAGAAAAGCCACTGGAGACAATTTCACCAAATATAGATTAGCTCATACTACATACCAATCCCTACCATTTTCACAAATTTGATTGGAATTCCATTTAGCCATTTAGCCTGTAGACCTCTCTAAATACCCTGAGGTAAATTACTTCTCAAAACACATCTGAAGTGTTGGAATTGACAACCAATTAAAATGTTACTTTCATTTTCTACTTTTTTTACCTGACATTTGATTGGTTATGTACCTGAATATATATAAAAGAAGAGAATGAAACACAGCCATTTTGACTACTACTTCCTGGTGTACATTTCAATTGGATTTTCACTAATCACTTCAACTTCTTTCTAAAGGTAAGTTGTTATTTTAAAAACTGAACTATATTGTGCACTATCAGTTAATATGGTAAACTTTTTCTGATAGTTATATACTATCCCTCTGTAGTAGTTATAGATTTAGATAGACTTCTCTGTTATAGTTATGGATGGAGTTAGGCTTCTCTTTTATAATTATGAATTTACTTACGTTAAATCACATACACTTTTTTATATTTCTACTTCCACTCTGATACTATACACTGCCCAAAGATAAATTCTCTGTTAAAAAATGCCTATCTAAAATTAATCCCAACAGTGCCCTATCTCTACTAATATATATTTTTTTTATCCAAATTTCAGGCAACATGGAAGGCGAACAGAAAGTTTCATTTCAAATTGTCCTGCAACAGAGCAGCCAAGAATTAATTGATCCAAATTATATAGAATTTATGGATGAAACTTGGGACCAAGAACTACTGCAATGTGTGCAAGCAGTGGATGACCTCCTTCAAAATGAGGACATTTTACACCCTCATAGATTACAAGCTATGTTCAATGAAAATGACGACATTTCAGACAGTGAAATGTTAGAAATGTTATTAAATTTTGAAACACAATCACAATAATAAATAATTGCTTGAAAAATAAAAAAAAATAAAAAATAATCAACAAAACCAACAATCAATTAACATACAGTATTTGAAAAGTCTATCATTCTTTTTTCATTGCAGTACGCTGCCCAGAACGCTTCCCGGTTTGCGGACCGGGCGCTACCCACGCAAAAAAACAAACATTTTTTTTTTTTTTTTGCCCCGCGGGGCCCTTTTAAAACCTCCACATTAAACCTAGGGGGTCAGGGAGGATCTAGTATGCCCCCTTATGGTTATTTCCCCCTTTGTTTTGGCCTCCTCTTGTCTCTCAATCCTACCGAGAGACAAGATGGCGGCCGCTCCGGACTGTTTAGAATGTTGACAGACACCGGAGAACCAATCAGCTTCGCTACGCGAAGTTCCGGTACGCGTAAGGTCCGCGAACCGGGGCGCTGCCCGGTCCGCTGTTACAGATATATATCTTTTTTTAAACGTTAATTTCTCAAAATCCACTGGAGCACATATATTGAGACCTACAAAAGGCACATCGGGCTACCAGTCCCTACAATTTTGCCAAGTTTCGTGCAAATCCATTCAGCCGTTGAGGCTAAAAGTGAGGCCAACCGCCCTATGGAAAACTCAATGTTAAAAACACGTTTTGGGACCCCCCCTTTTTTCTCAACCCCCCCTGGACGAACCCCCCCCAAATTTCCAGGGGCTGCTCAGAAACAAAATGTTCCATTTTCCAGAAAATTTCAGCCAATTCCGTCCACAAACGCCAAAGTTATTAGACATAGAATTTTCAAAAATCCCATAGGGAAAAAATCCTAACTATATATACCTACTGGCGGTCGCCAGTAGGTATATATAGTTAGGATTTTTTCCCAATGGGATTTTTGAAAATTCTATGTCTAATAACTTTGGTTTTTGTGGACGGAATTGGCTGAAATGTTCTGGAAAATGGAACATTTTGTTTCTGAGCAGCCCCTGAAAATTTGGGGGGGGTTTGTCCAGGGGGGGCCGAGAAAAAAGGGGGGTCCCAAAACGTGTTTTTAACATTGAGTTTTCCATAGGGCGGTTAGCCTCACTTTTAGCCCGAACGGCTGAATGGATTTGCACGATACTTGGCTAAATTGTAGGGACTGGTAGCCCGATGTGCCTTTTGTAGGTCTCAATATATGTGCTGCAGTGGATTTTGAGAAATTAACGTTCAAAAAAAGATATATATCTGTAAGCGCGGACCGGGCAGCGCCCCGGTTCGCGGACCTTAAGCGTACCGGAACTTCGCGTAGCGAAGCTGATTGGCTCTCCGGTGTCTGTCAACATTCTAAACAGTCCGGAGCGGCCGCCATCTTGTCTCTCGGTAGGATCGAGAGACAAGAGGAGGCCAAAACAAAGGGGGAAATAACTATAAGGGGGCATAGTAGATCCTCGCTGACCCCCTAGGTTTAATGTGGAGGTTTTAAAGGGGCCTTGCGGGGCAAAAAAAAATAAAAAATTTTTTTGTTTTTTTTCGTGGTTAGCGCCTGGTCCGCAAACCGGGAAGCGTTCTGGGGAGCGTACTACAATGAAAAATGAATGATAGTCTTTTCAAATGCTGTATGTTAATTGATTGTTGGATTTTTTGATTATTTTTTATTTCCTTTATCTTCCCAGGGAGCGACCCGGTACGCGAACCGTTGAGCGCCTCGGTTCGCGGACCTTAAGCGTTCCGGGAGTCCACCATTTTGTGTTTCGGTCGAATTAAGATACAAGATGGAGGGCAAATAATGTTCGGAATGGGTAGAAGGGGGCACGGTAGAGTTATCTTGACCCCCTAGGTTTTCTGAGGGTGGCTGAGGAGGTTTATATGTGCGAAAAAAAACATTTTTTTTAAAACATTTCGCGAGGTTAGCTCCCGGTACGCGTACCGGGTAGCGCCCCAGGGAGCGTACTTTGTTGAAAATTAGTGAAAAAAGTTAGAGTAAAATAATAATTGTGAGTGATTAGATGTAGGGTAGCTCTGAGAAGAGCTTTTGGGTTTATTATTATTATTTATTTAATTATTATTTATTTATTTAAAATATTTATAAAGCGCGGCTGTCACCTGGCAGGTATCCTGGCGCTGGTAGCTACTCCTGGGAGTTTATTGCCGGGGGGGGGGAATGACTGTGGCTGGCCGGTCTATTAAAGGGGTGAAGGAAAGAGCCATGTTTTGATTCGTTTCCTGAAGGGGAGGAGATGGGGGATTTGGCGGATATCGACAGGCAAACTGTTCCACAGCTTGGCTGCAGCTACTCTGAACGATCTTCCCCCCGTCCTGGCCTTCTTACATCTGGGCACTCTCACAAGGCAGGCAGTTGTGGACCTGAGTGTTCTGGTGGGGGTGTACCAAGAGAACAGACGTTGAAGAGGTCTGGGTCCTGCACCGTGTAGTGCCTTAAAGACCAGGCAGAGGGCCTTGAAGGCAACGCGTTGCTTCAAGGGCAGCCAGTGCAGTTCGGCCAGTGCAGCGGTGGCCGAGGATCTCCTGGTCCATTATGGTACATTTAGGTACTTATAAGTAGGTACCAATGCACATTCTTAAATTCAGAGTGAAAACTCTGTTGCCCTCATCTGAGAAGTGAACTCCATCTCCTCTGTAGATATCTTGCATGTAGTAACGCAAGTTATTGTTGTACAGGGAGCCCATTCCATGGTCTCTCATGTAAGCTGAAACAGATTTGTTTACATGCTTCCTCGACTTCTCAATTTGTGGACAAAATTGGTTTGACCACCTCCATTTCTGTCTTTGGCATATATTTGAATATACCAAGGCAGTCTGAGGAAAAAGTGCCATTAATTGCTCAAAGGTGTCCTTTAAAAGCATTTCCAGACCTACACCAGTCAAAGTGCTCAAGTCATTACCTCCACAGTGCACAATTAACAGGTCAGGTTTTGGCAAATGCATTAAGGTTTTCACCAATGGTATCAATTGGTGACATTTTAATCCTCTGTGGCCAAACCACTTAATTTCCACATCTTGTAAATTGAGGTTAGGTAAATTCCTGCTTTCAACGTACCTTTGAGCCCAGTGAATATAACTATGACCAACAATCCAGACAGAAAACATGGTGAGAGAAGGTTCTCCTGCAGTCAGATGAAGTGTGGCAATGAAATGGCAGTTGAAAAAATGAGAGTGTAAAATGAAAAAAAAAATGTGGAGTTTCTGTGTTCATGAAGCAGTAACAGTGATTGGTGGATTTTGATTGATGAAAACAGAAAGTTAGGGTGCACAGATGTGTTCTTTGAAAGATGTATTTTGAGTGGTCAATAAAAAATCATTAAATGAAAGAATGCACTGGATATGCAGGTGCAATGAGAGTTCAGAGTTCAATTGCAACATTGTTGTGTGAACTTGCAAACACCAGAGTTTTTCCAAGAGGTGGTTGCTATGGAAAATAGGCAGAAAGGGCAGAGGGGGAAGGGTTTTCATTTGAAAAAAAGTGAGGGAAGAGTTTTGATTGGGTGACATGAGAAATATGTGTGAAGAATTACAGCATTTCTGTGCTTTTGATAGCTGCAGACTGTGGAGTGCATACCTTTTGCTCTGCTGAAGACAAATTGGTGTGTTTCTTAGACTGTTTTCAAACTCAAAGTATTTGCTAAGGTGAGAAAATATTTCTTTAATTTAGATAGAGAATAGTGTGCTTTAAGGAGAAAATTATGATTTATGTGGCGCAAATTGCTTGTAAATATGCTCTCACATGTGTATGGAAAATTTTGATTTTGAATGTTTGTGTTACATAGCCATGTTAAAAGTGACCCAACCATGCTGGAAAGCCAATCAAAAAATGCTTTCATGTGTTTTAATGACATTTTAAGTCATTTTCCCATGTGCAGTGTTTAGAAATTATGATTTGAAAATCGTTTTTGGGGAAAAGGAATTGTTTTTAAATTCATGACAAGGACATAATGGTGTATGCTTCTTTATAAGGCAATTGACTGTCCCTGATGTTATTTTTCTCATTTTAGTGTAAGACCTTTCTCTGTGGCGCAAATTGCTTGTAAATATGCTTCCACATGTGCATGGAAAATTTAGATTTTGAATGTTTGTGTTACATAGCCATGTTAAAAGTGACCCAACCATGCTCGAAAGGCAATCAAAAAACGCTTTCATGTGTTTTAATGACATTTTAAGTCATTTTCTCATGTGCAGTGTTTTGAAATTATGATTTGAAAATCGTTTTTGGGGAAAAGGAATTGTTTTTAAATTCATGACAAGGACATAATGGTGTATGGTTCTTTATAAGGCAATTGACTGTCCCTGATGTTATTTTTCTCATTTTAGTGTAAGACATTTCTCTGTGGCGCAAATTGCTTGTAAATATGCTCCCACATGTGCATGGAAAATTTTGATTTTGAATGTTTGTGTTACATAGCCATGTTAAAAGTGACCCTACCATGCAGGAAAGCCAATCTAAAAACGCTTTTATGTGTCTTAAGGACAATTTAAGTAATTTTCCCATGTGTAGTGTTTTGAAGTTATGATTTGAATATCGTTGTTGAGGTAAAGGAATGTTGTTAAAATGTATGTGCGCCATATGCCCCCAAATTTCTTTTTTAGGGTTGCAGCAGGGTGTTCTTGAGACATCCCTGCACCTTTGGAATAAATTCCTAATTTGTGATGAGCAAATTGTTAATCGCAAATTGCACCTTCATTTATATGAGCCTCCTAGCCCATGGAAATGAATGGGTAAAATAGCAATTAGCAATTTTCTCATCGCAAATTAGGAATGGTAAAGAATCGCTAATTATTCCTTAAAATTTGCTTTTTTGGAAATGCAAAATAGTTATATGATACATATGGCGGTTGATGTCTAACAAGATAAGAAGCTTATGGATTCATTTATGGTGACTGGCGCAATGAAGTAGACATCACTTACTTCATTGGTAGAGCTTTACATGTATTATCTCCTCTGTATTCTTCATCAAGCGTAACTTTAATCTGCAATCCTGAGTAGGCCTCACTTTAAA
Source organism: Lissotriton helveticus (assembly GCF_964261635.1). Lineage (NCBI taxonomy): Eukaryota > Metazoa > Chordata > Amphibia > Caudata > Salamandridae > Lissotriton > Lissotriton helveticus. The sequence goes on from NC_136067.1 coordinate 120,895,920, forward strand.
CAAACCTCTGGATAGGCTACATCTTATTTTTATCCTGTATTAATCATTTAAAATGCTAGGGACAGATTTATGATAGGTGTATACCTCTTTTGCGCCACTTAGAAAACATTGTCCATGGGGAAATGACTTAAAATGTCCTTAAGACACATGAATGTGTTATTTTAAAACGTTTGCAATTTTTTTGGGTCACTTTCAACATGGCTATGTGACTGAAACAGTCAAAATCTAAATTCGCAATGCACAGGTGGGAGCATATTTACAAGGAATGTGCTCCATGGGGAAAGGTCTTATAATGTAATATGGGAAAAATGACATCAGAGACACTGAAATGCCTTATAGAGAAGCATACACCATTATGTCCTTGTCATAAATTTGCAAACCATTACTTTTCCCCAAAAACGATTTTCAAATTATATTTTGAAAACACTGCACATGTGGAAATGACTTAAAATGTCAATAATTCAAAATTTGCGATTCAAAAACCATAGGTTATAGACCATATATAGTTAGGAATTAGCATTTACAAAACCTTGAAAATTCACTGAAAAAACCATAGGTTATAGACCATATATAGTTAGGAATTAGCATTTAAAAAACCTTATTTTACTCACACAAAACCATTGAAATTCCATATATAGTTAGTTGCACTAACTATATATCGCGCACCCGCAATCCACTGCTGATGATGTCACATATTACATCATTCATGACATGGTCAGTGACATCACTGATGACATCACTGATGACATCTCAAATGACATCACTGATGACATCACTGATGACATCTCATTTGACATCAATGACCACATCACTGATGATATCATTCATGTGACAATACAATGCATCTCCTCACATTTTAATATAACCTCTGTTTCACCCAGTGTTAAATACAGAGTATAATTTTGGAAACCATTGACACACCAATACTAGTTACTACATATGTACTCACTGATTCCTACGTCTACACACACATTCACTCATTCACCCATACAATCATTCATACATACAATCACTCATCTTTACAACACTATCATATGCACTCATACACCTATACAGACACTCACACTCTGCCACTCATCCATGGAGTTACTCACACACCTAGTCAGTCCTGTAAAGAATCAATCACACTTCCATTTTCTTGTCTATACAGTTAAACATAGAGCACCTTACATTTTCAAACATATACTAACACATACTTACCTTGTTATACAATCATTGATATAAGTACACATTGATCTGCACAGAGTCACACACCTCCCAGCCAGCCACACACACACTCAGTCTCCCATACAAATACTTGGACAATCAATCAGTAACCCATATAGTTAATCATATAGCTACTGATCAACACATGCAGCAGTTTACAGAACAACAGACATAATGATGCACAAATTAAGACACTTTAGTCACTAACCCATGCACTCAGTGAGACACATTTAATCACTCACTCATACATTCAGTCATGCACCTACTAAATCCTTTGTCCAGACACTTATACTTCCACTCATTCTTCAATATGTAAGACACATTTTAACTTTACAGAAACATACAGTCACTGGATGTTGTCATCAGTGATGTCATCAGTGATGTCATTTGAGATGTCATCAGTGATGTCATCAGTGATGTCACTGACCATGTCATGAATGATGTAATATGTGACATCATCAGCAGTGGATTGCGGGTGCGCGATATATAGTTAGTGCAACTAACTATATATGGAATTTCAATGGTTTTGTGTGAGTAAAATAAGGTTTTTTAAATGCTAATTCCTAACTATATATGGTCTATAACCTATGGTTTTTTCAGTGAATATATATATATATATATATATATATATATATCCACTCAATCCTCTCACTCGACGAAGGGACGACAAGCCACACCAGCCAGGTACGATCAAATTTTCTTTACTGGGCACAAAAACAGACGCGTTTTGAGCTCACGGGCTCTTGGTCACATGACCACCACGGACATTTTACAATTGATATAGATAACAAAAGGATAACAAAGGAAGAGAGAGTCTGTGTTCAATTTCACACAGGGTTCCCAAATTTGCCATTTCGTTTAAAATAGAAAAAAGCATTTGATTTTAATTGTAAGGCACATTTCCAAGGTGTATGGTGTATTTTAGCAGAAAGGTATATGATGAATTTACATTCTATTTACAAAAAATAATGGGTATATATATATATTTAAATAGTACCTAATCCTAGATACAAGGGTTACTCGGACTATCCAGGACCCGAATGGATGGTGTTTATTAGGACAAGTTGGTTCTCGCCGATTAGATACTATTTCATATGTTGTCTTTCAGAGCTCGACTCGAACTGCCGCATTCTGAAGCCCCAGGTGTCCGGCATCATGACTATCACTTTCAACTCAGTGATAGTGATGATGCCGGACACCTGGGGCTTCAGAATGCAGCAGTCCCAATATACCTGCAAATCCATTCAAATAAAAAGTGGGATCCTTGGATGGAGATTAACTTTCGCGCAGTAGTTAAAGAAAAGTTGTTGAAAAACAGGATCATCCTGAAACATGTTGTGCAATGGATTATTTTGTTCCCCCTGCCCCAGCTACGAGTATATAAATGAACATTTTAAATCACCACAACGCGTGAAGAAAGATGAGACTGGTTTATTAAGCCCAGTACAAACAACTGCTGCTGTCCTCCTCCTTTAGCAACTGCCTGCCCTCTTCCCCTGGAACCGACAATCTAGAATCCAGTGGAGATAGCAACCAGATGCTAGGACAGTTGCTAGGATACAACATATCTCCCTTTCCTAATAATAAAAATTCAAAAAACATTGCGACCCGCACATATATATATATATATATATATATATATATATATATATATATATATATATATATATATACAATTCATGGATGCACATGAGGCACCATGTTATACCACATTCAAGGCACACAAAAACCTTGTGAACTTGTTATCTTATAAATGTCTGCGCTATAATGCTATAATGACATAGAAATTGGAAAGTCATTAATACATATTGTGGTGAGAGAAAAACATGTAACAACTCTAAATAGCAATGTCCCGAAGCCATAGCATCTACACTATCATGCACATACATAGTGCCGAATTACAACTTGGGCAATCTTCATCTGGGACCACCACGGTCCTAGGAAGACCACCAAGGCCATGGTGAGCCCACCTGCTGGATTTCGAGTATAATCCTGGGAGAGCGGGCAGTGCTGAAGTGGTCTCACGGTGATGGTATTTTAGGCTCATAGGAGAGCCTATACAGCATACTGCCGCAGTGACAGCACCAAATGATCATCTGTACATGGTGTGGGATGCACCATGTTGTGCATTGCACACAGTGCAAGCACAAACATGTACTTATGTGGGGGCACATCATGTGCACCCTGCACCCACCCACCCATTGGAAATTAGTCCATTAGACCTGTTGGTGGCACCCTCCTTGCCCTTCCACCAGATTTTTTTAGGTTCAACAAATCTTTATTGTACAATAAAGCATTATGTACAAAACAATGCAAATTATCAGTTAGCAGTGCACTCTGGATTCGTACATATAGTGTCAATGGTGTACTTTCCCCTTCCATCCCAAACCAATCTTCCCCCTACAACTACCACCCCCCTGAAACCCCCAAAAATTGCAGCCAAAAAACAGACAAGGTCTACCAAGCCAACCATAAATGAGTTCAAAGTGCGAAAGTCCACTCGCCAAGCGAGTCAATGTCTCCGGAGCTTTAGCAAATGATCACTTCGGGTCAATAGAATTGCCCCAACGCCCCCAGCCCTTATACAGCCTCAACCCACATTAAAGAACTGAAACACTAACATTCCCTACACCTTCTCATAATAATAATAATAATACTGTATTTTCTATAGCGCGAACAGCTACCTCAACTAGGAGGTGTCCCGGCGCTGTGAGAGCAAAACAAAACCAGACTGCCCGGTAAGCGAGCAAAGTTAATGATCCAGTGAAAATAACCAAAACTTGAGCTGTTTCCTAAAGCTCTGTTCTGACGGGGCCCTTTGCAAATCAAGTGGTAGGGTGTTCCACAGTCGAGCCGTGTTAGCTGAAAAAGTCCGACCGCCCAGTCTTGCCCTTTTGACTCGTGGCACACTCAGTATACTCATACCAATTCACATCCCCTGCAAGGTCCCCTCAACAGCCTCAACATTTTCATCACCCGTGTGCTGGTTCAATAAATAAGTCGTCAGGGGTCCCCAAATATCCCTAGGGCGAAACTTCAGCGGCAATTGGTCTGCGTATACATGAAGATATTCCTGCCAAGTGGACATGTCATGTATCCAAGCCTTGAATTTAGGCGCCCTGCCCCATCCCCATCTGCAGGCCACCTGCCGTCGCGCCGGTAGCACGACCATTGCCAGGAATTTGCGATGCAGCGTTTTAATGTCACCCAGCAAAGCCCTGAGAGGAGTCGGTTCTATTGAAGTACCCAGCATCTGAGTCAGTCCCGTAAAGACCTCCAACCAGTAAGTGGCCACTTGGGGGCACTCCCATGCCAAATGTATAAAATCTGCCTGGCCTTGACCACAGCGTAAGCATTTATTGTCATCCCTGAGATGGAGCTTATGTAACTTCGCTGGGGTATGATAGAGTCGGTGTAAAAATGTATAGTGCAGCAATCGCAGCCTACTGCTGCCAGATATCGCGTCAGTCTGGAGGCAGGCTGCTTCCCATTGGTCGTCAGTTAGGGGGCTGTCAAGATCCACATTCCAATCCTGTCTGGCTCTCACTAGTGAATGGGGAGGGGCAGTACGTACCCGTTTATACAACAGAGAAATAACATGTGCCAGGGCCTCTGTGTGCAAAATTAGGTGGAGTGACGTAAAGGTCTCTGGCTCCTTTGGAAATTCCGGGGTCTTAGCCCGAATGCTCTGCCTGACCCTGGTATAAAGGAACAGATCCATAAATGAGTATGGGTACTCCCCGAAAAATTGAACTTTTGTACGGAACTCACCCCCAACGTATAAATTTCACCAAGTCGCATACTGTAGTTGGGTTAACACGTTTTGCCATATCTTTTCGCCTGTAACCGGCAGCAAGGGGCAATGTCGTAAGGACACCCTAGGAGAGTACATCAGTTGCACCCCCTCAGCACGCACCAACCAGTGCCACGCCCTGACAGTGCAATCTACAGTGGATGGGTCTCCCCCTCTCTTTGAATGGTGTAAACACATACCCAGATGTCGGGACCGGGGCCATATAACCATCCTCCACCGCGAGATGGGGCATGAACGGAGGGGGATGGAACCAATACAATGCGAAATGACCCTGCGGGCTATAATAATATTGTTCAAAATCAGGTACATCAAACCCACCAAACTGGTATGGCAGCATGAGTGTGGCCAGCTTCAACCGTGCTTGCTTACCTCCCCAGATCAGACGCACCAATTGCGTTTTAAGTGTTTTAAAAAAGAAGGCACCTGGGTGGTAAGGAATATTTATAAATAAGTATAAAAATGTCGGTAGTATAACCATCTTAATTAAAGATATCCTCCCGGCCATTGAGATGGGTAGTTTAATCCATTTAGAGATGTTATCCGTCACCTTATCCATGGCCCGCCCATAATTCTTTCTTAACAGTGCCTCTTTATCTCTGGTGACATAAATACCCAGATATTTAAGATCTCCTGTCTCCCACGTTAGCGGGTAATTCAGTGGGTGAGACAGTGTGTTTCTCCGTCAAGGGAAAGACTGCTGATTTGCCCCAATTTATTTGCACCCCCGCTATCGCCCCAAACTTTGTAATCTCCTGTAAGACTGGCTTAAGGTTGTCCTGTGGTTTATGTATATACAACGTAATGTCGTCAGCATAAAGTGACACTAGTAATTGCCTAGATGGATATATGAGGCCTCTATGATTAAGGTGCTGCCGCAGTTTCCCAGCCAGGGGCTCTATTGCTATAGCAAAGAGTACAGGGGAGAGTGGGCAACCCTGTCTCGTCCCTTCAGTGATTGGAAAGGCCTCCGAGCAGGAGCCATTAAGAAGAACCCTGGCACATGGCTTCGTATATAGTAGTTGGATCCAATTTATAAAGGGTTCCAGCATCCCCATATGTTTCAGCGTCCCCATCACATAGTCCCATTCTACAGAATCAAACGCTTTGGTGGCGTCCAAAAAGACCGCCACCGCAGCGCTATGTGGATTAATATCCTGTAGGACAGCCAGGAGAGTCCGTAGATTATGAGCTGTGGCGCGGTTCGGTACAAAACCTGCCTGATCAGGCAGCACCAATCGTTCTTGGAGCAGATTAAGCCTCGTCGCTAAGACTTTTGCCAACATTTTTGTGTCACTATTAAAAAGCAACAGGGGCTGATACGAATCACAAAGGCTGGGGGACTTGCCGGGTTTGAGCAATGACATTATTTGAGCTTCCCTCATGTTCATGGGTAGGCAACCCTCCTCCAGTGCTTCATTGAATACTGCCTTCAATATGGGCGTTAATATGCACACATAAGCCTTATAAAAGTCTATGGGAATCCCATCGGACCCCGGGGCCTTCCCTGACGACATGGTCATAATGGCCTCCGTAATCTCATCAACTTCTAAGTCAACAGCCAGGAATTTACGCTGCGTGTCCCCCAGCCATGCCAATGCTGTGTCCTCAAAATATTCGCGAAGGTCTAGTGGAGTCCTCCTCTGTGACGTATAAAGTTTTTTATAATACTCTGTTAGGGTAGTCATTTGGTCTGAGAGATTTCTATGCAGTCTTCCCTGTTCGTCCTGCAATTTAGTGGCATAATTATGAAATCTAGGGGATCGCACCGCACTAGCCAGGGCCTTTCCAGGCCTGTCACCCCCGCCATACACTCGAGCCATGCAGTGCTTCCCCCGGAATTTACATTCTCTGTCTGCTGCTTCTGTGTATTCCTTCATTTTCCCTCGCAGGCTAGCCCTTAACGCCCCCGTCTCACTGCCTACACTTATTGCCCGCTCTAGCGCCTGCAGCTCTCCCTCCAGTTTGTGTAATTCTCGACGAAGGTCCTTCAATATACCCCCACCCTTAGAAATACACCATGCTTGAACTGTCACTTTAAACGCGTCCCATACCGTTGTTAAACTGGCCACTGAGTCGATATTTCTGGTGAAGAAGTCGGTAATCTCCTGCTCCATCTCTGTTCTAAAGACAACATCTTGCAAATGTAATGGGTTCAGCCTCCAGTTAAGATAGGGGGATAGGTCAATCGGGGGCCATAGGGTCACTAACACAGGCGAGTGATCAGAAAATGTACGAGCCAGATGCACCGCACTGCCGCCCAATGTGTCATTCCCACCGTTACTAGCACGTAATCTAGCCTGGCCCAAGTGTCATGCACAGCTGAGTAGTGTGTCCCTTCCATCCGTGTGGGATGCATGTGCCGCCATGTGTCCAATAAAATGTCAGATTTTATGATGTCCTGCAGGGTGCGTTGAGTGATGGTGTAGTGTGCTGCGGTAGCATGGGAGCGGTCATGTCTGGGGTGTACCACCGTATTGAAGTCCCCTTCCCAGAGAACATATGTGGACCCGAGCATGTGTAGCTTGCCTCGCAACAAGAGCAAGTGGTGGACATCATCCACGTTGGGGCCATAGTAATTTGCAATGGCAACATCATGTGATTGCAACCTACCCCAAAGCACACAATACCTCCCGTCAGGGTCCGTGTCCATCCCCCCTAGCACAAACCGAACACCTCGCTTGATAAGGATGGCCACCCCTCTAGAATAGCTAGAATACGATGCGAAGCAGCTATGGGAGGCCCAACGTGAGGCGAACTGGGGCGTACTACCATACGGAAGGTGGGTTTCTTGTAACAGATATATAAGTAACAACAAGAGAGGGAGGGAGCAAGGCACTCTTGTACTCCCTGTACGTCAGTATTTAACAACAAAAGAGTGACTGATGGAGCAACCTACAAGAGGTCGCACTGGGTAAACAAACAAGAAAAGGAAAAGGTGAAGAGCAAGTAACATAACCAATGTTTGTAACAGAGCCACATGGACATAGCAGCGATCTAAATATCCTAGCACCTGCCTCTGTTTCCTGGGGTCATGCAGTCCTCTCACATTCCAGGAAACAATGCGTAGATCATTTCTATCACTTGTATCATCAGCCATTGCCGCTATCCATCTCAATCTGCCTATAGTAATGGTCGTACTCGTCTCGCACTCTCATGTAGGGTAACCTTATCCTCCCTGCCCATCCCTCCCACCACCCACACCGGCCTCCCCAACTTGCCAGGAACAACCCCAGGACCTGCAGCTCACCGCTCAGGTATAAAGCGGCCCACCAGCACCAAATTGGGGTCCCAGCACCAGTACACCTTCCGGTACCCGATGGTGACGTTGAAGGACCGATTTGTTAGAAAGGATGGGGTTTATGTTTAAAATTCCGCCCGGAACGGCGGGAGCCTCACATCAGCATGGCCATTACGGTCAAGCGCCACCTAGAGCCCCCCCTTCCACCAGATTTTTCATGGCGGGAGCACCGCCAGGAAAAGGCTTGAGAAGGGCAAGTCGTAATATGGACGGCAGTGCCAGGATTGACACCGCCTCCATTCCTCTTCATTTCCAACATCACCGGCACAGCGGGAATCAGGATTCTGGTGGTGCCAGCAGTGTTGTATCGGGCGGCTGGCAGTCTGACCACCGCACTCCTAATACGGTGGGCAGACTACAGTGGTCCGACCACCCCCACGAGTATGGCGGTACGAGGACCATTATACTCATAATAAGTCTGATAGTCTTTTTGCCACAATGGTTTAGAGTCCGATTACGAGTTTGGTGGTATGGGAGTGTGTCGGCACGCTACCGCCGCATGCCCACACTACCAAACAGGGCCCCGGCTGCCCACCAGATTTTAAGTTTCTTTGGGGTCTGGCGGGTGGTCTTTTGGCATTCGCACAGTGGTGCCTATCAAAAAGGCTCCACAATGGGATCGCCAAAACTTGTTCCTGCACAGACCAAAATACTCAATGTTGTGCATTTCATTCTGTGCAGGAACTGGTGGTGCACACATTGAGAGGGGCACAACATGTGCCCCCCTGAAAGCAACCCCCTGCACAGAGGCACAAGAGTTAGCTCACCGCCACCCTTTCCATGTCGGGCTCACCGCCGTGGATAGGGTCGAAGTGGGGAAACTCATAATATGCTCGATGGTGCAGCAGCGGCACGACCAAGCATATTGCAGCCTCACACCACTGCACCACTGCCAGGGATCATGGATCCCTTGCAGTTGCGGCAGGTCCTAAATAGTCTGACCACCGTACTGGTAATATGGCAGTCGGACCACTGGTGCAGTAGTCCCTGACCGCCATCGCACCTCCACAACAGGTTCGAAACTCGAAATCAGGCCCTTAGTCTTGATCCATTCAAGTTTACTAAATTTCCACTCAGAAACTGGATCAACCCTTGGAGCCATTGGTGCATTTCCATTTACCCAAATGTTACATTCTAAATGATTACACAAGGTCACTCTCCAGATATTACACCTTTTCCCATCATCCAACCACATATTATTACCAACTACTTTTTTGACATGCTTGGGCCTGAACCATTTTTTTTTTAAATTTCTTTATTGATTTTCACAGTAATACAAATACATAGCATAAAAAGGATACACAAAGAAAGAACAAAAAGGGAACAAAAAAAGAAACAGTGCATTGACCATACCGAGAAAAAAATACCAGGAGGACACAACAAAGCAGGAGCCAAGAGCATTTCCGTACATCAGCATTGTAAACCTCAATGCAGAGAGAACACATGCATTGACAAGTAGATACAAGGCCGTCGCCCAATGAAACTACAGTATATGATTGCTATCTCATAGTGCTTACAAAATATCAAAACATGGCACAATAGAATTAACATTGACCTCGGCTAATCTTTAACCCTCAGTGTGTGTGCCTGGACCATTTGACAATCCTGCCCTTTGACCACCAGTGAGAAAAGTCCTCACCCAATCACCAGTCACAAATTTGTGTGTACTGCTCCTCAACCTATCCTGATATCTTCGAACTCTATGTTCCACATCCTTTTTTTCCACACAATTAGTGCTTGATCTGCACATCCATGCAGGTGTCACTTTAATACTGGCTTGCCTTCCCTTCAAAAGACAAAACTTGGTCTTCTTCATGGCCATGTGCAGCATGTGGCGGCAACTCCACAGCATTTCTATGTGGCATTTTTACACTCTGTTGGGAAGTGTCACGTGGGAACTTGTGGTTGAACACTTTCACGATGGAGGCAAAGGAAGCAGCTGTGGCTACTTCACTAACAAAATGGCCATAATTCATATTTTCAGGTATGGGTTAAGGTTTGTACTCGTTTGGTGTTAGGAATGAGTAAGGCGTGGGTGTTAATTTGGCATACATTTAGTGTGATGTGGTCACACAGGGTGATTTTATTCAGGATTTATTGGAGGGTGCATGTAGATATATGTTTATGGGTTAGGAGGGACATGTTTGGGACAGCTTTGAGCAATATTGGTTGGGCTTGGGACAAGGGTGACAATTGTTGGTAAATTAAGAGGTAATTTAAATGCATGGAGTGGATTTTCTGTATAATGGGGTGAGAGAAGTATAGATGATGTCGCATGTTTATCATAGTAAAATAATTAATGGTGGTGCTTAACTTTGTAGTTACCCCTGACGAAGAGCTGGTGAGCCGGAAATGCATTGGGTCTATGCAAATAAGACTGTCAAGGAGGAACGATATACTCCTGTGTGCTAGAGAAAAAGGCCTGGATAGGCATATCTTTAGCATTTGAAGCCATGGGAAAGCACGACGCTTTTTATATGGAAGGAGAAAGTTATGAACATTACAAAGTACTGAATAAAATGTATTAAAATGGACTATCATATCAAGAATGAAGTCGTTTGAGTACTGAAGGATGTTCCAGTGCGACTGGTAATGCGGCGTAACTGTGATTTACATATTCGTGCTATTGGGGCAAGGCACGCACCAAGTCTGCACGCGGAAGGAAATCACTTATGCCTAGAGCAATTTTGAACAATTTGTAAATAAAAGATGGAGTGCATTCTATCACTTACCCGTACATGTTTACACTCCTTACCATGCTCATCAGCCAGTTGCACACATTCTTTTAGCACACAATTAAATCTATTGACGAGACCGTTTTCTCTGGGATTATAAACTGCAGTGGTATGGTGTGATATCCCAATCTTTTACACATCCATTTCAAATTCAACAGCTGTGAATTGTGGCCCATTATCAGTAACCACAGTCTCAGGATATTCTTCCCTACAAAAAACATCTTCACAGAAATCTATAATATTGGATGCCTTTGTCTCCCTCACACATGTTATTTCAGGCCATTTACGGAAGTAATCCATCAAAGCAATGGCATATTTGTTATCTATCCCTTGGCATTAAATGGTTCACAAATTCCTATAGCCACTCTTTGCCACAGTTTTTCTGCTACTTCAGTGGATGATATAGGAGTCTCCTCTCATGTGATTTGTCACTGCACATGCAAGTCGCACAATTTCAAACACATCTCTAAATCTCCATATTCATGCCTGGCCACTAAAAGTCATTCCAAACTCTCCTCTTCATTCAAGACATCCCACTGTGTCCTTCGTGCAAAAGCTCCAGCAATCTGGCACGCAACCATAGGGCTACCACCAACTTACCAACTCTTCTGACAATTCCATCAACTATTGAAAATTCGGACCAAACCATCCTATATTCTGCATATTCCTTCCTAACACCTATCACATAATCAGTGTTATTGGACAGGCATGTCATCAACTGTTTCATTATGTAAGAAGATGCTCCCTTTGATTCTTCTTCACATATGACCCCACCACACCACTCATAAAAAATTGGCCTCCAACTATTCCCCACCATCCCCACTCTCATTGTCCATTTCCTGTCCCTGCAACGGTAAATAAGATAAACAGTCTGCATTTATGTTTCTGTACCCTGGAACATACTTCAGTTGAAAAACATATTCTTGCAAACGGTATGACCATTTCGCAATTTTCTGTGTTGCTCTCCCAGCACCATTAGGGGTGAAAATGTCAATGAGTGGTCTGTGGTCAGTTCTCAACTCAAAACTCATCTCCCAGACATTTGTTTTGAAGTAATTGACACCCCACCAGCAAGCCAAAGCTTCTCTCTCAACTGAATAAACAAGTGTCCTTTGCACCCTTAAGTGTTTGCGGAGTCAATCAATCAATCATATCACTTGTAAAGCGCACTAATTACCCGCGAGGGTCTCAAGGCGCTGGAGGTGGGAAATGCTGCTACTGCTCAAAGAGCCAGGTCTTGAGGAGTCTTCTGAAGGTCAGTAGGTCTTGAGTCTGCCGTAGGTGTGTGGGGGGGTGTTCCAGGTCTTGGCGGCAAGATGGGAGAAAGATCGGCCGCTGGAGGTCGCTCTTCGGATGCGAGTGACTGTGGGTAGGGCGAGGCCGGCTGAGCAGAGCTGGCGGGTGGGGTGTAGAAGCTGAGTTGTCTGTTGAGGTACAATGGTCCGGTGTTGTGGAGTGCCTTGTGTGCGTGGGTGAGGAGCTTGAAGGTTATCCTCTTGTTGACTGGGAGCCAGTGCAGATCTCCCAGGTGGGGTGTGATGTGGCGAGGGATGTCGAGGATCAGGCGAGCCGAGGCATTCTGGATGCGTTGCAGCCGTCTCAGGAGTTTGGCCGAGGCTCCTGCGTAGAGGGCGTTTCCGTAGTCCAGCCTGCTGCTGATGAGGGCCTGGGTGACCGTTCTTCTAGTTTCGGTGGGGATCCACTTGTAGATCCTGCGGAGCATGCGGAGGGTGTTGAAGCAGGAGGATGAGAAGGCGCTGACCTGCTTAGTCATGGAGAGGGTGGAGTCGAGGATGACCCCTAGGTTGCGTGCGTGGTCGGTGGGTGTTGGAGCTGTTCCGAGTGCGGTCGGCCACCAGGGGTTGTCCCAGGCTGAAGGGGTGGAACCGAGGATGAGGACCTCCGTCTTGTCTGAGTTCAGCTTCAGTCGGCTGTTCCTCATCCATTTAGCAACGTAAATGCCACTACACACTCATGTCCTTCTCTCTTCTGCATTAATACAGTGCCTAACCCATAAGCACTAATATCCACTAACACAATATTCTGATCATGCAGCTTAAGAGGTTTGAGGGCCATACCCTTCACAATTTCAGATTTTATCCCTCCAAAAGTCTGCTGAAACTCTTTTGTCCACTTGCACCTTCTCTCATTAATACTCTCAAAATGTGTACCTTGTCAGCAAAATGCTGTACAAACATAGGGCTTCATTATAACAGCAGCAGTCCGTCTACCAGACCGCTGATGCTTGGTCGGGCGAACACTGCAGTGGCATGGCTCGGCCATACAGAAGGGCTATTGTATATGCAGACACGCTGCAGCGCCTTCTGCTCGTCCGTGCCATGTACAATGGGGTGCATGGCACACAGTGCATGCATGAGGGTGTGTGAAGAGAGGGGCACAACATGTGCCCCCATTTACTACTCCCCCAAGGCTAAATCACCCAGGGGCCATGTTTGGGGCCCCTTCCTTCCCTTTTTGCCATGCTTTTCATGGCAGGGTCCCCGCCATGAAAAGGCTGCGCTAAAGGGACGTCATAATCCTGACAGAGGTGCCTGCCTCGGCACCACCACCATTCAGCACCGCATACGCCGCACCATTGGCATCCTAGATCCTGGCGGTGGCAGTGGTGTTGTGTTGGGTTGGTGAGGGTCCGACCCCCAAACTTGTAATGAGGTGGTTATACCGCCTAGCTTGTGGCAGTCAGACCACCACCATGGGTGCAGTAGTCTCAACATCGCTATACTCATAATCAGCACCTTAGAATAGTATTCAGCTAACCATAAGAAAGAACATAAGTGCTCCTTGTCAGTTGGTGACGGGGTACATTCAATAGCTTCAAGAAGTTTCTTTTTGGCTTAACCCCATCCTCTGACAATATGTGTCTCAAGTTGCATCATATTAAATTTGCACTTGTCCGCGCTCACCGTTAATCCTGCCTCTTACAGTTTTCCCAGAACCTCACTCAAAATGCCATCATGACTGTTCACATCTGTACCCCAGACTAAAATGTCATCCTGGAACACTATCACGTTCCTAATATTTTTTTAAATACTACTCATGAGCCTTTGAAAAACCAAAGATACAGATGCCAACCTGAACGCCATGCATACAAATTGAAATGCTCCTTTAGGTGGTATGAAAGAGATCACCAAACCCCAGACGACACACTCAAGACCATGAAAAGCATCTATCCAGGAGCCCCGTTGGATCCTTGCCCGTATCACATCTTCCACAGAGAAGCCACCTCCATTGCCCTCAGTTTTGCCGCACCACCAACCGCTCCATCAAAAACCCCACCTACCTAGACTGGAAACATGCAGAGATTAACTCCCTGCTGAAGAAACTGTCTGCCGATACAACTGACCTCAAAAACTTTAGACCCATCTCCCTCTTACCCTTCCCAGCCCAATTCGCAGAGATCGTGGAAGAGAAGCACATCCTGTATACCTCCCAATCAGGTTTCCAAAGCAACTAAAGCAGCAAAACTGCACTCTTCACCGCCACCATCGACATCAGCTCACTCACTTGACCAGGGAGAAACTGAGACACATTCTACTGGAACTCTCAGCTGCCTTCGACACCGTCTCCCACTGCACCCAAATCCGCGACAAGGCATGAACTGGATGAATTCCTTCCTGACTGGCCGAACACAGCGAGTCAGACTACCCCCGTTCCTCTCAGAACCTGCAGAGATATGCTGTGGATTGTCCCAGGGCTCCTCCTGAGCCCCATCCTCTTCAAAATCTACATGGCTTCACACGCAGCCATCTTCACAAGTCATGGCCTCAACATCGTCTCATACCCCGATGACACCCAGCTGATCATCTCCCTCACCCACCCACCCACAACCGCCAGAATCAATTTTCACAACGCAATGAAGGCAGTCGCTACCTGGATGAGAGACAGTTGCCTCAAGCTCAACTCAGACAAAACTGAAGTACTCATCCTGTGACCCACCCCCTCAGCCTGGGACTACTCCAGGTGTCCCACAATGCTAGGAACCCCTCCCACCCCCACGGACCTTGCAGACAACCTTGGCATCAAACTGGACTTCTAGCTCTCAGGGAAACGCCAAATCAAAGCAGTATCCTCATCATTTTTCCACATGCTTCGCCTACTACGAAAGACTTTCAGATGGCTTCCCTCAAAATCCATGAAGACGGGCACCCCGCAGTCATCACTAGTAGACTGGACTATGGGAACGCACTCTACACCCGAGTCACCCTGAAACAGCTCAGGAAACTATAGAGCTTCCAAAACACCGCTATCAGACTGGTCCTCCACATCCACAGCCACATGACACAACACCTCTGAAAACTCCAGTGGCTTCCAGTCATCAAGCTTCTCACACTTGCCTACAAAGCTCTCCACGATGCAGGACCAGCATATCTCAACCACCGCCTCAACTTCTACACACTCGCCATACCACTCCGCCCATCTCACTCTTGCCTCTGTCCCATGGATCCACAAGACCAGAACCGGAGGAAGATCCTTCCCCTGCCTCGCCGCCAAGACCTAAAGCGCCCTGCCCCTCCACCTCAGGCAAGCCGCATCGTTGACACCGTTCAGGAAGGACCTCAAGACCTGGCTCTTCAGCTGAACCTCCACACCCAGATGGGCCAGCAGCTCTCCTCAAAGCCTTGAGACCCTCACGGGTGACTAGCCGCCCTATCCAAACACCTGATTGATTGATTGATTGATTAAGATGTTTGGAATCAGGATGTAGCTGAATCTGGTGGTTAGCATTGGACAAATCTATCAATTAAAAATATTTAGCATTCCTAATACTGGCTATCATCTCATTTATACGTGGCAATGGATGGTGGTCAACCCAGATGTTATGGTTAAGGTCCCTCAAGTCAACACACATGCACAATTTGACATTGGGTTTACGTGCTAAAATGCTGGGACTAAGCCACTCAGATGATTCTATTGGTTCTATAACTCTTACTTCACATAATCTGTCCAATTCTCCTTGAGTTGTGCTCGCAGGGCAAATGGCACGTTTCTCACCTTGTGTACCACAAGGGAACACCTAGCTTTTAGCACAATACGATGCTCACATTTGTCTAGGGATCCAAGCTTGCTTGCAAACAACTCAGCATATATCACGCTCCACTTCACTCACTCTGCATCCTCTGTTAATAACACTTGAGCTGGATGATTGGGATCTAGTATGATGTCCAATGATTTTTGCTCTCTCCTTCCCAAAGGGACTCTTCCCCTTATCGCCACATACACCTTTCCACATACACTTCTATCCTTATACGATAACTTGCAATTTAAAAGTCCTAACAGTGGACATTTTATCCCACTTTATCCCTCAGGCTCAATGTCTAGTGGGAACAGTTTACACACTCCTACACTTTCCCACAATTGTCTGTTGATTATAGTGTAAGGGGAGCATGAGTCTGCCCAAACAGATATATTGGTCTCATTTATTTTCATGGTACACCCGGGAGGATGATATCCTTCTTTTATTTCACTAACCACATTCTCTCAAATTATTAATACATGAACGCCGGCATCATCTTCTTCGAAAAGTACTGTCCCTTGTATTCTCTCACAACACTCACAGACCATTTCCAAGTTTCTCGGTTTTCTGATCTACACATCCCTAAGAAATAACCTAACTTTTTGCACTTATAACACTTAGCATTCGTAGCAGGGCAACGTTCTGCTGCTGCAGTATGTCTACAACTCCCACACCTGAAACATACACACTTATTCTTACTTAAAGGAAGTTAAGTCTGACTTTTAGCTGAATTAGCAACACTCTTTTTAGTTTTGTGTATTTCATTTACCTTGCTGTGGTCACTTTTGTCTTTCCGTTGTTCCACAGTTCCTTAACATATCTGGACGTGTTTTCTACTTGTTTTGCAATATCAATGGTCTTTTGCAGACAGGTCTTTTAATTCCACCAATCGTTCCTGAATTTTACTGCTGCTAGTTTGGTTGATGAACTGATCTCTTAATATCTCTTCATGTAAGTACTTAAACTTACATGTAGCAGCTAATGTTTTTAGTAAACTACAATTAGCTCCACAATTTCCCTCTGTATTTGAGCCCTAGAAAAAAAAGTATGCCTTTCTACAACTATGCTCGTTTTCTTCCCGTAATTATCCTCCAGTGCTTTCATGACTTCCATGTACTCATCAGTAGTTATCGCCTCTGACACTTCCTCACCTACTCCCTCTTGATTGGTTGAAGCAGCTTGTATAGGCCTTGATCGAGTCTTTAAAACCTTCCTTCCTTCAACTCCCAAATGGTGTTCCAACCATGCCACTTTGTGCGATGCCACAAAAGTTCAGTCCCTCTATTACTTCCAGGTATGTTTCAAAAGATTTGCACTAGTCTTCTCACACCATGGCAGTAACACCTGGATTTTGCAGAAATCTGGGCAGAGCTATTACTTATGTGGCATCCATGATTTCACTATGTGGTATGTGTGGTCCTGTGAAAAAAATACATAACGTCATAATTTCAACCCACCACTATAAAGTGTTCACTTCAAGAACACCATTCAGGAATATTCAATGTCAGCAATACCATAACACACTAAACTAAACTAAGTAAAGTGGCCACTATTTTCCTTCATCAAGTGCACAAATCGATGTAACCGTATTTGGAATAACAGTGTCACATACAAGAAAGCGCTCACCGTTTTTTTTTTCGTTTTTTTTTACAGAGTTTTATATAGCGCGAACTTGACGCGAAGGTATCGGGTATCAGAGCGCTTCACAAAGCACCAGTTGCGTTACATGAGGACACATTCATTTAAGAAGTTCATCATTGTGGAAGAAGTGTTGTTCTTCCACATGCTTGCAATGTTCTTTTGTTGAATCTAGGGGGGGGCGCCCAAACTCCAGGGGGCCTCCGAAGCACAGAACTTTGGCTGCAGAGCACCTGATTTAGGCCGGAGGGGGCCCCTCCAAGTGCCTTGCAGGGAGGCTCCCTCAAGTTTTGTTACGCCAGTGATGCACAGATTCCAATGCTCATACAGACCACTGCTTGTTGCACAAATCTTCTCAATAACTTGGCACGCGTCACGCGACACTACCGATGGAATCATGGGAGGATCAGCAAAGTCTAATGCTAGTGTTAATCATCCTGGTAACCATCACACGTTCACGTAGGACGCAACAACAGAGCCTTAAACAATGCACGCAGGTCACTGGTGCACACAACCAGGCGCGCAACGGCCATTGGGCTCAAAGGGCTTCAGCCCCCCCCCTTCGTCGTGTGTATCAGCCCGTGCTGAGACAGCTTCCCGGGCTGGCGACCATCTTATTGCAGCCGCACCCGAGTACTTCACGGGTCTTTAGAAGACCATTTACTTGTTAACGAGGCTTTTTGTGATTTCACCCCTGCTTAGAGCCCCTGCAGATCCACTCTGCCTATTGCTGGAAGACATAGCCCCCCCGCCCCCCGAAATTTTTATTAGCCGCCCCCGAAATTTGGCTCTAGTTGCGCCTCTGCACACAACGTCATGCAATTGCTTGAACAGCCACAATGCAATGCCTCCAGAAACCGCATAGCAAACTACCACATCACAGTAGTGCTGGCTCATGCCGCTACTCTGGCAGAATTGGTTGCAAGACTCGCTGACGTCAGTTAGAAGCTCGTAAAACAAAAAGCAGCGCAAGCATAGTGCAAAGGTCCTTCCTTGTTCACTTTTGGCGTTTGCAAGCAAAATACTGCACTCACCGCCAAACGCCGCAAAATAGCATAAAATCTGCACCTGTGTTCACCACCAAGACGTTCAATCCACTGCAAAGCAGTTCTAGATTTCGTTCTGTGGGCAAACAAAGATCCAGGGGTTGTTTCGCCAATCTACTAATATACAAATTGGCCTCAATACTACACACCATGTTAAGTGCCTGAAGAATAGGGCTTCCCATCCTTGTTCTCACTTTTAAATCACCACGACGAGTGAAGACAGATGAGACTGGGTTATTAAGTCCAGTGCAAACAACCCCTGCTTTCGCCCTCCTTCAGCAACTGCCTACTCTCTGCCCCTGGAATCCACAATCGAGGATCCAGCGGAGATAGCAACCAGATGCTAGGACAGTTGCTAGGGAACAGCAGAAAACACTTGTGATGAAACAAAGTTGTTGATGATACTGATGAATCCTACAAAAAAACAAGAAATGATAAATGTGGGCTGAAGTAAAGCAAGGTGATTCTTCACAGCTGAGGGTGGGGAGTGAAAATTGTAGGGCCATTTGGGGACAGAGCAAGCACTGTGTTATATCCTAAGGTTTACATTTACATGTAATCAGCCTAGGTCCTCCTAGCTGCTCAGCCAGAGTGAGAGATGGTAATGGAATGTTGGTGTGCCTGTGATGAATGGATTGCCTGGGTGCCTGAGTGGATGAGTGGTGACAGTTGGAGAATGGCTGAGCAGCAGGCAGGCTGCTCCTGGTGGGGCTGGTGAAGGAGCTGTTACATGGCTGAACCTTGATTGATACCACTTGACCTGGAACTAATAAAGAAGAATTTGAAACTTACAACATGGTCTTCATGTACAGAGCACAACACACTGATACTCTGGTACTCTCAGGTGCCGCAGTGTGGGGTTCACTATTGGGGATAGGTTAGATGGACTCCGAGATACAACCTCCATTTCTGTTTTTAAGGCAATACTTCTCAGGCCTGCAAATATCATAAAAAAGCTTTCCAAATGTATACCACAATAAAATAAAGTTTACTTCATGATGAGTTTAGTAGGTGAATGTTCCTTAGTTACACAGGGTCATGCTCTCTTCCAGTTATGGACATGGACCCAGACGTGACTTGGAGCCCCTTCTCCAGACCGACTTCTTCATTAAATGTAATTGCCAAATGTGAATAAGACCTCAGTTCATAGGGCAGCGTCCTCATTAAGAATTTCATTTGCGTGCAAAGATGTTGTTTTCTCTTTGCGTGCTTTTTCCATGGTCTGCCTTAATTGCACAACTTGTAATTATGTCATTAAAACTGAGATGTTTTCATGTCTGACAGCTTCTGCTATAACTACTCATCCAATTTGTAAACAGCAATCAGTGCCTAACAGCACTGTGAAAAAACAAGTCTTTCAGAGTATTTGATGTCAGCATTTAAACTAGTGTCGGGATTTTTGAACATGGAACAACCTTATGTCATGGTAAATATAGGAATCAGACAGCAGATAACTCCATCTACTCCTATAGATACCACACGGTGAAGTGTGAGTCACTTGGGTCAATCATAGCTGTGTTGAAGGCCAGGACTGAGATAAGAGCTGTGATTTCTGACTGATGGATTCCAGTTCAAACTCAATTATACACATTTAAAAGAAGGCTTTGTAAATTACACTTTCATCAGTGGTATCTCGGTGCTGAATAACATATATTTATTGTCACTAACTCAATGGTACACATTTTACATATGTCAGAGGACGAAAAGCTGAGTGGACCTGTCGGTATACAAGCCTGGGCAAACGAAGGTCCTTGAGAGGCTGCATTATGTCACTGAGCCATCAAGGGGCATCATTACTTTAGAATGTTTACAGCACAGTATATAATACATGTCTATTGCATCTTATTTTATGAAAAACTCACTTTAATGCTTGTGGCCTTCTACATGTATGTGAGTATGTGTATCTAAGTCTGTGTAGCTTTGGATCAGACACAACATATGTCTTTGTGTCACTCAAGTTTGACAGGTTTGGTGAGCAGAGGATGGACACTTAAGCAGACAGTGTGCTGTTCCTTTGGTAGTTTCTTTGGTTCTGGTTTTAAGTTTGACAAACAGTAATCCATCTGTCAGGGTGGTGGAGGACGGTACTTCCTCCATCCTACCGGACCACCGTCCGTCGAATTTAGGGGCCTGCGGCGTTCCCTCCAGTGCAATTAGGATGTGACCGCCACCCTGGCGGTCACATCCTCTATATTTAACATTGCGGCGGGTGCTGCTTTAAGCAGCACCCGCCGCAATGTAAAATATGCATGCTTTGCATTTGCATGCACAAAGCGGCAGGGAAATGTTGGAATCTGTGGAGATCGGATGTTCTATTCGCACATCAAACTAAGCAACATTGAGAAAAGTATTGGGCACTGAAGGGGTCAACATTGCTGTTTCCTTCACCAAGTCAGAGAACAATCATTGGGTGTTTATAGGGTCATGTACTTTGATGTCATTTTGCCTGTTTACTATTGTTGTCTGCTTAGGGAAGTACAGAGTGCCGACCAGTGAATGAGTCCTTCCGAACCCAGTCCAATGGAGCACTGCACATGGGGCCTGGTGCAGGTGAAAGGGAGACAGCAGCCTGGTTACTGAACGTGCTCCTTTTATGGCCAGTGCCCCATCTGAAGGCACACTCCGGCGCTGAGCACCACGCAGAGGTACTTTCATCATTGGCCGCATGCCCATGTTTACTAGTTGTCCCTCACTGACTCAGGAGTGGTCCAGTAGTTTTTAGACCCGGCTGTGTCTAGCCAAGTGAGCTTGGACCACCCTTCACTTCTGAGTCACTACAACATTGTGGACAGCAAAGCAGAGTGGAAGCTTCCCGGAAGAGTCCCTCATGCTTTGCTGCATCACCAGAGCTGGGCAGTGGCCATGTAGTGATGTGCTCGAAAACAAATGATCTTTGTTTGTGACGGAAGGAGTTCACAACACATGTCCTCGCGGTCACCATTTCCCATCCAGCCTTCCTGACCGACAAGCACTACAGCATTACACATATCCAGGTGCAGGTGTCCACATTACACATATCTAGGTGCATGTGTCCACACCTAACAGCCCTTTCTTAATGTGGAGGATGAGAGGGAATAGATGGGACTTGAAATGGGGCTCTGCTTGGGTTCACAATGCTGCAAAGAATGTAAACTGTGGTGCTGTGGCCTGATCCCTGCTTATCAATATGAATGATGATCTACTGAGTGCAACCAATACTTTCTGGGTCCAATGTATTTCAAGGAAAATGATCCAAAGAAGGCCAAAAAAGCAGCTCAAAAGATATAGTACAAGATTTAAAGTTTGTAGGACGAAGTATAGTCGATCCGTGCCACGCAAGACATTGTGAGTGCCACAGTGCTACTGTCCACCAAATTTAGAGATCACCGCAGGCCCAACAGTGATCTGTGTACCTTGATAAGAACCACTGCCATGGCAGTTCCTGTCACAATACAAAAAAGGTTTGGGGGATGAACGCTGTTATTCTTTAACCCCTTGCGCGCTGCGCAAATTCCCCCACTGTGTTGCCGAATTAATGAGTGGGCGGGGTTCGGGCAGCCCCTGGCCGTCCTCCGCACACGCCCACCATGACGTCGGATGCCCGGAAAATGTCTTTTAACCCCATCCAAAGCACGCAAGGGGTTAAAAGACATTCTCAAAGTGAACATGTGTTATTAAACACCAAATAACTAATGATCCCCACAACTGGGGAGATTTTTTCTTGAGTGTGGAGGTCATTATCTATTGTTTTCTGTTCCCCAGTGCCAGGTTTTATCAGGCTGCAATGGACAGTAAAAAACATTAACAACATACCTTTCACCTTAAATAGGGCAGCCAGTGTAATGTACTTCTTACGATGGCACCTACTCAATTGGGCCGTCAAAGGAAGCTTTCTGTCGATGGAACCAACAGGGGCACACTGACGGAAAGCTAAAGGTCTGTCTGACCATAAATGAGGCAGGCGGACAGAGGGTTTGCCGGGTAGGATACTCCATCAGTTTTGTGACAGAGTACTCTGTCCTCCAAGCTCCAAATCTGGTACTAATTACTGTCATATTCAGCCGTCCCAAAAGATAATACTGTCCGCTTACAACGCTATTTACATTCAATCGCCATCGGATTTGCACTTTGAAAAGTAAAGCCAACAGTTTGAATAGTGCTTTGCTTAGAATTTACCACATAAGGCACAGATGGTGTAAAGCCAGTAAGGCTGCTCCTACAATACAGTAATTTTGTTTTTTCCCTGTACATATTCAGTGTATGTGCAGGACATAAGGTCAAATGTCATCTGTTAAAGCAAGGATGATGAGTTGGTTAATAGTTCGTAGAACCCTGATTGATTGATTGATTGATTGATTGAGTGAATGTTGCTTTGTACCTCCCTATCATAATTTATTTAAGTCTTAATTATCAGTATTAATTGAAGTCTGAAGTAGAATGTTATCTTGTTCGTTTTCAATGTTTCGTTGAGAGCCTAGTCGTTAATGTGTGAAAAAATAAGTGCCAAGCCTCTCATCAGGAGGCAGCTTGCACCAACCCATTGCTCCTATTAGTGCCGCCTATAACAGAACTAATAACTGACCAAGAAACCCTACAAGCGGGAAGAGGATGTGGCATAATGGCCAGAGCTGACGACTTTGGAGCCGGGGAGCCAGGTTCGAATCTCGGTGTAGGCTGACCATGCTGTGATTCTGGGAAAAATGACTAATCTCCCTGTGCCTACAAAAAATGAATGTGTCCTTAACTGATGCTCATGAAAAGCACTCTAATACCTTTGAATCGAGATTGTGCTATAAGCGCCGGTGTTGACGATTAAGTGCTGGTGTTGATCCAGCGGCCTATAGGAAATATGCCATAAGCAATGCTACCTAACTCTATAACCTACTTCATAAAATACTACTCTAACTCATGGACCCATTAACCAAACATGACATATTTTGACCTACTGAATCAGGTGGCCAAATTAAACCTATACAACTTATTTACAAATTATATACAATTATATACATCCGCGGTAAACGATGACATCATTTGAACAAATCCTAACTATTTAAATGACCACCATGGCGATGGCATCTAACTAATAGTAACCTGTACTTCTGAATAACCAAGACCAGCTTGTTTTCAAGAGTAAGATTTTATTAACTAATTTTAAATTATTAGGAATATAATTTTATAAATGCAAATTTTATTAGAATCATAGTAAGCATGTTTAAAAAATATCATAAGAAAAATACAGTTTTAAGCAAGGAATTATAAGTTTAGCATTTCTAAAATCCTAAGTCCCTAACTAAGCTAAATAAATGAAAATAAAGTAAAGTTCTTTAAGGATTCTTACGTGCTCCACGCAAAGTCTGACAGCACGACACCCTCATCTGAAAGTTGAAAAGCAGCAGCCAGCCCATCCCTAGGGCATGGGTTTTTTATACCTTACTATGCTAGCTAATCTAAGTAAAGGAAAATTTTCTGCAAAAGTCGATGTCTCATTGGTCCAAGAGTGACAAGTGACATGTCACCCACATTTCAAAACTTCCATTCAGTCATATTCTTTGGGACCATTGTCTTTCTTGTACGTGTTCCAAAGCTTCCTTGATTTGCAACAAATTTGAGCAAGAGTTCTCACTGGTTTCATTACACTTCCTCGGATGCCAAGTTATCAAATGTTCTTTCTACCGGTTTCTGACCTTGGCCACGTCCGACAGAAATAATGACAACGCTTCTTCATTGTTCAGTGAATGTAATTTTGATGGAAACTTTTAAAATGGACATCTCGTGCTCCTTGCAGAAATTAAATTCATCTTTTAGCAAACTCGAGCAAACTAGGCCCAAAAGCAGGCAACTTATTTTTCTAGTATAAAACAAACACAAGAAAAGTATTAATGTAAGAAATATTATTTATTCTGTTTCCACCCTTCGTTTACTAATTGATTAACCCTCCCAATTAGTCTAATGTTACCTAGCAAGAAGCAAACAAATAAAGCAGCATTTTATATTTACCAGTCTTCATGAAACCATTAAACCTTATATGCACCTAGAATAGTAGAAATGACACCACATAGACAGGAAAAGCAAAATAAGCACATGCCTCTTTTAAATCTGCTGCAGTTAGTAATGACAAAACGAAAACAACAAAATTAATTTATTATTTTTGCACGAACAAAAGATGCAACAATTATGCACGTTTATGAGCACACATGTTAATGTCCCCGTGTGTAAAGTTTAATCTAGGTTGTGTTAGCATAACACATCACAAATTATTAATATTATTATTTTATGTTATGGAAGTGTGACTTCACGAGTTTCAACAGATTTCTATTTTCTATCTCGCTCCATCAGTGTCAGGCACCGGAAACCACCGGCTCAAATTAAGCACAGCTGATAAAGCAATCTGTGGGATTGTGACAGGAATTCTGCAAATAAATACATTGGTATTGTGATTAAAGGATCACCTTGTTGTTTTCTTAGCACTGTTTATATCATGTTGGATACACAATGTACACAGATATCATTGGGTGTGTTTCTATCAGTCTCTCTACTGCCCAGATTCCCCAAATCCACCAGTTTCTCAAATTATTTACATAAAACTATGTCTAACAGCCAGGCGGCGGCCGGTCCATACGGGCGGGGGGTCCATGCCCCCTACCCTTTTCCAGACAAGAAGAGTGATTGTTAGGCTGAGAAAGGATTAGCCTGACAGACATACTTCCTGTTCAGGTCAGGCAGGCAGGAGCTAGCCATGATGGAGAAGAGAGGATGTGGTCCATCGGCTAGACTGCTGACTTTGGTGCTTGAAGCCAGGGTTCGAGCCTCAGGGTCGCATCCACATCCTGTGATTCTGGGCACATCACTTAATCTCCCCGTGCCTGAATGTGTAATGTAAATGCGGTGCTCATGTACAGCGCTCCAATAACTTCAAGTCGAGTTCGTGCTATATAAATATAAAAAAAAAAATGCACTAAATGCGCAGGCACCTGGCTACCTGAGCTGAACTTTGCCAGGCTGAGGTTTTCATAGCCCTGTGGGCGCGACCTCAGCCTGGCAAAAGTGCCTTGTGGCCCTCCCACTCGTGATGAGGGAAAGCATCACTGATTGTCTCTGACCTGGGCGCTGCAATTTTAGGCCCTGAATTTCTCCAGGGTCCAGTGCCAATCAATGACACCCCGTCACAGAGTGGGGTGGGGACTGTCTCACTGACCCCATCCGACTCTGTGAAGGGTGATGGACTGCAGCCTTCACTCACTGACTGACCCAGGGCCAACCAATGAGAGAAAGCAGCAGTCCCAATAATCCTGGGATCTCCGTAGCTTCCCTCCAGACAGCTGCAGCAAAGGTAAATCTTATTTTTTTTATGTTTGGCGCGTGTGTGCATGTATGTATGAATGCATGTATGTATGTGTATTTGTGAGTGAATGTTGTGGATGGGTGTTTGTGCATGTGTAAGTGAATGCATGGGTGTGAGTGAGTGTGTATGTGAGTATGTGTGCCCCCCCCCCCGTCCCCTTCCTGCTAAAATCACCGGTCCCCACTGCCAACACCAGTATTAGACTTTGATACTCATCAAGGTATTTGGCTGCCGTCTAAATGTTTTGTGTACTTCTCTCTCCCTCACGCTTCGTGATGTCTCAATAAAACATTGGTAACTCTACATGCTACACGCAGAACAAGGGAACCCCGCGATTAATGGGAAACCAGGTTGGATTGATAGGGAAACAGGTTTGAGTCTCGGCACCGGCTCAACACCCTCTGATTCAGGGCAAATCACTTCATTTCCACAAGCCTTAAAAAAACAAGCATTGTCATTGCCAATTGGTCTCGGCAATGGGTTCAATAATTCTGCTATGCAAAAAGTACTTTAATACTGACACTATTTGAGTAAAAATCTTGTGACACACAATGTATTTAGTAATGCAGCCTGATTTCGATACAACCACAACATTTAATTCTGCATTGACAGGCAGGTCAAATAACTACATTCCAAAATGGTGCTCTATTGTTGTAGAATATATGACATTACAAAGCAAACAATAACAACTCATGCCTTTACAACGCAGTTTTTACATCGCAGCATCCATTACAACGCATGATTTTCCAATGCTTGCCATCACAACGCATTTTTAGAAACTACATTTACAACGCATTCCATTACAACGCATATCATTACAGCGCATACCATTACAACGCATAATACTTTTAGGGTAAAAGTAGGGTAAGTGTTGGATAGTGAAGGGGTAAAAATTACTATTCCCACTCTAGTGAGTGCAACAGTAGGGTAAGTGTTGGATAGTGTAGGGGTAAACATTACTATTCCCACTCCAGTGAGTGCAACAATAGGGTAAGTGTTGGATAGTGTAGGGGTAAAAATACTATCCCATGTACCCCTAAACCCATGCCCACCCTAAAACTAAAAAATCCCTATTACTTACCTTATAATGCGTTGTAATGGCATGCATTGTAATGGTATTAATTGTAATGGCATGCGTTGTAGTGACATGCGTTGTAATGGCATGCGTTGTAATGGCATGCAATGTAAAGGCAGCTGCATTGTAATGACTGCGTTGTAACGGTAGTACATTGTAATGACTGCATTGTAATAGTTGTTTCCCATTGTTGTGTGATAGAGAAGCCAGAAATGTCAATATATATATATTTTTTAACAAAATACCTTGCATGCGTGTCTACAACAATCCTGTAATGGTTAAAAGACGCAAAACCTGTCAAAAAATCATGAACAAAAAGAGCCTGTAGATCAAGCTGTGTGGCCAGTTGGGGAAAATAGTTGCAATACCTTCAGTTTTTAGATGAAGCCTAGGGACCATTCATGCGCTGTCTGTAAGACCTGTTGTATTCAGTAAATGGGATTTAGCTCCCACCTGCTGCTGTCTGCTGCTTACCATTGGCGCAGTCCAATGTCCCTCTTCTTTGCTGGCTCCTAACTGGTACACACAGCCAGACATCACTTCCCTTTTTCAGCAGAAGAGCCCCGCCAAGTACAGTCTGGTTACGCTTGCAGTGCTTTTCTGTTGTTTTCTACACGCGTGTGCTTTTCCGCCTTTTGCTGCTTCTTTTCTTTCTTTCTTTATGAGTACTTTTCTCAAGCGTTTCTCATGCTCGCTGCTGTATGTGCCTCACAGACTGCAATGCTAACCTCCCCCTTGTTTTTACCACGGACACTTGTGGACACACTCAGGCATATTAACAAGCAATAGCGATAATTATTGCTATTGCTTGGTTAGAGACAAATTTTTACCGCTGAGCTGCGGCGATTTTTATCGCAGATAAACCTTGGTATTACCAAGGTTTATCGCAAATGCGATAAAAAACGGCCGCAATGCATGAATATCGCTGAAAAGTCAGCGATATTCATGCATTACCGAGCTAATGCTCTTAGCCATGTTATCCACCTCCCATTGGATAACATGGCTAAGAACTGCTCAGGGCAGGTGTTAGCTTTTGGAGATATTCGCGCTTAGCGCGAATATCTCCAAAAGTTGGTAATAGGAGATAGCGATGTTAGCGTCTGTTTCCAGTCGCTAACATCTTGGCACGCCCACTTTGAATGTCATTAGTGATAAATATCACTGACATGCAAAGTGGGGCCCAAGATGGTCGCTATCTCCTACTAGCTGTCGCTAACTGGTGTTAGCGACAGCTAGGTAATAGGGAGATAAATCTCCGCTTTCTTGGCTTTTAAAGCCAAAAAAGCGGAGATAAACCCCCTTGATAATATGCCCCACTGTTTTTGTACACTGGGTTTTGTGGGGTTATTTTTTTTCATGGAGTAAAAAGGTAATGTTTAATTTTTTGTAAGGTGGCGTCTCAATAATTATGGGGCTGGAATTAATTCTTATTGACATTTTTTGCGTGCTTCAAAAGGTATTTTCGCACCGATTGGGCGCATACTCATCAGTCCCCCTGAAGTACAATTGGGCACAGGCTTCAGTGCTTCCCGATCATTGTGTACTTAGTAGTCCCCTCGGGGAAAAAGCAGGCATTCACTTCTGTGTCTACTGTGGAGGTAAAACTGGCATACAAACACATTTGGCACAGAGAGATTCAAGTAAAGGATTTTTGCAGAATCACAGGATGTTGAGCCTCCCACCAAGACTCAACCCTGTTCCCCAGCTTCAAAGTCTGCTGCTCTAGTTTAAACTAGTGGTATTTTCATTTCTCTTCTGTGACTGCTACTGCGTGGGGTGGGTAGGATTTTAGAAAGTATACTACAATAAGATGGCTACTAATATTACAAGCAGACTCTTGCTGATTTGTTGGCCATCAAACTGTCCCATGAGCCTTTGCATTTTCTCTTTTTAGGCAACCCCCGAGAATGTGTATGTGATGGCCATCCTGCGTTTGTAATCAGTTTCCTCCATCCCGGTTGTCCGCATTTTTACACCAGTTAACAGGTAGAAGATAGCTTAGGGTGAATGTCGGGACCTTTATTAACTGTGCGTTGGTGATGTTTACTCAGTTTAGAAGGTGATGATGGATTCTACTACTATTCGGAGTCTGACGTGCGTTCATGACTAATGTAACTGAATGAAGGCAAAAGGGCTTAGATGTAGGGTGGACGTCAGCCTCCCATAGAAAAACAGCTTTGCTCCAACCCCTGATGATGTCAGAGTTCACTTCTTTTCTGACTCTCAGTCCATCAACATTCTCCTGGTTGCTGCTAAGGGGTGATGGAGCGAGATTCAGAAATATATTTGTTTCGACTCGCAAAGTTAAACTTCCATAATAAAATAATCGTATTAATCAGCATGAAGTGAATTATACTAATCAACTTAGATTAAAATGCATACACGACATAAGGGACTAATATATGTGCTCTATGTTGCATCTGCATGTACGTGAGAAATAATGAACTAACTTTGTCTATTGTCTTTGTCAGTATTAATGCGGCTGTTTTATTAATGGCATGTGCTTATTTGTGTGTGCTTCTGTTATGTCTTTTTTGTCTTTATGTGGCACAAGTTAGAGAAAGAATCCTGTTTGTTACTAAAATGCTTTGGCTAGGTAATATTTATTAATGGGTTAATAATTAGCAAAGGAGGGTGGGTGACAGAACGAATTCTAATTATTTCATTAATTGATGTCTTGTGTTTGTTTATACATTAGTTTTGCGAATGGGCCTAAGAAAATTGCTGGCAGTGCTGCAGAATATGAAACTTGACCAGAGTGAAGCCTTCACTCATGCGCAGACGAAAGAGCATTTTGCTGAACTGACAACGTTTAATGCAGAAGCAATCATGGTCGAGTTGAATGTGTTCTTGGTGTCATTTCCAAGGACAGGATGCGGCAAGGCCTGCCAAGATTAGGAGGTAAAGTTTTGTGCTCTGGGGAATGTATCTTTTTGAGGAAGCAAAAAGGATGGAGAAACTAAGAACAATAAGGGCTATGATGAGGCCCCGGACTTGGTCAGCAGAATATGACCTAATGGTGGACTGACATGGCTCAGCCAATTAGAAGCTCGGATTTTCCGAAAGAATTTGTGATAAAGATACTTTAGCTAGACAGAAAAGGTATAAAAACTGACCCCTTTGGAGGTAGGGCGCTTCTCGCTTTCCGAATCCTGTAAGGCGTGCCGTGCTGAAGGACTTTTTGGAGCACGTAAGGATCAATAGGGTTAATGATTATTTCTTTAGGTTAAGAGAGTTTTAGACAGGGAACTTAGGTGATGGAAATTGTTTACTTTACTTAAAACATGCTAATTGATTTTACTTTGAATCATCAGTCTAATGTGTATTTCCTCAATAAAAGCTGCTAAAATTGATAATAAAGAATTCAATAAAATGCGCTTACTTGATTGAAGTTAATAAAATAAGATTCTGAAACAACAAGCTGGTCTTGTTATTCATGGTCTTGTTAACATTAGTTGATCCATTTACCTTAGTAACTTAATTAATATGTGTTATGCGCAAAACCATGGTGATGTATATAAATGTGTAAATATTTTGTGAATAGGTTCTGATTAATTAGGTCACATGGTTCAGTTGCCCAAAATCTGTCTCGTTGGTTAATGGGCCTTGTGAGGATTTATGATTAATGGTGAATATCTGGTGTTGGGTAGTGTTACTGAGACAGAATTTCTATAGGGGCACTGGATCAGGGTTATTAAGGAGAGTCGAGAATTGTAACCACAGGGAGTACATGGCTTCTGCAGCTACCTATCCGTTCCTACCACAACATGCATGAACTCTAAGAGCAGTGCGGGGCCTACCAAAGGGCAGGATAGGAGCTGTGGCTTCCTCCTCTTGTCACCCGATAAGACGCTCATGTAAGATTTGACATGTCACTTTTTCAGATTGGTGGGCACAGTTTGTCTTAGAAATAATTTGGTGCCTTCTGTGTTAGCTTTCGTCTCTTTGGAAAGGGCCTCACAAGCCTTGTTTCGGTTTCTTGCACAATGACCTGTCAGTCACTCCCAGGGCTCCTCTCACAGACCCAATATCAACATTTCACATACTCTCTAATGAAGTTACCCAATCGGGGAGTCTGTTTTTCCTGAAATATGTGTAAGTGAGATGCCGGCCCAGTAAGTTAACCCCTCACATCTGTTTGGATGTGTTGGTGTCAGCTGGCTTGTTTACATTCAACTGCTGTGACATTACTCACAGTAAGCAGGATGTAAGCAAACCACATGGTAAATGCATCTAAAGCAGATTTACATAGACTAATTCACAGCCCACCCGCATCTCAAGGCTCTCCTACCTCTCCTCATCTAAAGCAAAATAACCTTTCCCCTCTGGATGTGTGGGGTCCCCGATATTCCTTCGTCTCAAGTTATACGTACTCCTTCATAACTGTACTGCTCTCTGCTCGCAAAGAACATATTTTTACTCACAGTAGGGTTCTGCTGGCTGCCCGCGGTCCACGAAGGGGACCCTCCTAAGAGTGTGTCCAGCTCTCAACCAAACGTGTTCTGAGTGTAAAATAAAGGGACATTTTACAGCGTTATGTAAAACCAAGCTCAAACCTAAGGGTAAGGAGATAGAAATGTATAAAGGTGCCATGGGAGAATCTATCTGTGAGGATTTTGAATGTGGTCAGATAATTGTTCGAGAATAGATCTAATAGCAAATCCTGTCCTTTTGATGAAATCAAAAGACTAGGGGAAAAGACTACAGTGCTATTCGACTCTGGTGCTAAGATTATATATAGTTTTGCCAGACACAGGTAAATTCTAGGGATTTTCTCTATTGAATATTTTGATACAAGTATTTGCAATTGGAGCCAAATTATAACTAAATTCTTGTTGCTTCTTTTGTGATAAGGCTTTACATCCGTAAAAGTTAAATTGTATTTACGTTGACGAATAATTTTCTGAAAATGCAAAATGTTACAGCGGCGCCATTTTTTCTATCTTGTCCTGGATCACCGCGACGAAAAAGAGAAAAAGTGGAAAGTTATTTTTAAGCGCTAGGCAAGAGTCTGTGGACCTTCTTTAAGCACTGAAACGAAGTCATCGTTATTACTTCATTGTTTGGGCTCTAAAGGTCAGGATGTTTTTTACCACTTGCCTGATCTTCCGCCTTCGGAAGTTAATAATTTGAACAATTATGAGATTTGCATAAGGAAATTAGATAAACATTATCTTCCAAAGTTCAGTAAGATCCTCGAAAGATATCAATTTTCAAAGCGCATGCAAGGTGTAGATTAGGCAATCGAATGCTATGTAACACACTTGAGAAAACTTGCCTCTCCGTGCACATTCGAAAATCTCACTGATGAACGCATATTTCTAATGTGTTTTTCAATTCTAAGTTAAAGGGTAAAATTACACTCCTGAAAGCTGACATCATTCCGTTAGCATATGTGGGTGAACCTATAAAGTTACATGGATATTTTGTTGGACTTATAGAATATAAAGACAGGATGGTATCCGGAAATATTTATGTATCTAAGAGAGGAGATAGTATAATTAGCTGGAAACACCAGGGTGATCTAGGGGTATGTTTAGATCCAAATGCTAATCCTCCTATACAATTAAGAGATAAAATTCAATCTGTGGAAAAGGACAGTCCACATAAATTTACACATGGTTTGAAAGCAGAGTTTCCTGATGTTTTTAAAGAAACTTTGAGATGTTTAAAGGGTTACCAACATAAAATCCAGTTAAAGAGATGCGATTCCTGTGTGTTGTAAGGTTAGAAATGTGCCACTCTCTGTGAAAGAAGATATGAAGAAGGAAATTAAAAAATTAAAAGATTGGGGAATTATTGCGGAGGTTGAAGGAACTGAATGGTTGGCTCCGTTCATCGCAGCACGCAAACCAAATGGAGATTTGCGTCTTTGCATTGACCTGAGACAACTCAATAAATGTGTAGTAGTGGATCGGTACCCTTTACCCAATATTACTGAGTTGTTTGTGTTACTTGATGGTGCGAAAGTATTCAGCACAATAGACCTTACATCTGCATGTCATCAGACTGAATTAGAGGAGTCATGCAGGGACAATACATCCTTTATTACTCCCTTTGGCACGTTTAGATTTAAAAGGATGCCCTTTGGGTTGGTGTCCGCTTCATCAGTATTTCAACGGGTAATGGAAAGAGTATTAAAGAATCTTCCTGGTGTGTGCATATATCAGGACAATATTTTAATCTTTGCCAAAGACGAGTCTGAGCATGACTTACGACCCAAATCTGTCTTGGGGAGTTTATGTAAACATAATCTCACGGTTAAAGTGGGAAAATGCAAATTTAGGTATAACACAATAAATTAGTTGGGACATAATATAACTGGCGATGATGTGAAACCTAAACCTGATTTGATTGATAATATCACTAAAATGTGCTCACCTAAGAATAAAGCTGAACTGATGAAATTCTTAGGAATGATCGAGTACTATGCCAAATTTGTGGGTATAAAGCAGGAATATCGACGGGATAATATCGACTAGCATAAATATCGAGGTAAGAATATCGACTGTAAAAAATATCGTTGTAGTAAATATCGTTGTTGTAAATATCGTTTTTGTAGAATGACAAAAATATCGTCAAAATAAAATATCGTTGAATAGAATATCGTTTAGAGAAATATCGTTGAATATAATATCGACAAAATAATTGAATGTGTAATATAAGTGTCGAAAAATTTGTTTTATGTTTAAATATTATTAATTAAATGTTTATTTTTATTATTATAGGGATAAAAATGTAATTTTTTTTTAATATTAGTAAATATTTTAGGAGCGGGTTATTGGTATTATAGGGGATAAGGGTGGGTAGTAATTTAAAAAAGTAGTGTAAATAATATGTATATAATGGTAAAAAATTAGAAAAATGTAAATTAAATTTTTTTTCAATGGCGAAATTTTAAATTTAATTTAAATTACTGAATTATTGATTGAATTGTTTTTTTTAAAGATTTAGTAGCGGGTTGTTGGTGATATAGGGGATAAGGGTGGGTAGTATATTAAAATATGTTTAATAAAATGTAAATTAAATTAAAATAAATTATAAATTGAAATACGAAAATGTATTTAATTTATTTGGAATTGAATGTATTATATAATAATTTGGTAATTAAGTGTTATATTTTTTATATAGTGTTTAATAAAAAAAATTCTATAAATAATACGAAATTAGAAATTTCAATATTTAAATTTCTAAATTGAAATTTGAAATTTTAAATTTTTTATTTCTAATTTGAAATTTGAAATTTTACTTTTATTTTTTAAAGTGTGTAATATTTTATGTTTGTGTATTTGTTATAATATATGCTAAGAATGAGTCAAAATACAAATATACAAAGTTTGGGTTACATTTTTAAAAATTTTAAAACTTTTTTAAAATTGTTAAAAAATTTAGATTTTTGAAATTTTAAATTTTGGTTAAAAATTTTGGTATTGTCATGTTCAAAATAAAATATTGTGTGATTGTAATTTAATAGTCTATTTTGTAGTATAATAGATAAGAGTGGTTATTAATATATATAGTGATGTTTATGTGTTATAATATCACAAATATTATTGTTTCCTGTCCAGCACTTTACCTGACTTATGTAGGATTGGAGTTAAAATTGTGATTTATTTTAGCTTACTGTTAAGTATTTTCTATGTGTTATGTTTTATATTTTATATTTTATAAAAAAAAAATATATATATTTTTTTTTTATATTTTACAAATATTATGATATATAATTTTGCTATATTGTTTTTTAATCATATACAAATATGATTCTTTTGTACATTTTTACATATATATCACAAGTGTCAACATTTATTAAGTACAATGGTAATATAGTTTTGGACACTTTTTTTATTCATACTTTTCAATTGTTGATGCAAACATTTTCATTTTTTTTAATACACTTTTTTCAAATATTTGTTTACATTCTACATTGCAATTTTTATCATATATACATTGTTATATTACATTAATTACTATATTAAATTTTTAAATTAAAATTTAATATGTTAATTAATTTACATGTAATTGTATTTTTCTACAGTATGTACATAGAATTGTGTTCAGTGTTATACATATAAAAAAAATTAAAAATCAAAAACATATTTTTAATATACTATAATTATTTAATATATAATTATATTAAAAATATTATTGTATATTTTACATTAATCAAAAGGTTCTTTACAAACAATAATACATTTATTACAATACATGGGAAAAATAATGCTATTCATCTCTATTTTTGTTTAAATTATGGGGATTTAGTCCTATTTTAGTTTTTATTGTGCTGCCATTTTAATTTTTGAACTTCACTTTTTTGTCTATCTACATCGTTGTTTGGGTCAATTCAGAAAACGGAACCTCGTGGTTGGGAGCTGCTTCGTGTTGGTGAATGTAAGTTTATTTTACATTATTTTTAACTACATTTTAAGACATTATAGAGCTAGTTGTATTGTGTAAGTGTTGGTATGTGTTGTACTTTACAGTTTATGTGAAAAATACGTGTTATTTAAGGTCTTTATTGATAACGTACTTTGTAAGATATTTATTATGAAATTAAGGTTTATGTATTGTGTAAATGAATTAATTTAGGTGTTTTCCTATGTTTTATATGTTATGTTTAGGCTTAGTGGCTTTCGTATTTATTGTGGGTGAGTTTTGTTTGTATTTATTTACAGGTGTTCGTTTTGGTGAGCTGAGGGATTTTATCGCGTCATTTTGGTTAAATACAGCTAAATGTTTAACTACATTTCTTGATTTTTCGGGGTTTTGGAGCGTTTTTATCGTCATTATTTTTCTCGTTTTTTATGGTTCCGTTCTCGAGAGGATTGCTACGTGGGACCCTTATAAAACAGTTGTTTTTTTCCATTTTGTGGGGATTTTTTTAAACCATGTGGATTTATTTATGTTCTATTCGTCTTGAAACCATCTTTTTGGAACACATTCTACAGCTGCACAACACTTAAGTTATTATTATATTTTAGATTGGGGTGGATTGAGCTATATTGTGCAATTTTGTTTAATGTCGTTTTATTATGTCTTGTAATAATAGATTACATTTATTTTTACATGACATAATGTAACTACATTAAATAAAAAGGTTTGTTTTATTTATTGTTTGAAATGTTTTTATGTGTTGCTTGTTAAAGGATAGATTTTGCTATTAGTTCTAAGTATTCAATACCTTCAATACTTGGGTACATTCTGACTTTTTGCTGTAGGTATTCGTACATATTTAATGTTTGTTTACTTAGTTTAGGGCCGATTTTAGATAGAGATTGCTCTATTCTTAGTTCTTGGTAGCTTTGCTCTTTTTTGATGCTTTGGATTAGTTTATGAAGTGTGGGTTGTGTTCTTCCTATTGTGGCTTGGAAGGCATTATGCCATTTTTCGACTGCGTTGTTGGTTTTGGCTTTCTGTGCCATAGTACTAGCATACACATTCCACCATGGAATTTGGAATTTAGGTTGTCTGCGGTGGCCCGAACGATGTAATCTTCCCACCCAGGTATCTTCAAAATAGTCTAAGAAGGGAGTTAATTTTGTCTCATTGGTGCGGTAGAAAGGGCTGTCAAGTAGTAAATTGTAATAGTTAGCAACTTCTGTTGTTGGTACAAATGCCAATGCTATTAACTTTTTAATCTGATAAGCAAAGTTACTGTTTGTTGAATATTCAATGCTTAAAGTAGATTTTTGTAAGTGCCTCCATAAACTTTGGTTGTAGTGATAATAACACCCTTGTATTGATGTGTGAGGATATATTTTAAGTATAGCTTGAATCATGGCTATTTCAAAGTCTATTATTATTCTTTGTGGATAGTAATTATCAGTAAATTCTTTGATAGTTGTTAAAATTTCTACGTAGCTAGCATTTGTTTTATTTGGCAGCAGTGTATAAATTAAAGGGATATTTGTTTCTTGGTACTCACCATGGATGGTGTAAAGTTGATAGAAAGGTTTGGGACATACTTTAAAAGTTCCGTCCATCATCCAGGTTTCACACGATTTTAGTTTTTGCAAATTGATATTTGTTGCAAAAAGTAAAATTCTTTTATCATGACTGTGGTTATCATACATTAAGAATTTATCTTCATTGTGTGTAATAGTATATTCAGGATAAATTATAATGTCTTGAAAAGTTTTAGGTGCTGGTGGAGTTGGATCAGAAGCTCGTTTTGTTTTTGCAATTAATCTTTTCAAGTTGGGTATTGAAGGTAACTGTCCTGTGACATGTTCTGGCACCTTGCTTAAAACATTTTTCAAAATGGTGGTGCTTGTTTCTTGTGAGCCTGTACTAGCTTCTCTCAATGTCTCTAGTGCTTCTCTTACTTCGACTTCTGTTACATTGGGTGGGTGGTTATGCTCATGTACATTTACAACATTGTTATCAACAGTCTGTGCTCTACCATAGCATGCAGTTGAGTAATATTTACTACATTTCCAATAAGTTTTATTCCCTTTGATTCTTTCTTGGGTGTAGGTGTAACCCATGTAGCTCAGCATAATTTTCCCTTTTTGAGAAGTAATAAAAGTAGCTCCTGTTGCCATGTCTAAGGTAGATCTGTGAAGACATATATATTTTTTTTAGTAAAAGTGATAAACATTTCTTGACATGTGTACGTTAAAAGGAAAAACTGCAAAAACTTACTTCCAATGTTGTTTTCCTGCTAATTATATGTTTTCTGTTCTTATATGTAGATTTTCACTCTTTAATGTTCTGTAGTTGTGGTAAAGAATAATACAAAAAAATGATTTAGTTTTATAGTTGTTTGTTTTTACTTTCTGATTATTAATAGACACAGTGGGTATACTTACTTAATGTAGTAGAAGATGTTGTTAGTTTAGTTGTAGATTGGTAGATGAATTTTCTATAATCTGTAAAAGAAAGTTAAATTGTGTTATTTATTGTATTAGGATCTATTAGTAGGTAATCACATATCAAGTCTTTAGCAAGTTTACTTTGTGACTTTTTACATTTATTTTAAAGCTTTCTAAGTACACATGGATAAGGCAGTTCATAATTTCATTTAATTATTATCTTGTGGTAGTTGTTGATAGGATGTTGTAGTTATATTTAAACAAATAAAAAGACCATCTTTTTAGTTTAGGGAGTTTAGCTAGTTATCGACAGGTTTGTATGATAAATGAAATGGGACTTCACTTACTTGATTTTTAGTATGCTGTGTTGTAGTCGTTGTAGTAGGTGTGTATTCTCTTGTTTTCAGCAAAGTAACCGTTTTCATCCAAGTTTGGCCAAAAAATGGTAAATTACGTTAATTCTGTAATTGTCTTTATAGTAGTGAGTTAATTAATTGTTATATTTGATTGGTTCAATTACATATATTTTAAATTCATTGGCTGAGAACATTAGTTTGAATTTGAAAGCCGTTAATTTGTAAAGAGTTTGTAGCATCAATAATTGTTTTCGATTTTAATTACAAAATGTATTATATGTGTTTTATTTTAAATGTAAATATTTATTACAATGTTAAAATTAGTGAAATGTTATTTAAAGTAATCCGATAAGAGTGTATGATAGTGTTTGGTAATGTTTATATTGGTTTACCACCTTTACAACTTAACTTTTACAACGCTAAAACCATTACAACGTATGTATTTACAACGCATGTTTTTACAACGTAGGTACCTTTACAACGCATACCATTACAACGTAAGTATTTGTAAGTATATAATTATATTTAAAATGTAAAATGTTTGGTTTTTTTAAGGGGTATATTTAGGGTTCAGGGTCAGTTTAGCGTTTTTGGGTGAAGGGGTATTTTTAGGGTTCAGAGTTAGTTTTTATTTTTTGGGTAAAGGGGTATTTTTGGTGTTCAGGGTCAGTTTTTAGTTTTTGGGTAAAGGGGTATTTTTAGTGTTCAGGGTCAGTTTTCAGTTTTTGGGTAAAGGGGTATTTTTAGGGTTCAGGGTCAGTTTTCAGTTTTTGGCTAAAGGGGTATTTTTAGAGTTCAGGGTCAGTTTTCAGTTTTTGGGTAAAGGGGTATTTTTAGGCTTCAGGGTCAGTTTTCAGTTTTTGGGTAAAGGGGTATTTTTAGGGTTCAGGGTCAGTTTTCAGTTTTTGGGTAAAGGGCTATTTTTAGGCTTCAGGGTCAGTTTTCTGTTTTTGGGTAAAGGGGTATTTTTAGGGTTCAGGGTCAGTTGTCAGTTTTTGGGTAAAGGGCTATTTTTAGGCTTCAGGGTCAGTTTTATGTTTTTGGATAAAGGGGTATTTTTAGAGTTCAGGGTCAGTTTCAGTTTTTGGGTAAAGGGGTATTTTTAGGCTTCAGGGTCAGTTTTCAGTTTTTGGGTAAAGGGCTATTTTTAGGGTTCAGGGTCAATTTTCAGTTTTTGGGTAAAGGGGTATTTTTAGTGTTCAGGGTCAGTTTTCAGTTTTTGGGTAAAGGGGTATTTTTAGGGTTCAGGGTCAGTTTTCAGTTTTTGGGTAAAGGGCTATTTTTAGGGTTCAGGGTCAGTTTTTAGTTTTTGGGTAAAGGGGTATTTTTAGGGTTCAGGGTCAGTTTTCAGTTTTTGGGTAAAGGGGTATTTTTAGGGTTCAGGGTCAGTTTTTAGTTTTTGGGTAAAGGGGTATTTTTAGTGTTCAGGGTCAGTTTGCAGTTTTTGGGTAAAGGGGTATTTTTAGGGTTCAGGGTCAGTTTTCAGTTTTTGGGTAAAGGGGTATTTTTAGGGTTCAGGGTCAGTTTTCAGTTTTTGGGTAAAGGGGTATTTTTAGGGTTCAGGGTCAGTTTTCAGTTTTTGGGTAAAGGGGTATTTTTAGGGTTCAGGATCAGTTTTGAGTTTTTGGGGTACAGGGTAGAAAAAAATAAAATTATATATAAATTAAAAATAAATTTAAATGAAATGATTTTATATTAAATTAATTTACAATTTATTTTTTTCAATTAATTTATATTAACAAAATTAATATATACTTACCAATACTTACGTTGTAATGGTATGCGATGTAAAGGTACTTGCATTGTAAATTCATGCGTTGTATTAGTATTTGTGTTGTAAAAATTTCGTTGCAAAGGTATGCGTTGTAAAAGTATGCGTTGTAACGTCATACATCCTTTATATTACTAATGTATCTTTTTATTATTATATATAAATAAAACATACATAGTGTATATACATATATGTTAGAAAAGCTTATTTTGATTTTTAATTATTATGAAAAAGTGAATAATAGAAAGGTAATGTGTATATAAGGTTATAATGAAAATGACGATATTTTTTGTATATTAATATAAGTAGAAAGGTAGTCGATATTTGTGTAGTCGATATTAGTGTAGAAGGTAATGTTATTTTAAAGATAGTCGATAATGTGGTAGTCGATATTTATGTAGTCGATATAATTGTTAACGATATTAGAGTAGTCGATAAAAAAATATCGATATTTGTGTAATTTCTTGTTTAAGTATATGGTGACGATATTTTTGTAGACGATGTATTTGTGGCGATATTTTTGTAGGTCGATGTTTTAGTAATCGATATTTCATCATGGAACCAATTTGTGATGGGTTTTGTTAATGCTACTGTTAACATGAGGCAATTGTTACGTAAAGGTGAAGATTTGTTATTGTCTGATCTTTGTGAGGAGGAATTTGTTGCCATTAAAAAGAAACTGAGTTAAACTCCTTCTTTAAAAAGTTTTAATCCAGCAAACAAATCCATTTTAGTTACAGATGCGAGTGAAAATGGATTAGGAGCTGTGTTGAAACAAAGTGGTCCTAATGGAGTGGAAACCATTATGTTCTTGTCTAGAAGCTTAAGGGATCCTGAGACACGATACTCTGTTGTGGAGAGGGAGGCCTTTTCAGTGTTTTGGGCAATAAAGAAACATAAAAAATTCCTTTGGGGTTTGGATTTTGAGGTGCACACTGATCAAAACCTTTGATAGAGATTTTTAGTAAAAAGGGTTTGGATCTTGTTTCGGACAGAATAATCAGATGGTTTACAAGAATATAGATTTGGAATTAAATATACTCCTAGAATTGAGAATGGTGTTGCTGATGTGGTGTCACGCCTAGTCTCCATGGATCAAATGGAAGAAGATGATTCTGATATTGATGATGAGATGGTGTGCGTGGTAGATTATGATATTATTTCAGGCAAAAAATGGTCTGAAGAATTGAGGAGTGACTCAGTGACTAT
Organism: Lissotriton helveticus; assembly: GCF_964261635.1. NCBI lineage: Eukaryota > Metazoa > Chordata > Amphibia > Caudata > Salamandridae > Lissotriton > Lissotriton helveticus. The sequence goes on from NC_136067.1 coordinate 120,937,235, forward strand.
TTTGCCAGACACAGGTAAATTCTAGTGATTTTCTCTATTGAATATTTTGATACAACTATTTGCAATTGGAGCCAAATTATAACTAAATTCTTGTTGCTTCTTTTGTGATAAGGCTTTACATCCGTAAAAGTTAAATTGTATTTACGTTGACAATTAATTTTCTGAAAATGCAAAATGTTACAGCGGCGGCAATTTTTCTATCTTGTCCTGGATCACCGCGTAGAAAAAGGGAAAAAGTGGAAAGTGTTTTTTAAGCGCTATGCTTGTGGAATCCATTATGTTCTTGTCTAGAAGCTTAAGGGATCCTGAGACACGATACTCTGTTGTGGAGAGGGAGGCCGTTTCAGTGTTTTGGGCAATAAAGAAACTTAAAAAATTCCTTTAGGGTTTGGAATTTGAGGTGCACACTGATCAAAACCTTTGATAGAGATTTTTTGTAAAAAGGGTTTGGATCTTGTTTCGGACAGAATAATCAAATGGTTTACAAGAATATAGATTTGGAATTAAATATACTCCTAAAATTGAGAATGGTGTTGCTGATGTGGTGTCACGCCTAGTCTCCACGGATCAAATGGAAGAAGATGATTCTGATATTGATGATGAGATGGTGTGCATGGTAGATTATGATATTATTTCAGGAAAAAAATGGTCTGAAGAATTGAGGAGTGACTCAGTTCTATGTGAAGTGATGTCTTTAGTTAAAAATGGATGGAACAGTAATAAAGAGGGTTCAGATTCTACAAGATAATTTTAGGCTGTACGCAATGAATTATCTGTTGAAAATGGTTTGTTGTTCCGTGCAACAAGATTGATTCTGCCTTTTAGTCTTAGAAAGGAGTTGATTGATTTGGTACATGTTTCTCATTCAGGCTTATCAAGGAGTAAAAAAAGACTACGTACGTCTTATTGGTGGCCTGGAATGGTCAAAATGGTGGAGCGTGTTACAAGGGATTGCATTCTTTGTAATCTTAGTGATAAGTCAAAATGTACTCAGGTACAACCAATGATATTGAGAAGACACCCAATTGTCCTTGGCAAGATATTGCTCTTGACATCGTTGGTCCTATACATGTTAAAGACCCGCAGGTTTTTTTGTTGGTAGTCATTGATATGTATTCAAGGTGGCCTGAGGTTTTCTTTTTATCTGTGTTTGATTCTAGTAGTGTGATTCAACGATTAAAGAAGTTATTTGCTAGGGAAGGATTACCTGTTTCAATTCTAACTGACAATGGTGTTCAGCTTATTTCTAAGGAAATGGAACAATTCTTATCTTCTAGAGGTATAGTCTATAAAACTTCTCTTTACCATCCTGAGGGAAATGGTATGGTTGAGAGATTTAACAAAGTTATTAAAGAAACCATAGCATTAGCAAAAAGTGTAGCTTTAGACTGGAGAAAAGAAGTCATGATGAAAGTAGAAGAGTACAGATTGATTCCACATTCAAAAACTGGCAAAACTCCTTTTTTGTTGTTTCGTGGTAGAGTACCTAATACATGTGTAACATTTTAAAAAATAAGTATAGGTATTTATTGTATACACCCCTTATTGTGTTATGCTCACTGCTTTGTTTAAAGACTACGGTCATAATAAACATACATTTTGACTTGACTTGACTTGACATATTGGGTAAACAAGTATGAATTGGTGAAAGGGAAGAAGAGTGTTTGTGATAATAAAGAGATACAAAAAATGGAAGAAGAAAAAGCTAAACAAAGGAAATCATATTTTGATGCTAAGAATGTTGTAAAGAAAACAGAAGTGAAAAAATGGGTGATTGGGTCATGATCAAGCGTCCTGGAATGTTGGGAAGCTCTTTATCTAAGTTCATGAAACCCATCAAGGTGATTAAGATTTTTAAAATGCTATTCAAACACAAGACCATCGTATATGGAATTTAAATGGAGTAGTTGTGGTTAGAGGAAATATTGGATTTGATGAAAATGTGTATTTATTTAACAGAAATCATTCTTTCTCTCAGTCTAAGACAAATGTGAACAATGAGTTTAAAAATGCTAGAAGAACTTCCAGTACAATTAAGCGTCCTAGTTATCTTTCAGATTTTGTTTAATCCCTTATTTTGTTTGGTTGTTTTATTTAATTTTCATTTCAAGGAAGGGAGATGTGTGGTATTTCACTCCTACTGTTGCTTTAAGGTTTATCCTATGTAAGGCTTCATGTCATGTCCAAATGGAATGCTAGTGATACACTAAAGGGCCCCTTACACACACTTACCCTCACGGCAAGGATTAAAAGATCTCCGACAAAGAGCCACCACTGAGGGTGCCCGTTGGGTATTGCAGCGCCGACCCGATGAGGAGCATGCCCAATGATGAAGCATGACACCCAGCTGGCTGGGTGTGTGAGGGCCCTAAATCTGAAAGGAGGAATTCCCTTTCCTTCTTCCTGATAGACAGTCACCAGCACAATCTACCCTAGTCACTTTTGGTTAGCTTAGGAACTGCATACTCTGTTTTTTGATACTGAACACAAGACAGCCCAGTGTTGGGCGGACCCCCTGGGGTCCACGTGCCCGCGTCATATCCGGGCAGGAGTGGGCAGGGGGGCAAGGTATAAGTACCTCTCCTGCCCATCTGGGGTCCCCTTTTCCACCACCCTTGACGACATTTTTCACGCCGTGTAGGCGTGACAAGTTTGGTCCCTAGGAGCTGTTCGTTGATGAGTGTGGTTCCCCCCTCTTTTGTGTCTGGCAAAGCTGCTAAGCCCGACCATTGCCGGGGCTGCGGTCCACCATGGGGGGGAGGGCAGCTCCCGGGGTCCTTGGTCATCGACCCCCTCCCCTGATCGTTTGGCAGGGTAAGGAGGCTAAGAGTGGACAGAGGCCCTGCTGCCACGGCCATGCAGGGGTTCAGTGTGCTGGGAGGCCCAGTGTTTTGACTTCTCACACCCGTGCATCTGCTGGCGGGGCTGGGCCCAGGGCCTACACCCGCAGGTTTCCATGGTTGCGGTGTGGGGGAGAAGAGCGGTGAGCCTCCCATGTCCGCTGTGTCCACATTGCGCCTCTTGTGTCGGAACTCAGGTCTAAGGGGTGGTTGTCGTGCACGGTGAGTTTTGGTGGCAGGGAGGGCCTTTGGGACCTTTCTTTGCTGCTGATCAGCCTTAGCTGGCGGCGCGTGGAGGTGCATGCAGGGTTGAAAGGTCGAGACTGGGGCATTATGAGCCCGCTCTCCGCTGCCCCTCTCCTTGAATGGTGGGGCGGGGGGTGTAGCTCACTTTGACTGCAGCCCTAGAGACACCATGTGGGATTAGGCCTGGGCAGACCAGCCTCATTAGTGTTGGCGGTCTGGGGTTTGAGGCGGCCTGTGTTGTCTGTTGTGTGCCGATGTTGAGGCCGGCGGCTGTGGCCGCCGGAGTGCCGCCTGTTTTTTATGGCTTGCAAGGGGCAAGGGAGCTGCATGGTGAAGGAGGCCGCAGGCAGCTTCGCATTGCCCTGTGGGCCAGTTCATAGACAAGTGCTGCGTGGGTGCATGGGTGAGTGCCTGCAGCACTTTGGCTGGTGCCAGACAGCTCATGGGGCTGGCCTGCTCCCAGGGAGGGCCTGCCCGAGCAAGGCTTTCTCCGACAATGCCTGGGGTCGCGTCGGAGAGGCAGGCGGCTCAGCGGCGGTCGGCTTTGTCGGGGGTACGTCGGGGGACTCGGCTTGATGACCAGGGTGGGTGGTGCCTGGGGACCAATCGGCAATGGGTGCATAGCAGTAGTTCTGGCATTGCCTATACTGCTTTGGGGAATGAGACTATATCTGTAGTGATAGTGATCTCACACCTATATTTACAGTGCTAGTGATCTCACACCTATATCTGCAGTGATGGTGATCTCACACCTATGTCTGCAGTGATGGTGATCTCATATCTATATCTGCAATGATAGTGATCTTACACCTATATTTGAAGCAATGGTGATCTCCCACCTATATCTGCAGTGATAGTGATCTCACACCTATATCTGTGGTGATGGTGATCTCACATCAATATCTACACTGACAGTAATCTCACACCTATATCTGCAGTGATAGTGATCTCATACATATCTTTGTAGTGATAGTGATCTCACACCAATATGTGCGGTGATGGTGATCTCACACCAATATCTACAGTGATAGAGATCTCATACCTATATCTGCAGTGATAGTGATCTCACACCTATATCTGCAGTGATGGTGATCTCACCTATATCTGCAGTGATAGTGATCTCACACCTATATCTGCTGTGATGGTGATGTCACACCTATATCTGCAGTAATAATGATCTTGAACCTATATCTGAAGTAATGGTGATCTCACACCTATATCTGCAGTGATAGTGATCTCACACCTATATGTGCAGTGATGGTGATCTCACACCAATATCTACAGTGATACAGATCTCACACCTATATCTGCAGTGATACTGATCTCTAACCTATATGTCCATTGAGAGCGATCTCACACCAATATCTGTGGTGATGGTGATCTCACACCAATATGTACAGTGATAGAGATCTCACACCTATATCTTCTCTGATAGTGATCTCACCCCTATATCTGCAGTGATAATGATCTCACACCAATATCTGCAATGATGGTGATCTCACACCAATATCTGCAGTGATGGTGATCTCACACCTATATCTGCAGTGATGGGGATCTCACATCTATATCTGCAGTGATAGTGATCTCACACCAATATCTGCAGTGATGGTGATCTTACACCTATATCTGCAGTGATGGTGATCTCACACCAATATCTGCAGTAATAGTGATCTCACACCTATATCTGCAGTGATAAGTGACCTCACACCTATATCTGCAGTGATAGTGATCTCACACCTATATCTACAGTGATAGTGATCTCACACCTTTATCTGCAGTGATGGTGATCTCACACCTATATCTGCAGTGATAGTGATCTCACACCTATATCTACAGTGATCGTGATCTCGCACCTATATCTGCAGTGATGGTGATCTCACAACAATATCTGCAGTGAAAATGATCTAACATCTATATCTGCAGTGATAGTGATTTCACACATATATTGGCAGTGATGGTGAGCTCACACCTATATCTGCAGTGATAGTGATCTCCCACCCATATTTGAGATAATGATGGTGATCTCACACCTATATGTGCAGTGATAGTGATCTCACACCTATATGTGCAGTGATGGTGATCTCACACCAATATCTACAGTGATACAGATCTCACACCTATATCTGCAGTGATACTGATCTCTAAACTATATGTCCATTGAGAGCGATCTCACACCAATATCTGTGGTGATGGTGATCTCACACCTATATCTGCAGTGATGGGGATCTCACATCTATATCTGCAGTGATAGTGATCTCACACCAATATCTGCAGTAATAGTGATCTCACACCTATATCTGCAGTGATAAGTGACCTCACACCTATATGTGCAGTGATGGTGATCTCACACCAATATCTACAGTGATACAGATCTCACACCTATATCTGCAGTGATACTGATCTCTAAACTATATGTCCATTGAGAGCGATCTCACACCAATATCTGTGGTGATGGTGATCTCACACCAATATCTGCAGTGATGGTGATCTTACACCTATATCTGCAGTGATGGTGATCTCACACCAATATCTGCAGTAATAGTGATCTCACACCTATATCTGCAGTGATAAGTGACCTCACACCTATATCTGCAGTGATAGTGATCTCACACCTGCTATCTACAGTGATAGTGATCTCACACCTTTATCTGCAGTGATGGTGATCTCACACCTATATCTGCAGTGATAGTGATCTCACACCTATATCTACAGTGATCGTGATCTCGCACCTATATCTGCAGTGATGGTGATCTCACAACAATATCTGCAGTGAAATTGATCTAACATCTATATCTGCAGTGATAGTGATTTCACACATATATTGGCAGTGATGGTGAGCTCACACCTATATCTGCAGTGATAGTGATCTCCCACCTATATTTGAAATAATGGTGATCTCACGCCTATATGTGCAGTGATAGTGATCTCTCACCTATATCTGCAGTGATAGTGATCTCACACCAATATCTGCAGTGATGGTGATCTCACAACAATATCTACATTGATAGAGATCTCAAGCCTATATCTGCAGTGATAGTGATCTCATACCTATATCTGCAGTGATAGTGATCTCACTCCAATATATGCAGTGGTGGTGATCTCCCACCTATATCTGCAGTAATAGTGATCTCACACCTATATCTGCAGTGATAGTGATGTCAGACCTATATCTATAGTGATGGTGATCTCACAACTATATCTGCAGTAATGGTGATCTCACCTATATCTGCAGAGAAAGTGATCTCACACCTATATCTGAAGTAATATATGCAGTGATAGTGATTTCACACTTATATCTGCAGTGATAGCGATCTCACACCAATATTTACAGTGATAGAGATCTCACACCTATATCTGCAGTGTTTGTGATCTCACACCTATATCTGCAGTGAAGGTGATCTCACACCAATATCTACAGTGATAGCGATCTCACACCTATATCTGCAGTGATATTGATCTCACACCTATATCTGCAGTGATTAGTGATCTCACACATATATCTGCAGTGATGGTGATCTCACCTATATCTGCAGTGATAGTGATATCACACCTATATTTGAAGTAATATCTGCAGTGATAGTGATCTCACACCTATATCTGCAGTGATAGTGATCTCACACCCATATCTGCAGTGATAGTGATCTCACACCTATATCTGCAGTGATGGTGATCTCACACCTATATCTGCAGTGATCGTGATCTCACACCTATATCTGCAGTGATAGTGATTTCACACCTATATCTGCAGTGATGGTGCTATCACACCTATATTTGCAGTGATTGTGATCTCACACCTATATCTGCAGTGATAGTGATCTCCCACCAATATCTGCAGTGATGATGATCTCACACCAATATCTACAGTGATAGTGATCTCACAGCTATATCTGTAGTGATAGTGATCTCACACCTATATCTGCAGTGATGGTGATCTCACACCTATATCTGCAGTGATAGTGATCTCACACCTATATCTGAAGTAATGGTGATCTCACACCTATATCTGCAGTGATAGTGATCTCACACCAACATCTGCAGTGACAGTGATCTCACACCTATATCTGCAGTGAGGGGAGCTGATTTGGGGCTTCAACAGACTGCCGGCCTCGATCCCTCTCGGCGCAGACTGCGAGCGCCATCCTGGGGGAGGACGGGGACGGGGACAGTGCTCTAGTGTCCGGCCGATTGGGGGCCTACACACAATAAAATGAAGTCCTCTTCCCGTCCGCGCAGCCCGTCTGTGCCCGTCCGTGCCAGACTGGGCAATGGGCCAGAAACGCTGGTCGACTCACGGGGTCATCGTATGACCTATACTCGGGAGAACCTATTGCATTTAAAACCTAGGCTTAAACCCCGAGAACATCTGACATTCAATTTTGAATACCCCTGGCAGAAAGGCTATGATGGGGTGGGGCTCACACTAGAGAAGAACAACGCCATTACAAACTCGGCCACACTCACTATGGCACTACTAAATTGTAGGTCCATTCCAAAACACGCTGTCGAAATAAATTTATTGGTTCAAGATTTGGATTTGGACCTATTGTTTTTAACGGAGACATGGCTGTCACCAAACTCTGGAGCTGATATTGTCATGGCATTGCCAGACGGCTTTAACATGCAATGTCAACATAGACCTCTTGGAAAAGGGGGTGGGCTAGCAATAATACATAGAGACAGATTTGGCTGTAGAATAGCAGAGGGTGGTGTTAAGGACTGCGAAAGCACTCATTTTCAGTTGCAAATTTCACCAAATAAATCCCTATCTGGGCTATTAGTATATCGTCCACCAGGCAGCCCAGGTCAATTCATGGGCTCACTATTAGAGAATACTATTGCCTTAGCCACCGCTGCACCTAATTTTATCTTATTAGGAGATTTTCATTTTGACGACCCTTCTGATAAGGGGGCTATGGATCTTAAGCACGAGCTGAAAACTATGGAGCTGGAGCTAATAAATGAAGATGCCACACACATAAAAGGTCATCTTCTTGATCCTATATTTACAAATGCCTCACATCTGGTATCAAGGTCTTTCCTTCCCCTACCTTGGTCTGATCATTTTTTGGTCCATTTGAATGGCAAACAAATTTGGACATCCCACAAACACATGCGCGACGCATTTTAGAGAGAGTCTGGTCCAAACTTCCTTTAGAAAGCTAGATTATTAGACTGGAGCAGACGATTCCCTTATCTGACCCTGATCCCGTGGAGGCAGATCTAAATCTCTTAAACTGGCTCAATGATTCCCTCGACTCCGTTCTGCCTAAAAAAACAGTGGAAAAAAAGAGTAGGGCCTTTAAATCCCCTTGGTACACTCCTCTACTCCGAGACTTAAGGAAGATCTGTAAAAAAGCTGAGCGGACTTGGAGAAAAGACTGGGCTTCCCATAATAAATCAGAGTATAGAGAAGCCATGAGGACCTACAAATCTTCTCGAAAACTGGCATAAGCCACTTATTATGAGGAGAAAATTAGAACTTCCTCTAATTCATCTAGAGAGACATTTAAAATCGTCAAAGATCTCCTCAAAGCACCAACTCCTCCGACGGTGCAAGTGACATCCGAAGCTAGGTGCAACCAATTGGCCGCTTTCTTTGAAAATAAAATTCAAACTATACTTAAAACTCTGCCGCAGAGCAATCAAGCCTCTGACTGGGCTCATCCTTTGGACCCTACCATCGGCCCTTGCCTTGACGCGTTTGTCCCGATCTCAAGGGAGGACCTCTTAAAAATTTCATACACCATAAAGAGTGGCTCTCCCAACGACCCTGCCCCCATGCATGTCCTGAATCAGGTAGCTACCATCACTTCCCCAATAATTACAGACCTTATCAATACCTCCTTCACCCATGGAATCGTTCTGCCCAGCTGGAAACGCGCCATGGTTAAAGCGCTCCTTAAGAAACCTGAGCTAGACCCCGCTGAGTTGGTTAATTTCCGACCAATTTCGTTGCTGCCGTGTGTCAGCAAAATGGCGGAAAAAATAGCCAATCAGCAGCTCTCTTCTTTCTTAGAAAGGAATAAACTGCTGCGTAATTCCCAGACTGGCTTTCGCCCAGGGCAGGGTACAGAGTCCGCCCTATTAGCAGTTGTAGAGGAGGCAAGGTGCATTCTGGATTCAGGGGGATCAACGTTGGTGATCCTCCTGGATCTGAACGCTGTGTTCGATACGGTGGACCATAAGATCTTAATCCATCGTTTGAGCAATCTGGGAGTGTCAGGTACAGCGCGGCAATGGCTCACATCTTTCTTGGAGAATCGTACCTTCCAGGTTTGGGAGGGATCAGTACGCGCCAAGATAACCCCCCTCGAGTGTGGGGTCCCACAGGGCTCGTCACTGAGCCCTACCCTATTCAATGTTTATATGGCCCCCCTCGAAGATGTGGTGAATCCATCTGGGATCAAAATAGTCACGTACACCAACGACACCCAACTGGTCGTCGCGCTCTCCCAAGAAAAACACTGCGTGGAAAACCTTCACACCTGCCTCTCAGAAATCCACTCGTGGATGAACGTCTCACGTCTCAAATTGAATGGGACTAAAACAGAGCTCATGTTGTTAGGCCACCACATAACATCTCTACCAAATTCCATCTGGCCTACCTGTCTGGGACCTGCACCAACCCCAAAGAATGAACTAAAAAGTCTGGGAGAATGGCTGGAGCAGGACCTGACATTTAAGAACCAGGCAAAGAAGACATTTGCATAGGCCTACTCCGCTCTGCTCGAAAAATACTCCCCCTACTGCCAGAACTCTCAAGGAGGCTACTTATCCAAGGTCTGATTTTATCTAGACTGGATTATAGTAATGCTCTCCTCCTGGCAGCCCCTGAATCTACAACTAACATTCTTCAACGAGTTCAGAATTCGGCAGCGAGACTCTTGACTGGCACTTCACGTAGATCGTCAGCCAGGTCGGCACTTAAAGCCCTTCACTGGCTACCAATTCGTGAAAGGGTCAAATTTAAAGCCCTATGCCTTGCTCACAAGTCCCTACAGGGGAATGGCCCCCCATCTTAGAGCATTTTGTTCGCCCATACAAGGCCACTAGATCGCTCCGCTCCAATCATGCCAATTTGGCAATTGTCCAGAGAGTTAGGCGGACGCGAACTGGGGGTCGCCGCTTCTCAGTGAACTCAGCGACCTTGTGGAATGCTCTTCCACTCAGGATCCGGATGGAGCCGAGCCATCCGAAGTTCTGAAAGCTCCTCAAAACCTTCCTGTTTCCCTTAGACCCCTAGCCGCTGGCACTGTCTTTGGTATCCCTTGTTCTATAGCACTGGGACGCTCACGGGCAGCCATGCGCGTTATAAATTTAATTTCATTTCATTTAATTTCAGTGATGGTGATCTCACACCTATATCTGCAGTGATGGGGATCTCACATTTATATCTGCAGTGATAGTGATCTCACACCAATATCTGCAGTGATGGTGATCTTACACCTATCTGCAGTGATGGTGATCTCACACCAATATCTGCAGTAATAGTGATCTCACACCTATATCTGCAGTGATAAGTGACCTCACACCTATATCTGCAGTGATGGTGATCTCACCTGTATCTGCAGTGATAGTGATCTCACACCTATATTTTAAGTAAAATCTGCAGAGATGGTGATCTCACACCTATATCTGCAGTGATGGGGATCTCACATCTATATCTGCAGTGATAGTGATCTCACACCAATATCTGCAGTGATGGTGATCTTACACCTATCTGCAGTGATGGTGATCTCACACCAATATCTGCAGTAATAGTGATCTCACACCTATATCTGCAGTGATAAGTGACCTCACACCTATATCTGCAGTGATGGTGATCTCACCTGTATCTGCAGTGATAGTGATCTCACACCTATATTTCAAGTAAAATCTGCAGAGATAGTGATCTCACACCTATATCTGCAGTGATAGTGATCTCACACCAATATCTGCAGTGATAGTAATCTCACACTAATATCTACAGTGATATTGATCTCACACCTATATCTGCAGTGATATTGATGTCACACCTTTATCTGAAGTAATGTTGATCTCACTCTGCAGTGATGGTGATCTCACACCAATATATGCAGTGATGGTGATCTCACACCTATATCTGCAGTGATACTGATCTCACATCTATATCTGCAGTGATGCTGATCTCACACCTTTTTACTGTTAGCACATCACTACAGCAAGGCCAAGCAAAAGGACCCCCTTGAGATCTCAATAAACAACAAAGGAAGGTCGGACTCTGGTGTTGAGCATTAACTGGTTGAAGAGTTGAAGGGCGCCTCGTCATTTGGCTAAGAGGGGAGATGGTGCACACGTGTGCTCTAGAGGCAGAGGGGGGAGATGATGTATATATATCAGCACAGAAATCTGTTTAAACTAAACATTATATTTAGGGAGAGGAAAAATACAGTAGCGTGAACGTTTTATTTCGGTGTAGACTATGTGCGGTGCTGTTTTGTAATGTGGTTACTGGCAGACATAATCACATTTAGAAAAAAAACAGACTTAAGAAACATGATCTGTCACTACACTCCTCCATTAGATAAGAAATACTCTCATGACAGCCATTAAGCAAACGATCCAGTCCGGATGGGTCGTCCCAAAAGGAGACAGGACGGTAACAAAGAAGCCTAATTTTCAATCGGAGGCCACAGTTTAGCATAAACGATGACGCCAGCCAATTAAAATGATGGGCGGGCTTCAAGTCCCCTTCTGAAACCTCCTCTACCACAATATGTCTCACAGAGCGAGCAATGCATGTGCGCTGCAATGCTAGGTGAGACCTAAAAAATGTCTTCTGCGTAATTTTACAGCTCTCGGGGAGGGTTAATCACCGGAAGAGGCATGATGTATGCATGCCTTTGTTAAATGGTGATAAGACCAAATGGAGTGACAATGGTTGCAGCCAATGGCAAGCCTACAGGTGAGCAGAAGCCCACACTGTAGATACACCATGTCTCGGTTCGAGACAGCGCAGAACTAAAAAATCAATGTGTTGTTATGCAATGTAACTGGTGCACTACATAAAATGCAACAAAGATAATGAGTTTTTTGACTGGGATGTTCTTATCACGTTTCTAAGCTGCATTTTCTGCCTATTTGCCAGTGGCGACTCGCAGAGGGAGTGCTGCGGGTGGGGGAGGGGCAGGGTGGGGGGTTGTGGACATGGACATACGACGGGCAGAGGTAAAGTAAGTAAATAAACCAAAAAAAGCAATTTACCTTCCGCTTGCTGCATTGCCAACTAGGCGGGGCAGCAAGAGCAAGGTAAATAGTTTAATTTGTTTTTTACTTACTTTACTACTGCCCGTCGTATGTCCGAGTCCACTACACCCTACCTTGCCCCACCCCGGGCCCGCCGCCCTCAGCACTCCCTGTGCGAGCCTCCACTGCTATTGGCAAGATATTACATACAGTTGTACATGCCTGTTAAAGCTCTGCGCTATATAAAACCGGTAAATAAAAAATGTTACATGAAATGAAAGATGATACAGGCCTCATTTTCACTGCCATGTAAGTAAAAAAACACATTCCGCCACTGGGTAGGTGCGCTGAGACTAGACGCACCCGGCGGTTCTCATCATTAGAATGTCCTCTATCAATAACTCGCTCCTGAGATGGCAAACCCTGAGGGGTTCTGTCTGTCAGAGCCCATATAACGAAGAACAGGTGTCAGGAACAGATCACCTGTGAAACCTACTTTGTCAACTGTTTCTTTTCTTTGTATATTGTGAAAAGGATAACATGTCAAATGCAGCATAGCCTGTGATGCACAGTTGCTGGGGAAATGGTACAAGTGAATGAGTGAGAGAAAAGCTCTGAATTGTACAGGGACCTCTTGAATCTTTAATGAGGCAGTGTGTAGGACCAAGCATTGGCAAAGCCAAGGGGCAGTGCCGGACTGGGAACACAAACCAGGCCTGGCAATTCAGTCAGACCATCTGGGAGAAGGTGGCGGGTGTTCTAGTGTGGAGCACTCCTACTGCTTATGTCACAGGGGGGCGGTATTGCAGCACTGCTGCAAAACCGGCCCCAGAAACAAAAAACAGCCCCCACCACTCCAAAACCGGCACACACCCTTGCAGCCTAATGGGAAAATGCCTGATGCCCGCTACGGCCAATCCGGCCCTGCCAATGGGCCTGTTTTTACTGCGCGAACGCATGAAAACACAGACATACACAATGTGTATGTCTGTGTGCATCCGTCAGCACATCATCCTCGGTCTATTGCCTTGTTCGCAATTGTCCTACCTCGCCCTCCCTGTACACGCGAACGCATGAAAACACAGACATACACAGTGTGTATGTCTGTGTGCATCCGTCAGCACATCATCCTCGGTCTATTGCCTTGTTCGCAATTGTCCTACCTCGCCCTCCCTGTACACGCGAACGCATGAAAACACAGACATACACAGTGTGTATGTCTGTGTGCATCCGTCAGCACATCATCCTCGGTCTATTTCCTTGTTTGCAATTGTCCTACCTCGCCCTCCCTGTACACGTCAACTGGCACTTGTTCGCGGCCTGATTCATGCTATGTGCAACTTTATGCATACATTCAGTTGTCAAATACACACACCAATTTCATTGTTATTTAAAGTTGTTGGAGCCCAGTCTATTAAAAGATCAAATGCACGATTAAATATGATCAAGACTCATGATCACAGCCAATAGATAGGCAAAGCTGTATTGTGGGTTTACCTACAACTTACATGGGCTAACAGCAATCCCCTTGCTTACCATCGGTTGGTTTTATAGTCACTCTAATTTTTTTGCTTCTCATTCAATGGCTTTCCTTGTTCTTTCTTATCAAATAAATAAATGTACAACTAAATAACTGCATAAATAAACAAATAAATAACAAAGGGGCATATTATCTAGGACAGGCGATACATTATCGCCGCTTTTATCGTCAGGAAACTGCCGATAAAGCGGCGATAATGGCCTTGATAATATGCTCTATGAATTCCAATCGAAGCCCATGTTAGATGTGTTCACATCTAACATGGGCTTCGATTGGAATTCATAGAGCATATTATCAAGGCCATTATCGCCGCTTTATCGGCAGTTTCCTGACGATAAAAGCGACGATAATGTATCGCCTGACCTTGATAATATGCCCCACAATCTATACTACTATTATAAAGGAAGAACTTTGCACCTTTGAGGCAGGTAAACTCGGGAACCACAGCGCCAATCCACACACCCAATACATCATTGTAATCGTCAGGGTGTGCAGATGGACATAGGCTATATAAAGTATAAAAATATGCGTTATTTAAAAAATTAACATAAAAAAAAGTAGTCCCTTCGAAGTAGCGCCGGCCGCGACCTGCGTGCTGACGTCAGGAGCGCGGGGAGGAGCGGCGTCCAGGAACGCCAAGAGGAGGGGTGGAAATGGCACGTGGGAGGAGAGGTGACGAACGGCGGAATGGCGGTGAGGACCGGCGGACAGGCGGGAGGAGCGGTAAGCGGCGAGGAGCGGCGGAGCGGTGAAATGAGGAGCGCGGGGGAGGAGCCGCGGCTGAGGTAAGGCTCCGGGCATGCGGGGGTCGGGGCAGGCGGGGGTCGGGGCAGGCGGGGGACAGGGCGGGCGGGGGCCCGGGCTGCTTGACAATGTCGGGGCAGGCGGGGGGCCGGGCTGCTGCACAATGTCGGGGCGGGCGGGGGTCGGGGAAGCCTGATTGCTCCCGGACAAGGTCGGGACGGGCTGCTAGTAATGTATAATTAAAGTAAATAATCAAATAAGCACATAAATAATGCTAGGAATGCCACAAACAACTGCTTTTTAACGAATGGTTCTAAATTTGCCAATAGGATGCAGATAGTTTACCATTGTGAGGTACAAAGATCAATGACTAGCGCAGACAATTTGGGAAAGAACTAAAGAAGACCCCAAAATCAATTAGTCAGTTTGCTACTGGCCGATGAAAGAGAGGATTTACAGAGGTAATTCATCAAGGCGGAGAGAATGCTGGGGTGGGTGGAAGAACGGCGGGCGCGCGTAAAAGCCACCTGGTGCACCCCAAAGAGTCAGGGAACATTTGTTGCCTCTGGCAAGTAGATCCATTAATTTGTGCAGGTGACGAGAAGGGAGGTTATTATAGTCTAATTTTCCTAAAGGGTAGTAGAGTGAGGAGGAAATTCTGTAACAAGTTCAATACTCACAGTGGTCCTTATTGTTTGCCCCCTGCTATGGTATTCAGACTGTGTAGCACGAAAGGCTTAAAATAGTGGTGTACACACAGGGGCATATTTTTGAGAGGCGTGCGTCACATTTGCACCACACAGTGTGGTACATGCGTGATGATAACCTCTAAGTCAGAATTTTGAAGCCACGCAAAGCCACTTTGCGTGGCTCTGAGAGGCTTAAAAAATCTGTAGTAAGGCAATGCAGCGTAATTCATTACATTGTGTTACACTGACCTGTGAAGGCATTCCATGGGAGTTGCATGGGTTTTCCCACGCAACTCCTGTGGATTTTCAGATTCAGATAGTCTTTGTTTGGTATACAAAAAGTATAATCATATATGTGCTAAAATGAACAAAATCCATTCAGAATTAAAATAGCAAAATAATTGTTTACACTTCAGGAAAATCTGTTACGGATCGAAACAGCATGGCCTCGTACAACAATTCATATTTCAATTTCATCATTTTGTGCAAAGAAAGCACACATACAATTACTGATAAAAGCAGTATAAAAATAAATGCCAGAGTGCATACCGGCATTTAAGAACAAATGTATGAAAAAAGCAAATGGGCGTACCCAGTCTGACCGCCTAGGAGAAAATACATTTGATAATGGCAGATACTCTAGTCGAATAGATTATTTTTTGGTGGATATAAGAGGATGGGACCGTCTGATAGATATGACTGTCAAAACTAGGATGGAAAGTGACCACAATCCACTCTGTATGGAATTCCAAACACAAAAGGGGACTAGAGAACCGAAATTGGGATGTGAGAAAGTCACCCTAGATATCGTCGCCTCCAACAACATGCGCCACATTAAATGGGGTAGATTCATTGAGAACCCTGAAAATTGGAGGTCCGTAAAAATATGGTCGTCGAAGAAGTGAAGTGGTTAAATTAAACACTCACATTAGTAAATAAGTTTTCCCCAAATAATGCTTGAGGCACATACCAACTTTTTCGCAAAACTCCAATTGATCTTCAGGAAGACTGTAAAACGAGATAAGGGAAATAAAAAACAACCCAAGGAGGGGTGGTATAACAACGCTTGTAAATTAGCCCGCCATGAAGTTTTCCTGAGAGCCTGAGTTGGCCCCGCCATAGTGACCCCAGGTTTAATGACAAATTTAATCACCTTCTTTATTTCAGCCATGGACTTACAGACTCAGCCCTTACTTCCCATGTAAATAATCCCCCCTGATACACTTGGCTCTGGTGCCAGTTGGCGCCGTGTTGTGATACCACTGTTGATGCATTTTTGCCTTGCAGGTTGGAGATACTAAACTACTTACTGATTTTCCAACTCAAACTGGTGTCCTGCCTCTTTTGTGGTGTGCCTTGTGTGCCTTGTGTGTTGTCTGTGGGTACTGCGTGAGTGCTTCACATGTCCTCCGAAGTTTGGCCTGCCCGCTTGGTTCCGTGCTACCCCCTGGAGATTTGGTAACCCCATTTCTTACACTGCTCCTTTACGTAAGATAACCAAGGGAGGTTCTCTGCTTTATCTAAAAGCTTGCAGTCATTGATTAGAGCCTGATTAAGCAAGGTTTCTTGATTATCCCATATTGATATCCATAGCACTAAGGGTGCTACTTTAACATTATCTGCCAACGGGACAAGTTCCAAATCTTCGAGACAGAGATATATAGGCAGACTATTTGGGACAGACAAAAGTCTTTTTAGAAATTTATTTTCAGAGACCTGAAGGGCATCCATGTTACAATAACCCCAAACCCTTGCTCCACGGTTCGGCATGGCAGGGCATAGTATGTTGTATTTGGGCAGGTTATATTCATAAAGCCAAGGTGGATTGAACAACTCTTGGCCATGGTGTATTTAGAGACAACCAAGTGAAGATTGAGGCATTGCTCTGAGGTGCCCAAACCCTGTCTAAGCCTGTACTGTATTTGAGAAAAGCAATCCTTGTTATTAACCCACGCTTCCAGTCGTTCGAGAAAAATTCTGGCCATATGTTTGCTGGTAGTATCTATTAAGGAAATAGTGTGGTAGCAGCGGGGGTCAGATCGATTCAGCTTTATAAAATAATAAGTGCCGGGGCTCTCTTCAGGAGGCCACTGCAGCTTCCAACACAGATAGCCCCTGCTATGCTGCCAATGATAGAAACAGCACAAGCACTAACCATCAAACTCCCTCAAGTGTGACAACTCGGACTATTTCAGGCCCCCAAAGCTATAAGAATGGCTTAGGAGGCAGGCAATAGTCATTTTATTGTTTATTGAATGAATAATTACCTGCTCGTGAGAGCGCCTGGTCAACGGAGCAGCCTGCCGCCCCTGGAGGGGCTCACAGCCTTAGGAACTTGCCTGCCGCCCTTGGAGGGGTCCACAGCCCGTGGGTCCTGGAAGCTGGGTAGTGCACGGGACTCCATTGTCCAGGAGCCCGTGCGCTGAAGTCCGGAGGTCCGCCCCCACACACCGGCGCTTCAAAGTTGAAACTGCTCGCGGAACCCGCTGTCGCGGGTCCCGCTTCGCTCGTGAGAGCGCCTGGTCAACGGAGCAGCCTGCCGCCCCTGGAGGGGCTCACAGCCTTAGGAACTTGCCTGCCGCCCTTGGAGGGGTCCACAGCCCGTGGGTCCTGGAAGCTGGGTAGTGCACGGGACTCCATTGTCCAGGAGCCCGTGCGCTGAAGTCCGGAGGTCCGCCCCCACACACCGGCGCTTCAAAGTTGAAACTGCTTGCGGAACCCGCTGTCGCGGGTCCCGCTTCGCTCGTGAGAGCGCCTGGTCAACGGAGCAGCCTGCCGCCCCTGGAGGGGCTCACAGCCTTAGGAACTTGCCTGCCGCCCTTGGAGGGGTCCACAGCCCGTGGGTCCTGGAAGCTGGGTAGTGCACGGGACTCCATTGTCCAGGAGCCCGTGCGCTGAAGTCCGCAGGTCCGCCCCCACACACCGGCGCTTCAAAGTTGAAACTGCTCGCGGAACCCGCTGTCGCGGGTCCCGCTTCGCTCGTGAGAGCGCCTGGTCAACGGAGCAGCCTGCCGCCCCTGGAGGGGCTCACAGCCTTAGGAACTTGCCTGCCGCCCTTGGAGGGGTCCACAGCCCGTGGGTCCTGGAAGCTGGGTAGTGCACGGGACTCCATTGTCCAGGAGCCCGTGCGCTGAAGTCCGGAGGTCCGCCCCCACACAACGGCGCTACATAACGTCTCTCGCCTCCCGCACCGCGGGACCGCGCGCGGAGCAGCGCCGGGCTAAGCCCGGGCAAAGGGCGGGCCCTCTGTGGCCCTTCGAGGCCTGAGCTGGCCGGGACGGGCCACCCCACCTGGTCCCAGCACAGAGGGAGGTACCGTGCCCTAACATTATTTGTCATTTTGCCTTTATTACATTCACGATGTCCATATGGGAGGAACTCAACGCCCTGTGCGGTACTAAGTATGCCCCTGATCTTAAAACCCCCCCAGCTGTGGATTCTTTTTGTCTTAACCCAAACGGCTCCATTGATAAAGTTCATAACCAAGAAAATGCCGCGCCCCTGGGTTCCTACAATAGATGGAAGCATGACATTGATACTAATTTTGGGAACAATAGAAGTATACCACCAATTGCCAATTCAATAGCATTTATCGAGGACCCGGCCGCGGACAAACTTGAGGACCCTCCTTTGACTCTCAACATGACTTTATTGGTCAGAATTGAGCAACTGCTGGTTGCTACCATCTCCCCTTGGTCACTAAGATGAATGGTTTAGGGGTAAGGCTGACCAATATTGAGTCAGTAATAAGAAAGCTCCCGCCTCCAGCTACTATTATGGACACATGCGTCTGTCCTAACCCTACCACCGCCCCCGAAACATATAAGTCTGGCGTTGGGGGCACCCAAATACAGCCATTATGCACACCTACTCAAAGAGGCCCCAAAGTATTTGTCAAACCTGCACCAAAAACCCATACAGTGGCTAGATCCACCGTGGTAAGAATGCCACATATCAACCTGCCCCCCGAGGCCGCCCCGTATGTCTCTGTCCTATCTGGGGTCCCTGCTCTTACCCAGGGAACACGCGAATCTCAGCAAGATTTGCTAAATAAGGCCACCTATTGGCTAAAAAAGAATAGGCCGTTGCCACTGGGGCTAGACGGGGGTATCTTGAGTGTCAGAAGGGTGGGATGGTTGGGGATGCTGCCCAAACGCATTGCTGGGGATCTGGTACTGATTAAATTAAAAAACACCCATGTCGCCCCCTTTTTACGAGCTTGCACCCCCAGTGAAAGACAAGGCCCAATCCGCATCTGGGATCTACATGATTTTTACCCGTGCTCCACTCATATTACATAGGTCTAATTCTTAAGTTTTATCTTTATGGTAACTGAATTTTGTATATTAATTGCTGAATGATGGTTTTTTATTATGTCTTTGAAATGAAATGTTCATGGTTCCTTTTTTTTTTGTTGTTTTTTTGTTGTTGTATTTCTGTATTGTCGATGCTTTTATGATTTTTTTAAAATCGAATAAAGCTTAATAATAATAATACCTGTTGTTGGGGTCACCTCCAAATTAGCCAGACAGCGCCACCTTGTGGCAGCTGTCACAAGCGCTGGTTTTGAGAATTAAGTGCCGGTTCGAGCACAGGAAACCACAGCTCAAACTAAGCACTGGTTGTGAATCACACCTCCCGCTGATGAGGGAGGGATAGCTTGCAGCTTATTTCACCAATTGAAGTTAATGACCTCAACTGAATCACACTATATCAGTACAGGTAATTCACTGGCTCAAGCAACAAAACACTATTAAAAAGTCAGCACGTGCAACACTCCTCTGGAGCATACCCATGGCTCTCAATTCTATAGACCCGGCCCTGAGAAATAAGTGCCGGTGCTTAGCACCGCAAAGCACCGGCACAAATTAAGCACTGGATCGATTGCCTTTTTTAAAGATGGGTATTATAATTGAGCACAACCAAGGTTTGGGAGGACCCTCAATCATCACACTTCTCAAGATGTTAGGCAGGAGCGGGCCCAAAATTCAGGGTTATCTGGGAAAAGATCCGCTGGTACACCATCAGGGCTGAAGGCCTTATTTCTTCAAGTGCAAATTAAAGCACAGACTACCTCACTATAACTAGGCTTGTAGATCTCCAATCTGTTGCCTGTCGATGTGGGACGACCCCGTTCAAGGTGACTATCAGCTCCAATGTTACAGCTGTATAGCTTAGTAAAATGCCCAACCCATTCTTGGGTGGAGTTACAACATCTGTCAGTGTGATATGAGCATCTTTAAGGAAGGGATCATTTACAGTCCTCCAAAACAGCAAGTCCTTCTTTAAGTTAGCTAGATATAGATTACCCTAAACTTCAGCTCTGAGTCATTCTTCCTCTGAGCAATAGCTTGTTTAACCTTGTTGCTGCACAATCGCACTCACTCTTTATCTCGAGGTGCTTGATTTACAGCATTCATAAGGTTCCTATGTGACTTAGAGCAATTTCTATCAAATCATCTGTAGGGCCTACTTTCCCCCTCCTTTCTACTCTGAGTCGTAAGGAGATTGGTGGTTTACTGGCAGATTTCCTCATGATCTTAGGTTTCAACTCATCATCTAAACAAGTTAGCACTGGACCCACATTTACTTTTAATAATTCCTCAAGAATGGAGCGAGAATCTATCTTAACCCATCTGCGTAAGATCGCCTTATTTGGAATAAATGTTAGCGCGGTATTAAGATGGCCTGCTGTTGGTTAACCTTGCCAGTATCAAACAACAATCATAGGTGATAATGGTCACTTAGGCAATTTTGTGGGATTGGAAAGGCAATATTCTTTGGAATATAGGACTGGGACAGTGCGATAAAATCGATAAGGTTACGTTTGCTTTTTCCTGGTAAGGAAATATGCCCTGTGCTGGCAAGGGTATTAGCTCTATTGTTAAATACTGGAACAACTTGCTAAGTATCGAATTTAATTCATCCCCAAAGGGGGTGTGTTCAAAATGAAAATAAATCTCAGTATCCCACCCTGACGGACCACAAATTGCCGAATCTGATAATGGACACAGTCTACAAGAATAAAACTATTATGATAAAAATTTACACAACAACGAGAACAAGCTTTGTTTCGAACCTAATAAGTATGATTTGAAAATGAGATGAATCAAATAGAATTGATGACACTCATTTCGAAGGAAATTGATATTAAAGTTAAGAGGTCACCTTTAAGTTGGCCACCTCTCGAATTTTCCGTCGGGGTATGAGTGGAAAAAAACAGTGGTATAGCAACAGGCCCATCTGCCCCGCAGTGCGACGGGGCCCCAACCTACAGCACTGTGCACGAGCAGCGTGCCCCTTACCTGAGAGGTCAGGAGCGTGGGGCACCTCTCCATCTAATTAGAAAAAAATTGTCAATATGTACTGTGTCCCTGCACCAGGTTTCCTGCAGACACACAATGTTAAAACTGTTAATTATATTGCACCAATCAACATTGTTCATCTTGCTTAGCATTTTCGCCACATTCCAAAATATACATTTAAAATCAAATTGTATGCCCAGATGGTCAGGTCCAGCTAGTCATTCAAAATTGTCCAAAAACGATAATGGTGCATATCTGTTAAAGTAGTCCAACTCAGGTGCAACATGAAGACCCCTTCTGGAATGGGCTGTTCGCCTTGGAAATTACCCTATGGATTATGACGCATTCCCATATTTACAAGAACTTGTACACCTGGGAATGCGCCAGAGGGGAGATGCTACAAGGAGAAAAAGCTCTGTGTGCTGCATTCGGCAGCACACTGAAAGAGGAATATTCCTCCCAGGATTGTTTTTGTGCACAGAGGTATTCGTTCCTGCATGAATACAATACTGCATTCAACGTGGACACCCTTGCACCATGCTGCAAGGGTGCGTGCATTGGTGCTGGGCTGCCAAAAGGGGGCCAGCGCAGAGAAAAAGATAGGAATGCACCATGTTATCACCTTTCCTGCACTTTCCCTATCATGCAGTGCAGGGCAGCAAGGTGACTTGCTCCACTCAATGACCATTTCATAAATAGGCCCGACTGTGTCTACTGAGTCACCTTTTAGGTTATATATAGAATTATAGATGAGTAATAGTGAATTGCGGGGATGTTTTTCACTGAGGGGTTCTGGATGTTTTTAAATAGACAACAAGAGCGAAGCTCGAGTTGTCTATAATGCTACGCAGAACCCCGATTCGAAAAACATCCTGCAATTCACTTTTTGCCCATCTATAATTTTATGTTATGTATACCCCAAAAAATGATCTGTCCCTGTCTTCAACTACTGGATAGGGGCAGAGGATAATGGGAGAGCTATGCCTCACATGAGCTCTCCCCCCTGATGCAAATGTGAAAAATAAATATCTAACTTGCTATACTTAACCAAAACCCACTGCCTTCCCTGTCTTCCTCCCACCTCCTGCAGCTGTGCTTTCTGCTTTTAGTCAAAGACACTGTCATAACAAATTGAAAATCCGTGTAGCTTTTTTTTCTTAAGTATTTTGTTTACTGTGTCCACACTTATGGACGAACTACAAGAATATCAGGTCTCTAAAAGAGTTGATCTAAAGCATAAATATATATATGCGATCAAATACCTGCAACACAACTTTAAACAAAATTCCCTTGTAAGCACCTTAATCGTACTGTATTTCAGCCCAAGCTCGCAAGGGTTTATTGGGTCACCCACCTTGTATTTCAAAATTTAGTCAAAGAAGGCAAGCAGAGCTGTTCTGACCGGCTCTTAGACAGCCCTGTTGCCGGGCCTGGAAGGCCATGTATGACATCAGAACAGTGGGTACCCTGTTTTGTTATCTACTGTTCTGATGTCATAGCAAGGAGTTATGACTTTCAGAAACTTAAATAAATGATAGAGGCTCTCTCTGAGAGCCATACATAACAAGGTTATTATTCATTTAAGTCAATTTAAGCCGATGATACCCAGCTGCTTCTTACCTGGAAAGACTCTGACCTGTCAATCGAAGGGGCCCAGAAATGTCTTGCGTCGGTGTTTCAGTGGCTTGCACTTGCTCAACTGAAGTGCAATGAGGACAAGTCGGAGGTCCTTTTGTACGGTCAGTTCCCCCCTGCCTTTAGAGAATCCTTGTGGCCTCCTGACTTTCCCCATCGAAATTCTGTGGGCACCCTAGCCAAGAATTTGGTGGTATGGTTTGGAGAAGACCTTCGCTTCTCGACGCAAATTAAGAAACTCACCAGAGTGTGCTTTGGCACTCTTAAATCTCTAAGACGATTCTTCCCTCTGCTTCCCAGGCCTGCTAGGGAAACGGTTGCTCGAGCCCTTATCCTCTCCCGCATTGACCACGCCAATGCTCTGTACATCGGCATTCCAGGTTATCTGGTTAAAAAATTGGAGACCATACAGAACGCCGCGGCCAGACTTCTGTTCAACATCTCCCGAAGATCAAGCGTAAAACAGCACTTGCGAGATCTACACTGGCTCCCTGTGGCACATAGAATACAATTCAAAGCTCTCACTCTGGCCCACAGAGCCCTGCACGGCCTTAGTCCAATGTACCTTATGAAGCGTTTTGCCTTCTATGCTCCGAGCAGGGCGCTGTGCTCAGCCTCCCAACGCCGACTGGTGACTCCCAGATTCCGTAGGACGCCGCTTGGTGGTTAGTCCCTCTCTGTGAAAGCAGCTAATGCTTGGAATTCTCTCCCCCTGGAACTACGCGAAATCCAGGACTCTAGGTTATTTAAAAAAAACAACTCAAAACCTTCTTCTTTAACCTTTGAGTCTAAACTCCTCTGCTTGGCCAGGTCACGGTAACATTGCGCACCAGGATGCTCTTGAGTAGTTTTGCACGATATAAAACTTCTATAACATAACATAACATAACAATGTCCTCATACATGCATTTTTCAGGCTGCATTTTTTACCATACCAAGAAGTAAAAGATCTGCATTTATTTTTAGAATACTGTGGCAGCTGTTGTGGTACACAGGGTTGATGTTCTTAGCCAGTTCATTGTTGATTAAGTTACAAACAGCCTTTAATGAGATATAATAAACATCCAACCAAATATATGGAAAATAATCTCCACAGATGATGGAATGAGATAAAAAAAGTCAACTAGTTTTGGTTAAGAAATGTAACTCACCCAGTATACACCTTGTCCACCAGAACAATGATGAGTGGTTGGAAGCGGGTCATAATTCCCCACGCCCCATTATTTCTCCAGGCCCCAGACTCTTACTCCAACATTTACTTCTAGATCATATCTGCCTTAGGTTGTCTGGCTTCTTCTCCGTCTGATCACCTGGTGCATACTTTGTGTGGCTTCTTTTATATCTGATCGTTAACAAACTATGGTTCTTCATCCTTGTTTCTTCCCAAAGGAGCTTCCTTATGGTGTCCACCAAGGCTCCTCCCTTAGTATTACTCTGCCTAATGCCTACATGGACCCTTTGGCAATTTTTGGTGAGATTGTTTGGATATCTTTTCTAGTGTAGCCCAACTAATAAAAGAAATTACTTACAAAAATGGGTTACTTTCTTGAATCTTTTCTGTAGTGCTTTTAAGATTGCATTACAGTAATTGCCAAATGGACATTCAACAACAATTTCAAATTGAGTACTGATAAAGCAGGAATATTTATGTTTGAAAGTATCTCTTCCTTCCGGTCAGATCATTGGTGACCTACTGCTATAGGCACCACCGTTCCTTCTACTAGAAATCTGGGTCTAATATTTGATGCGGGCCTGCTATGTATGCCACATAGAGCTAAATTAGATTCCTCTTGTTTCTTTGATGTGTGCTCTTGGGGGAAAGGTCTTCCTTTGTTTTAAGAAGAGAATTACACAGGCCATTGTCACCTCTCATCTCAACAATGGGACCTTTATTTATCTCAGCCTTCCCAAGTACCTCCAAGTATTGTGCAAAACCCAACTGCTCAATTAGTTCTGGGGCATCTATATCTGGCAATCCACCACCCTCTATTGGCTAGCACCACATAAGAAGATAGTAATCAAAAGTGTGTGTGTGTGTTTATCATTATTGTTTCAATGACACTTGCCCTATGTTTTTGCAAGCCTTACATCTTCAACTTCCCATCTGTTGGTCATTCCCTCCAACTGATGTCAATTTATCAAAATGCAAGGTGTAGCTGCAATGACATTGCATGGCCTTTGACCTATGGGTGACATCACAGGAAGTGACATGGGATTTTTGACCTGGTGGGGTCACGGGAAGGGGCATCCCTAGACCTTTGGCTGTCAGTGTGAGGTGCCACTGTATTTTCAAGAAATGTGTTTTAATGCAATTTTGGATAAGTGTAAAGGAGATACAGTACAACACTTCATTATCATAACATACTTGCTATTACGTAACCCCTATTGAGAGGTGTGATCTGCTTCTTCAAGATACTTGACCAAAATATTTGATTTATGGGAGAGTGTAGCAGTACCAGTGATTGGCCATATGCTATGCTTGACTTACTTTTCTGGAGCAGAAAAAATCACTCCTCAGCCCCGGGAAGAATGTAATCAAAAAGAGACAAGGAGCAACGAACAAAACAACCTAAATAACGCTAAACATCTAACAGGAATAATAAAAAAACTTAAACCGGAGGGGGCAGCAGGACCAAACGGGCTCACCAAAGAGATTTTCAAGCAAGCTACAGACCTTTGGGCAGACTACCTCACACACCCTTTTAACTACATTTACAGACAGAACAAGGTCCCAAAATCCTGGAAAGGGAATATAATGTATCTAATATGTAAACAAGGAAACCACAGTAAGCCAGAAAATTACAGATTGATATCCTTGATTGATGTAGAGGCCAAATTACACACATCATGTCTCCTAGTCCATCTTCGAGATTTGATAGACGAAAAGAGCATAAATCCAAAGTTCCGAAACAGGCTTCAGGTCAGGGATGGGAACAACCACAAATCTGGCAATCCTGGCACTTTTATTAGAAAAAGCAGCAAAAAGAAAAACACGACTATATGCATGCTTCATCGACCTGAAATCAGAGTTCGACAGAGTGACCAGAAAACGACTTTAGGAAAAACTAAAAACCTGGGGGTTACCAATCAAATTACTGGATGCAATGATTGCCCTAGATAGCGAAACCTGGGCAAGAGTGAAACTAGGCAACGGGAGTAGAGTAACAGCCAGTATAAAAACACAGCACAGCCCAAAACAAGGCTCCGAGCCTATTCAATCTGTTTCTTGAGGACATAACTAAACACATGCAATTGGCCAAGAGTCACCCGCCAAACTTGGCCAAAGAGCCAATTCCTTTTTTACAGTATGCAGATGACATCGTGGTGTTGAGTCAAAGCCCGATTGGCCTGCAAAAAGCAATAAACAACCTAGCAATTTGCCCTGACCAGGAAAATCTTGAGTTGAACAGAAAGAAAACTAAGGTTGAACGCCCAGTGGATCCTAAGAAAACTAAGTTCAAATGGCACGTTAAAGGGGTGATAGTTGAAGCGCAATTGTCTTATAAATACTTGGGCATAAAACTGGGGCGCGGAACGACATATAAGGAACAAAAAATTGACTTAAGAGCTAAAGCCCAATCACTAATCTTTGCTTACAGATTATTGAACAGAAAACTGGGCTGCCCGGCCTACACCCACCTCTTAAAAGTGATGGCAGCACAAACTTTACCCACCCTGTCATACGGTCTAGATACATGGGGGTCTATTAGGATGGCGGGCGGATAGCCGCCGCTGGTCCGGCAGAGGCAACCGCCGTACCAGCGGCGGCCATCCGCCCGCAATCGAAACCCGGAAAACCGCTGGTCCGTTCAACATCACGAACGTGACCGCGGCGGTGTGATTTTCTGCCCGCCACTTTTCCACTGGTTGCAGTCCGCCCACTTGCCTGGCAGGCGGAGCTGGACCGCTACAATTGTTGCGGATCAGGGCCAACACCGCCGGCATGATTATGATGCCGGGGGCAGCCAACCTTTCTGCGGCGGTGGAACCGCCATGGAAAGGCATGCAGAGACATGTTCTGGCGGCCCATTGCGGGCTCCCAATGTGTTAGTGGGGGTGTGGGTGCACTGGGGGTACCCATGGTACCCCCTACATTTCCCTGTGCCAGGTGGAAGGCACTGTGCAGTGCCTGCCACGCAGTGCAGGGAGATGCAGGACATGCTCCTTTTAACATCGCAGTGGTACTGCTGGCAACAGCGACCGCCGCAATGTTAATAGCCATAATCCATCCGCCGCAGTCGGATTTCGACTGCTGAGCATCCTAATCGACCGCCAGTTATGCCGCGGTCCTTGCAGCAGTCTTTTACCGCTATCATGGCGGTCGGGGAGGTTTTCCGCCCGTCATCCTAATAGACCCCATGGTGTGGTAAGGAGTCTGCATTATTAAACAAGCTCCAGACCAGGGTATACAAGTACGTCTACAATCTCCCTAAGTCTGCATCCCCTGCACAGGTACGGCTGGAATTTGGCCTCCAGAATCAGAAATTCCGAGGCATGAATTTCTTTCGCGAAGCTGTGCCATAAATTTCGATCATCAGAGCCCAGCTCATTGAACAGTCTATGCTGGGAAGAGATCAAACTCCAGATGGATCAAGAAATCTAACACATGGGGAGCTTACTCAAAAAAATCTTTGTTCGAACTAGATATTCAACCAGTATGGGACAGCCTGGTAGAACTGGCAAAACTGGAAAACTTTAACAAGGCCAGCAACGATTCAGCAAAGAAGAAATATCTCTTGGAAGACAATAAAACATTGTCCAAACGACGTCACACGTGGACAGTGATAAATTCCTATACATATACAAAGACTCAAACTTATCTAGCAGCCCATATTTGCATTTGGATAAAAAAGAGTTTTATTCATCATCGTTTAGGAATGCACGACTCAAAGGATCTATTGCCATCATGGAAAAGCAAAGAACAAGATGCGCACTGCCGACTATGTGGTTACTCCAATGAAACAATAACTCACTTGTTGTGTGCAAGCCCCGCAGTTAAGGATTTGAGGAAATCACTTTTAAAATCTATTTTTAATGAGTTAAACATCCGCACGTGCAGACAAGCTGTGATTAGCTGGATGGAGAGGACCTCAATTATCTTGTCCTGCCGGGGTGTAAAATATTTTACTGAATTAAGGAAACTCCTCCGGCAAGAAGACTTACAAAACTAGAGTGTTAGCCGAAAGAATAGCTTCTGGAATGGGTTTTAGAACAAATGCTGTTGTACTTTATATTTCCACATAATGATGGGTCCCAGGTACTATTTATAATTGGACAAACTTGCACCAGGATTCTGAAGTAAGACCAATATTTTTATTATTTAACACAAACCAAATGCACTGAACTTCTTGTTTTAAAGTTTTTAAACACAATTCGATAGATATAAGGATCATCGTAGGCTGTTTATACCTTATAGGCACAATTTTGCTAGGCACTTTAGCACTTTACATAAATGGTTTGAGTCTTTGCAAAAGCATCAAATCAACTCTGCAGTTGAGTTTAATCAAACCGCGAATGTTGACGACTTCTGTTCAAGAATTCTCACAACGCTATTTTGCACTCAGAAAGACATATGCTTCTGTTCAGGAATCTTCATAATGCTATTTGCACTTAGAAGGATATATGCCTGAGGCACAGCATTCTGTCACTTTAGCCCAAGCCTTACATGTGCATCATTTATTTTTATACTGATTGTATTTTATTAATTGCATGTCGTTTGCTACTGCTTTGTGAATATTAATGTTATGGTTTAGTGGCTATTTTTGGTGCACTTGTGATATTTTTATTTTTCGTAAATTGTAATGATTTTATGTAATCACACAATTGAACTGACTTACTCCAGAGCTGGCTTGAGTATATGTAATCAAGTTTTGTCAGTAGTATTACTGTAGTAGATTTAAATGAGTATCTTATGAATCACAGTTATCTTGCACTTATGTGAGTGTATATTTTGTACTAGCAAGTCCTTATGTGAGCCCCTCCTTCAATTTTCGGTTACCCTACCTATTTTGTAGCAGAGGAAGTTGGAGGGGAGGATTTTGGAGCGAGGTGCTGAGTTGCGAGCGGGGTCTGAAAGCCGCAGCGGAGCCCGGTGCACTGCTAGTGTCTGTTGTGACCCTTTCCTCCCCCGCTCCCGATCGGAGGAGTTGAGGGGTGAGCGAGTGGAGCATGGAAACATTGCCCGCGTTTGTTTTTGCCTGCCCCAGCTCCTGCTTCTGAGGGCTTCTCCTGCTTCTGAGGGCTTCTCCTGCCTCCCGTATATGGTGTATACGGCGTTTCCAAACATTGCTGTTTGCGGTGGGGGCAGAAACGTGGGGGAAGGAAAGGAAAGGCTGCTGCCAGCACCGCAGCGTTTAAGGCGTTGTGGTGCTGCTGGTGCAGTGGCTGCCCCAGGGTTCAGAGGCGCTGCGGATACAGCAGCAGCAGAGAACTGCTTTCTCACAACCATACACCAGCACCACACACCGAGCATAGAACAGTGTTACTCCTCCCAACAGCAGAGAAATCTACAGGTGATCCGGTCCAGGTTTTGTGGAGGCACGAAGGAAGCAGCAGCAGGCAGCTGCAGCAAGCAAGGGGCAGCGGAAAGTGGAAAGGTCCGAGTGCCGCAGAGCTGCCGACCCGTTGAAGCCGCCAAGTCCCAAACTGCAGAATCGCTGCACGGGCCCGCAGGAGCCGCATAGAGCCGCTGGAGCCTTAAGGGGAGCAGCAGAGGTCAGATGAGGCGAGCGGCGCTTATGAGAAGAGCCTGAGTCCTGATTCCCGATTCTGGAGCCTGAGCCCTGAGCCCATACCTGAGCCGGTCCTGACCCAGTTCTGACCCAGGACTTGGATTGCACCGGAGCCCTGAGTCCGAGTGAGGCACCCGAGGTGAGCGGGTGTGGGCCGGCAGTGTCTGGGGAGCATGGGGGGGCAGTGTGAGTGGCGAGAGTGGTGAGAGTGGTGGGGAAACCTGATCCTGAACCTGAGCCTCGGGTTAGCCCACAGCTCACTGCTCACAGTCCACTGCCACACAGCTCCACCGCCTCTGTCACGGCCCACCTTGTTTTCCATCTCCCATGCACTCTTCAAAATAAATAAATAGTAAATAGCTGTTACTCCCCCTGGGCAGCAGCCCCCAAGGCAAGGACCCTTGCACTGACAGCACCGACCACGGAAAGTGAAGGCCGCTGAAGATCACCAAACCACTGAAATCACCCTACAGTCAAAACTGTAGAACAGCTGTCTTGCGTTCCCCATAGCCCCCAGCTCCTAGCCCCAGGCCCTGCCCCGAGCTTCCAGCTCCAGCCCCAAGTATCCAACCCTCTAGCCTCCAGGCTCCCGGCTCCCAGCGCAACGCACTTGGCGGGGGCCACGGTAGGCCAAGGAGTGGACTGGAGCGTGTGTGTCAGAGTGGTGTGGGCCGTGAGGCATACAGCAAGGGGTATCCAGTCGACGAGCGAGAGCAAGCGCCTCATCCCTAACTGAGGTGAACTCCAGGCGAGCTCGGACATTAAACACCCAGTCCTTAGGTAGGTCACAGGAACAGTACTAGCACTAGCATGAGCAGGAGGACGCCAAAAAATAGACACAGACTCAATCCCGGCTCCCTCTCCTCGCTGAATCGGATTTCCTCCCACCCCAAGGACTAAACCAAATTAAACTTAACCCAAATTAAAAAGGGCCTCCGATTGTTAGATAAATTCCAATCAACTTCAACAACTCAGGATTGCACTAAATAAAAGAAGCCAGAAGTCAGAAGTTTTAACTTACAAATAACACGGACTAATAACTAATCAAGCAGCCTTATATCAGGTGCCCTACACTAGCGTCTTCAGCAGCAAACAACACATCTTGGACTCAGACAGATAAACAGACAAACAGATAAACAGACAATCAGATATGAGGTCGGGCAAAGAACGGCGGAGCAGTAAAACAGTTATCAATAATCGGAAAAAGAAAAACAAGATCCTTAAAGTATCTGCCAGTGCCCAGGAGAAATCAATTACAACAGACTTATTGGTCAACATGGAGGACTAATTGCTAGTGAAACTAGACAGGGAAACAGAAATAGAGGGAGCGGCGGCACCAAAAATCTTCCTCCAACCAAAATTCTATAACAAATTCTCCTTCATAAAAGATGCAGGGGCAGTGCTGAATTTCACCAATGACACACAAAAGGGTCTCCCCTCCCCTTTGTGTCCAGAAAAACCTCTTTAAAAACAACAGAGAGAACAGACACACCAGGAGTCCTTACAGAAAAATGACAGAGTAAGAAAGCTACTCTCGGAGCCAAAGACGGAGTCAAGAATGGAGGAAAGCGTAGAAAGAACCTCCGGCCAAAAACAAGAACACGAGGGACACAGGAAGAAATCCAAATGCAATATGGATAACAAAGAAGAGCCTCAAGTAAAGGGAAACGAGAAAGATGACGAGAAAGGAAACAACAAAACCATGCAAAACGTTGGAAATACGCATATTATACGTCTCCAGGAACCCCCAAGAGTGCCACTGGAGCCAAATATCATAATACAAAACACAGCGGTATTAACCTCAAACGCATCAAACCTCGTGTCTACCCCCGGTTGCACCACAGAAAGGCAGGATAGCAATCATGACATTGCTGAACTACAAATAAAAAGCGGAGAAGAAAGGACCCTACAAAAAAAGCATAGACAAATCCTTCAGAGTCCAAACTAAACCTGCTCCAAGACTGATTACAACCTCAGACAAAGAAACAGAGAACTTCAGTATCCCACAAGAAGAGACACCCAGCGCTGCCAGAAGTAACTCATCCTTCCTCACAATGGAAGAGTGGGAAAAAATGGTTTACACTTACTCCCAGGGAAAGAGGGATACATCACAGCAGGACACAGAAAACGAAATGAAGGAAGTGACGGAGGACTTAACAACAGAAGAGAGTAACCTATGGGCGTCTCTATTAAATACCATGAATCTCTCAACAAAAGTTATAGAATACAACTCCGACAAGATGGACATCCCACTAACTCTTTTAACCTGTTCAGCCACGCATGTTACAAACATCGATAACAAGCTTTCAGAACTGAACAACTTGATTAAGAGAGCCCAATCCGAAACGGTCATCAACCCTCCAAGCTGCACCTGCTATTCAATCATTGACAAACTACCGCCCGTAATGGGCGATCTTCTAACAGATATAAAGACCGCAAATAATACCACAAGTAAGGGAGTCGTAAATGCAGGCAGACATGTAGAAAGAACAAGCGAAGGACACATATCAAAAAACAATCGAATAGGTGAGGCACCAATCCTATCTGACCCAAATAAGGAAGTAAACAGCATAGAGGCTCCGCCCAAAGAAAGGAAAGAGTTGAACACAGGAGAAGGAGTCGCCGAGGGACAACCACAACAAGGGAGTAAACCCTTGGGATTAGACTTACACATACAAGAAGAGCAGCTCCAGAGTAGGTCCATTGAGCAGCTAAACAACGACGGAAAATGAGGAGAAAAGGGAGAAATAAAATACCCACTATGAAGTCTTTCTTCCAACCAGCAAGCAAATCCCCAACAGAGATTCAGACGGAATAAGGAGAAACTAGAGATAAACCAAATTTGCACGAGAAGCAGAAATTCAACTAACTCCGACCAAAGGGATCAGAAAGCATGACCACGCAGACCAAACGTTCGCCAGCAAATGAGAACAAAGGAAAAGAGGAGGAAACGGACCAGCAAGATGTTCTAGGAACAAAAATAAAGATCAAAATAAATTCTTTAGAACTGAAAAGAACAGCAATCCAATCCGCTGAAAGTATGGAAATACAAAAAATAGGGAAAATAAACACCCAGGAACTTACCGCTGCTACAGTACCAAAAATACGGATAAAAGAATTTGATGCCAATCTCAAAATGGAGACATAGAACCGGGGGGGGGGGGGGGAAGACCCTCAAGTTTCCAGAAGACCTCAGAGAACAGAAACTGAACTAAAGACCAAAAAATCTCAGGATACCACCAACCACAACGACTTCAAATCAATTCTATTCATTTGAATTTGAATTTAAAAGAATTTATAAAGCGCTTGTCTACCAAGCGGTTTCTTGGCGCTGAGGGGATACTGAAAAACCAATGGCGGGGGCGCATAGAACTAGGATGGGAAGGCTTGTAGGAAAAGAAACGTTTTAAGAGCCCTTCGAAACTCAATGTGAGAAGGGGCAGATATAATAGCGGGGGGGAGTGCGTTCCAAAAAGTGGGGGCAAGGACATAAAATGTCAGGCCTCCCGACCTGCTTTTCTTGAAGCGGGGTACAGAGAGAAGAAGTTTGATAGAAGGGCGTAGCTCTCTGCAGGGACGGTAGGGCGTGATAGCGGAAGAAATAAAAGCGGGGGCGGACCCCGCTTGAGCCTGAAAGTTCGTGCTTTAATGGGTAGCCAGTGTAATGATTTGAGTATGGGGGTAATGTGATAAGATTTAGGTAGCCCATGAATCAGGCGGGCAGCCTGATTTTGCACTAGTTGGAGGCGTCGACGGGCGTAAGCGGGAACGCCGTTATACACAATGTTCCCGTAGTCCAGTCGCGATAAAACCATCGCCATTAGAATCAGTTTTAAAGCAGGAAAAGAAAAAAAGTGGGAGATTTTCCGAATGGTGCGGAGGGTAAAAAAACAGGAGGAAACTACAGAGCTGATCTGGGAATGAAGTGTGAGGTGTTGATCTAAAGTGATCCCAAGTGTTTTAACAGAGGACGACGGTGAAGGAAGGGACCCAGGGAGGGGGGCCAGAAAGTAGGGGACCAGGGACTGCGACTGCCACCGGTAAGAACTAGCTCTGTCTTATCCGGGTTTAATTTCAGATGGTTGAAGTTCATCCAGTCCCTGATAAACAACATGACAGATTGAAAATTATGAATAGCAGTTGAGGAGTGAGAGAGATTGAAAATGAGCTGGAGGTCATCGGCATAGTTATACACCGTGACCTCCATCTCCTGAAGTGCAGAAATAAGGGGGAAAATATACTGATGAAACAATAAGGGGGAAAGGGACGATCCCTGAGGGACACCGCACTGCACCTTGCACGGAGAAGCAGAAAAATTGGCAAGGTGGACGGCCTGGGTACGGTCACTCAAGAAGCAGCTGAGCCAAACCAACAGCGGGCCCCCCTATTCCCGCCGCCTTGACACGGGAAAGAAGAATAGAATGATAACCGTGTCGAAGGCGGCGGACAGATCTAAAAGAATGAGGGCCTGAGGGGTGTTGGAGTCCAGCCCCTCCCTGAGTTCGTCTATGACAGAGACGACCACCTTCTCGGTGAAGTGCCGAGGGCGGAAACCCGCCTGGCACGGTGCGAGGTAGCCGCTGTCTTCTATGAAGGAGCTAAGCACCTTGGTGACGTAGGACTCAAGGACCTTACCCAAGAAGGGAAGGAGGGAGATAGGGCGATAGTTTGAAGGGGAAGAGGGATTGGCACCAGGCTTTTTTAGGATGGGGATGATGGTAGCCGCTTTATAGGGGGCGGGAACAGTGCCCAGTCTAAGGGAGTCGTTAAGGAGGGTAAGGGGGGGCAAATAGCAATCTGGGAAAATCTTCCGTAAAACGTGAGCCGGGCAAGGGTCAGCAGGGGATCCTGATTTGACATGGGCTAACAGGGGGATGAGGGTTTCTTTGGTCAACGGTGGAATGTGGATCAGGCTGTACTTGTTAGGGGACGGCTGAAAGTCACAAAAGGTAGGGGAAGGGGGGGTATTTTAGCCTTGATAAGTGCGACTTTCTCAATGAAGAAATCATTGAGAGAGTCGCAAAGAAGCTGGGAAGGGGGGGGTTTGGAAGATGTCCTGTCAGAGGAAGCGAGCTCATGAACTGTAGCAAAGATTTCTTTTGTCTGGCT
This sequence comes from Lissotriton helveticus, assembly GCF_964261635.1. Lineage (NCBI taxonomy): Eukaryota > Metazoa > Chordata > Amphibia > Caudata > Salamandridae > Lissotriton > Lissotriton helveticus. The sequence goes on from NC_136067.1 coordinate 120,972,278, forward strand.
CTCGGCTGCGAGAATCCTACCGAGAAGTATTCGGTCTTGGCGAGGAGGATGCCTCTTTTGTATTCGTTAAGGATGGAAGTATAACAGAGTTTAAGGGTAGGACAATAGGCAAGCCTCCAGGCTCGTTCTGCTTGGCGCACTTCAAGTTTTTTTGCTTTGAGGTCAGGGGCAAACCACTTGTTAGCCTGATGGGCCCTTCTAATCGTAACACGCTTCATAGGGGCCACTTGGTCACAGGCCCTCGAGAGCCAGCTGTCCAGGGTGGCTGTTTGAGATGGTAAAGTGAGACCAGCTAAATCAGGACAGGTGGCTGACAAGGAGGTACAGAGGGAAGGGACATCTGCTCTGCTCCAGTTCCTGGCCCAGGTAATTTTGGGGAGGAAAGGTTTTTTTGCAAAGCTGAGGTCCAGGAAAAAAGAAATCAGGAAATGATCGGACCACGCACAGGGTGCAACAGTAGGGGTAGTGACTGGGATATTGAGAGTCCAAATTTGGTCCAAAGTGTGACCTCGGGAATGAGTAGGGGTGTGAACCTGAGAAGTAAAATTAAGACTAAGAAGAAGCTGGGTAAAATCTCTAGACATGGCGTCTTCCGCCGGGTCATTGGGCCAAAAATTGAAGTCCCCTAATACCAAAACAGATGCATTATTAACTACCAATGTGGCAAGTAAGTCTTGAATGGCGGAGATAAAACATGGGCTGGGCTGGGGTGGGCGATAAATTAACACACACGTGATGGGGGTCTGAAAGGAAACGGAACGCACGACTAGGTAGTCGACCGCTGATATGGGAGGGGAAGATAGTACCTGGAAATGGAAACCGGTACGGGCAATCAGGGCGACCCCACCCCCCGTCTTTCCCTCCGGCCGATCGGCGCGGAGGATGAAGTAGGGGGGGGAGTTGCTAATATACTGGGTAGTGAGTCCGTGCGAAACCACGTTTCCATCAGGAACAAGAGGTGTGGTTTGTGAGAGTCCAAAAGATTAAACAGTTCAAGCTGATGCTTGACCGCCGACCTGGTGTTCAGCAGGAAAACCGAGGTGGTAGGTGTAGGGTTAGAGAAAGGAGGAGTTTGGGAAAGGACAAGAGAGGGGGGGAGAGAAAGGACAGAGAAGCAGAAGGAATGCATGAGGGCCTACCTCGAGCCAGACCAAGTTCTGTGACCCGTGTGAGGGAGGCAGGCTGAAGTGGCCAGGGAGCCTGATAAGAACAGAGTTGTGCGGCAGAGTAGGAGAGAGAATGGGCATAGTGAGTTGCCCCTAGCCCCGGCCGGCCGCTGACGGGCGCAGACGGGCTTGCCTTTTGCGCGCCTTAGGCGCGCCGCCGGTGCGCCCGCTGCACGCGTCCGCTGCACGCGTCCGCTGCACGTGCGCACGGGGAGGTCTCTAAATAGAGGAGGAGCGTGAGCACTGCAGCGCTGACCTGGGCAGCATCTGTGCCCCGATCCAAAATGGCGCCCGCTATCCCGCCAGCCCGCTGGTTCGAGCGGCACACAGCCGTGCCGGATCGGGACTCGGGGAGCAGGGGCCGGCAAAATGAAGGTTAGTGCAAAGATGCAATTTTAAAACATAGCAAGTTTAAAATGCAATTTTAAAACATGGCAGGTTTAAAATGCAGCCTTAGTATTCACGGGGAGCAGGGACCGGCAAAATGAAGGTCAGTGCAAAGATGCAATTTTTAGAACATAGCAGGTTTAAAATGCCACCTTAGTAATCAAAGTGGCCAAAACTGAGGAATAAAGAAAGCCTTCGCACACAGCAGCAGCAGACGCAAACCCACTGCCACCGGGTCTCAGCATCCGTTGTGCGAGTGCAAAGGAAGCTCCTAAATAGAGGTGGAGCGCGAGCACTGCAGCGCTGACCTGGGCAGCGTCTGTGCCCCGATCCAAAATGGCGCCCGCTACCCCGTCAGCCCAACGGTTCAAGCGGCACACAGCCGTGCCGGATCGGGACTCGGGGAGCAGGGGCCGGCAAAATGAAGGTTAGTGCAAAGATGCAATTTTAAAACATAGCAAGTTTAAAATACAATTTTAAAACCTGGCAGGTTTAAAATGCCGCCTTAGTATTCACGGGGAGCAGGGACCGGCAAAATGAAGGTCAGTGCAAAGATGCAATTTTTAGAACATAGCAGGTTTAAAATGCCGCCTTAGTAATCAAAGTGGCAAATACTGAGTAATAAAGAAAGCCTTCGCACACAGCAGCAGCAGACGCGAACCCACTGCCATCGGGTCACAGCATCCCTGAGTATAGATCAAAGGGTCGAGAGGACACCTTAAACAGAAGTAACATTCTTCGAGTACTAAACTTTATTAGTAACCTGGCAGGACTAGCTACCCAAGATCTGGAATCCGTAGAATTTAAAAGTTACAAGCACCTGTCAGGACAGGAAATAACAAAAACCACCTGGACCTCAGGAGAGCAAGTGGAAAACATTTCCAATGCACCCCCTCTTCATGAATATCTGGGTGGCAGAACGAATCCCCAACTCTTGGAAGGGATCAATCATTGCCCCGATTAATAAAAAGGGCAACAGGAGCGAAGCAAAGAAGTACAGGCTCATCGCTCTAATAGATATAGACGCCAAATACCTTGCGGGCCTTTTATTGGAACAACTTACCGAATGGGCATCAATGAAAAGCCTAATTCCAATTAACCAGACAGGCTTTCAAAAAAGCACAGGGACAACGACAAACATTCTTGCTTTTTCTCTTTTAATAGATTCCACCACTAAAGAAACCACTATTTGTCTGTTTTATTGATTACTCGTCCGCATTTGACAGTATAGATAGAGGAAAACTCTGTTCTAAATTATCAGGCTGGGATATAGACCCTAAACTTTTGAATTTATTAATTTTTTTCCACACAGACACATGGATTGAAATAAAGCCGGGTACAGGCAATTGTCTATCAAAGGAAATACTGACTACACAGGGGCTGAAGCAGGGATGCGTCCATGCCCCGATCATGTTCAACCTCTTCAGGTCAGACCTCTCAGCAGAACTTGATCATTGCAACCATCATGTCCCAAACCTAGGGGTCCTTACACTGTCTAATCTTCTGTACGCGGACGACTTAATACTAATCAGCCAAACCCCAATAGGCCTTCAACATCGTATAAACACGACAAGTAACTTTTCCAAAAGGAACGGCCTAAGTGTGGTAAATAAATAAATAATACCCTATTTTTGACTAGGCATATATCATAACAGATAGCTCAATAAATAAGAGTCAAGATTCGAGGTAGTAGGAGTTTTTGCAGGTTTAATACAGCATAAGGACAGGGACAGGACAACCTGCATAGGATGACCCAGCAGCTGCTGGGGCCAGGTCTGGGATGAGCGCGCTAACTTTTAATAACAATACATGAGTTTATATACATAACGCAAACACATAGCATTACATTGCAGTAGGCGTAGCAGTGGGTGGAGCAGAAGGCGTGACGCGTAGCAGTCGCGAAAGATAACAGTAAAAGAGGTGTAACTGGGCGTATACATAGACATGTGGTGCAGACGTAACAGAATATGTCATGAATGGGGCGGAAACATAGGAGGGGGCTACCTAAGGAGCCGGGACCTCTAACCTGGTGGTGCGCGTAAACTGGCAATGACGTGTTACGAGGAGAAGCTGGGGGCTATGAACTCTGTGCTAGGAGCAGAGACTAATGTCTGGAGGGTCGGAGCGACATGTACCTAAACCCTATCTAGTATCTGATGTTTAGGGAACATGTTGATATAAACTAAGAGTCAGGAGGGGAGAGGCTAACGGACTCTAAGACTGGAGCATGCATTATTCTACATGTAGTGCGTGATGAAGAATACTAAATGACCATTAAATACAGTATTTCTCTTAACATGGAGACGTGAAGGCTAGACAATGACGGAAACTATTGATGCAGTTCAGTAGCTTAGGAATGCAGCGAAGGAGGACTGAACTGATAACTGGAACTATAACATACTTTTGGCAGACTCAGAGGCAGAGCCAAGCTGCACCGGGCACTGCGAGGCAGGAAGTGAGTGAAAGGTCGAGGATACAGGTGGGGGCTGTATCGCTCCTTAGCGAGAAATTCAGGAGACAGGAGCTGAATCTGAAGTCCAGGCCCTTTTGAGGCCTAGAAACGGGGACTTTATAATGGAATAACGTGCACACTGAGAAAACGTGGCAACGTAACTTTACACAGGCCTGATATTCGTAGTATTCACGAGGACGGGAAACTGGCATACTAGAGGTGGACACAACTATAATTGCGTCATTAATCAGACATGAGGAGTACATATGCATATTAGTCATGCACACATAACATATGATGGATGACACGTAGGGACACAGAACATGGCAAAATTTACTTTTCCACATTCCCTCCTTGTCACTACGTTTCCATCAGGAAACATCAATATTCATGATACCATCTATCATTTCATACAGTATCATTTGTTCATCTCGAATTGTCTTGGAACGGGATTTAGAACGGGGCTTGGGACTAGGAATACAAGAGGTAGCACAAATGCCGCAAATCGCAGGGCCACATTGTATACAGAGGCAGCAGCTGAATATGATCGCTACTGCAATACCTAGAAAAGACAGGACTTTCCATCCCCATGCGGAAATTATATTCCAGAACCAACCGGACCATGTCCAGGTGCCTGGATTTTGGTGTAACAGACGGACAATTTTATGGAGTCTGGTTATAGCTGAATAAACAGACGGCGCGTTATTTGGAATGAAAATGCAACAACTAGATCCGAGGACTCTACAGGCCCCGCCCCTATCGGCCAGTATGACGTCAAGGACGAGACGATTCTGTAAAACGCCAATTCTCATAAAAGATTGCTCTTCAGTTAAGTTACCTAGAGCGGAGGCAGTCTCATCTACTACTGCTTCAAGGGTTCTTGTTAACCTACGGATTAGCTTACTATTTACAACTGTGCCTAAATAAGGAAAAACACCTTTATCAATATCAATGAATTGTTCTGCGGCAGTTTCAGTATAATCGATAATCGGGAGATTTCTCTTGTGTCTAGTGTGTACTAGGAAGGAATTCCTATGGTAGTCAGGTGGGGCTAGAAAAACAGGTGGCAGTAGGAAAGCAATGTAACAGGTTCCCTCCCAATCGAGGGGCAGACGAACATATGCGGTTTGACCACAAACAAAATAAGAATGACGTGAAGCTTTAAAAATAGATTTCCCACTGTCACTATACTTGACAATAGTAGTACATTCACTATGTCCTACATGTACGGAACCCCTATTTCGGACACATAATTCGCCTTTGACTGGTAGTACTGAAATAGCAGGTGAGTCTGGAGTAGTATCAGACTGAACATTCAGGACCATGAAATTCGACGAGTAGTTACCTAAATTATAGACTTCATTTTCTAGATCTAAACCTGTTCTGTGGGGGAAACCTTGCTTGTCTGGGAAACATGTACTGTTAAGAAAAGACATATCTGTTGAGGATGACGTTAACGTGGACCATGCTCCACACGAACCATTATGTGAGAATGGATAAGGAAAGAGTGGCAGAACTCCCTTCGGGGTCTGGAAAGGGGGGAGTCGACCACACACCCAACAATTAGTGGCATTGCTGGTCTGGTGTGAGTAATGTAACATGCGGATAAATGTGTTGTTACGCATAGCGAGGCGGTAAGAATATTCGTGAGGAGGCAGATCACTGAACGTGTGCTCTACTGTAACATTAGCAGACATATCTACATGAGAAACTGGAAAATACAGATAGAACGCATAGCTGGTGCAGGAAATCATTATGCTGATGAATAATATGAAACTTAGAAAAACGATACATTGAATTGAGTTTTGACTAACTCTCTCACTATGGGGGTCTATTTTATACATGTCAGAAACAGTCTAACCGTTTCACCTAGGGGAGGACTTATACAATCAAACTGACTGACTTATTTTACTAGACCGGAGCTTTAACTTATACTCCTGCTGCGGAGTTTTCTCTAACAGGGAAGGGGTTGTAGCAATGTCTTTTGCGGGACAGTCCTTAGGAACAATGTTTTGGCAGTCCTTAAAATCCTGGGAATCCTTGGAAATGTTTTTAGAAACGGGTTTCAATCCTTTAAAAAGTTTTACATGAGAAAGGTGTATCCATCCTTTGCGACCTTCCAACTTCACGACTGTACGGGTGGTGAGGAGGACCTGACGTGGCTCCTTCCAACGAGGTTCCAGCGGACTTGATCTGTCAAAGTTTCGGACCATCACCAGGGAACCTGGAACGATTTCATGCGGTGCCACCTCGGTATTGTCTGGAAATGCGGCGGCAACCTGTGAACGACATGAGTTGAGGGCAGACATCAAGGAAGCTAGGTAATCTGTCAGCATATTACATGAAACATCAGTAATACTTCGGGGTCTAGGAGTACCCCACATGTTAGGGGGGCGGCCGAATACGACCTCATACGGGGACAGACCTGATCTGGAATGTGCGACCATGCGCATATAAAACAAAGCGACTGGCAGAGCTACTAGCCAGTCCACACCTTTTTCTTTACAAACTTTAGCAATTCGAATTTTCAGAGTCTGATTATGTCTCTCGACTAGACCAGCTGCTTCAGGATGGCGTACACAATGGAACTTCCACTGGTACCCTAACAAAAGGGAAACGTGCTTCATGAGTTCAGATGAGAATGGCTGACCGTTATCAGAATATACGACTCTAGGGAGTCCATATCGAGGGAAGAATTCACGAACCAACTGCTTGGCAGTGGTCGCGGCTGTGTAATCTGGGACTGGATATGCTTCTGTCCATCTGGACAAAGCGCATACAACTACAAGGACATACTTGAAACCTCGACATCGCTCCATCTGAATATAATCCATCTGGAGGACCTCAAAAGGGTGGTCAGGAGGCTGGAAACCACCTTGTTCCACCGGGACACTTTTACCTGGATTAAACTGACAACATATCATACAGGTACGGACTTTCTGCTTGGCTGCAGCTCGTAAATGCTTGTTGAACCAAATGTTCTGGATACTATCTAACATAGCTTTTTCTCCTAAATGTGCTGGACTATGTGCGGTATTAATAATGACTTGAACCATAGAGTCGGGGAGAAACCATGTGGCTCTACCCTTTGTTAACCATCCTTGATCTGTCTGGACCCCTCCTTGTTCAGACCATTTCTTGATTTCATCGGGAGTAGCATGTAACTGGATATCTATGACATCTTGTGTAGGGTCCTTAACTGTCATACATGTAGCCGGATCTGGAGTATGTGTCATGTTAACTGGAATGTCTAGAGTCTGTGCTGTAAGCTTGGCTGTGCGATCTGCTAGATCATTACCTTTGGAAATAGTGTCAGTAACTTTCGTATGTGCTTTGCATTTCATGATAGCAATGGATGTCGGTAAGTGTATGGCATCCAACAGAGCTTGAATGAGGAGACCATGCTGAATCTTGGTTCCATGAGAAGTCATGAAACCTCTCTCCTGCCAGAGCACTCCGAAGTCGTGTACAACTCCGAATGCGTAACGTGAATCTGTGTAAACATTAACTTTCTGGTTCTTGGCGTGTATACAGGCTTGTGTCAGAGCAACTAGCTCTGCTGCTTGAGCGGACAGGGTGTCAATGCGGTGTGTCTCAATAACTTCGGTGTCAGTAGTCACTGCATATGCGGCGACTAGTTCTCCTGTACTAGTTCTCATACATGAACCATCCACATAAAGTGTCAGGTCGGGGTCTGGTAACAGAATGTCTGTCAGGTCTTGTCTTGGCTTAGTCATAATGTTAACTACTTCCACACAGTCGTGTGTGGCAGAATTTGAACTAACTGATGGTAACAGTGTAGCAGGATTTAAAACGTTGCAGCGTCTGATTTCTATGTGTGGCTGAAACAGTGTCAATTCATAACCTGTTAAACGTGCAATTGTCAAGTGCTGAGTTTGTGTTCGGTTTAAAAGAACTTCCACGGAGTGTGGGACTTGTACTGTCAAGGAGTGTCCTAAAACTATGGAATCACTTTGTCTGATAGCTAGTGCTGTGGCTGCAACTGACTTGAGGCACGCAGGCAACGCCTGGGCGACTGGATCTAGTGTGCTCGAAAAATAAGCACAGGGCTTGTATTGTCCTGCTTGATCTTGTGTGAGAACAGATAATGCTGTACCTTCACGTTCAGTAACGAAAAGTGTAAAAGGCTTACTGTAGTTCGGTGTAGCTAGAACTGGAGCTTGGCATAGGGCTTTCTTTAATTCGTTGAAACTAAGTGTATGTTCAGATGTCCAAGGGAGAACAGTCGATACGGCTGCCTCCTGTGTCGTTAACTGTATCAGTGGCTTGGCTAGAAATGCATACTGCGGAATCCATTGTCTACAATAAGAAGTAAGGCCGATAAAAGCACGTACCTCCTTCTGGGTTCTGGGCTGGGGAAGACTCGCTATTAACTGGATACGGTCTGGTGTCAACTGCCTACCCCTCTTGGACAGCAAGTGTCCTAAGTATACCACTTGCTGGACACAGAATTGAAGCTTCGAAGGTGACACCTTGTGCCCCATCTCGGCTAGGAAATACAGAACTGTAAGTGATGCTCGCTCGCAATCACGTTCAGAACGGGCTGTGATCAATAGATCATCGACATACTGGAGCAGGGCAGTGTCAGTTGGCATGTGAATGTTGTCTAGTTGTCTCTTAAGTGCTTGACTGTAAATACTAGGACTTTCTGTGAAACCTTGAGGAGCGCGTGTGAACATATAGCTCCTTCCATTTAAACAAAACCCGAAAAGAAACTGGCTGTCTGGATGAATTGGAACACTAAAAAATGCATTCTTGAGGTCTATGACAGTGAAGAACGTGGCTTCGGAATCAATGGCTGTCAATAGAGAAGAGATGTCTGGGACAACTGGGTACTGCGGAATAATACATTTATTAAGTTCTCGTAAATCAATCACTAATCGGTATACTGGAGGTGCATTTGGATCAGTACGTTTCATGACTGGAATGATCGGAGAGTTACATACGTTGGAGTCAGTTTCTACAACTACTCCTTGAGCCATGAGCTCGTCAATAATTTTGGATAAGGCTGCTACAGCCTCGGGTGGCAATCTGTACTGTCTGATTCGGGGTAACACTACACCTGGTTTGAGAGTCACACGATAGGGTGTGATTTGCATGTAACCTACATCAGTTGGACCTTGCGCCCATAAGTGCTGCGGAACTTTAGACAGTCTGGAATCAAAATCTCGTAATACATAGTGACCCTTAAAGTCACGTAGGAACAGACGTATTCCCTCTGGGGAACAGCATATTACTGCACCTAACTCTTTCAATGTTTTAATGCCTAATAGGTTTTCTGGACATGACTTAGTAAGTAACAGATCAGTAGTACGGGACAATGGACCTACTTCTAGAGTAACTGGCTTTGATATCTCGTTAACGATAGGTTTTCCTGAAAATCCAAGGGAAACATTTCTTGAGCCTGAGAGCGGAGCCCCTGGAACTTCGGCATGACTAATTGTGGTCCTACTTGCCCCTGTATCGATCAAAAACTTTCTGTCTTTCCCTAATACTTGACTGTGAACATAGGGACCTTCTTGATCTACAGGTATCTCGATGAGAGGCAAGCCTACCTCCCTCTCTAGGCTGTTTCATGAATATGGCTGGTACTCTGGATACTCAGACTGTGCATACTGGTACATCTGTGATGTGACATGCTGTGTTGCAGCAATAGGCTGCGGTGCTGTAACTGTCTGTGGTGCATTCTGTAGCTGAGGAATCTGTGAAACTTGTTCTTGTCTAGGCGGACGTGGTCTTTCTTTAGTCTTACCGGTAGCTATGTTGTGTTTCAGAACTGCACACTCATTTATAAAATGACCTGGCTGTTTACAATAATTGCAGTTCCCTTTAACGGGAGCTGCAGGATGACTGGCTTGATTCGGACCCCTCTTCTGACTGTCTTGAGGAACAGATTGTGCAACTAGCACTTTCATTTTCGTGTCTTTCATACGTTTTCTTTCGTGTTCTTGCTCTTCTCTGATTCTATTCTGGTGGTACTGGAGCATCTGGAGCATCTGGGACGGAGTATTTGCTTGCCAGGTGCTTTCGACTTTCAAAACTCGATTTTTAATTGGTGGACTTGAATTCTCGACTAATTTAGTAACAAAAAGGTGAGGGTATGACTCACTACTTGTCTTGAGACCACTGTTAATACTGAAACATTTTTCAAATCTAGAATAAAAATCACTAATATCTTCATCTTGTTTCTGTTTACAGGCTGAGATTGCATCCCAGTCTTCTTTCCTAGTTGTCAATAATCTGGGTAAAACTTGAATTAATAATTCTGGTAATTCTTTACATTTATCTCCAAGACCAGTACCTGGTACTCGTGCCTTGTCTTCAGCTTCTAGAGCTGTCCACTCGATCTTTTTCTCTCCCACCTCCCATTCTTTTTCCTTTAGCTTTTCATACACCCCTGCGGGCAACAGGACCTTTAACATTTTAATTATATCTGGGTAAGTGTATTCTCCCATACGGAGCATGTCTTTTAATTCTCTATGGAACCCCGCTGGATCTTTGTCATGACATGGAATTAATTTCTTCATCTCGAGGAGTTCCATCTTTGTGATTGGAGTGTATACAAACACTCGTTGCATTTCGCCACCCGTTCCTCTGACTGGGTGGACTTCTCGTAACCGATTCTGTCTGTCTATGTAGAATGATTTACTTTCTGGGGGTGAGACATGAACAAAATGCGGGTTCAAGAATGTTCTATATTTGTGACGTTGTTCTAGAATGACACTAATTAAATCGGTACCTAGACCTCTCCATCTATACTGGAGTAACTCGTTCAGGATATCATGTAACGGACCTGGATCAGAATGTTGACCCTCATACAGTGTAATGAGGTGCTGAATCATATACATACCCGCCAGTCGTTGCTCGGCTGGGGGCAATTTCAGAAACATTTGTGCCACTATTTCGTCTGGAAAAGTGGTAGAATCAGTAATCCATCTGACTGCTGATCGGACTAGTTCTTGTTCATGCATAGTACTTAATTCACTATAACCGATTCGTGATTTCAGAATGCGATCGGTAGCTTGAAATACTTGTTCTAGAGAACCTTGTTCTGGTGCTGAATGATGAAAAATAGACTTGGGTTCTAGGCGTAAATGGCGATCTGGAAATCTAGATTTTCCTACATACGCTATTCTGGCGGGATTCTCGTCGTCTTCCTCTTCAGGATCAGAGGTACTTTCTTTCTCACTTACTTGTGCTGCTTTACGCTGTTCATGTAACTTTATTATTTCTTTACGGATTTTCTTGTACATACTTTCCATGGCACTAATAGTGTTGTGCTTTCCTTCGGCTATATTATCACTCCACCTTGTCAGAGTTTTCATTTCTTCCGGGTCTTTAGACGGGTAATCTTGTTCTCTTATTAGACAATTAATTAAGAACTTTAATATCATGCGCTGAATCTCGGCTTTCCTTTGAGACATGGCATCACTAATACTTTGTGGATCATCCCCTGTACGGATGAAACGATATATTCTGTCTAGGTCTTCTTTCATATTCGGTAGGGTGACTAGATACTCGGTCACTCTCCTTACGCGTACGGAATATAAAACCATATTAAACTCGCCTGGAACTGGGTCATAGACACATTCGCTAAGGGTTTGCCTGATTTCTGCAACGGACTTATTACTTTTAGGAGTACGCTGTGATGCTTGAGCATGTAATTCGAGTGCTGATAAACGCTTGTGTGGCGGCGGAGTTTGAGGAAGACCTCCTCCTGCGGCCCCTAAACTGGAATCGTCGACGGACATTCTTCGTGGCGGAGCGGGAAGTTGAAATGCTGGCTGGACCGGGAGTACCGTAGCAGGTACTGCATGGGGTGCCCCGGTATCTGGAGGAGCAGGATGTGCCTGATTTACAGGGACTGGCGGAGCGCGAACAGGATTTGCATATTCGGGGACCGTGTCGTCCAAATAGGACGAAATAAAAATATCAGCTGCGGTCGGTTTGTGACGTAGCTTGGTCGGAACTAACGGTGGCGGGAAATTACTGAATGCCTCTGGGGTCGCTTTTGGCAAGCCCTCGGCAAGAAGAGGATACATACCCTTAATGAGGGCATTCCTCTGTCTGTCTGATTGTTCGGCTTTGACTCGTTCACCTATCTCGATTAATTCTCTTTCTTGGGCTCGTTCTTGGGATTCTCTACTTACTTCTGACTTTCTGATTTCCTTTTCGGTTCTTCTATGAGCTTCCTTGCGCCATAACTCGATGGCATCTTTCTGTGACTGTCTGGCTTTCTTTTTCCATAATACTTCTTCTACTCGCATGATGCATTCGGCATCCCATGTACCCGATACGGGCCATCTATACTTTTCTTCTAACTGTTTGGTATACTCTACCCATAAATCTAGATACAATATGGCGCTTATGCCATGTTTCTGATACATAAAGTGACCTGGACTGTCCCTAGGCGGAACAGGAACTGCTTCTTCTAATAAACCCTTTCTAGTTTTTAGCTGACGTAATCTCGAAAAGAGCGGCATTGTAAACTTGAATCGGAACACAATACAATACACAATAAACAATAACAACTGGGAAAACAATTCAGGCATACCACGACATTGGAAATACATAGAACAATATCATAACATAACAGTTTGAACAAAATATTACCTGGAATACTGAGAACAGAAACACAAGAATTTTCTCGAGAACGGAACAGACTAGAGTTACTGGATGCACTGCTGTAACAGTACGGAACATACCGGTCCCATAAAGGGACGCATCAAGACCCGTATCCACCTAGGTGAACACTTCGTTTGTGAGTCTGGGCACCACCAACCCACGGACCAGGAGTCAATTTAGACTGACCCTGTCTAGATACTACCCCAGCAATGGTACTCACCGGGCAGCAAGAACGGAAGGCCTCGGACGGGACTGGACTGCTACGACGACGGACTTCGGACTTCAGTTACGGGTGGGCCTCCGGATACCTCGGACCTTGGACTCTCGGCTTGGGCTCTGGTCGGGACTCGCCGCGTTCCTCCACCGTCTCGTTTGGATGCTGGACCGCCTCCTCCGTCTCCTCCGTGGGCCTGAGGGATACTTGAAGCAGAAATATCTCCGCTGCGCAGAAGAGTTCCGTCACGACTACAGAGGGTCAGGGGGTCGGCGTGGCTTCACCGACGCGTGGGGAAAGGGCAAGTCCCTATTCGGGCGCCATTATGTGGTAAATAAATAAATAATACCCTATTTTTGACTAGGCATATATCATAACAGATAGCTCAATAAATAAGAGTCAAGATTCGAGGTAGTAGGAGTTTTTGCAGGTTTAATACAGCATAAGGACAGGGACAGGACAACCTGCATAGGATGACCCAGCAGCTGCTGGGGCCAGGTCTGGGATGAGCGCGCTAACTTTTAATAACAATACATGAGTTTATATACATAACGCAAACACATAGCATTACATTGCAGTAGGCGTAGCAGTGGGTGGAGCAGAAGGCGTGACGCGTAGCAGTCGCGAAAGATAACAGTAAAAGAGGTGTAACTGGGCGTATACATAGACATGTGGTGCAGACGTAACAGAATATGTCATGAATGGGGCGGAAACATAGGAGGGGGCTACCTAAGGAGCCGGGACCTCTAACCTGGTGGTGCGCGTAAACTGGCAATGACGTGTTACGAGGAGAAGCTGGGGGCTATGAACTCTGTGCTAGGAGCAGAGACTAAAGTCTGGAGGGTCGGAGCGACATGTACCTAAACCCTATCTAGTATCTGATGTTTAGGGAACATGTTGATATAAACTAAGAGTCAGGAGGGGAGAGGCTAACGGACTCTAAGACTGGAGCATGCATTATTCTACATGTAGTGCGTGATGAAGAATACTAAATGACCATTAAATACAGTATTTCTCTTAACATGGAGACGTGAAGGCTAGACAATGACGGAAACTATTGATGCAGTTCAGTAGCTTAGGAATGCAGCGAAGGAGGACTGAACTGATAACTGGAACTATAACATACTTTTGGCAGACTCAGAGGCAGAGCCAAGCTGCACCGGGCACTGCGAGGCAGGAAGTGAGTGAAAGGTCGAGGATACAGGTGGGGGCTGTATCGCTCCTTAGCGAGAAATTCAGGAGACAGGAGCTGAATCTGAAGTCCAGGCCCTTTTGAGGCCTAGAAACGGGGACTTTATAATGGAATAACGTGCACACTGAGAAAACGTGGCAACGTAACTTTACACAGGCCTGATATTCGTATTATTCACGAGGACGGGAAACTGGCATACTAGAGGTGGACACAACTATAATTGCGTCATTAATCAGACATGAGGAGTACATATGCATATTAGTCATGCACACATAACATATGATGGATGACACGTAGGGACACAGAACATGGCAAAATTTACTTTTCCACATAAGCACAAACCTAGAAAGATCAAAGGTGATGATCTTAAATCAAAAATGCAAAAAACAACAACTTCAGTGGTTTTGACGGGACCAGAAGATGTAGGTCGTCAAAGAATATAAATACTTGGGTATAATCTTCGACAGGAAAGGAACGTTTGTGCAACAAAAAATGGCAATCAGAAATAGAGGGATATCTCTGGCCGTCACATTAAAGAGCATCAAGCACAAAATAACGAGCCCAAACTCAATCCCTTTGCTAGAAGTATTACAAGCAAGATTTCTACCATCTATAACTTACGTCAGTGAATGCATGAGAGGGAGAGACGAGACCACCTTAGATAAGGTGGTGTCCAAAGCAATGTGAATACTACTCAACCTCCCACAGTACACTTCGCCTGCGCAACTAAGACTTGAGTTCGGCCTCCAGAAACAAGAATTAGCTCGCAAAGGTGCCTACGCTAAATGTTGGCATAAAGTAAAGGGAGCTGAGATAGGCACCTTGAACTCACATCTATGGAAAGAGCTGGAAAGGAATAAGAACAGCCCAGCAATGGTCTATCTCCAGACAGCAATAAACTATCTCGCACTACAAGAACTCTGGGTAGCGAATGGGACTCGCAAATTCTTCAAGCAGCTTGTAAACAAAACAGTGAAGATACTATCCATGGAAGAAGATAAATCTACACTTACCAGGAGGGCCCATGGGTGGTTCGTGGTCCAGAGCTTCACCAGGTCTCTACCACAAGCATACCTGGGAACGGGGTTTTCATGGGATGTAAAGGAATCCCTCTTGCAGTTGAGGATGGGAGTTATATCAGCTAAAGAACATCTCCCCCCCCTGGACCCGCTCTGAAACCTCCACAAACTGTAGACTTTGCGGTGACCTAAAAGAGGATGTTTTGCATTTACTGTGTAGCTGTAAAGGTCTAGAGAAGGAGCGAAGGTTACTACTAAAACAACTCTGGAACCAAAGACACCTGCAAACTCGCCAACAAGCATTAATAGCATGCTTTGCAGGAGGAGATATTCATTTAGCTTGCAGATTGGTATGTTTCATGCAATTAACAAACATCATGCTCAATCCTCCTGCCTACACATGAATTGACTAAAAACGCAAACATCGGAAAATTAAACTCCGGAATCGTAACCTTTATCTGTTAAGCAGTCTTCTTGTCAGATTCATTTGCGAACGTTTAAGATAGTGTAACCAGAAAAAGTACAAATTGATGTCTGCCACATGGAAACTCCTGGCTTTAAATTTTTTAAGCTAGGTTCATTTAAAGAGATTTTACAATTTTTACTTGAAGTAAATAGTAGTAACACAAAAGTAAACAAAAAACACATTGTAATTTTTTTATTTTTAATGGTTTTCTAACTAATGTCATTGTAAAGAAATGAGTTGTTTTATGTGCTTTGCAAAGGTGCTTTCCTCTGTACTCTTAGCTCAATTGCAAAGATTTGTATTAATCATGCAATAAAGAATTTCTTTCTTCTTCTTTTACCTATTTTGTAGTAATTATTCCCCATTTTCCCACCACTATCACATTCACTGCAAAATCAGATTAAACCACTATTTATTGAGAATAGTTTTTAGTGGGACTCCAGTGGTGAAAGGCCTGCATCCACCATTCACATTCCCCACCCCCTCAAACTATAGCAGATGGAATATTAACATTTGAGAAAAAAACACACAAAAAGTGAAAAAATAAAATTAAACACATCTCCCATTTTTATTAATGAAAAATGGGAAATCACAATCAAACAAGCAGATAAGAGCGGTGAGATCGTGATTCTGAACAAATCAGACTACAATGAAGAAATCCCAACACAATTACCTGTGACAGAACTTTATATGAAATCAAGACTACCACCTGTGAGATCACACACTGATTGCTAGTACTACTAATAGAAGTGGAAATTCAGGTTTACTCAGTAATAATAAATATGCTTTCCTTAGCAACAAAACCAATGTATTCTACTATTCGGAATTTAAAATTCTTGCAAAAACCAACATGCTGTCTGATTGACCATTCTATAAATACATCGATTGGTTTGCCAAGCCATTTGTTCTACTGATACAAGGATACAAAAGGGACAGTTGTGGCCTCATCAATACAATAGAGGGCATGCAACTAGATGGGCAGTTACAGATTCAGGCCACAATGCACATCCTTTCTTCGTGCACCAATAGCCCTCAGTCAGATGCCCTATATGTCTATAAGAAAATATTGAATTTATGACACTTTTCATCCTTCTCATCCTGGCTCTGATCAACCCCTGTCTGGGATAAAGTGTTGTTCCTTTTTGAAATATTTGTTTTAACAAGCCAAAGGTGTGTCTATGGGTGCAAGTTTTGCACCACATTTCTATAGATGGCTATGTGAAAAAAACATATCTGCACTTGAAACAATATTTAACAGGCCCATCTATCTCTTTAGATGGCGTCTTTCTTATTGACACGTGACCTAAACATGTGAGTTGAATTCACAGACTGGCCCAGTCTCTCCTGACATTCAGTCCACATATGATACAAGAACAATCATGTTTTTGGGATTGGCCATCAACACTGAAGAGGGTAATCTAATCCATCAGGCTGTACAGAAAAAACACAGGGCATAATTCACTCATAACGTGTACCACCAAGCACCCTCGCGATGTAAGTGAAAAGCTTACCTATGAGCGGGTTTTAAGGTTATGGCTTATGGTTGCAGGTTAAGTGGGTAAACCACAGTTCCTGTCAGGGTGAAACCACAAGCAAACCCCAAATTAACCTGTGCTTAATCCTCTGGTAGCTTGGCACAAAAGCAGTGAGACTTAACTTAGAGGCAAAGCGTAAGGTATTTTTGCAACATTCAAACAGCAATAAAGTGAAAACACAACACAAGAAAAATCTGACACCAATTTTGAAAAATAGAGTAAAATCTAATAAATTATTTTAAACTAAACCTATAAAAATGCAATCAGTAGAACCAGAGATATGCATGTTTAAAGATTTAGGTTAAAATAGTGCTTAAAATCACAATGAGCCTACTGTGGGTATCTGGTTGCGCCGGACGGGGACAAAGTCTCAAGTTTAGGCCGACCGAGATAGAGCATGGGCTGGATACAAGACCAGGTTAAGCCTACTTAAACAAGTGCCATCCATATTTGGGAGAGTTGTGAGATCCACGGTGAGGATGAATCTCTCAGCGGCAGTTCTGATGAGCATCAAGCAGTAGAGGTTCCCAAGATCTGTGGGGTCCTACATCAGGGATATGTCATGCATCAGCAGTTCCAATGCAGAGCTGCAAGGACATGCCTCACACTGCATCATGTCTGCCCAGAGGGCCATAGCTGGCTGGCACAGTACCTTCAGGTCGACTTCTAAGGGACCAGGGCTTAGGTCGCACCTGTTCGGGAACAAGCAGAGTCCTGGTGCAGGGTTCAAGATGATTGGAGCCTTTTCTGCCCCATAGGCTCTGGGTAGGAAGCCAGTCAACTAGCCTTTGAAATCATTCTGGTGACCCTGGGTTAAAGATGCAGGTCCAATCTTTATCACTCATGCAGAATGCAGAGGGCAGCTGGGCATCAGAATAACAATTCTTCTTTCAGAGCAGAGAAGCATGGCAGTCCTTCTTCTGTGTCTACCAGAGGCCCAGATGTGTACTGAAGAGTGGGTTATGAGCGTCTAATATTTATATGTGGTGCCTGCTTTGAAGTATGAGAAATTTCTAGAGGTTTCCAACCCCAAAGGTTCTTGGGTTTCCTGCCTCCCTGCCTGACTCCAGCTTGTCTTGAGGGAGAAAAGACTAGTGTGAAACCATTTGTGAGTATGCTGAACTAGGGCCTTTGTGATGTGTAAGTGTGGTAGGTGCTTCTCCCCTCTATTAAATCAGAGGTGGCTCATCCTGCTTCTAATATCTATTCCCTCTTTGTCTCACTGTCTGGGAGTAATACACGGAGCTAACTGCCAGCTACACCTAGTCATATGACACAGGACAAAGGCTACAGGCCGCAAATGGTTAGGACAAGAAAATACCAACTTTCTAAAAGTGGCATTTTCAGAATTGTGACTTAAAATCTGACTTTACAGTTAAAGAAGGTTTTAAATTACAATTCTTTAAATACCAAACTTGATATTCCTACCTGCTCCCACTTGGAAGTTATTACTTATTAAATGTAATAAGGTAATCCAATGTTATCATAAAGGAGAGGCAGGCCTTGCAGTAGTGAAAAACAAATGTAAGAGTTTTTCACTACCAGGACATATAAACGTTAAAAGTACATGTCCAACATTTTGAATATATTGCACCCTGCCCTATGGGCTGTTTAGAGCCTACAATAGGGGTGACTTATATGTATGAAAAGAAACGTTAAGGCCTGGAAAAAGGCAGACATCAACTCTTTAGTATGCTACTGGACATGTGAATCTGTCAGGAAGAAGGACTGCTGTGCTGCTGAAATTACTGCCGTTCTGCTGGATTGCTGACCTGAAGGACTCCTGCCCTCCTGTGCTGACCTGCTGCCCTGCTGCCCCTTCCATGGGAAAGAAGGAATGCACCTGCAACCTGAACCCAGGACCACCAGAGTCATTCCAAGGACTAGTCTCTTGAAATAAGCACCTGAACTCTGTAACATGAGTCCTACCTTGCCAGTACCCATTGGAAATGGGCCTGAAGGTACTCTTCCAGTGCATCTGTGGACTCGGAAGAACCTACGCATTTCCTCACCTACACTGCACAACGTTGAGCAGAACCGATGCATCACCTCTGCTGTGTGGACCTTCCAGTTTCAAGGACTTCACATCACCACTGCAGCCTCATCGGTACTGTGCAACGCATCCTCGACGCAGGCCAATGCATTGCAAACCTCTAGTCAATGGCATCCTCGATGACGATGTGGACCCTGCATCGCAAGCCCTGCAGCATCTTCAGAACCAACCGGTGTGCATCACATCCTTGACTCAGGACTTCAACTCATGAGTGCCCTCGTCGAGTGCCTCCTCAACAACAATGCAGGACCTTCCATCACGCCGGACAGAGGTCTTCAATTTTTTACTCAATTGAAAGTTATACAGAAGGAATACCTTCAACAAATCACCAGTGTGGGGCACAAGCCTGTACCCAGACACAATCAGATCAGTACAGAAGGTTGACAGAAGACAAAACAGGGCTTTTTAAGACAAAAGCAGCGATTTCTGCAAAAATTAGAGTGTACAAAAATATCAGGTAAGCACCATTACATATACATAACATATAAATCAAGTTTTTGTATAAGGTGCACAACAGGTCGAAGGCGTTTCCGTCCCACTACTTAATCATGGGGACCATCATCAGGACATTTAGTAATTGCCTTTAACGTTATAGGCGGCTAAACTGATTTGCGCCCGATTCTGGGTTGCTTCTCCAGGCTACTATCCCGCTCGCTGCTGCACGCACCCACCGGGATATATCCACCCCGGCATTAGAGGCTTATAACGTTAAAGGCAATTACTAAATGTCCTGATGATGGTCCCCAATATTAAGTAGTGGGACCGAAACGCCGTCGACCTGTTGTGCACCTTATACAAAAACTTGATTTATATGTTATGTATATGTAATGGTGCTTACCTGATATTTCTGTACGCTCGAATTTTTACAGAAATCGCTGCTTTTGCCTTAAAAAGCCCTGTTTTGTCTTCTGTCAACCTTCTGTACTGATCTGATTGTGTCTGGGTACAGGCTTGTGCCCCACACTGGTGATTTGTTGAAGGTATTCCTTCTGTATAAAACTTTCAATTGAGTAAAAAATTGAAGACCTCTGTCTGGCTGGACATGTCGCTCCAAATATAGAATTGATTTCGTCTATATTCATTGTTTCGCATATCATTCTTATGCATGGGACCGCTGTTGTTTCACAAAGTATGCTCCCCGAGGTCCTATGCTGACTCACTTGGGGCCCCTTGCTGACCTTAATAGGACCTTCCATCACAGCCTCACAGCTCCCTAGAACGGACGCTGAGCTATACATCGCTCACGCGATGCATCCTCGATGCAGGACTGCACAAACCTCCGCTTGTTCAATGGGCCTAATTGGGTTCCTGAACCTGTGCTCATTCATGGTCAGCCTGAACTTGTGACTTTGTCCCAGTCCAGCTTGCATATCTCTGGTTGTACTAATTGGATATTTATCGTTTTGGTCTATTTTGGTTTTATTTATTAAAATGTACTCTAATTTTCTAATATGGTGTGGGATCCTTCTCGTGCTGTGTTTTTCACTTCATTACTGTCTGAAGTGTTCCACAAATACTTTATACATTGCCTCTGAGTTAAGCCGGACTGCTCTGTGCTAAGATACCCGAGGGTTGAGCACAGGTTAATTTAGGGTTGCTTCTGACTTCACCCCGACAAGGATTGTGGTTGCTTCTTGAGTAGGGTTTCACCCCCCTCAACCAGTAACCCAATTTATTACACTGGTGTTCAGCAGTGAGGATTTGGACTTGTATTTGTGCAATGCCATACAGTAACTGTGTGCTATTGTATTATCCAAAATAAATAATTTGAGACAATTTCCAAATTTTTTAATTCTCCTTCATGGTTTCTTTTTGTTTTTCCAAATCAGCTTCCATTGCTGTTTGATTGTCTGTGGCTATATCTGCACTAATGGAATTTAAGCTGGCCAGCTTGGAAAATTACACTTTGGTTGAGCTTAAACAATTCTGCAAGGAAAGGGGGTTTCCCACCAAGGAGGGTACCAAGAAGTTGGAGCGTCAGAAAGCGCTGAGGGCCTGGTGGGGCATTCACCGATCGCTAACAGCAACAGAGGAGCAGGATGAGAAAGATTATTTGTATGAGCAGGGCCAGGAACTGAATATAAGCCCTGAAATACTGCCTTCAATGGGGGGGGGGACAACTCTTCTCCTGAGTTGGAGCTCTTAGCCAGAACAAGAAGCAGAGTATCCTCGTCTGACCTGTCCTCAGAGGAGCTGGCAGACAGGAAGGTAGGGTGGGGGTTCCGGCAACAGATGGCCCAATTCAGGATGGAGTAAAATAAACTGGCCCTGGAGGAGAAGAAACTGGCTCATGAGAGGAGCATGAGAGAGCATGAGAGAGCTGGACCTTAAAGGCAAACAAGCAAAGTCCAGCACTCATGGTGGCAGCTCACACACAGTGTCTGAAGGAGACAAGATGGTCCACATCCCTGAAGGTCTGGTGCCTAACTATGTGTTAGGGGACGACATAGACAAGTGGCTCGCCACATATGAGGTAGCTCTAAAGGTACACAAGATTCCAGAGGAGTACTTTAGAGACATATGCCTCCAGTGGGGAAGGACATCCTACTCACACTGCTGATAGAAGACCGGACAAGTTATGCATAATGAAAGTCATCCTTGTCACCAACGTTGGACTCCAGAAAATCATCAGGCTCAGGTATAGTCAAAAGATGCAGATCCAGTATTGGGGAGATTTTCTTGATTATGCCAGTAAGGCACTGAATGGCTGCGTGAGGGACAGCAAAGTTAAGGATTATGATGGGCTCCACAATCTGATTCTGAGGAAGCACATGCTTAACACTTGTTTTACAGATCTGCGCCAGTACCTAGTTGACAGCAAGCTGACTGGCCACAGGAAGCTTGCTGAAGGGGCGAACCACTGGGTCAGTACTAGAGTGTCCAAGAAGGTACCTTGAGGTGACCCCAAGAAGGGTGGTTCAGGATCCCCCAGCAGAGTGAGGGGGAGTTTAAAGATGACCCAGACAAGTCCTGGAGTAAGGCAGGGAAAAGTGTTCCCATCCCCCTTCTGAAAAACGGGGTGGTTCTGATAGTCGGTGGCCCAGGGTACCACATTTCCGACCCAGATGCTTTTATTGCTCTCAGTTAGGACACAAGCAGGTGGACTCTGTCTGTCCAAAGAAACCACCTGCCAGCCCCAGCTCGCACAGGTAAATGCTGTGGGGCAGAATGGGGGGGGTAGTGTAATCCAACATACGACGGCAATGAGAAAACTAACTAACAAAATAAATAAAAGCAGTTACCTTGCGCTCACCGCATCGCAGACTTCAGCGATGGGGTAAGGGAAAGGTAAGTGCTTTTATTTAGTTTGTTATCACATTGCCGTCGTATGTCAGATTCCACTACCCTCCACCCTGCCCCACCTCACCACTCCACAGCATTTACCTGTGCAAACTGTGGCTGCCACCCACTGGTGGAACCTCTACAGGAGTGGCCAATGTGGCCTTAGGGGTAAGTAGCCCCCAGGGTCATAGATCATGCCATGATCTCTTTTAGCTGGGAGATAGTCACAGGGGTTAATCTCTGAGTGTGAGAGTCGTCACTTCCATCAGGTAAAAGTTATTGGGATCTCTGCCACTGTACTGAGGGAAACCTGTGCTAGTCAGACCATAATAGTTGAAAGGCCAGCTTCTTCATGTAATACACCGGCCAGGTGTGTAGGGTAACTCAGGCAGGGGGCAGGACTTCTTCCACCCCCATGACTCTGGTGTCTCCAAGAATGGGGTAGGGAGGTGACCCAGAGGTGGGTCACTTCTTACACCCACCCTCTCCTCTGTTGCTCTCCACGCCCTTTTTTTCAATGCTTTTATTTTTGGGGAAAAGACTAAGCAGCAATTGCTTAAAAAATCACTTTCGTGCTACATCTTTTTCATCTCTTTTTAATTCTCCGTTCTATTTTGGATCGGTAAATAAAAGAAATGCCTGCATTTCTGCAGGCAAGCATTTGTAATGATGCATGCGCCTGCACACGTCGTCACAATTGACACAGACACTGCTTGTTGCTGCATCTTTCGAATGCTGTACAGCATCGCCACATTGCATTGGCAACGTCCCAAATAAGCAACTTATTAGCATACGGAGAGTCCAATGACATATATCCGTAAAAACCACAGCAATGATCATGGTGAAACTGTGCCTAACAGGGAAACTGGGAGAAACGCTGCAAAAAGATCACATTTTCTGCAACGCATTTACGGTTTAATGCATGTCCTGTCTCTTTCTATAGGCAGATGCAAAATGTAGTAGGAAGGATCAAGGTGACTCTCACCTTCCCTCCCTGCATCAAGTGCTGCTCAGCAGATATTACTTGCCCTGCGGCCACAATCAATCACAGTGCGCTTCAAACATGCTCTACAAAGACCAGGCCCACCAGAGCACATGAACGTGACTTCCACAAAAGCCCAGAGTTTCTTGCAAGGAGACTGCAACTTTGTCCATAGACACGCACGATTGAAAGAGCGTGCCGGGGGTTTACTGGCTGATATTTTTTAACAAACAACATTGGAGTGTTTCCTTTGCATTAAGTTGTTGTCACACATTCACTTTGAAACAGTAAAGCATAATAGGCCAGTCCGAAATATGTAAAGCAGCGTTCTTCACCACTCAGAGATGTGCACGATTTCTTTGCATTTCTTTCCTTTAAAAATGAAAAAAAAAAGCCCAGTATTGGTCTTGGTAGGTCATCAGAATCTAGTATGTTTGCCTTCTAAGAGTGTAAAAATGCTGCTGTGGAGTACTGCATTTCCCATTATTTTCATTTTAGGGGGTTGCATGCGGATTTCACAGGAAGTCATTATACAAAATATACATTTCTGATAACTGTGTTCATTGTTGTGAGAATAAAATCAATCGACCTGATTATCAGCTTCAGGGACAGAATACTGCCTGTATTTCCATTTCACAACTTTCATCGCATGGCTTTTACCAGCCTTGAGAAACCTCTGCTCACACCATAGCTTTGTGGTAAGCCCGGCTCAGAGAGCAGAGCTGGGATGTGCTCGGGGAAAAAAACAGGCTTTTGGTGAGACATTTTCTACCAGGGGACGGAGAGCTCTCCTTTGGTTTACTTTGTTTTTGATATCACTCAGAACCCTTTGGTGATACACCTTGGTGGTACCTCTGAGTCTTTTGGGAGACCGAGGGGCATATTACCAACGTTAAGCGATATTTATCGCTAACGATGCTTAGCAACGAATTTTTTAACGCTAAGCATCGTCTGAAATTATCGCAGATAAACCTTGCTATTATCAAGGTTTATCGCAAATGCAATAAAAAACGGCCGCAATGCATGAATATTGCTGAAAAGTCCGCGATATTCATGCATTACCGAGCTAATGCTCTTAGCCATGTTATCCACCTCCCATTGGATAACATGGCTAAGAACTGCTCAGGGCAGGTGTTAGTTTTTGGAGATATTCGCGCTTAGCGCGAATATCTCCAAAAGTTGGTAATAGGAGATAGCGATGTTAGCGACTGTTTCCAGTCGCTAACATCTTGGCACGCTCACTTTGCATGTCATTAGTGATAAATATCTCTGACATGCAAAGTGGGGCCCAAGATGGTCGCTATCTCCTACTAGCTGTCGCTAACTGGTGTTAGCGACAGCTAGGTAATAGGGAGATAATTTTATCTCCGCTTTCTTGGCTTTTAAAGCCAAAAAAGCGGAGATAAACCCCTTTGATAATATGCCCCCATGTTTTCTATTACTGTGCTACATAGAATGCCCATCAAAGGCATACCAACTCCAAAGGGTGGCATGAAAACAACGAGCCTGCATCGCAAAGACCACCTCTTTCTGCTTTTAGTACATTATTAGGTAAACCTAACTAAAGAGTGCCATATTTAGGTGTTCTCTTAAGTGACAATGTACACGCTCTCACACACTATGCACACACGGTTCTCAATCAACAGTTCTAAAGGTGTCATCATTTTAGATGGAGAGGGATTATTGGATGTTAGATGCTATTCATGATTTTAATAGCTATACATAATATAATGTGCTCAGTTGCACCAAAAACACTTGCAAAATTGTAAATTATCCTGGAAGAAGTTCAACACATTAGATGTATTGGCAAGGTTAGCTCCAGCATAGTTCCTTTGAAAGATTATTCCCCAATTCAAACATAACCAGTAAACTGGATAAGCAACGCCCATAATGCTCTGTTCTTATTCATTTGTAATGTATGCAGCTGCCCATGCCCTATATCTGTTCTATGCATTCTCTTTTTATTTGTTTAATAATGTTTTATTGAGAGTAAATTTAATATGCATAAAAACCATGGATATATACAAAATATCATAATATCATAGAATAACGTGAATTCATACAGAGTAGAAATAAAAAGAAGATACTACAATATTAAAGGGAAAGAAAATGATAAAGGCTGAATAAGTTTAGTCCATGGAGGAGAAGATGTATAACATGAGTTTAAGATTATAGAGGTCCTAAATGAATCAACAAAAATTAAAGAATATGTATATGCATATAAATATATATATAAATAAACAGGAAAGGGTATAAGAATGGGAGAAAAGAGCAGACTCCTTGCCCGGATAGAGTAAAAATATAGAAAAAACGAAAAGCAAAGATATAGGGTTAAAAGGGGTATGGGGAAAGTGGAAGGATTTCAGGGATCTTGGAGGAAAGGAACCCAAAGCTGCTGGAAGATTTCACCTTGGTCCTGTAATTTATATATAACACGATCATGAGAAGACACTTGAATCATTGCTACCCTCCATTCTTCCTGCGAGGGAGGACTAGACGATTTCCGATGTCTTAGAATGCAGATTTTAGCTGTGGAAAGTGTGGTGTGCAAAAGACGACGTTGCGGACGTGTAATGGTAGGAAGAATTCTATTCTTTCTCTAATAGTGCAGGAATTATGCCTCAGATACTGGCTTCCTTCAGTCACCACCAGCACAATGCTTTCAATGTAAAAGTGAAATTGTTGTGCATTTTGTGTCCTTATATTCCCCAAGCCCAGGTATGTACAGGGTACTAATACTGCCTTTCTAATCACCTCTTGGAACAGGGTAAGCAGAAAGCAGCGAGCCCATTGAGCCCATCGTGATTGCCACATGGTTCAGAACAAATGGACAAGATTAGTGTACGTAGGGCGATGCCTGCTGTAATCTTTGTATAAAGGGTAACTAAAAGTTTTATCATTGTTACCCCTGAGGTCAAACCAGACTATTTTAAAGGAAGCTGACATCCATTCCTTCCTTAAAAGTAGGTGAGAATGTATCCTTGCAGTGTTTTCAGATTCCTGCCTTGCAGAGAGACTTAGGGCCTAATTACCAGTTCGGTGGAACCCATGATGGGGGTCCCTGGACCCCCAGACCGGCGCTCCACCTACCGTATATCGACTACGGCGGTGGGACCGCCACAGGACCGTGGCTACTGATGGGATCCTTGTTCCCGTGGAGGTAGCACAGCGGTTAGAGGCCATAATATGCTGGCAGGGCAGCTGCTGCACCACCATGCATATTATGAGTTCCCTCACTGCCCTCATCTTCATGGAAGTGAGCCTGCCATGGAAAGGAATGTGGTGAGGAAACTGTGCACAGGGGTACATGCAAGGGGGCACATAGTGTGCCCACCTGCCTGTATGCACCCCCATGTTCCTGCACGGAAAGAAATGCACAACATTGTGCATTTTGTCCATGTAGGAACGTTCTTCGGCGTTCCTAATGTGTTGCCTTTATAAGGCTCACCGCTTTAAACCGCCAAAGCACCGCCCACCAGACCAGTAGAAAACTCCCAATCTGCAGGGCAGTTGGTGGACAACTTTGGGGGTGTGGCAGTGGGGAGCTGGTGTGATGGCCTGCTGCCACACCGCCAAAATAATAATCAAGACCTTTTCCACTCTCCTAAGTTGTAAGGGATTTACTGGCACATGCATCAATATTGCATTTTGCGATTCCTTAATTGCGAAAAATAAGGAATCGCAATTAAGGAATTGCAAACTGCAATGCATCAAGAAATTGCTCAAAAAATAGCGATTTCTTAAAATTCCTTAATTGCGATTCTCTAACTGAGAATCGCAATTAAAGAATACCTCCCCATCCATTCCTATGGGCCTAGAGGCCCATAGGAATGAATGGAAAGACATTCTTAATTTTCAATTCACCATTAGAAATTCGCAAATTAACAATGCAATTTCAAGGGTGCAGGGGTGTCCAAAGGACACCCTGTTGCACCCCTGAAATCTGCTTAGAAGTTCATTTTGCACACTCACATGCCCCAAGGGCATGTGTGTGTGTAAAATGGAACTTTGAAAAATGTACTTAAGTGCATTTTTCAAAGTTTTCGCAAATTACCATGAAGGTCAACTTCATGGTAATTTGCTCCCCTTATTTGTGAATTCGCAAATTTCTAGAGTTTGATGCATTGCATTTAAGGAATCTCAATTTGAGGTTCCCATGCAACTACCCATTCTTTTTCTGCAAAACCTTATATACTACCATTAGTAGACAGGTTATTGTGCCAAAAAATAACACTGTTGGAAAGCAGGCTTTGAAAGGAGAAAGGTTTTCATTTCTCATTTCTTTTCCAACTTTGCCTGTGTGCTGCACTGTACAGCACGCATACAAAGTAGGAACATTTTAAAACTTGTCCAATTATATTATTTTGTACTGGAAGGTTATCCATCCAGTAACAAATCAATGCTAGACTCGCTCACACACATTTGCAATATAGCGCAAAGGTGCGCGCATGGCGTTTGGCAGCAACATTAGGCATCGGCGCTAGGGAAAGGGGAGGAGATATGGTGCTCTCCTGCTCTCTCCCTGTCATGCAACGCAGCACAGTGCAGTACCTTTGAGTGCTGCGCTCCATGACATCTTTGTAAATCTGGGCTGAAGTTCCCTTCAACGGCTTGGGTGAGTACTTCACAGGACTTCATCATCCAAGCTTCCAGGAAGGCCACTATTACCTCGCTACCTGTATTTTTAAATGCTTGCTTAGCCCATCTTTCAGACATTTTGAAGTTCTCAGGGAGTGCAATAGGGACTGGAAAATTCAAAAATATGTGGAGCCACAAAGATTTAAGTTCTCCTACTAAGTTCTGGATGCAGCTTTCAACATTTTTAGTCTGAAGTATTGTAGGGCAGAAAATATACATTTATAGCCTCTCCAATGCCCTGGTTCAATTATAGCCAGTAACCAAACTTTTAATCTCTCATCGATGAGCCACTACTGATTGCAGCAACTTTGATATAGCCAATACACACCCTTAACTAAGATCCAGTCAATTTCTTAAAGATCATCATATGTCCTTTCCATCAGCCTACAAAGTTATTTGTAAGGCTCTCATATTACTCAATTATAATATTTGCAATATGTACTGAGACAGAGTAACACATAAACCCATATTTGAGGGAGATTGTCATTACCATTTCCAAGTTCACACCCTGCATAACTGTGATATCTAGATAACTATTCTTTGGTTTGGTAGAAGGGAGTTGGCAAATGATG
This sequence comes from Lissotriton helveticus, assembly GCF_964261635.1. NCBI lineage: Eukaryota > Metazoa > Chordata > Amphibia > Caudata > Salamandridae > Lissotriton > Lissotriton helveticus. The sequence continues at coordinate 121,000,882 of NC_136067.1, forward strand.
TACCATAACATTGTCTCAGACTTCTCACTAATCAGTTTATAACTTCTAGTTTAGGGATGCTTTCATTGGGCAGTAGGTAAAACTGTAGAGATTGTCAACATAGAAAGATAACTTGTTCTTGTTTTTTCCTAACTAAAATAGTTGTATTTCTGGAGTCGCTCTTATCTTGCAAGCAAGAGGACCAATGTAGAAGTTAAAAAGAAGAATGAGGCGTGGGCTATGCATTCAATTACAAATATGTGCAGTAGATGGAAATACCTTTGAGGACATCCTCATATCACATTACACCCAAGTGGGTCCTGAATCCCATAATTACAATACCCCATCTATAACCAATGCAACATCACAATTGTAGAAGAGTGTCAGCATATATAAAGTAGGCCTCCTGGCTATGTGAGGGTGTAACCACATTTGTAAAAGCTGTAACGTCATAATTCACAATTGCATCATCATCAACACCAATGGGGACAATAACAATACTCAAACACATTCATTATGTGAGTAAACATAGTATTGTTCATCAACATTATCAAAAAAGGATTTTAAATTCACAAACATTTGTCTGACTCTATCTTTAACTTGGTTTAAGCCACAAAGCCATAAGACCCAACACTAGGAATCCTGATTCTCCTGAACATAGGAACATAAGTCTCCAGCTAAGGGGGAGTTTGAATCTATAATAACCTTTACTGGGGGATATTTATTAAATATGCCATCTGATTTATGGCGACTTTTAGGAGTGGGAGCTGCTATACCTTCTGCAGACCCACACAACACACTTGAAATACATTGGTTGTAGCCCGGCTCAGTTTTGGGATGTGACAGACAAACAGGATATGCAAATCTGGCCCCTTGTAGGGCATTGTTGGCCGCTCCAGTCCAGATGCTATGTATATTTATAAGCAGCTCACTCCACTATCTTTTATCTCTACCGCCTTGTGTTGCAGCATTCGCTTTCCCCTTTTCTATATAGTGGGTGCTCCTGTCTCACCTGGAGCAAAAAGAACAGATGATGGATGGAATGCTGAACAATGCAAACAATCACCCCCAATCAGAGATCTGGGTTTAATCCATGTTTTTTGGCTCATCAAGCCACCCCAGTCTCGACCCAGCCTTATGTAAATCAGTCTTGCGCTTTTTCTCATGGGAACAGTCCAGCCCAAACTGCCAGGCCAGGTCCTCCCTGTACCAGAAACAAGCATCCTGGGACCAGTTTTGGGGTATCACCCCATATCAGCCAGGCTAGCTTGAATGCAGTGGCACAGTGAGCATGGTACCCATGTCTGGGCATACCCTGCCCACTTAGGGCAACAAAAGCAAAAAGAATTGACAATGGAATGAATGCTGAAATTGAAAACATTCACTTCCAGTTAGAGATCTGGGTTTGATCCATCTTTTTTTGCTCACAGTGCCACCCTAGATTGGACCCAGCCATTCGCAAAACAGTCTTGACCCTGCTCCTTATAGGAACCGCCCAGCCCTAACTGCCAGGCCAGGTCCTCCCTGCACTGGAAACAAAAACCATTTGTGGATCAGGACGATACCTAGAAAGATGCTGCTGTACAGACTGCAACCAAATATTTATTCCTGACTTTTGAACTGTCTGAAATATAAGATTTACCTGAAACAAAAACAAAAATTTAAGAATTGATATTAACCATTTTAAAAGCCTTGAGGAAGCCCTCGTCCAGATGACCATGTAAGGGCGAAACACGTGTTGGCTGTTGAAGGTCTCAAACTGAACCTTGTAACATCTTGAACAAATGTTGAAAACTCAAAATTCATCAATATAAGCACGATAAAAAATCATCACCTAAAACCTTGAAGCACTCTTTTCGTACTAACATTGAACAAGGAGGAGGAGGAGGCATTCATATAATCCCAATCAGTTACAAATTTAAGTAAATAAAGTCCAATGCCTCGAGATAGCATCCTCCTAACAAAAGAGGAAAGGCAATAACACCGAGGAGGAGCACCCAAGGACCTGCCTTCTGAAACAAAATACCGGAAACAAGCATCATGGGACCGGTTTCGGGGTATCATCCCTTATTAGCCAGGCTAGCTTGAATCCAGTGGCACAGTGAGCACAGCACCCATATCTAGACATATCCTTCCCAATTAGGGCAACAAAAGCAAAAATAACAGATGATGGATAGAATGTCGAGCAATGCAGACATTCGCCCTCAGTCAGAGATCTGGGTTTAATTAATCAATTGTTTGCTCATCACTCCACCCCAGTTTGGACCCAGTCATGTGCAAATGAGTCTTGCTCTTGTCCATCATGGGAACAGTGCAGTCTGAACTGCCAGGCCTCGTCCTCACTGGACCGGAAACAAACATCCTGGGACTGGTTTTGGGGTAGCACTCCTCAACAGTCAGGCTAGCTTGAATCCAGTGGCACAGTGATCATGGAATCCATTACTGGGCATAACCTTCCCACTTGGGGCAACAAAAATAACAAAGCAAGTAATGGATGGAATCCTGAACAATGTAAACATTCACCCCTAGTCAGAGAGCTGGCTTTAATCCATTGTTTTTTTGCTCACCATACCACCACAGTGTGGACCCAGCCATATGCAAATCAGTCTTGACCCTGCTCCTCATGGAAACAGTCCAGCCCGAACTGCCAGGCAAGGTCCTCCCTGGACACATACAAAGAGAAGAGAAAGGGGGAATTCAATGGGACCAATCTGTCCCTGGGTGCGGATTCTTTGCAGTTGTTGGAAAAACCTTCTGGCTTTTATTATTGCCCTCACACACTAGTTAGTATCATGATTCATCACAGGGCCGCATCAACATCAAGACGTAGACCAAGGTGATTTGATGGCAGGAAAAAAGATTTTTTTCTAAAAAAATAATTGAGGGGATTATTTCACACCTAGTCAGAGAAAAATCCCTGGGTAAAAACACTATCGTGGAGATTCGCTATGTATATAAACCCTATCAGTCTAGGCATTCATACATTCTTTCTACTGTAGTTACAAACCAATCACTCCCAGTACTGGTAAATAGTTAATTTCCACACTAAAATTGACCGTTCACAATCTTTTTAATAAAAATTAGAATATACACAGAATAACTTAAAATTTCAAAGAATGATCTTTGAACGAGTACAATAGAGAAACAGGTATTCATAGAAATTAATAAAAATTCATTATAAGCAATTAGACAAGTACTGTATCCTTTATCTAACTTAGTACATCAGAAACATTGAAACATAGACATATTAAAAAACTAATATAGCAGACACAATTATTATGCAAAATTATTATACAAAATAACCCCCTATACACTATGGCCTTCAGATTCCTTCGCCACACTAGTCACTAGATCCAATGGTCCTCTCTTTATATATCGATGGTACAGTCAATAGTATCATTAACCCCTTCAGCGCTAATGACAAGGGTAACTCGTCATGGACTTTCCATTGATTTCAATGGAAAGTCAATGAAGCTCATCGACCACCCTTAGCAGCCAAGTGGTTAATGTATGAATATCTATCGCTCCCCAGACCCTACTTGGATTCTACACAAGAACATAAATGCGTCGACGCGTTTCGGTGCTGTGGACACTTGATATTGTAGCAACTTCTTCAAGACTGCCGTTTTTTTGGGGTCACCGGCTTCAAGGACTATTGCTTTGCACCCTCTCTGTAAATATATGGGGAGAGAAGCAAGGTATCACTACTGTGTAATAAAGCGTGACACATGTATCATTATAAACGCTCTAGTCGCAATAACTGAGGGTGTTCTTATGACAGTCTGTTATCATACAGATTTTATTTCATCTTCCTGCCATCACTTTAGTGAGTCTCTAACACCTCTTTCACGTGGTTATCAGGGATCAAGAACTATTGTGTCCCTGCAACTTTGTAGGACGAGGGGACCCATCTCTCCTCATAGACATAAGGTTACCTTCTATACCTTTTATGAAGCATATGCGGATTAATGTAAAACATAATTACACACATTTTTTGAGTTTTTACGCCTCCGTTTCTTTTTTAGTGTGGAAAATAGACATTAGCTGCGACCTTATTCCAACATTGTCATAGGTCCTGTGTTGTTACATCACCTGACCACTTAACTTTTCATTCACACCCTCTGTCCCCATTGAGATCGGGATCCTCTCAACACAGAAACAATGATTAAAACTACCTTGGAGAATGTTCACAAAAATCTTTATTCTTAAATTCTCCTGGCAGGGTTAAAATCAGTGTCTTGGGCATATAATGGCTGGTTAGTATCCCTACCCCCTTCCTAATCATGTTGTGAGACTATCAACATGTTTCGGCCCTTCTTGTGCCCCTAATGGGTCTACCGACATTCTTCAGGGTTAGGACCCCTTGTACATCCTTGAGCTCCCTATTACTCTCCCATATGTACAGTAACTTAATTTTCAGGTATTGATATGGCGATATTTTTCTCCTTCGATTTTCCCTCTTTTCTTGGGAACATCCTATAACGGAAACACATTGTTTTAGTCATCTCTACTTCCCTTGTTTAAAGCAGCTCCGTACTTTCTGTCACAAAGATTCAATTACTCAATCTAAAGACTAACAGTTTCATTCATATAATTCATTGTAAAATCCTAAATTCTACGCATACTCCCATAGATAAAAAACACTTTCAGAATCCGATTCCTATTACATCTCGCTGAGTGCGAACTCATTCAACCTGTTCTATTTCATACATTTTAGTATTAATTCAGTACTCTTACCAGAGTTTCATTGCATCATTCTGAAACCGGGGTAGTGGTGGCAACTTCTCCCTTAGTCACACTCTGATAAAATATGGTACATGATTAGATATTCATTCATATTACTACTTACACACTAGATATTCTGCTTATTTTTCTTTATCCTGTATGTTTTGTATGCCTTAAGCTCTCCCCATATGGGGAGCCATGTCACCTCCCAAAAGATCGGCCCCTGAAGTGTCGTTATTGAGTGCTATATTTCTTTTTATGTGGTGACTACTCTTAATTATAAAACAGTCCCTTTTACTCAAAGTGCCCCTTTCGGTTGCCTTGGCGTATCACCATGGGACCTCTGCTGATGTTAGTAATTACGTCATATGATGACATCTTTCAAACATCCTTCATAATTTAGCCCACCTGAGCTTTTAGTCGGTCAACTGATAACAGAGAAGGACAGCCTTGTATGTTAAGGCTTTAAAAATATTATCAACAATTTCCCTTGTCAGGCCGGCGGCACATGCGGTCCACGTGTGGCATGCTGCTACTCGATTCCTTAAATGGGAGGGGAGGCTTACCCTGGCGACCCCGTTGTGGAGTTCAGAGAAACTGGGCAGTTTGTGGAAATCGAAGGGATTTGACAAATGGGATCTCATCGGGATCTCACAGGTTAAGGATATCTGGGGGAAAGACAGGATCCTTACATTCGAAGCCCTGCAGGGAAAATACCAGCTGCAGGAGAGTGAGCGTTATGGTTACCTCCAGGTCAGACACGCCCTATTTACAAATATTCCGGAGGCCTCCACATTGGAAGGCCGGGACTTGTATGGCCATATCCCAGAGAAAACTATCTCCCTAATATACAAAAAACTGATTAACCATATGGGGGATCCGTTGGCGACTCTTAGGGAGCAGTGGAGCGCCGATGGCCTTTTACTGGAGGATGAGGACTGGAGAGAGGCGGTCGCCTCCCCGAAAGTAGTGGCCATCCAAATGAGACTCAGACTGGTGCAACTGAAGATTTTACATCGGTCTTACACCACAGGACCTTGGCTAGTGCGGATGGTGCTGGCGGAGAATGGGGAGTGTCGGAGGGGCTGTGGGGAGATAGGGACGTTCATGCACATCTTGTGGCACTGTGTAGAAATACAGGACTACTGGGTCAAAATTCACGATAAGATACGTGAAGTGATGGGGTGGAGTTAGTGTTGGAGACCCGACGATGTGTTCTGAATGTCTGGGAACCTACAGACCTGACCTCATATGGGAAACAATGGGTGACCCTGGCGTGCATGATTGCCAAGCGTAACATTGCTCAGCGGTGGGGTGCCATTCAGGCACCCCAAATTGGGAAGTGGATGGAGGATCTAGACTGGTGCATTTTCAGGGAGAGGTCAGTATATGTTGCCAGGGGATGCCCCCGGAAGTGGGGGAAGGTCTGGGGTGCTTGGCATAGCTACAGGGGGGATATATGTACTCCTCCGGACATTAGAGTAGTGTCAGCGATGCTGGATTCCCTGTGATCCCGTAATGTTATTCAAAAATGTTATTCTGAACATGGTACTGTACATTTGACCGCTGTGAAAACAAAGCTTGTCACCCGATGCTTTTATTTTGTTTATGTTTAATTAAAAGATTAAAAAAATATATATATATTATAAACAAGATACAGGTTCATGTATCAGCCTCGGAGAGCAATCACTGTAATTTGTTTTGGATGTCTTTTATTTGTGGCTAATGTAGGCGTTAGCTTTTACCAATATGTTTAACATTACCTACATACACTATATGAACAATACAGCGTCTCTGATTTGTGGTGATCTAGGTTGTTTGCATCCACAGAACCAAGCTGTTGCTAACATTCATCTGTTTTAGAGTAGAAAAAGGTATTTTGTTGACTGAGTGACTGAATTCTCTTGCGATTCTGTAACTTTGTTTGCCTTCCAAGTTACTTAGGTGGTCCAGTACATTACATTTGTAATGAGCCATCACAAACTTGGAGTTTTCATGTTTCTTGATCAATTCTAATTTCATAAATCAGCAGATAAATGCAGCTTCTGCATGACAGTCCTTACTTAGTACTAGCATGTAAAAGAACTATACAGGATGTGCTTCTTCTGTTCACCAGTTTAAAGCCTCCACCGCAGTATTGATCAGTAATCCTAGCACTGGTTCTCAGAACACTGTGTGAAGTCATTTGAGCTTTCGAAGGTGGTCCCTGGTGGCAATATGCATGTTTAAATGGCTCCTAGAAGAACTGGGTGTTGATCAATATCAGGCTGACGTTTTACAGCAAGCTCTTGCTGTAACCATCTTTAGGTGCTTAGTCCAATTTATTTTTGCTTCTACTTAAAAATTCTTATAAGTTAAGGGACAGTACACATGCAGGGTACACAGTTTCTTTGGCAGTCCATTATTCCTATCCTAGACTGCACTTGGTTCTAGAAGGTTAAAGGACCACCACATATTCACAAAATGGAAGGGAAGCAGAGCACAGTTCTCTGTGTGCTGACAACCCCCCTCCAAAGGGAGAATCCTGACATAAAGGTTGTGAGAGTGGTGAAACAATCCTCAATACATGGATAAGTAACTTAGACCAGAGAGTAGGTTTTTGCAACACTATCAAATGCAGTGTGAAATTGTCAAAACCTGGTTCACCCTTTTATGGGATTATAGACAAAGCTTGGAAATCACACTTGTGGATTTCCAGGGTGCTTTCAAGAGAGCAAAACAGTCACTCAGAGTCCCACCACCTGCCCTCCGCTCTACCTGTGCCAGGCTATAAGGGACAAAAACATTTGGCAAATTGTCCATGACATGTCTATTAGCAAAGGCCAGTCCTTTTGGTACCCTTATTTAATGTGACCACAGCTATTGCCTAGTCACAATTGTTGTCTTTATCATAGATTAGATTGGTAAATTAATTTCTGGATTCTCAAGGTGACCCTATGCGTCTTTTCTCCAGCTTTGTCATCCAGCAAGCAGGATCTGACATTTCTCATGTGCTGTAGCTAATAAATGCGAGAATTTTAGGGAGGGAGAGTTAGCCCCACATCATTTGAAAGACTTGTAATAACTTTTATGAGAACATTGAAATGTTATGAAAGGCCCTCGCAACGCTGGAGCGGGCTTTTAATAGCCAGTAAAGCCCACTACGGCGGGCTCTAAGGCTATATTAGCACATTGGAATGTTGGAGCTCCCTTGAAGACCATGAAGTAGGTCAGGGTTGATAATGGCTGGCTTTATAATGGCAGGTATGATTATGCTCCAACAATCCAATGTTTTGCTTCATGTTTCTTACTTGTTAGGTCTCGGCTAGCCAGTGCATGCGCTGTCTCGTCGAGAGATGCTGTATACAGTATTGTGGGGGAAGCTCTGCCCACTTTCTGCCCATGCTTTTGATTGGCTCAAATCTGAAATGCTGCATTCTGATTGGATGCCGGCATATTAGTCCCGCCTCCTCACTGCCATGACGTCATGTTTATCCTTCCATGGCTATCAGCCCCTTTACTTCAGCAACTCTTTTGTGCCCCTGCCTCCCCCTGTTCCCTCCCACAGTCTGTGACTTCTCTGACCACCACCACCCCCACCCACTTCCGTTCCTGCCTTCTTCGCCCACATTTTTGTTTACAATGCAATAGGACTCGCGTAAATACGAGTCCTATTGCATTTGTAAATGCTTTTTTTTCATATGATTGGTTGCCTGCATTCACACTTTCTTTTCCTGACCTGTCCAGACTCTAGCCTGCACGCGATGCTTTACATCGTGCGCATCTGTGCCAAATGTCTTACTCTGTAGGCAGTAGAGCACCGCCTAAGTACGGGTTCCTTGCACTTTCATTTTTTCATTTTTTAATAGTTGGTTGGGGTTTTATTGTTGCTTACTGCTCAATGTTGCTTGCCATCCGTGGTTTTACTGCACAACGCAAGCCTATTCCGGAGCTGCCCGTAGCACAAACCGCACCTGGTATATCACTTCCCGGGGGCACACACGGCCGAACCCAGCCCTGCCTGCTGGTGACACCCGCGGGGACTCTCTGGCCGTTGCTATGACTTCTTCCCTGAGCCGCACTTGGTCGAGCAAATATATCCTAGCTGAGGCGTTCGGCCGCGGACCGGCGGATTATCTGTGGGGCCTACGGACCTGTACCTGGGACTACTGGCTGGAAGTGCGGTGCGGCGGTGAAGAGATGACCTGGGCCTGCTTGACTGAAGCCCGAGTCGGATGCAACTCTCTGCTGTAGAGCCGGGGCCTAACGGGGGAGTTCGCGTACGGCCTACCCAGCTTCCCGCTCTGCGCTGCGACTTGCCCGAGGAGTCCGCAGTGGTCCTCGGTCAGGGACCGCCGCTCCCGCAGTTGTAATTATGAGCCCAGTGGGCACATCTTTCATCGTGCACCATTAACTGCTCGCCCTGGAGTGAGCCAAACGACGTGCTGAACGAACCCGACTAACTGCATCCCATTCACTACTATTGAGGGCGTGGAGGCATGGTGGACCGGCCTGCTGCTCCAACGCTGATTGCCCGCATTGACTCCACGAGATGACCGGGTGCATTACACAGGTGCAATGCCGCTGCCTGAACCATCGTGAAGGTGCGTGGGCCTGAAATAGTGAGTACCCATTTGGCCCTGAGGGCCTCTGTGGCCCTGCGTGTGTGTGCACTGGCCTGTAGGCCCTCCCTGGCAGGCATGTCTGTGCACTACTATCACTGCTGTTTTACTAACACTACTATAAATACTCTCTTGCTAACTTTTATCACTGCTCTCCTGGTAACTTAACTGCTATCACTACTCTATTGCTCATGCTGTAACTGCTTTACTAGTAAAACTGCTGCATTACTACTCTGCTACTTCTAAAGTCATTGCTAACCTGCTAACTTATTCATCTGATACTAAACACAGTATATTAATATACTATCCTCACAAAGTTCCAGGCTGGGTTCAGGTGTAACATTAGCACAATTGACCAAGTTTTTAGATTTTGTTGTCTCTATTGGAAATATGTTTTATTAAAGAAAGGGCATATTTATGTTGCTTTTGTTGACCTTAGGGCAGCATTCGACCTAGTTCTGCGTGATCGTTTATGGAATTGTCTGCTTTCACTGGGGTTGCCGAGCTGTCTACTCCACCAGATCATAAGACTGCATGATAACAACTATGCCAGAGTACGTTGGGGAAAAAATGGGGAATTATCAAAACCTGTACCCATTAAGCGGGGAGTACGCCAAGGATGCGTGCTGGCCCCTACGCTCTTTTTGCTATTTGTCAATGACATGCCAGCTTATATGGATGAATGTAACAACGATTCACCAAAGTTGAATGGCATAAGGGTACCCGCACTCTTATTCGGGGATGATACCATCCTGATCTCGCAGACGCCCAAAGGTCTTCAAACCCTTTTAAGCAGACTCCAATTTTATTGTAACGAGAAAGGGCTTGAAATAAATGCGAAAAAAACTAAATGCATGGCCCTAAATACCCATAAATCGTTCAAGGGGAGTTTCTTCTTGAATAAACAAAAACTAGAACTTGTGTCTAACTTTACTTACTTGGGAGTTTCCCTGGATGCAAAAAATGCATGGACTACCCAAATAGAAAAAAGTAAAACCATCCTAACACAGAATATCCTTCCTATTTTAAAGAAACATGGGGCGAGTCTTAACAAATCAATATCCCCAGCATTAGAAGTTTTTAAATACAAGGCCCAGTCTGCAGCTCTTTACGGGGCTGAAATCTGGGGTCCGAAAGCTGGGAACTTATTTGTAAAGTGCGAAAACAATTTCTACAGAAGTATCTTAAAATTACCAAAACGTACTCCACTTTTACCATTGCTTTTAGATTTAAGTGCAAAACGTACTGGTCATTTTGCGCTTTTACGCCCACTCTCTTATTGGGTGAGACTTTGGTGTACTGCACAACTTAGTGACTATAGAGATGGCCTCCTCGAAATAATGAGGCTGGACCATTATAATTCAAACCCCTGGTTGAAACATGTCCAAACCTGGTTATGCAGAATTGGGTTGTCTCACTTTTGGGAGGAACCACAATGTCTTTCATATAGCTGTAAAAACAGGTAAAAACCCATTCTGGGCATACATAGCACAAAGCTTCTCAAATAGCCATCAAGGGGGCTCTATCACAAAGAATTTCTTGGTTTTTAAGGACACACCATTTTTCGAGAATTTCCTTGATGAGGTCCAACCTCCCCTTGCAAAAAGTCTCTACTTAAAATTTAGATATGGAATACTTAAAACCAATGCAATGATTGCGAGCTGGTCGTCTACGTTGATGTCCTTAAAAAACACAAGATGTTTGTGTTGTACGGCCAGTTTAAAAGAGGACGATATCCACATCTTATTTTTCTGTAGTGCGTATTTATTGGCACGGAAAAAATGGATTAGGCCACTATGTAATGCAATTGGTGTTCGTTCCTATGTTGAAGCATACCGAATTATTAAAACAGATTCCAGACAAATGGTTGTTTTCTGCGTAAGCATATTTTTAGTATCAGTATGCTATACTCGCAAAAAAATGGGATTTGACTTATAATTGGCTATTCTGTGTATATATGCTGATGATGGTTCCTTTTCCTTTAACCAGCAATAACTTCGAGCAATCATATGTACTGGACTTGTGCAATTGTTTTTTAACTACTGTTTATATATGCCTTTTTAGTTAATTTATGGTTTTTAATGTACTCCAGTATTACCCATCCAGCATCATGTAAATTGCCCTTATTGAAATGTGAAAAGTACTTGCTTTTATGTATCTTTTATGGCCTCAATGAGCCGAAATAAAGATTAAATAAATATTAATATATATATATAATAGCAACTACTCCACTAAACTCATTAATATGCCAAGACCAATTGGCATTGCCAATGCTTGTTAGCATTATTTTCACTAACATCTTTAAAAATGCATATCTTCGGTTCAAATATTTCGATTTTTGTCATTTTGGTCTTGGGTGTTTATTAAATAAAGTTCTATAATTCTAACTTGGTGTGGGATCCTTTTTGTGTGGTGTTTACTTTATTACTGTTTGAGGTTTTGCACAAATACTTTACACATTGCCTCTAAGTTAAACTTCACTGCTCTCTGCCAAACTACCAGAGGGTTGAGCACAGGTTAATTTAGGGTCGGTTTATGCCTTACCCAACGAGAATTGTGGTTTCTACTTGACCATAGCACACTCTCCCGTCCACCTACAACCCAATTTCTTACATGGACTTACTACAAAAGTGTAATTCAATCTAAAAAAGTGCAGTTTGTGAATACCAAAAAGTAATACGTTTATTCAAAAGTGTAAACCTACTGAAAAGTGTTTGCCACCTTTGTGAATCAGGCCCTCTGTATCCATCAATGGATAAACAATAATTACTCAAAACTCAAAAGGTGAGCAAAAGTGAGTTCTTGCCCTCTGAAATAAAATCTCTTATTTGAACAAAACGTTATGGCCGGACTGCAAGGATTCACCAACAATTCCAAAAGTCAAATGTATGAGAGTGATTATTGATTTGGAAGCCTTCTCAGATGCTCAGGTCAAATCATTGGCCAGCTTCTGCTCTTAAACCCTTTGGCTATGAGTGAAAAAGTCTTTCTTTTCTCTCAAGAGAAAAACATATTCAGGTGGTGGGAAGAGGTGTTTCGCACTTGCAAGAGCATTTACCTGGGGCTACAATGGTATTGCTGATCAATTCTACAGAGACCTCAGAACTTCACTAAGAGAACACTAAGAGAACTGAGCACCGACCACACAAGTTTGATCATATTTCAGAGAGTACCCACGTAATAAACTTACTGTTTGAAGGTCGTGTAAGGTGCTTTCATCAGGGAATCTTTTAGTACGAGTGAGAGGAGGAGAGAGTCTGTGACAGCCAAACCTGTGATTAATTGCAGTGCTCTAACATTCATTCCAAAGATACACGGTAGCAACAGCAAAAATGGTAAACACACATCATAATTAGGAAGTTACTGCAAAGTTGGTAAACCTGCATATTAAAAACAATACCGTATTGATGTTTTATAATTAGTAATAATAATTGGATTAATTTGTCTTGAGGTGTATTCTTTCCAGTGCAAGAACACATCTCTTATGCGGGCTACACAGTAAGCCTCCCCTTAATAGAATCACTGTGTGCCTGTTAATGATAGATGTCTCCAAAAGGAGTGCATTTGGGTAAGTATGGAGGTATGGTGAGAGCTTAACAAAATATTGTTTGCAAAATATTGCCCCATTGGAGCTATTCATAGAAAATCTACACTCAATAGGATGATATTATTATAAATAATATGTAGGGCACAATGTTCATACCACATGATATTTTTGCCAATGATATTCTGAGATACAACCTGGTGGGTGAACAGGGATAGCAGGTTCCTTGGAATAGGGCTCCACAACAGGGTTTGCCCCAGGCTCACAAAGGCTTCTAAATGGCCAGCTGCAGGAAGTGCTTTGTAATTAAAAAAAAAATCACATCTGCCCCATAACACCCCTTGTTGCCCTTTAATTCTCACTCTTGCAAGTTTGTGAAACTATTGAACTATTTCTTCTCTGGCAGGAGGCGTGTAACCTATTCTGGTTGTAAACCGCCTCATAGTGATTTCAAATATTAATCTGAGAGACAGACGAGCGCCCTGTTTGTCCCACACTGCACACTTTACTTTAGTCGAATATTTTTCCCCACCGTGGCCTCCAGAGATGAGAGGTCACTTAATCTCTCCTACGAGGACAGCTGTACTTGAGAAAGAGCTTCACACAGTGAAATGAGGGGCCTCACGCACTGATTGTACAGCACTCTGATAACAGCAGGTAGAAATTATGAGATGAGCACACGGTTTTTATGTTCTTTATTTAGACCAGTTGAAAGTTCTTATCTGCCAATGTTCCCAGACAAGTATTGTCAAGTATGCCCTCTACAGAAGTTTGCTAAATGTATTAATTAACATTTACGGTTGAATATAAGCTTTTGGATATAATGTATGCATATTAATTAGGTCAACAGGTTGATGTATTACTACGTAATATATATATCAATTATTTTAATTATTTGATATACACTCAGATCCCAGGAGAAAGTAAACCCTTTCTAGAGAGCATTTCTATTACAGCACAAGCATCTCATTATGTACAAAAAACTGTGAATCAAAGAGACATTTGATAAAACTGCAGGAATGTGCAAATGTGACAGCACTGACAGACCACTTACAAGTTTGTACTCAAAGGGCCTAATTTATGTGGAGTTGGCATAGGGCAGCACAGCAAGTCACCTAGCTGTACTGCCCTACGTTAAAGTGAAAAGGTAACAATGCGCCGTAATTATGTAATACGGTGCATTCCTGCCCTTTCTCCCCAGCCCTGGCGCTGTTTCAGCAGACTAGTGGCCAGCACAGGCACCCTTGCACCACGGTATTGTCGGCAGGATTGTTTCTTAGAGGCTTTTTCCTCTTTCCATGTGTGCTGCATAATGCAGCACACATAGAGAGGAAAATAACTGATGAGAAATAAAGTTATTTCTCTTCGCTATGCATCCCCTGGGGAAGCGTAAGGTTTTGGCACATCCCCAGGTTTACATGGTTTTGTAAATCTGTGGAAATGTCAAAATCCATGGCTGTTGTGTGGGAACACCTACCACAATGCCCATGGTACACCTCCTTAACGCAGATTAAGCCAACACAGTGATTTGCGCTGTCTTGCCTTACTCCATATCTATGAGGCCATTCAAAGCCACACAAAGTGGCTTCGCTTGACCTCCTAATTATGATATTGTAATTTGAAGCGCAGGAGCATCACAAGAAGTGATGCTACCGTGACACACGGGGCTCATAAATATCCCCCCAAATCTTAATATTAAAGACTCACAATGCAGATAACGGGGAGATAAGAATGAGTACATGAGCAAGGTGGGTGGTGGGGCTCCACAGACGTTACAAGGACAGGACAAGAGAGAGGGCGAGTGTCATGTCTCAGATAGACAGGAGAAGCCTGCTGATATTTAACAATCAGGAGAAAGGCCCCATTAGGAATGAAACATACAGATTTGGTTCATTGAGAGTCCAAATCTGTATGTTATTACACAAAAATGTAATAATTATTGCACCTGAAAAATACCACTCAATTACAGTTTTTATCCGATGTGATAAATTGTGCGCTACTCAGTGAGCGATACCACCTGTGAAGTCCTGGGATCACAGATTGAAGAATGTATTTACTGCCATTTTGAAACCCAAAAGGGTGGTAGTCTTGTGTTTCATTTCTTTTTTTCTTTTTTCTTTTTTTCTTTTTTTGGTCCTGATTTGCCTTATTCCCCACAACAAAAAAGAGAAGTAACCTCCATCTTTCTTTTCGTGTCTTGGTGTTCTCGTTGTTTGCTGCCCACAGCCAAAGACACTCAATTACTCGAGGGAGGCGCGTGGGAAAAATGATTTTTACTCCATTTAGGTTGTCGCAAAACGTGTCGGACAGTATAGCCGGGAGACCCTATAAGGAAGTCCGAGGAGCAATACAGGCATAATCATAGGACCCGGGAAAAAAAAAAAAACAACTGCTACTGCTTAATTCTCAACAGGACCCAAAATGCCGATTTGTTCTTATGTGTTTCATTTCTTTTTGTAAAGATTTCCATATTTGTGGCCCAAAAAGGAGAACCTATGACCCCCATTCTAGTGAAAGTAGTTCGGTGGAATGCTTAAAAACATTTTGATTATAGGTCTCGAAGGGAGTGCTGGGTGATCTTATCCCTTAAGAATGCAGAATTGTTTCTCTAAAGGCATTTAAACACTAGGCTGGTCAGCTCAAAAATGATATGCTACTGGAAGCCAGCGAAGCTTGCCAGGATCTTATCTAGTGCTGTCAGAAAACTCTAACGTAAGAACAATCTAGCTGCCATTTTTACAATCATTGGGAGCCACCCAATCTGGCCATTGGGTATTTCACCCAAGATACCGTTGGCACAGTTCAGTGAAACATATATTACAAAGTACAGTATTGGGCAGTATTTGTTTCATTTGCTGAAGGCAGATCAATGTAAAAAGACAACGAACCTGATGGGGAATTTCAAGTTGGGATTGGAGCACCAGTAGACGTCTAGGGGCCAGATGAAGGTAGGCAATTGTTTGTGATTACCAAATAGCGAATTTTTGCGATTCTCTATTTGGTAATTGCAAAGAGCAATGTAAAAATGTGTGTAACACATTTTGCGATTCTCAGTGGGTCGCAAATAGATCTACCTCATTAATATTCATGAGGTAAGTCACGGTTTGTGACCCATTGGGTATCGAAAAAATGACAGGGCTGGCGATCTGCTGGGATCAGCAAGTCTGTGATTGCTTTTCAATAAAGCAATTTTTTTAATGCATCCATTTTTTCTTATAGGAAAGCGGGATGCGTTTCAAATAGGAAAATGAAAAGTTTTCTTTTCATTTTATAAGAATAGGCAATGGTCCGTAGGACCACTGTCTGATCTTAAATTTTTTTTTACAAACATTCACAAAGGGGAAGGGGTCTTTTGGGAACGCCTTCCCATTTGTGAACTGGTTACCACCAACTTGAATTTGAAGGTAAAATGTGAATTTTTTGCAACCCCATTTTGGTTGCAAAACATTCATACATAGCCTTGCAATTCGGCATTAGGGAGGGACGCTCTATATACGCCCCTTTCCAATACCGAATCGCAAACCCAATTTGAGATTCCGTAATAGGTTACTGAATCGCAAATAGGGCTTTGTTCATTAAAACATGTTTTTTTGCGGTCGCATACAGAATCGGGCCTTTTGAGACCCTAAAAAAAATTGAATATCTGGCCCTAATTTTTCTGCTGTTTTGCATGGTCAGTTCAGAGGTCTTAGATTATAGAAATATTCACATTTGTGTAAGATTTCGCGTACGTTTGTGAAAATATTGTATTATTTGTTCTGGTAAAAGATGTGTAACTGCTTCATGTTATAAATAGACTCAGCTCAAAGGGATTTGAAATATTCACCTGAGAGAAGAGCTGGAGGTTTCGACTGGTTGCCGGAGCAAAGGCAGTAATACCATAGAGGCCTCTCTGTCCTTGACACATCTATTGTCTTGTGTATAGGAGTGTGAAAATTCAGAGAACACTGTAGAGGAAAGATTTGAGCTCCAGCTGACATCCTACAGGGACCATGTGACATAAAAGTATACCATGAATGGGCCCACTGACTGCATAGTGTAACGCATGTTCTTCTTAGGTGTGGCATGGGAGTGATGAATCGGAGGAAGTGGTTAATGGTGTAATTGTGGATTCTCAACATCTATATGCCTTCCCAATACATTGGCAATGAGCATGATCCTGGATGTTGTCGTTGGCCTCAACCATTGTGTGTTTTCCCCCTGCTGAAGTATCACAGCTATTGTGCTAGGTCCAAATGCACTTGAATGAGACTGAGGTCTTCTCAGAGTAGTTGTGCCTAGTTCCAGGCTCAGTTGCACTGTTTTGTGCAGCTGTGTCTCCAGTGGTGGATGTTGCTGCTAGCAGCTGTTCTTTGTTCGTGTTTGCATCTGTGAGATTGTAGGTGCACTTCATTCAGTGCTTCGATAGTGAAACTGCAGGTGTCTCTTTTTACTGTTTATGAACTCCTTTCCGTACTGGGTTCCTTACTAGAAATGTCTTTGGTATTTTGTTTTCGTTGTTTGTTTTCTCTAGATAAAAGCTGACTGTTCAGCCTTGACATGCCTGTTGTGCAGTTATTGTTGTTACTTACATGGAATGTCTTGACTATTGGTGGGCTGATGTTTTAAATATAGGCCTGGGCATAGTTCACAGAGTTTCACTATGCGGAACTCCTCAAAGTGACAAAAAAACTCTGCAGAGTTCTGCAAGCGGCAGATTGCAGTGTGAACTGCAGTTCGTGCTGATCTTGCTGCTGCTTGGGTGGAAATTCTACCTAAGTGGCAGCTCACGTTCGCCAACTTACTGTTCACGAGCAGGGAAAAACTCTGCTGTGCTACACGGATTGGAGTTTTATGCACTCCTCAAGCTCTACGATAGCAGAGGAGCTGCTCATGTGTGACACACATGAAATTCGGCCACTTGGCAAGTACTAGACTGTGAGGTCTAAGCCACGCACCTGCTTCTGCAGGTTCTCTTCCTCTTGCTACCACTCCGTGACAGAATTAGACTGATAAACCTGTATTTATAGCTTCAGGCAGGCTATCAATAAGTCAAATCGAAACTAACCAGGGCCACAACCACGTATTGTGCAAATCACTGCCAGAGGATCGCACTATTTGAGAGTAAATCTTATTATGCAGCTGCCACCCACAGAGGGCTTTTGTCCTCACTTATTCTGGAATCCCATTGGTTTAGGAAACATACAAAGGAAGGGTGTGGAAGAGAAAAGGTGATAGAGAGGCACTGGAGGGCTAGAGTCTCAGAGTTCATGATGACTTTTCCAGGAAGTACAAGTTGACAGTTCAGTCTAGATAGAAACGAGAAGCGTTGATGGCAGAACAGGAGACAAAGGATTTTTTTTTTAAAACAGTGCCGTCTCTATGCAATGCTGACTCATCCTGAGAGGCGGACACGTGTCAGGATAATTGCAGTGTGTACCGTATTACTGTGCTGGGGTCTCAATGGCTTATGATGAAGTCCCCAACTACCGGCACCTCTTACAATACTCGCAAGGGGGGCTTGGGGGGGTGCCGATCATCGGGAGGTCCCCCCCCGGGCTGTTTGGGAGGGCTTCGGGGGGGGGAGGGGATCTTACCTTCCAGAACTTTCTGGTGTTTTCTTTGGGCTGGTTTTTAGTAGTTTTTTAGTTCTGCCCAATCCATAAGCCTCATTGACTCCTCCCCTCCGCCACCATTTTAGGTTTGGTGACCTGGTGGCTGGAGGCTTGGGATTTTTGTCGTGAGGTGATTTGATTTGTTATATAATTAACTTTATAGTTAGTTGTAGTTTCTAGTCGCTATCGTAATTATGCAAGACCATCGTGTTTTGGAGGCACTGCGACTGTTATCTGAGGCCGGTCGCATGGATCTGGTGATCGGGGGGCCCCCGGCGCCGGCGCGTCCTTCGTGCCAGGCTTCTGCTGGTGTGGCGGCGGTGGTGGCGGCCTGCTCGTCGCCCAAGAAAAGGCGATCTCAGGGGGTAAGTGATCGGGCCGCTCCCGGACTCCGAAAGCGGCCCCGTCGTCGAAGGCGCGGGCGGGCAATGTGGCGGTAGCGGTTGATGCGCGTAACCCTCCGGTTTCAGGTCTGGGGACCGCGTCATTGCCTCAGGCGCTTGGGAGCGCAGGTGTAAGCGCTGGGGTTGATGCAGGTATGGCTATGCGAGCTGTTTCCCCGGCGGCTGTTCGCGGCCGGGGAGGTCAAAAGAGGAGTGCTATGCGCTCGTCGTCGCTGACACATGGGGCGCGGCACGAAGGAGGGGGTGACGAGGCCCCGCAGCGTAACATGTGCAGAGGCTCGTTTGCGTTTGGGGAAGGACGGCAAGGTTTTCTAATAGGTGGGGAGAATGTTTCCTCTCAGTTCTTGGCTCCTGCTAGTGCGCATTTGGACCAGACGTTATTGGACGCCATGAATGTGGCGGTCCATGATGATTCTTGTGATGCTTTAGGCCAGGTTACGGGCACTGTGGACATTACCCATGAGGCAGGGGCATTTGAGGGGGCACGTTGGGTACAGAGCCCCTTGCTGTTTTCTGGCCCTCCTTCAGAGCACGAGGAAGCGGTGTCTGTGTTGGGGAGCTCGAGAGGGGAGGGAGAGTGGGCCCAGGTTGGGGAGGGGGGTATAGGTGCGGGGGATGTTGTTGGGGTGGGAGTTTCTAAGCCAGGGGCTGGTGGGCAGGTAGTGGATTTTTATGAGGATGTTGCATTCCGTGATGTTGAGGGTGAGGTTTTGCAGGGGGAGATTGGCTCTATTTCTCGTGTTGGTTGGAATGTGGGGCAAGGTGAGGCTTTTCAGGGTAGGGGTTTTGGTAGTGGTCAGGGTGTGAGCGGTGGATTTGTGGCGGGAGACAGGGGTTCTTCTAGGTCTGGTCTTTATGCAATGGGTGTGGGACAGGTACATGTTGGGGACCCAGCAGCAGTAAATCTATCTGAGGCATGGCATAATGTTTCTCAAGTTGGTGTTCGGAAGGTGGTTCCTGTTTCTGTTTCACAGCATGGTAGGGGTTCTGGGAGGGTGTCTTCGGAGGTTGTTTCTGGTTTGGCATTGGGTACGGTGGGCTCCCAATTTGATGGCCAGCATTGTGGTGGGGAGCGTTTTGGAAGGGGGCACTTTCCTGGGGGGGGGGATGCAGGAAAGGATTGGGGAGCGGGGTTTGTCTGGGAATATAGCAGGTGGAGGGTTTTCTTCTGGGGTGGCACATACGGGAAGGGTTTCGAGTGATGATGAGGATGTGGTGCAGGATTCCCCTGTGAGGAGGGCACCTTTGAGGGGGGTAGGTAGGGTCTTGTCTCTTGATAGGTCGCAGGCTAGGTCGATTGATCCATTCGTGTCGCAGCAAGCTAGGGCTGGCACGGGTTTTGTGATGAGGGGCCCCAGCACACCAGTCCAAACCTTTTCTTTTCAGGTAGTGGATCAATTCGGCGGTCCAGACTCGGTAGGGCACGGTCCAGTCCAATCACGCTGAGGTGAAGTGAGGGGGGAGCCTAGCGCGGCGTTCTCTATTCCACCGAGGGAGCCTGTCGCGGTCAGCACACGAAGAGACTGCGCACCCTCGCTGGCCCCAACGAATAGCAGGTATAGGTGGTCGGCCTTGCCGTCGGCTATGGAGCTACAGAGTCAGCACGGGGGAAGATACAGGCGTGTACAGTCTGCTCCCCCTCCAGGAAACTGTGCTATGCATTCTGAGGTTACTGTTGCTAAGGACGGGTTAGGTAAGACCCGAGGTGTTGTGGCACATGACAATTTGGGGCTTCTGGAGATGGAGCCGGTGGTATTGGATTATGACGATGATTGTAATTGTAATTGTAGTTGAGCTTATATAGCGCACAGCTACCTGCAGTGGGTTTCCCGGCGCTTGCTTAGGGAACCCTTCCTGGTATTCCCCTGTGAGATAGCAGGGTATCCACAAGGTGAAAGTCAGGCATCCCGCCGCGAGGGGCTGTTGGGGAGATTAAGCAAGCTATTGCCCAGAGTCGCAGAGTGTGAACCCGTGTGTCGAGGAGGCACCGGGGCGAGAATTATCGAGTCCGTGGAAATTTTAGCCCAAGACCCGCCGAGGCGGGGAATTGAACCCTGGTCCAGGACCGATCTCAGCTTCCGGGTCTGCTGCCTCTAACCCCTGAGCCACACTTCTCCACTCCCGAGGAAGGAGAACTGTGTGAAGGGGCGGAGGGGGAGTCCTCTCATGTGTCCCGTAGTGTTTTTCAGGTGTCGTCATTTTCAGAAAAATCAAAGGAGAGACAAGAGCGTGGCACATCCAGTAGGTTTTCTCGAGGAAGGACCGGGGTAGAATTGTCTGCGCCACGGAAGGAAGTGTCAACGGCGATTCATTTAGAGCCAGGTGAGAGAGCACTTACACAGGCCAAACCAAACATGGTGTCTGTGGGGACGGGAGTGGAGAAGGTCGGGGGGAGTGGGGAGGGGAGATTATTGAAAGGGAGATATGTCAAGGATGCAGGTGTGGGGACAGAGGCCAGTTTTGGTTCAGTTGAAGGTAAGACTGAAAGTGGTACCAATACGGATGTTATAGAGGGAGTTAAAGACCCTTTGGACAGTAAGGAGTTGAAAATTAAAAAATTGCCATATATGGGAGTTACGAAGCCGTTGGGCGCTCATCTCATGTTAGCAACGAAAGAGCGTATTTGGAAGGGTGAGTATGTGGAGATTCTGAAGCTCCTCCACAGGGAAGTTAGGTCTAAAGAGGGATCAAAGGAGGAAGAATATGAGCTAGCAAAACGTCCCAAAGTCCCACTGACGATTGAGAATTGGACTGCGGCTTTTCTCATTTACGCAAGCGTTTATTGCGAGACATTTCCTGAGCGCAGCGTATCTATATTTAAATACATGGATGTGATTTGGAAGGCGCAGCTAACTGGTGGTGGATATGCTTGGGCCCAGTATGATGAGGAATTTAGGGCTAGGATGGCATGGGACTCAGAAGCAAAGTGGGGTGAACTGGATACTGATTTATGGCAGCATACGATGGGGGCCGCCTCTGGGGGCAAGACTATTTTCACGGCCAGTGGTCTTCCTTTATTTTATCAGCCCTTTCAAGGGAAGCCCACCCGGGGAGGGGTGGGGAGTGGTTCAGGAAATGGGGCTTGCTGGGATTTCAATAAAGGATTGTGCACTAGAGAGTATTGCAAATATAAGCATGAGTGCTCGGGCTGTGGAAGGCGACACCCTTTGTCTAAGTGCTGGGGGCCCAGGCCGGGAGGGGCTCCACAGGGGAATCAAGCAGGTTCAAATACAGCAGGGTCGTCACATCAGTTTAGAGGGGGACGGGGAGGCGAGGGGCGCACAGGGTTCTGGGCCGAAGGGCTCATACACCAGTTAGGTTTCTTCAGTTACAACAGGCCCTTCAGGAGTATGAGAACGCAGCGGTTAAGCAGAAGTTATTGGAGGGATTTCAATTTGGTTTTCGTTTAGGTTACTTGGGGCCAAGGGAGAGGCGATGGGCGGACAATTTAAAGTCAGCTTTTGAGCATAAGCAAGTGGTGCGAGATAAATTGCTTAAAGAAGTGCATGAAGGTCGGATGGCAGGCCCTTTTCATGACTGGCCGATCCAGAATTTGATTGTGTCACCAATTGGTGTGGTACCTAAAAAGGAGCAGGGACAGTTTAGACTTATCCAGCATTTATCGTGGCCGGAGGGCTCCTCTGTGAATGATTTCATTGATGAGGAAGCTGCTTCGGTGTCATATTCCTCAGTTGACGTGGCCATGTCACTTGTTGTGACCGCGGGCGCAGCTTCAGAAATGGCTAAGTGCGATATTAAGTCTGCTTTCCGGCTGCTTCCAGTCCATCCAGATGATTGGTGTCTTCTGGGTATCCATTTTGAAGGTAAATGGTACGTGGACAAAGCATTGCCGATGGGCTGTTCCATGTCATGTGCTCTTTTTGAATGTTTCAGCACTTTTTTACAGTGGCATTTCACACACCATTCCGGTCACTCCCTAGTTACACACTACCTAGATGATTTCTTTTTTGTGGGTTCCCCGGGCTCCGCAGAGTGCCAGACAGCTCTGGACACGTTTCATGGGCTCATGGAGGAACTAGGTGTGCCCTTGGCTCCTGAGAAGACTGTGGGCCCTGCCACAGTATTATCATTTCTAGGCATTGAAATCGATTCTGTAACAATGCAGGCTCGTCTGCCCGAAGATAAGAAGGTGAAAATGCTGGAACTGTTGAATGGTATGTTGTTGAAGCAGAAGGTACAGGTGAAAGAGATTCAAGTGTTGTTGGGGCACCTTAATTTTGCATGCAGAGTGGTGAGAGCGGGACGGACTTTTTGTCGGAGGTTGGGCAGGGCTCTAGCTGGCAGTCACTTGCCTCACCACCGTGTGAGGCTGTCGGCAGGAGTCAAAGAGGATCTGAGAATGTGGAAAGTTTTCCTTGCCTCTTTTCATGGTGTGCCTTTGGTTAGAGACATGGATTTTCAGTGGGACGTCCAGATGTTTTCTGATGCTGCGGGCAGTGATGGTTTTGGCCTGTATTGGAATGGGAGATGGTGTGCAGAGAGATGGCCTGATGAATGGTTGAAAGGTGGTAGGAGTATAACATTTCTGGAGCTTTTCCCTTTGCTGGTGGCTTTGTCTTTGTGGGGTGCGTATTTGGCGTACAAGAAGGTACTTTTTCGTGTGGACAACATGTCAGTAGTGGACATTGTCAACCGGCAGTCAGCCAGAGATGAGCAGGTTCTGAAGCTAATGCGAGTTTTTGTGTTAGGTTGTTTGAAGCATGATATTGCATTTCGAGCCTTGCACATTCCTGGTGTGGACAATGACATAGCGGATGCTTTGTCTCGTTCACAGTGGGGGAGATTCCGTGGATTGGCCAGGGAGGCAGACACATCACCGACCCCGATGCCGACTCATCTGTGGCAAGTAGGCAACAGCGGGTATTACAACTGGTGGTAGGTTCTTTGTCTCTGTCTACCCGTTCGGCTTATTCTTTGGCCTGGAAGGAATTTTTGGAGTCAGGGGCGTCGAGGCGGGAAGAGTCGTGGCGTCGTTCAGAAGATGTGATTCAATTTATTTTACTCCTTATGGATAAAGGCTTGTCTAGAGTAACCATTTCAGGCAAGCTAGCAGGGATATCCTTTATGGGAAAACTTTTTTGGGATTATTCCCCTTCGGCTGGTGAGATTGGCAAGAGGATCCTGGAGGGTTGGGTCAGGGAACGGGGAGGTTCCTCAGTGTCTAGAGCTGCTTTGTCTTGGCAGACATTGGCCCGGGTAATAGCTGCCCTGCCTTAGGTTTGTAGTGATGACTTCGAATCTTGTTTGTTTTCATTGTTAATGGCATTCATGTTTTTTGGAGCTTTTTGTGTTTCAGAATTGTTGGGGTCTAAGGATAAAGGGGGCATCTGTTGGAGAGATGTTTTTTGCTCTGAAGAGGGTGTTCATGTGTGGCTTTCGTCTTCCAAGACTGATCAACGAAAAGTGGGCAAAGGGGTGTGGTTGGAAGCTCGTTCTCCTAAGATTACATGTCCGTTGCGTTTGGCTCGGCGCTGGCGCACTTTATCAAGGGGTTCTGACGGTGAGCTGGTTTTATGCACATTAACAAAGCTCCGGTTACAGCATATCAACTGCGCATGGTTTTGCGTAAAGCGCTGAAGCATATTGGTTTCGATGGGGACAGCTTTGGAACACATTCTTTTCGTATTGGTGCAGCAACGGAGGCACATAATAGGGGATGGTCTGATGGGGACATCATGAAGTTGGGACGTTGGTCATCTAAGTGCTTTCAGCGTTATATGCGGGGAAATGCGGGGGAGGCGCATGCGTCATCCTCTTTTCCTTGAGCATTCACTTTTTTCTTTTTTGCAGGTTCTGTGGCGGGGCCTCGATCCCAAGCGATGACGGTGTGGATTGTGGGCCATTCTTTCGTCAAGTGGGCCCGTGTACAGGCTGCACAAAGTTATTTCGGGGAAATGTTGGGATTTAACGATAAAATGTTTAATATTGTTTGGAAGGGGAAAGGGGGGATGCTGTGGAAGGAGTTACTTCCGTGCCTGAATAGGAGTCTGGTTGGGAATTGTTGCCCGGATATTTTGGTGATGCACTTAGGCGAAAATGATCTTTGTGCAACGAAGGGGGTTGTGCTGTTGCGGGCAATGAAGAAAGATTTGCTCTCCATTAAGGAACGTTGGGCTGGTTGCCATGTTTTTTGGACCGAATTGATACCCCGCAGGATTTGGCGTGGAGCAGTGAATCCGAGAGCAGTGGACAGGGCTAGAAAGAAGGTGAATACTGAGGTCTCTCGTTGTTGCCGCCAGCTGGGTTTTGGGAGACTTTCACACAGAGAGATTCGTTTTGAGTCTGTGGAGTTTTTTAGGGGTGATGGAGTACATCTTTCAAGAATAGGCATGGATTTGTATTTGTTAGAATTACGGGAGGTTTTGGCAAAGGCTTTGGCTATGCAGCGTTGAAGGGGTTGTGTATTCTTCTTTTCCCTTTTTTCCTATTGGGGGGTCAGAAAGGGGGGATGGGGGGGCTGGTGTGGCCCCTCCCCCTCCCCTCCTTCCTGGGTGGCGGGGTCTAGTTGTTTTTGGGCAGTTGGTGTCAGAATTTGGTTAATTGCTGTTTAGGTTTGTGTTAGCACACGGAAAGGATAAGTTGGTCATTGATTGGATGATCATATGTTTTTAAGGGTTTGACAGAGATGAAGGGGCAGGCAGGTGATTGGTTGAGGATGGGCCTGGTATGGGGAAGTTCGGGATTGATATGATGACGTTATGTTTATTAATGATGATGTAATTTTGTATAATGTTGATATAATGTTTTAAATGTTGTATTGCATGGGTGGGGGTGGGGCCAGAAAGATTTTAGGGGAGGGGGTGGCAGCGGGGGTCAGGTTTATTTATTTATTTAGTGAGGTCTAGTTTTGGAAGGCGTTGCCGAGGTTTATGATTTTGTAATGTGCACCTGTTCCTAATAAAGTGGCCTTTTCCACAACTCAGTTTCTGGTCTGCTTTACCCCCCCCCCCCCCTTGACCTCCCTCCCAAGGGGGGCTTGGGGGGGTGCCGACCATCGGGAGGTCCCCCCCCGGGCTGTTTGGGAGGGCTTCAGGGCGGGGGGGATCTTATCTTCCAGAACTTTCTGGTGTTTTCTTTGGGCTGGTTTTTAGTAGTTTTTTAGTTCTGCCCAATCCATAAGCCTCATTGACTCCTCCCCTCCGCCACCATTTTAGGTTTGGTGACCTGGTGGCTGGAGGCTTGGGATTTTTGTCCCACCCTCCCTCCCTTATTTAACAATTTTGTATTTCCGGGTCTTTTCCTTCCTTTTGTTAATTTTATTGTTTAAGGCGTTTTTGTTTGGAACAGGGGTGCAGGGGGTTGTTTCGAAATTGTATTTTGTCGCTGGGGACAGGTGCAGTGCGGGGTCTAGTTGTTTTTGGGCAGTTGGTGTCAGAATTTGGTTAATTGCTGTTTAGGTTTGTGTTAGCACACGGAAAGGATAAGTTGGTCATTGATTGGATGATCATATGTTTTTAAGGGTTTGACAGAGATGAAGGGGCAGGCAGGTGATTGGTTGAGGATGGGCATGGTATGGGGAAGTTCGGTATTGATATGATGACGTTATGTTTATTAATGATGATGTAATTTTGTATAATGTTGATATAATGTTTTAAATGTTGTATTGCATGGGTGGCGGTGGGGCCAGAAAGATTTTAGGGGAGGGGTGGCTGCGGGGGTCAGGTTTATTTATTTATTTAGTGAGGTCTAGTTTTGGAAGGCGTTGCCGAGGTTTATGATTTTGTAATGTGCACCTGTTCCTAATAAAGCGGCCTTTCCACAACTCAGTTTCTGGTCTGCTTTACCCCCCCTCCCTCGACCTCCCTCCCAAATGCCACTTCTCTGCGCCAACAAACATCGTAATCTTTTTTTAGGGCAGCTGCCATCTTTTTTTAGGGCAGCTGTGATCTTCATGCAATGCTGACTCACCCTGTGTGACTGAAGCATGAAGCGTGGTGTCTGTGAAGTGGGCGCAGTGCTGAAAAAGAACTAAATTTGACTAATCAAACATGAAAGCGGGTGCCGTGCTGAAACATGAATCTCGGTACCTAAGCATGCATAGTAAGAAAGTGCAGGAGGCCCTCATAAGGAGGGACGGCACCGAGAAGTCACAAAGAAGGGCTTGCAGATGTATATATGGGGGCGGGAGGGTGTTATTAGAGTGGGTGTTGATACAGGAGCACTTTAGTCGGTCCCTGCTTGTGCCGGGGGAACTGCATTGTGCCGCCATCTTGAATTTGGGGAAGATTCATTACAAAGCATATTGGAAGAGAATTTCTCAGTGCATCGCATTGGCAGTACGTGAAAATTAAATGTAAAAAATTGTGGTCACAATTCTATTTTCGTTACGGTGGAAACAAGCACCCTTGTGTGCAGAGCAAATGTAATCTTTCTTTCTGTGATCTCCACCTTCTCCAACCCCGTAAATAAGGTATTTCACATAGAATTAGGACTGCAGTTTGGAAACCATAACCATATGTTCCTTAATGTCAAAATGTTGGTTAATGCCGGTTCAGCCTCCTTGTGTTTAACGCTGTGAGCAAAAATGTGAACATGTTACAGAAATGAGAGCACTTTTCAGAAAAAACTGCAGGTTCTTTTAGCAAAACATTTGCAGTATGAGTTCTCAAAAACACCTACACTGGCTGTAAGTTTTCTGTTATCGATCAAGAAGCTTAGCTGGTCAGTTCAAGTCAATGGCAGCATCTGCTGTTGCATCCTTAGGCTATGGGTGAAAAAGTTCACTTTCCTCAGGAGAGAAAATGAGAGGTGTTGGCGAGCAGCTTTTATCCATATTATGCTAGTACAAATAGTGTGAACCTGGAGCTACTTGCGTATTAGCGATCAATTCTACAGTGAACTCACAACTTTGCATCAACCCAAGAAGTTCGATGGGAACCCAGATGGAGCAGAGCGTGAGTCGGTCTCCACCTGGGCTGTTTCGCGCAAATGAAGCAGCCGCGTGAGGAACAGGTGTAGGCAATTATGGAGGGATCCAGGCGGCTTTCAGAAGGAGGCTAGCGGGAGGACAAGTGCAGCGGAGGTGCCTGGGGTGTGTCGTTATTGCTTAGAGGTAAAAAAAATAAAAAATAGTATAGTTGCTTGCCACTCTAGGGCGGCATTGAAGTTTCCCAATTTTTTCCTGTTGTCATTTATGGCGTTTTTTGGGGTGGGGTAAGTCAGAAGTGGTGTTACTCACTCCTAGGGGTGGAGGGGAAATGCCTGAACGCGGGGGTGGGGAAGAGAGAAGTTGGGGTTTACAATGACCTGGGGTGTATTTTATGAAGTTTGGATTGAATTGTTGGAATAAAGTTTGGGGGTTTTTGGGGTAAATGCAATTTATTTCACAATGTCATACTGTATATAGTTATGTGATTGGGTAAACTTCAACTGTCCTAAATAAAATGGCCTTTTCTGCTATGATGTACATGAGTAAGGCTGTGTTTACTGCGCGATCATATTTCAGAAGCGCAAAGGAATTACCCTGGGCTGGCTGCCTGTTCAGTTGAGAGTACAGTTCGAGTGCCCTGGTCAAGCAGAGATCACAACTCCAGTGCCCTGGCATGGCTTTTCGGGCTCTGCCTGTCGAGCGGAGAGTACAGCTCCAGAGCACAGCTGCAGTGCTATGGCACAACTTTATGGGTACTGCCTGTTGAGCAGAGAGTGCAGCTGGCATGGCTTTCCGGGTATTGCCTGTTGATCAGAGAGCACAGCTGCAGTGCCCCCGCATGGCTGTCCGGGTGCTGCCTGTCAAGTGGATAGCACAGCTCCAGTGCCCTGGCATGGCTTTCTGGGTGCCATATGAAGCTGTGTTTGCTGCAGGCAGTTTAACATCAGCATTGTATCAGTAGATGTTTATTTTGGTATTTGACTCTCAAACTTAGGATGATTGATAACTACTCAGGGTCCTACAAAGCATTGAAATAATTTCTGTTCCAAATAGTTTTATGCTAGAAAATAGTGATTTTTTACTTTCTGACTCTCTTTTAAAACAGAGATTGTGTGTTCTATTAACAATAACAATAGAGAAACAATGTAACTCATGGGCATGCTTTGTAGTCAGAATTTATGACTTTTGTGGCTACTTGACAGAAGTGGAACGAAGGACCTTAGTTAGAGTTTGGTAGTAGGGTTGTTCAGTCATAAATGTTTGGTATATCCCAACCATCTTATTAGAAGTGCTTTATATACAGGGCCACTGAAATTATTCAGCAGAGAAGGAGCAAATTATGCAGCAGTATTGACTAAATAATGCAGCAACAAAAGGCAAATTGAGCAGCATAATGCAGCACTTTTACGATAATTTTAATTCAAAATGCTGTCATTATTTTGGTTGTTAACACTGTCTGGTTTTGACTTTTGTACAGTTGTTAACACTGTATGGAAAATATTCCATCTTATTAGCTCTAGTTCAGTACTCAAATACAGCAATAAGCAAATGAAAGATGGCCACTCTCTCTTTACAGAAGCTTTCCAGTAAGCATGAACACGCGTCTCCGTGTTTTTAATAACTTTTGTTCCGTTTTGGGTTAAGATCTGCAGATTATCCATCAGATGGAAAGGAACAAGGACAGCCCTGCAATGGTCTATCTCCAAGCAGCAATAAACTCTCTTGTGCTAAAAGATCTCTGGGAAGCGAACAGTACTCACAAATGCTTCAAGCGGCTCGTAAATAAAACAGTGAAGATACTATCCCTGGAAGAAGATAAATCTGCACTTACCAGGAGGGCCCACGGGTGGTTCGTGATCCAGAGCTATACCAGGCTCCTACCACAGACATATCGATACAAAAGGGGGGGGATGATGGATGGACGGAGCATTTGAGCAAATCAAACACTCACCCCCAGTCAACTGATCTGGGATTAGTCCATCACCATTCTTTAGCCCACTCAGCCACCCCATTTCAGACATGGCCATATGCAAATCAGTCTGACCCTGTGCCTCATGGGAACAGTCCAGCCCGAACTGCCAAGCCATGTCTTCCATGGACCGGAAACAAGCATCCTGGGACCGGTTTCGGATTCATAATCCTCATCAGCCAGGCTACCTTGAATCCAGTGTCCAAGTGAGCAAGGGACTCACGTCTGAGCATACCCTGCCACACTTAGGGCGAACAAAGCGATACAAAAGGGGATGATGGACGGAGCATTTGAGCAAATCAAACACTCACCCCCAGTCAACTGATCTGGGTTTAATCCATCACCATTCTTAAGCCCACTCAGCCACCCCATTTCAGACATGGCCATATGCAAATCAGTCTGACCCTGTGCCTCATGGGAACAGTCCAGCCGGAACTGCCAAGCCATGTCTTCCATGGACCAGAAACAAGCATCCTGGGACCGGTTTCGGATTCATAGTCCTCATCAGCCAGGCTATATTGAATCCAGTGGCCAAGTGAGCAAGGGACTCACGTCTGAGCATACCCTGCCACACTTGGGCGAACAAAGCGATACAAAAGGGGATGATGGACGGAGCATTTGAGCAAATCAAACACTCACCCCCAGTCAACTGATCTGGGTTTAATCCATCACCATTTTTTAGCCCACTCAGCCACCCCATTTCAGACATGGCCATATGCAAATCAGTCTGACCCTGTGCCTCATGGGAACAGTCCAGCCCGAACTGCCAAGCCATGTCTTCCATGGACCGGAAACAAGCATCCTGGGACCGGTTTCGGATTCATAATCCTCATCAGCCAAGCTATCTTGAATCCAGTGGCCAAGTGAGCAAGGGACTCACGTCTGAGCATACCCTTCCACACTTAGGGCGAACAAAGCGATACAAAAGGGGATGATGGACGGAGCATTTGAGCAAATCAAACACTCACCCCCAGTCAACTGATCTGGGTTTAATCCATCACCATTCTTTAGCCCACTCAGCCACCCCATTTCAGACATGGTCATATGCAAATCAGTCTGACCCTGTGCCTCATGGGAACAGTCCAGCCCGAACTGCCAAGCCATGTCTTCCATGGACCGGAAACAAGCATCCTTGGACCGGTTTCGGATTCATAATCCTCATCAGCCAGGCTATCTTGAATCCAGAGGCCAAGTGAGCAAGGGACTCACGTCTGAGCATACCCTGCCACACTTAGGGTGAACAAAGCGATACAAAAGGGGATGATGGACGGAGCATTTGAGCAAATCAAACACTCACCCCCAGTCAACTGATCTGGGTTTAATCCATCACCATTCTTTAGCCCACTCAGCCACCCCATGTGTTAGCACACGGAAAGGATAAGTTGGTCATTGATTGGATGATCATATGTTTTTAAGGGTTTGACAGAGATGAAGGGGCAGGCAGGTGATTGGTTGAGAGGATGGGCCTGGTATGGGGAAGTTCGGGATTGATATGATGACGTTATGTTTATTAATGATGATGTAATTTTGTATAATGTTGATATAATGTTTTAAATGTTGTATTGCATGGGTGGGGGTGGGGCCAGAAAGATTTTAGGGGAGGGGGTGGCAGCGGGGGTCAGGTTTATTTATTTATTTAGTGAGGTCTAATTTTGGAAGGCGTTGCCGAGGTTTATGATTTTGTAATGTGCACCTGTTCCTAATAAAGCGGCCTTTTCCACAACTCAGTTTCTGGTCTGCTTTACCCCCCCTCCCTCGACCTCCCTCCCAAACGCCACTACTCTGCGCCAACAAACATCGTAATCTTTTTTTAGGGC
This sequence comes from Lissotriton helveticus, assembly GCF_964261635.1. Classification (NCBI taxonomy): domain Eukaryota; kingdom Metazoa; phylum Chordata; class Amphibia; order Caudata; family Salamandridae; genus Lissotriton; species Lissotriton helveticus. The sequence continues at coordinate 121,032,405 of NC_136067.1, forward strand.
AGCTGCCATCTGTTTTTTAGGGCAGCTGTGATCTTCATGCAATGCTGACTCACCCTGCGTGACTGAAGCATGAAGCGTGGTTTCCGTGAAGTGGGCGCAGTGCTGAAAAAGAACTAAATTTGACTGATCAAACATGAAAGCGGGTGCCGTGCTGAAGCATGAATCTCGGTACCTAAGCATGCATAGTAAGAAAGTGCAGGAGGCCTTCATAAGGAGGGACGGCACCGAGAAGTCACAAAGAAGGGCTTGCAGATGTATATAAGGGGGCGGGAGGGTGTTATTAGAGTGGGTGTTGATACAGGAGCACTTTAGTCAGTCCCTGCTTGTGCCGGGGGAACTGCATTGTGCCGCCATCTTGAATTTGGGGAAGATTCATTACAAAGCATATTGAAGAGATTTTCTCAGTGCATCGCATTGGCAGCACGTGAAAATTAAATGTAAAAAATTGTGGTCACAATTCTATTTTCGTTACGGTGGAAACAAGCACCCTTGTGTGCAGAGCAAATGTAATCTTTCTTTCTGTGATCTCCACCTTCTCCAACCCCGTAAATAAGGTATTTCACATAGAATTAGGACTGCAGTTTGGAAACCATAACCATATGTTCCTTAATGTCAAAATGTTGGTTAATGCCGGTTCAGCCTCCTTGTGTTTAACACTGTGAGCAAATATTTGAACATGTAACAGAAATGAGAGCACTTTTCAGAAAAAACTGCAGGTTCTTTTAGCAAAACATTTGCAGTATGAGTTCTCAAAAACACCTACACTGGCTGTAACTTTTCTGTTATCGATCAAGAAGCTTAGCTGGTCAGTTCAAGTCAATGGCAGCTTCTGCTGTTGCATCCTTAGGCTATGGGTGAAAAAGTTCACTTTCCTCAGGAGAGAAAATGAGAGGTGTTGGCGAGCAGCTTTTATCCATATTATGCTAGTACAAATAGTGTGAACCTGGAGCTACTTTCGTATTAGCGATCAATTCTACAGTGAACTCACAACTTTGCATCAACCCAAGAAGTTCGATGGGAACCCAGATGGAGCAGAGCGTGAGTCGGTCTCCACCTGGGCTGTTTCGTGCAAATGAAGCAGCCGCGTGAGGGACAGGTGTAGGCAATTAGGCAGGGATCCAGGCGGCTTTCAGAAGGAGGCTAGCGGGAGGACAAGTGCAGCGGAGGTGCCTGGGGTGTGTCGTTGTTGCTTAGAGGTAAAAAAAAATAAAAAATAGTATAGTTGCTTGCCACTCTAGGGCGGCATTGAAGTTTCCCAATTTTTTCCTGTTGTCATTTATGGCGTTTTTTGGGGTGGGGTAAGTCAGAAGTGGTGTTACCCACTCCTAGGGGTGGGGGGGGGGAAATGCCTGAACGCGGGGGTGGGGAAGAGAGAAGTTGGGGTTTACAATGACCTGGGGTGTATTTTATGAAGTTTGGATTGAATTGTTGGAATAAAGTTTGGGGGGTTTTGGGGTAAATGCTATTTATTTCACAATGTCATACTGTATATAGTTATGCGATTGGGTAAACTTCAACTGTCCTAAATAAAGTGGCCTTTTCTGCTATGATGTCCATGAGTAAGGCTGTGTTTACTGCGCAATCATATTTCAGAAGCGCAAAGGAATTACCCTGGGCTGGCTGCCTGTTCAGTTGAGAGTACAGTTCGAGTGCCCTGGTCAAGCAGAGATCACAACTCCAGTGCCCTGGCATGGCTTTTCGGGCTCTGCCTGTCGAGCTGAGAGTACAGCTCCAGAGCACAGCTGCAGTGTTTTGGCACAACTTTATGGGTACTGCCTGTTGAGCAGAGAGTGCAGCTGGCATGGCTTTCCGGGTATTGCCTGTTGATCAGAGAGCACAGCTACAGTGCCCCCGCATGGCTGTCCGGGTGCTGCCTGTCAAGTGGATAGTACAGCTCCAGTGCCCTGGCATGGCTTTCTGGGTGCCATATGAAGCTGTGTTTGCTGCAGGCAGTTTAACATCAGCATTGTATCAGTAGATGTTTATTTTGGTATTTGACTCTCAAACTTAGGATGATTGATAACTACTCAGGGTCCTACAAAGCATTGAAATAATTTCTGTTCCAAATAGTTTTATGCTAGAAAATAGTGATTTTTTACTTTCTGACTCTCTTTTAAAACAGAGATTGTGTGTTCTATTAACAATAACAATAGAGAAACAATGTAACTCATGGGCATGCTTTGTAGTCAGAATTTATGACTTTTGTGGCTACTTGACAGAAGTGTAACTAAGGACCTTAGTTAGAGTTTGGTAGTAGGGTTGTTCAGTCATAAATGTTTGGTATATCCCAACCATCTTATTAGAAGTGCTTTATATACAGGGCCACTGAAATTATTCAGCAGAGAAGGACCAAATTATGCAGCAGTATTGACTAAATAATGCAGTAACAAAAGGCAAATTGAGCAGCATAATGCACTTATACGATCATTTTAATTCAAAATGCTGTCATTATTTTAGTTGTTATCACTGTCTGGTTTTGACTTTTGTACAGTTGTTAACACTGTCTGGGAAAATATTCCATCTTATTAGCTCTAGTTCAGTACTCAAATACAGCAATAAGCAAATGAAAGATGGCCACTCTCTCTTTACAGAAGCTTTCCAGTAAGCATGAACACGCGTCTCCGTGTTTTTAATAACTTTTGTTCCGTTTTGCGTTAAGATCTGCAGATTATCCATCAGATGGAAAGGAACAAGGACAGCCCTGCAATGGTCTATCTCCAAGCAGCAATAAACTCTCTTGTGCTAAAAGATCTCTGGGAAGCGAACAGTACTCACAAATGCTTCAAGCGGCTCGTAAATAAAACAGTGAAGATACTATCCCTGGAAGAAGATAAATCTGCACTTACCAGGAGGGCCCACGGGTGGTTCGTGATCCAGAGCTATACCAGGCTCCTACCACAGACATATCGATACAAAAGGGGGGGGGATGATGGACGGAGCATTTGAGCAAATCAAACACTCACCCCCAGTCAACTGATCTGGGTTTAGTCCATCACCATTCTTTAGCCCACTCAGCCACCCCATTTCAGACATGGCCATATGCAAATCAGTCTGACCCTGTGCCTCATGGGAACAGTCCAGCCCGAACTGCCAAGCCATGTCTTCCATGGACGGGAAACAAGCATCCTGGGACCGGTTTCGGATTCATAATCCTCATCAGCCAGGCTATCTTGAATCCAGTGGCCAATTGAGCAAGGGACTCACGTCTGAGCATACCCTGCCACACTTAGGGCGAACAAAGCGATACAAAAGGGGATGATGGACGGAGCATTTGAGCAAATCAAACACACACCCCCAGTCAACTGATCTGGGTTTAATCCATCACCATTCTTTAGCCCACTCAGCCACCCCATTTCAGACATGGTCATATGCAAATCAGTCTGACCCTGTGCCTCATGGGAACAGTCCAGCCCGAACTGCCAAGCCATGTCTTCCATGGACCGGAAACAAGCATCCTGGGACCGGTTTCGGATTCATAATCCTCATCAGCCAGGCTATCTTGAATCCAGTGGCCAAGTGAGCAAGGGACTCACGTCTGAGCATACCCTGCCACACTTAGGGTGAACAAAGCGATACAAAAAGGGATGATGGACGGAGCATTTGAGCAAATCAAACACTCACCCCCAGTCAACTAATCTGGGTTTAATCCATCACCATTCTTTAGCCCACTCAGCCACCCCATTTCAGACATGGCCATATGCAAATCAGTCTGACCCTGTGCCTCATGGGAACAGTCCAGCTCGAACTGCCAAGCCATGTCTTCCATGGACCGGAAACAAGCATCCTGGGACCGGTTTCGGATTCATAATCCTCATCAGCCAGGCTATCTTGAATCCAGTGGCCAAGTGAGCAAGGGACTCACGTCTGAGCATACCCTGTCACACTTAGGGCGAACAAAGCGATACAAAAGGGGATGATGGACGGAGCATTTGAGCAAATCAAACACTCACCCCCAGTCAACTGATCTGTGTTTAATCCATCACCATTCTTTAGCCCACTCAGCCACCACATTTCAGACATGGCCATATGCAAATCAGTCTGACCCTGTGCCTCATGGGAACATGTTATGTATATATTTATACATTCATATATAACAATACTGCAAATTTTGAAAGGCTTTCATATCAATGGTATTGTAATGAAATGATTTGTTTTTTCAAGTGCTTTGCAAAAGTGCTCATTTATGTATTTTTAGCTCAATTGCAAAGATGTTTATTAATCATGCAATAAAGAATTTACTGCAGCTTGCACCACACATTGGCCGTGCCATGCTGCCAATGATGGTAACAATGCAACCATCAGATGATGGATTATGGGTCAAATGCAGCAAATCCACACCTATACTAAAAAAGCCATGGTCGCAGAATTGTATGATTACAGTGGCCCTGATAATATACTATGGCAATTGTAATAAGGTGAACGGGATATCCATCATTATTTTGATGCAGTAGCCTGTCTGCAAGTTCTAAATCAGTCCCTTAATCATAGCTTTTGTTTACTTTGTTTTGGGTGTCATTGTTCTATGTGTATGCATTTCAGTCTCAGTGTATTCTATGTAGTGGGGAGGTTGTGGAAGCTGAGTACATCAGGGAACATTCTAGTAACAGGGAGAGCAGGAGAGAGTGTGTAATTCTATGAAATGTTGCATTTTTTGCAAGAGAGAGAGAGCGTGTTTGTGTGTTTGTACATACCTTATAGTTACAGAACTACAATTGGACTCCTACGTTCATGTTGAAGTGATGCTGGTAGAAGATTTTCCCGATGCTGAAAAAGACGGCAGTACTGATCCCGAACGGATAAGGGTCAGGCTGTTGGTGACTGATTTTTCCCTAGAGTGTAAATTTAAGTGAGTACCTCAGATGAGGCTTGGAAGTGTCTTAGAACTATTTATATAAAACCTGCACGCAGTGAAGTGTATCGTTTAGTAGAATAGGGAGGCAGTCAGTAGGATATATCAAAGAGAAGTAAGGCACACATTTGTCCCCAGGGATTCTGTTCTATTCTTCAGGATTTATAAAGTGCATAGCTTCCCAGAAAGGGCTTCTCAGCGCTATTGGACTGATTGGAGTGAGTGAATTAGAAAGTTAAAAAAGTTTTAGAAAATAGGGAACAGATAGTTTTTTACGTTTTTTCCTAAAATTAACAAAGTTGTCCTCTCTTCTGATACTGATTGACAAGGGGCTCCAAAGCTTTGGTACAAGATACCTAAAAGACCTGCCCCCTTCTAGCTCTCTTTATTCTTGAGACAGAAAGCAATTCAAGAATGTTTGATCTCGGATCCCTATTGGCTTGAGAGGGAATGGCAAGTTGCTGTAGGACAGAAGGGCCAGTATTATGCTTTGCCCTTTGTAAGATGCATAGCGCCTTAAATTGTATTCTGAAACCCATAGGCAGCCAATGGAGATACTTAAGCATCTTTCTGGCTGACTGAGTTTTTTGCATGCCTAACGGAATCCAGACAGCATTGTGAATAAGCTGGAGTTTTTTATTACAAATGTTGGTCTTCCTATGACACAGCAAGTTGCCATAATCAAGGTGTGATAAGATTAGCCCTTGAATACTGGTTCTCAGTGTTTCTACCGGGAGCCCTTACAGAACTTTTTTCAGGGATCTCAAAAAACCAAAACAGCTGCCAGCAACCTTTTTTGCCTGGGAGCCCAGAGTAAATTGGTTGTCCAGGGACCCCAAGGCTCTTCACGTCTAGCTGAGGGGATGGGTGTTCGCCTAGTAGGATGGCCAAATGGTCTCTTCCTAAAGAGATGGATTGTTTCCCAAAACTAAAACCTCAGTTTTCCCACCAATCGATTTCAGAGAACTAGCTGCCATCCACTCCGACACTTTTACTAGGCAGATGTTAAATCTCATGGAGACAGATTCCATGTCTTGTGACAAAGTGACAATTAGCTGTGTATCGTCTGCATAAGACACCATCTTGAAATCAAAGGAATATATGATATCTGATAAAGGGCGGACATAAATATTAAAAAGCATATGGCTCAAAGACTAGCCCTGCAGAACACCACAAAATGGTGGATAGCTGGGGGAGGGGAAGGGCTTTTCACTGACCTGAAAACTATGCTTATCTAAAAATGAGGCCACCCACTTTTCCAGTAATGCCGACTTCTTCCAGTTGGCGAAGATGAGTGGGCGATCGATCGTATCAACTTCAGCACTCAGGTCCAGGAGGATCAGTGCCACTGATCCACCTAGGTCCATCACCATCTTCAAATCCTCTGTGGCCCTCAGTAGAGTTGTTTCCGTGCTACTGCCTGTCCAGAAACCAGTCAGAATAGGATGAAGAATATTATTGGTTTCCAAGTGATCAGTGATGTCTCCTTTGATCACTTTCTCTAAACTTTTACTGACACCCGACAGGAGAGAGATAGGTCTATAGTTTTCTACAGCTTCAGGATCAAGATGAGCTTTTTTTAATAGTGGCCAAATGAGGGCATTTTTCAATTCTTCCAGAACACTGCAGCTCTCTAAAGAGATTATGTATGACGGTACAACGCGTGCTTTTACCACGCGTACCGTTACCACGCAGGTTTTACAACGCAAGTCGTTACAACGACTTGCGTTGGGGGCGCTGGATAGTGGAATAGTTTAATTTACTACTCCAACTCCAGTCCCCGTGGATAGTAGGGAAGGTGTTGGATAGTAAGTTAAACTATTCCCTATCCTACAGCGCCCTCCAGCGCAAGTCGTTGTAACGACTTTCGTTGTAAAACCTGCGTGGTAACGGTACCGCGTTCGTTGTAAAAGTTTCGTTGTAAAGGATGTTCCCCCTAAAGAGAGGTTAGACAAGTCAGTCAAAATGGTAAGCATCAAATGACCCTCCCCTTAATAGGATGTATATTGGTGCAGGGTCAAGGGTCGAGCCCGATTTGATTGTTGTTGCCACCGTCATGACACCCTCTATGGACAATGGTGGAAAGGTATCAAGTAAAGTTGAAATGTCAGTGCCTCTAATGCCATTGTCTGTATTACTCCTATAGTCAAGCGAGCCTAATAAGGTATTATAGATGTCTGTGACTTTATCAAGAAAGTGAATAGTTAGAGAGTCAAATGTTCTATTGATGCATTGGGCGTAGTTTCAGGAGAATCATGATTTAGGATGGTATTTACAATATTATAAATCTCCATTGAGGAGTTAGCAGATTGCCTGATCTTTTCTGTAAGGTCATTTGAACCTGCTCTCTTCATAGCCTGATGATATATTCTAAGCAAGGCTTTGTAAATCTGTTTGCTAGAGTCATTATATATATATATATCTTTTTTTTTTTAATTGTATTTATTGCGAATTTGCAAAGTAAAAACGCAGCAATTACATCAAACAATATCACCATTACATCAGACAAGACAGCCGATATATCATTACCGCTGCATATTACAAAAGGATGCAATTTTCTGTTTTAACATAACTAACCAGAAAATAGGTATTCGTCAGTTTAGTTACATTGCAAATCAAACATTACAGCATGTAAACATCAAAGGCACGGTGTATAAACATGCTCTCGAGGGCCAGCAAATAGTGTCTGGAAAAATCTATAACTCGACATCCACCGCTGAGTAGGTGACCACATCGTCCCGGAGATGTCAACCGCCTAGGAGGTGAGTGAAGCTATCAGGGGACCTCCGCATCTCAACATCAACCCATGCCGTGATACGGCAGAATCGCACAATCAGATTTGAGACAGACTTACAGCAACAGATGGGGGCTGCGCAGATGGGCTCCCAGGTGTAGTCTCGGGGGTGACCGACCTGTCTCGCGACCACTGCAAGAAGAGCTCCCATATATCTCTGGGGCGCGAGGTAGTTGGCATTTGATCCCAGTAGGCTCCCAACTGCGTGTGGCCATATGTAACATCTGCCAGCCAGTCATTGAATTTGGGCTTAGTTTTCCGCCCGCAGTTCATGGCCACCCGCCTTTTAGCATATAACAACAGCAGTGCATGCAGCTTGCGACTCTTGGGTGCAGTGTTTTCAACCCACCCCAACATGCCCAGGAGTGGAGATGGATCATCTGATCTATTCAGGATTTGATTGACAGCAACAAAGATTTCAGACCAGTAATCCAATAAGGCCGGGCAGTGCCAAGCCACATGCAAAAAGGAAGCACCCTCTGCACCACATTTCCAGCATCTATCATCCTCTCTGATGCTCATGCGATGGAGAGACAGCGGGGTGCGATAGAATCTGTGGAGGAACTTGAAGTGTATAAGTCTGAGTTTGTAGTTTGGGGAGAGTACCAATAGTTGCCTGCAGCAGAACGACCACTGTTCATCAGTCAGGGGCGTCTCCAGTTCAGTGCTCTATAACTGCTGCGACTTGGGCACCACTATGGGGGACTGGTCCTGCATGGAGTTGTAAAGGCGCGAAACAAGTTTCTTTCGGGAAGCTCTAGCTAATATGTTCTGCAGCGCGTGTAGGTGAGGTGGCTCTTCAGGGAACCTGTCCCACAATGCCTTGCTTGCAGATTTGAGCTTATGGTGAGTGAATTTGTCTCTAAATGGCAGCGGGTGGTCTTCATCTGCAGCCGGCAAATCTAGAAATGCGCCTGCAGGGTAAATGTCAGCGAAGGTGCGCAAGGCGGTGCCAGCAATGATTAACTCTCCACCGTCATCTTCCAGGCAAGGGAACATAGGATTGTGTCTAAGGGGTATAGCAGGCGCCTACAACAGGGGCACAGTGGCTCGTTTCAACATTTCCCTCCAAGTCCAGCGGAGCATATCGGTTGAGTTTATGTCCTGCGACGGCCTGGGAGTCCTACGGTACAGGGTCACACTTAGCGGGAGCAGAGAGACCATGTCAATTTCCACTTCCACATGCGGTTGGTAAGGCGTGGGGAGAGCCCAAAAGTGTAGATATTGGGCCTGCGTGCAGAGGGCATACAAATGCATGTCTGGGGCTCCCAAACCTCCCTGACTGAGTGGTAGCGTCAACAATGCCCAGGACAGTCTAGCCTGAATCCCAGCCCAAACCAGCGCCAACAGGTGAGAGCGCAGGCAGGTGAAAAAGTGTTGTGTTAGTGGAAGTGGAATGTTTGTGAATAGATAAAGGAATTTAGGCAGCACAATCATTTTTATTAGTGCAATTCTACCTGCGAGAGAAAGGGGGAGTTTGGACCATATCGCCACCTTGCCCTCCAGCCAGGACACCGCCCTGCCAAATTTCAGATTCCAGATCTCCTGGACCTTACGGCTAATCCAAATACCCAAGTATTTTACCTCGTCTGCCTCCCATCTCAGAGGGTAGTCTGAGTGTACCTCTATGGTGCTGTCAGTGAGAGGAAATATAACTGATTTGGACCAATTTATGGAAACGCCAGACAGCCCCCCGAATCTGACAAACTCGCGCAACAGCGGATTAAGGTTCTCATTTGGGTTGTTAACATACAGAGTGACATCGTCAGCATATAGGGAAATGAGTAAACTACGAGTACTGAATGCAATGCCCCTGGCAGTATTATAGGTCTCGAAGGGAGTGCTGGGTGTTCTTATCCCTTAAGAATGCAGAATTGTTTCTCTAAAGGCATTTAAACACTAGGCTGGTCAGCTCGAAAATGATATACTACTGGAAGCCAGCGAAGCTTGGCAGGATCTTATCTAGTGCTGTCAGAAAACTCTAACGTAAGAACAGTCTAGCTGCCATTTTTACAATCATTGGGAGCCACCCAATCTGGCCATTGGGTATTTCACCCAAGATACCGTTGGCACAGTTCAGTGAAACATATATTACAAAGTACAGTATTGGGCAGTATTTGTTTCATTTGCTGAAGGCAGATCAATGTAAAAAGACAACGAACCTGATAAGGAATTTCAAGTTGGGATTGGAGCACCAGTAGACGTCTAGGGGCCAGATGAAGGTAGGCAATTGTTTGTGATTACCAAATAGCGAATTTTTGCGATTCTCTATTTGGTAATTGCAAAGAGCAATGTAAAAATGTGTGTTTAACACATTTTGCGATTCTCAGTGGGTCGCAAATAGATCTACCTCATTAATATTCATGAGGTAAGTCACGGTTTGTGACCCATTGGGTATCGAAAAAATCACAGGGCTGGCGATCTGCTGGGTTCAGCAAGTCTGTGATTGCTTTTCAATAAAGCAAGTTTTTTTTAATGCATCCGTTTTTCCTTATAGGAAAGCGGGATGCGTTTCAAATAGGAAAATGAAAAGTTTTCTTTTCATTTTATAAGAATAGGCAATGGTCCGTAGGACCACTGTCTGATCTTAAAATTTTTTTTTACAAACATTCACAAAGGGGAAGGGGTCTTTTGGGGACGCCTTCCCATTTGCGAACTGGGTACCACCAACATGAATTTGAATGTAAAATGCGAATTTTTTGCAACCTCATTTTGGTTGCAAAACATTCATACATAGCCTTGCAATTCGGCATTAGGGAGGAACGCTCTATACACACCCCTTTCCAATACCGAATCGCAAACCCAATTTGAGATTCCGTAATAGGTTACTGAATCGCAAATAGGGCTTTGTTCATTAAAACATGTTTTTTTTGCGGTCGCATACAGAATCAGGCCTTTTGAGACCTTAAAAAAAATTGAATATCTGGCCCTAAGTTTTCTGCTGTTTTGCATGGTCAGTTCAGAGTTCTTAGATTATAGAAATATTCACATTTGTGTCAGATTTCGCGTACGTTTGTGAAAATAATGTATTATTTGTTCTGGTAAAAGATGAAAAGATGTGTAACTGCTTCATGTTATAAATAGTCTCAGCTCAAAGGGATTTGAAATATTCACCTGAGAGAAGAGCTGGAGGTTTAGACTGGATGCCGGAGCAAAGGCAGTAATACCATAGAGGCCTCTCTGTCCTTGACACATCTATTGTCTTGTGTATAGGAGTGTGACAATTCAGAGAACACTGTAGAGGAAAGATTTGAGCTCCAGCTGACATCCTACAGGGACCATGTGACATAAAAGTATACCATGAATGGGCCCACTGACTGCATAGTGTAACGCATGTTCTTCTTAGGTGTGGCATGGGAGTGATGAATCGGAGGAAGTAGTTAATGGTGTAATTGTGGATTCTCAACATCTATATGCCTTCCCAATACATTGGCAATGGGCATGATCCTGGATGTTGTCGTTGGCCTCAACCATTGTGTGTTTTCCCCCTGCTGAAGTATCACAGCTATTGTGCTAGGCCCAAATGCACTTGAATGAGACTGAGGTCTTCTCAGAGTAGTTGTGCCTAGTTCCAGGCTCAGTTGCACTGTTTTGTGCAGCTGTGTCTCCAGTGGTGGATGTTGCTGCTAGCAGCTGTTCTTTGTTCGTGTTTGCATCTGTGAGATTGTAGGTGCACTTCATTCAGTGCTTCGATAGTGAAACTGCAGGTGTCTCTTTTTACTGTTTATGAACTCCTTTCCGTACTGTGTTCCTTACTAGAAATGTCTTTGGTATTTTGTTTTTGTTGTTTGTTTTCTCTAGATAAAAGTTGACTGTTCAGCCTTGACATGCCTGTTGTGCAGTTATTGTTGTTACTTACATGGAAGGTCTTGACTATTGGTGCGCTGATGTTTTAAATATAGGCCTGGGCATAGTTCACAGAGTTTCACTATGCGGAACTCCTCAAAGTGACAAAAAAACTCTGCAGAGTTCTGCAAGCGGCAGATTGCAGTGTGAACTGCAATTCGTGCTGATCTTCCTGCTGCTTGGGTGGAAATTCTACCTGAGTGGCAGCTCACGTTCGCCAACTTACTGTTCACGAGCAGGGAAAAACTCTGCTGTGCTACACGGATTGGAGTTTTATGCACTCCTCAAGCTCTACGATAGCAGAGGAGCTGCTCATGTGTGACACACATGAAATTGGGCCACTTGGCAAGTACTAGACTGTGAGGTCTAAGGCACGCACCTGCTTCTGCAGGTTCTCTTCCTCTTGCTACTACTCCGTGACAGAATTAGACTGATAAACCTGTATTTATAGCTTCAGGCAGACTATCAATAAGTCAAATCGAAACTAACCAGGGCCACAACCACGTATTGTGCAAATCACTGCCAGAGGATCGAACTATTTGAGAGTAAATCTTACTATGCAGCTGCCACCCACATAGGGCTTTTGTCCTAACTTATTCTGGAATCCCATTGGTTTAGGAAACATACAAAGGAAGGGTGTGGAATAGAAAAGGTGATAGAGAGGCACTGGAGGGCTAGAGTCTCAGAGTTCATGATGACTTTTCCAGGAAGTACAAGTTGACAGTTCAGTCTAGATAGAAACGAGAAGCGTTGATGGCAGAACAGGGGACAAAGGAATTTTTTTTTTAAAAAAACAGTGCCGTCTCTATGCAATGCTGACTCATCCTGAGAGGCGGACACTTGTCAGGATAATTGCAGTGTGTACCGTATTACTGTGCTGGGGTCTCAATGGCTAATGATGAAGTCCCCAACTACCGGCACCTCTTACAATACTAGCAAACGCCACTTCTCTGCGCCAACAAACATCGTAATCTATTTTTAGGGCAGCTGCCATCTTTTTTTAGGGCAGCTGTGATCTCCATGCAATGTTGACTCACCCTGCGTGGCTGAAGCATGAAGCGTGGTGTCCGTGAAGTGGGCGCAGTGCTGAAAAATACCTAAATTTGACTAATCAAGCATGAAAGCGGGTGCCGTGCTGAAACATGAATCTCGGTACCTAAGCATGCATAGTAAGAAAGTGCAGGAGGCCTTCATAAGGAGGGACGGCACCGAGAAGTCACAAAGAAGGGCTTGCAGATGTATATATGGGGGCGGGAGGGTGTTATTAGAGTGGGTGTTGATACAGGAGCACTTTAGTCGGTCCCTGCTTGTGCCGGGGGAACTGCATTGTGCCGCCATCTTGAATTTGGGGAAGATTCATTACAAAGCATATTGGAAGAGATTTTCTCAGTGCATCGCTTGGGCAGCACGTGAAAATTAAATGTAAAAAATTGTGGTCACAATTCTATTTTCGTTACGGTGGAAACAAGCACCCTTGTGTGCAGAGCAAATGTAATCTTTCTTTCTGTGATCTCCACCTTCTCCAACCCCGTAAATAAGGTATTTCACATAGAATTAGGACTTCAGTTTGGAAACCATAACCATATGTTCCTTAATGTCAAAATGTTGGTTAATGCCGGTTCAGCCTCCTTGTGTTTAACGTTGTGAGCAACAATTTGAACATGTTACAGAAATGAGAGCACTTTTCAGAAAAAAACTGCAGGTTCTTTTAGCAAAACATTTGCAGTATGAGTTCTCAAAAACACCTACACTGGCTGTAACTTTTCTGTTATCAATCAAGAAGCTTAGCTGGTCAGTTCAAGTCAATGGCAGCTTCTGCTGTTGCATCCTTAGGCTATGGGTGAAAAAGTTCACTTTCCTCAGGAGAGAAAATGAGAGGTGTTGGCGAGCAGCTTTTATCCATATTATGCTGGTACAAATAGTGTGAACCTGGAGCTACTTGCGTATTAGCGAATAATTCTACAGTGAACTCACAACTTTGCATCAACCCAAGAAGTTCGATGGGAACCCAGATGGAGCAGAGCGTGAGTCGGTCTCCACCTGGGCTGTTTCGCGCAAATGAAGCAGCCGCGTGAGGGACAGGTGTAGGCAATTAGGCAGGGATCCAGGCGGCTTTAAGAAGGAGGCTAGTGGGAGGACAAGTGCAGCGGAGGTGCCTGGGGTGTGTCGTTGTTGCTTAGAGGTAAAAAAAAATAAAAAATAGTATAGTTGCTTGCCACTTTAGGATGGCATTGAAGTTTCCCAATTTTTTCCTGTTGTCATTTATGGCGTTTTTTGGGGTGGGGTAAGTCAGAAGTGGTGTTACCCACTCCTAGGGGTGGGGGGGGAAATGCCTAAACGCGGGGGTGGGGAAGAGAGAAGTTGGGGTTTACAATGACCTGGGGTGTATTTTATGAAGTTTGGATTTAATTGTTGGAATAAAGGTTGGGGGGTTTGGGGTAAATGCAATTTATTTCACAATGTCATACTGTATATAGTTATGCGATTGGGTAAACTTCAACTGTCCTAAATAAAGTGGCCTTTTCTGCTATGATGTACATGAGTAAGGCTGTGTTTACTGCGCGATCATATTTCAGAAGCGCAAAGGAATTACCCTGGGCTGGCTGCCTGTCCAGTTGAGAGTACAGTTCGAGTGCCCTGGTCAAGCAGAGATCACAATTCCAGTGCCCTGGCATGGCTTTTCGGGCTCTGCCTGTCGAGCGGAGAGTACAGCTATTGAGCACAGCTGCAGTGTTTTGGCACAACTTTATGGGTACTGCCTGTTGAGCAGAGAGTGCAGCTGGCATGGCTTTCCGGGTATTGCCTGTTGATCAGAGAGCACAGCTGTAGCGCCCCCGCATGGCTGTCCGGGTGCTGCCTGTCAAGTGGATAGCACAGCTCAGGTGCCCTGGCATGGCTTTCTGGGTGCCATATGAAGCTGTGTTTGCTGCAGGCAGTTTAACATCAGCATCGTATCAGTAGATGTTTATTTTGGTATTTGACTCTCAAACTTAGGATGATTGATAACTACTCAGGGTCCTACAAAGCATTGAAATAATTTCTGTTCCAAATAGTTTTGTTAGAAAATAGTGATTTTTTACTTTTTGACTCTCTTTTAAAACAGAGATTGTGTGTTCTATTAACAATAACAATAGAGAAACAATGTAACTCATGGGCATGCTTTGTAGTCAGAATTTATGACTTTTGTGGCTACTTGACAGAAGTGAAACTAAGGACCTTAGTTAGAGTTTGGTAGTAGGGTTGTTCTGTCATAAATGTTTGGTATATCCCAACCATCTTATTAGAAGTGCTTTATATACAGGGCCACTGAAATTATTCAGCAGACAAGGACCAAATTATGCAGCAGTATTGACTAAATAATGCAGCAACAAAAGGCAAATTAAGCAGCATAATGCAGCACTTTTACGATAATTTAATTCAAAATGCTGTCATTATTTTAGTTGTTAACACTGTCTGGTTTTGACTTTTGTACAGTTGTTAACACTGTCTGGGAAAATATTCCATCTTATTAGCTCTAGTTCAGTACTCAAATACAGCAATAAGCAAATGAAAGATGGCCACTCACTCTTTACAGAAGCTTTCCAGTGTGCATGAACACGCGTCTCCGTGTTTTTAATAACTTTTGTTCCGTTTTGGGTTAAGATCTGCAGATTATCCATCAGATGGAAAGAAACAAGGACAGCCCTGCAATGGTCTATCTCCAAGCAGCAATAAACTGTCTTGTGCTAAAAGATCTCTGGGAAGCGAACGGTACTCACAAATGCTTCAAGCGGCTCATAAATAAAACAGTGAAGATACTATGCCTGGAAGAAGAGAAATCTGCACATACCAGGAGGGCCCACGTGTGGTTCGTGATCCAGAGCTATACCAGGCTCCTACCACAGGCATACCTAGGCACAGGATTCTTACGGGCAGCAAAGGAATCCTTTTTGCAGTTGAGGATGGGGGTAATACCATCAAAAGAACATCTTCCCCCATGGACACGTTCGGAATCCAATATAAACTGCAGACTCTGCGGAGACCCAAAAGAGGACGTTTTGCACTTACTATGTAGTTGTAAAGCCCTAGAGAAGGAATGAAGGCGAAAACTAACACAGCTTTGGAACCAAAGACGTCTGCGAACCCGCCGACAGGCATTGTTGGCATGCTTTATGGGGGGAGACATTCAATTAGCCTGCAGACTGGTACGTTTTATGAAATCAGTAAATACTGCGCTAAACCCAGTTGCCAGCACCTGAACTGGAAAAAATCAGATGCTGGGCAAACAATTCTCATCCGTAAAGAACTTCCTCCTGTCAAGTTTGTCAGTGAACTTTCACGGTACTGTAAGCACAAAAAGTACAAATTGACGTTCGTCTTACAGGAATCTCTGGGTTTTTAACTTTTTTAACTAAGGAGTGTTTTAAGATGTTCAATAATTTTATGTATATATTTATATATTCATATATAAAAATACTGCAAATTTTGAAAGGCTTTCTTATCAATGTTATTGTAATGAAATGATTTGTTTTTTCAAGTGCTTTGCAAAAGTGCTCATTTATGTATTTTTAGCTCAATTGCAAAGATATTTATTAATCATGCAATAAAGAATTTACTGCAGCTTGCACCACACATTGGCCGTGCCATGCTGCCAATGATGGTAACAATGCAACCATCAGATGATGGATTATGGGTCAAATGCAGCAAATCCACACCTATACTAAAAAAGCCATGGTTGCAGAATTGTATGATTACAGTGGCCCTGATAATATACTATGGCAATTGTAATAAGGAGAACGGGATATCCTTCATTATTTTGATGCAGTAGCCTGTCTGCAAGTTCTAAATCAGTCCCTTAATCATAGTTTTTGTTTTACTTTGTTTTGAGTGTCATTGTTCTATGTGTATGCATTTCAGTCTCAGTGTATTCTATGTAGTGGTGAAGTTGTGGAAGCTGAGTTCATCAGGGAACATTCTAGTAACAGGGAGAGCAGGAGAGAGCCTGTAATTCATTTTTTGCAAGAGAGAGAGAGCGTGTTTGTGTGTGTGTACATACCTTGTAGTTACAGGACTACAATTGGACTCCCACGTTCATGTTGAAGTGATGCTGGTAGAAGATTTTCCCGATGCTGAAAAAGACGGCAGTATTGATCCCGAAGGATAAGGGTCAGGCTGTTGGTGACTGATTTTTCCCTAGAGTGTAAATTTAAGTGAGTACCTCAGATGAGGCTTGGAAGAGTCTTAGAACTATTTATATAAAACCTGCACGCAGTGAAGTGTATCGTTTAGTAGAATAGGGAGGCAGTCAGTAGGATATATCAAAGAGAAGTAAGGCACACATTTGTCCCCAGGGATTCTGTTCTATTCTTCAGGATTTATAAAGTGCATAGCTTCCCACAAAGGGCTTCTCAGCGCTATTGGACTGATTGGAGTGAGTGAATTAGCAAGCTAAAAAAGTTTTAAAAAATAGGGAACAGATAGTTTTTACGTTTTTTCCTAAAATTAACAAAGTTGTCCTCTCTTCTGATACTGATTGACAAGGGGATCCAAAGCTTTGGTGCAAGATACCTAAAAGACCTGCCCCCTTCTAGCTCTCTTTATTCTTGAGACAGAAAGCAATTCCAGATTGTTTGATCTCAGATCCCTATTGGATTGATTGGGAATGGCAAGTTGCTGTAGGACAGAAGGGCCAGTATTATGCTTTGCCCTTTGTAAGATGCATAGCGCCTTAAATTGTATTCTGAACCCATAGGCAGCCAATGGAGATACTTAAGCATCTTTCTGGCTGACTGAGTCTTTTGCATGCCTAACGGAATCCAGACAGCATTGTGAATAAGCTGGAGTTTTTTATTACAAATGTTGGTCTTCCTATGACACAGCAAGTTGCCATAATCAAGGCGTGATAAGATTAGCCCTTGAATACTGGTTCTCCGTGTTTCTACCGGGAGCCCTTACAGAACTTTTTTCAGGGATCTCAAAAAACCAAAACAGCTGCCAGCAACCTTTTTTGCCTGGGAGCCCAGAGTAAATTGGTTGTCCAGGGACCCCAAGGCTCTTTACGTCTAGGGAATGAGTGTTCGCCTAATAGGATGGCCAAATGGTCTCTTCCTAAAGAGATGGATTGTTTCCCAAAACTAAAACCTCAGTTTTCCCACCAATCGATTTCAGAGAACTAGCTGCCATCCACTCCGACACTTTTACTAGACAGATGTTATATCTTATGGAGACAGATTCCATGTCTTGTGACAACGTGACAATTAGCTGGGTATCGTCTGCATAAGACACCATCTTGAAATCGAAGGAATATATGATATCTGATAAAGGGCGGACATAAATATTAAAAAGCATATAGCTCAAAGACTAGCCCCGAAGAAGACCACAACATGGCGGATAGCTGGGGGAGGGGAAGGGCTTTTCACTGACCTGAAAACTATGCTTATCCAAAAATGAGGCCACCCACTTTTCCAGTAATGCCGACTTCTTCCAGTTTGCGAAGATGAGTGGGCGATCGATCGTATCAACTGCAGCACTCAGCTCCAGGAGGATCAGTGCCACTGATCCACCTAGGTCCATCACCATCTTCAAATCCTCTGTGGCCCTCAGTAGAGTTGTTTCCGTGCTACTGCCTGTCCAGAAACCGGTCAGAATAGGATGAAGAATATTATTGGTTTCCAAGTGATCAGTGATGTCTCCTTTGATCACTTTCTCTAAACTTTTACTGACACCCGACAGGAGAGAGATAGGTCTGCAGTTTTCTACAGCTTCAGGATCAATAGTGGCCAAATGAGGGCATTTTTCAATTCTTAGAGAACACTGCAGCTCTCTAAAGAGAGGATGTATGACGGTACAACGCGTGCTTTTACCACGCGTACCGTTACCACGCAGGTTTTACAACGCAAGTCGTTGGGGGGCGCTGGATAGTGGAATCGTTTAATTTACTATTCCAACTCCAGTCCCCGTGTATAGTAGGGAAGGTGTTGGATAGTAAATTAAACTATTCCCTATCCTACAGCACCCTCCAGCGCAAGTCGTTGTAACGACTTTCGTTGTAAAACCTGCGTGGTAATGGTACCGCGTTGTAAAAGTTTCGTTGTAAAGGATGTTCCCCCTAAAGAGAGGTTAGACAAGTCAGACAAAATGGTTAGCATCAAATGACCCCCCCCCCCCTTAATAGGATGTATATTGGTGCAGGGTCAAGGGGAGAGCCCGATTTGATTGTTGTTGCCACCGTCATGACACCCTCTATGGACAATGGTGGAAAGGTATCAAGTAAAGTTGAAATGTCAGTGCCTCTTATGCCATTGTCTGTATTACTCCTATAGTCAAGCGAGCCTAATAAGGTAGTATAGATGTCTGTGACTTTATCAAGAAAGTGAATAGTTAGAGAGTCAAATGTTCTATTGATGCATTAGGCGTAGTTTCAGGAGAATCATGGTTTAGGACGGTATTTACAATATTATAAATCTCCATTGAGGAGTTAGCAAATTGCCTGATCTTTTCTGTAAGGTCATTTGAACCTGCTCTCTTCATAGCCTGATGATATATTCTTAGCGAGGCTTTGTAAATCTGTTTGCTAGAGTCATATATTTTTTATATAGCTGTAGTTCTGGTGGGAAACACGAGATTTTTTACCCACCGTGGCATTTTATCATACCTTCTACAAACTCACCCAGGCTCCTCGTAATCCACTTTTTTATTTTGATGCATGACAGTGATACTTCTGCCTTTATAGTTAGACCAGAAGGTGATTTGCTTAATTCTTGATCCCACATGGACAAATTCAGTTTAGACCATTGCTAAGAGGTCTTGAATATGTGACTCAATGTGCAGGCTTACCCACTTTTGGAATTGAGAATGGTGCAATGTAGTGACCGGTCCAGACTGTTGGTAGGAACACCTCTACTGCCATGTTAGGTATATTAGAAAAATACAAGGTCCAAGGTAGGGGTGGGTGTAGCAGGCATAGTGCCTCTACATGTATTTCCACAGAGTTTGAAAAAACTCAGTGGAAATACGCTACGCTCCCTCCCCCCTCCCAAATTAATAAAAAAATAAAAAGAAGGCACTTACCTGCGTGGCTACCTCCTCCTCTGCCTGGCTGCTCTCCTTCCTGCTCCTGGGAGGGTGCAGGGGCTGGCTAACTCCGCTCCGCCACTGAGGGGAGTTTTTGCCTTTGGAACAGAATGTGTAACGGAGCGGAGTTACCCACCCGGGGTTAGTCCAAGGTATGACCGCTGCAGTGTGTTGGGAACTTAACAAGCTGGAAAAGATGGATCACTGATAAATCGTGTAGGAAATTGGAAACTTGTACACACTTCAAGTTTTCGACATGGATGTTTAAGGCCCCTAGCACAGCTGCCTAGAGGCTGAGGGCACCTAGAACATCTGGTATCAACTTCATGATGCTGTAGTGGAGTATTTCAATACTGTTATGGTTGGCCTTTTCTGAATGTGAAAGGGCCCGTTGTCGTATACAAAGATCCATCTTCTTTAGGAATCTGCTAATGAGATGAGTGGTTTTGTTCATACCTCATATATTGTGAATGAGGATACGTTTACTGTGAAGACTAAAAGTATACAAATCCTCAAAGGGACATTGTACTCTCTGATTCATTGATCTGTGGCTGGGCATGAGCCAGTGAACTGAGGTGTTCTATGAAC
Organism: Lissotriton helveticus; assembly: GCF_964261635.1. Taxonomy (NCBI): domain Eukaryota; kingdom Metazoa; phylum Chordata; class Amphibia; order Caudata; family Salamandridae; genus Lissotriton; species Lissotriton helveticus. Next base: position 121,052,534 of record NC_136067.1, read on the forward strand.
TGCTTGATCTGAAGGGTATGTGGCGCATGTGCTACCGTATTTTCATGGCACTGTACTGCTGAGTATCTCTCTTGTGGAGAAGTGTGGCTCACTGGTTAGAAGCGGCAGACCCTGAAGCAGAGATCGGCCCGGGACCAGGGTTCAATTCCCGACGTGGCAGGGTCTTGGGTCAATGTCCGCGGACTTGATAATTCTCGTTGAGGTGCCTATGCTAACCATGGGTCCCACTCTGCAACTCTGGCCAATACCTTTCTTAATCTCCACAACACCGGGCATGCCTGGCTTCACCTTGGAGGTGCCCAGGAGGGACCATCCCACAGGGAAAGCCAGGACGGGTTCCCCAGCGGTATACAACGCCAGGACACTCCGAGATGGAGTAACAGTGCACTTTACAAGTATACTTAAGTATACTTTACCTCTTGACCTCATCATGTAACCTGACATTTCTGTGGGGCTGAAAGGATGTTCATTCTTCAGAGTTTCCTGTGATGTTGAAAGGTCAAACTGATTTATAAAGTCAGGCAAACCTGAAGATATCACTGCTAATTTGACTCAGGCTCCAAGAGTATCTTAAGAACAGATGCATATGTAAACACATAAGCGGACCTCATAAGCATTTACATAATGTCCTAAAATATGCTCCAACACGAGATAGAATTCAGCATACCCTAGAATCCAGGGACCAGTGTGAGGTCCTTCCTTCTTCTTGTGGGGCTCTGTCCATCTTTGAAATGCTGTGTAGATACCAGAATGACACAGAGTAAGTTAGTTTTAAAAATTCACTGTCTTCCCTGCTAACCAGCTGGCACTGGAGCACTCTAGCAAGGTAAAGATAAGAGAGAAGTAAGTTTAACCCTCTTGTTCTAGGTGCACCAACTCCTAGTGCTACAAGCATTGTGCATCGGAAAGGAGGAGTGCTGTGACAGGAACCAACTAAAAACACTAACAGACCTGGCTTTTTCATAAGGCAACTGGCCTTACTTCTAAATACAACACATGTGCTTCATTAACATCTGATGTAACTTTCCACTATGCAGTGAACATATTCTTCGAGAAAATATAATATTGTAGTTATGGGGTCAATCCTTGCAGCAAAGCATCCAGGTCGAACAAGTAAAAACTGGCAAAACTACAATAATGATGGGGACGCTTGGACAACCTTTGGGGCTTCTCTGGCGAAATGGGCTTTCACTCACCAGCCCCAACACTCTGCTCCTGCTGCCCTGTGGTCACACTCGCCGCTGCGGACAATTCAAATGAGCGGCCGCAGAGGAGGGGACTACAGTTCCCAGCTTGCCTGGCAGCCTTGGCGACGCCCACTTCTGCCCGGAGGCATAGATAGAAGAGTCGATTCATCCGCGTCGCGGGACGCGCGCGGGCGGCACCGGGAGAAGCCCGGGACAAGGGCGGGCAGTCTGTGGCAGTCGGGGGCAGGAGGAGGCAGGGCTGGGCCACCCCCCTGAAATCATCTAATGGGTAAGCGTAAAAACACTGTAACGGCTGAAGAGGGGGGAAAGAAGGCAAAGGTGCCGAGACATTCAGAGTCCATCATCTCTTATCTTTCTTCTGCGGTGGGTGTGCTTTCAAAGGAAATTGCAAATGCCGAACTAGAGCTGGATTTGTCTGCCACCCCACCACCAAAACCTGCACACACCACCGTCCCTGAACATGTGTCTCACATTCCCCTAGAACCGGAGGTGGTCATACTAAATGCTAATATGCCTGTGATACAATCTGTCTGCCACCCACTTGGAGATATCCCGGCCTTGGATTTGACAGAGAGTACCCAAATTTCTGGTCAGGTACCAAAACGGAATTCTAAGAGGAAGAAGAAATCAGAGGGCAACCCAATCCCTCCCCCTGTGACTGATGCCAATCTTGGAGACCAGCTAGAGCCTTTGTTTTCTGCCTGAATTGAGCCTTTGTTAGTGGGTATTGCTAAGGACATCGTTGATACATTGAACACCTGCCTTGCCGGCCTATTGACGAAATGTTCACTAATTGATAAACTTGTTAAAGATCCCACTCCAGTCCCCTTCCCAATTAGAGGGGTAGCCCCGTCTGACATTTGCACCGGTAATGTGACGACAACACCTGATTCCAATTTGCCCAGATCTGGGGCGCATGCAGTCACTGAGGGGGCACGAAATTCCCATAGTGCCAACACAGGCCTAGTCACAGGGTGCCCAAAGGTAGGACACTTAGGGAGCGATAGTCATCCACGCAACCCAGTTCCTAGTCAGAGGGTAAGGGGAAGTAAATTGAATCTTGATTTACCCCCGGTGGCAGCTCCATTAGTGGCAATCTTTATTGGTGTACCCCCACTAGAAGAGGGAATGGCAGAATCAGCTGACGATCTAATAATCAAGGCAAGGTCATGGTGCGCGGAAGCCAGTAGCGGTGGGACCCAAGTAGCTGACAGGATTATATTTGCCAACAGGGTGGGCTGGAATGGGAAACGACCTAAGTTAGTACAGGGGGACTGTGTTGTCGTCAATTTCGATAGTTCTGACGTGGCAGAGAGTTTATTCTGGGACGGCTCAGACATTTCGGGAGCAGACCATATGAGACCAATCCCCCTGGGGTTCTTTTACCCACCACCAGTCACTCACACTGGGACTAACCACCCAGTGCGAGTAAGAAGGAGCCTGAATACTGTAGTGGGTGGGGCTGGACCAGCGGTATACACACACTTTAACACAAGGCGGGATCTTAGAACCCAGACACCTTTAACCGCGCAGCCTGTGCACATACGTAAGGAGAGTGATGGGTTAGTAGTGAGCAATCGTTTATCTCACCTTTCTGACATTGAGGAATTAGATTGACAGCCAGCTTCACCGCAGCCCGTCATTCTTAGGACCTACATTCCTGATGAGCTTGAGGTTTGTAAGCTGATCAGTTGGAACATAGCGGGCACCGGAGCAAAGAGGGCAGATGCTGCCTGGATTGAGTTTGTCAGTAGCCACGATATTATAGCTTGTCAAGAAACCTGGGACACCTCTCCCAACTTTTGGTTAGATGGTTTTACCAGCTTTGCTATCCCAGCTGTCCCGAGTACGGCCGGAAGGGCAAAGGGTGGCCTTATTTTTTTATTCTCACTCAATCTTAAGGGCACCTTTAAGATGGTTCAAAGTGGTTCGCCGAACCTTCTAATTGTTGAGTGGGTAGCTTCACCCAGTTGTAAAATTGTTTTAATTAATTTTTATAATTCCTGGGACAGGGATAAGGGAAATGATCATATAGGTGCTTTGGATCACTTCCTTACCATGTTCAGTCAAAATAATAATCACACTAATTTCGAGCTTATCCTTTTTGGTGATTTTAATGTTCACCCATGCAGAGATCTGTGTTTTTTAGGAGAACAGGTGGGTCCGTTGGGCACAGAGACCCCCCATTTTGAGCATACTAAGTCGGGGGAGGCCCTTGAGGAGTTGCTTGCTAACCATAACATGTACGAAGCCTGCATTACTGAGGGAGGGGCAAGAACTGTCACGTATAAAGGATCTGTCCCCGGCTCCATACTAGATTATATTTTCCTGACTCTGGGTATTTTACACAGGGTTGTGTCCTATAATGCAATAGTCTCAACTTATAGTGATCACAACCCGGTTTTGCTTAAGGCGCTTTGGGGAGACTATATGGAAACCAAGTCTCGCCCTGGTGTTCCGGGGCCTGCCTTATGCCCCACAGACCAAGGGAGAAGGCTTAAATGGGCAAACGTAGTCCCCGGGAACTTCATGGATGAATTACTCCTTACCATCGAGGGGTATATGGCGATTTACCAGGATCACCTCGCCACAGCTCGTGAGGTCATGGGGGCCTTTGAATGCATGTGTGCTCAAATTTCTGGAGCCTTGACGGTCAAACCATCTCAGGGGAGGAAGAAGCAACATAGATGGTTTGACGTCAAGTGCTCCAAAGCCCATAAGGCGGTAATGGCAGCCTTAAAAACTAACCTGAGAGATAGGATAGCGGTGACCTCCCTAAGAAAGGTATACAGGGCCACAATCAACGGGAGGAAAAAGGACACAAAATACATGGCATGGGAAAAATTACTGTCCAGTGATGTACTTCGTGATAGTTCTCAGTTCTGGGCCACAGTCAATCAACCCTTCTTTTCAGATGTGGACAACACAGTCTTGGATTGTGTTATCCCAGATGCCAAGTGGCTTAGCCATTTTAGAGTGGTGTATGGCGATAAGGAATCTGGCGCCCCTAAGAACCCGTGGGTGGCCTCAGAGTGTGCACCCCAATCTTTTAACTTAGCCGAGGTGGAGAGAGCAATCCTGGAGACATCCAAGAAGAAAGCCCCTGGGCCGGATGGGGTCCCAGCCGATTTTTACAGGCATTCCCCAAAACTTTGGGCAGAGGTCCTAACCCACGTTTTTACAGCTGCAAATGGTAATGTCTTCCCTAGTAGTTGGTCTACTTCAATCATCGTGCCAATCTTTAAAAAGGGCCAACGTGACGATCCAGGGTGTTATAGGCCCATTTCCCTCCTAGACTGTGCAATAAAGATCTTAGGCAGAGTCTTACTATATAAACTCAGAGGAAACATTGAGAGGAGTGGAGGCTTATCAAACACTCAGTATGGCTTCAGGGAGAAGAGAGGCACCCTGGAGCAGTGCTCCAACCTACACTTTTTAATATCTAAATATACGGTGGCCATGGAGGGGTCTTTGTTTCTGGCTTTCATGGACCTCTCCTCGGCCTTCGACTTAGTGAATAGGTCGAAAATGTGGGAAGTCCTATTGGAGTCTGGGGTTGACAAACCGCTTGTGAATTTTATGGCATCCCTCCACCAGGAACTGTTTGCTACAGTGTGGGTCACCAAGGAGGGCAGGTGTACCAGATGTTTTAAGTCGGAGAGAGGAGTGCGACAGGGCTGCATCTTGGCCCCCCTCCTCTTCACCATCTATATAAATGGCCTGGGTAAACATCTTGAGGCAGTGGAGGGGGACGTTCCACGTGTAGGAGAAGTTAGAATCCCGGCTTTCCTAAACGCGGACGATGCAGTCCTGATAGCACGCACCGGGCTGGGCCGTCAGAGTTTATTGGACTCATTTGGTGCCTTTATGGACCAACTGGATCTAAAAATCAACGCGAAGAAATCTCATACGATGGTGGTGGGCCGTCAGAGAAACAAGGGTAAACTTACACCCTTTTTCTGCAAGGGAGCGGCAGTGTCTAGGGTGACAGTTTTTCCCTACCTCGGGGTTACCTTTGATGAGAAGGGCTCGTGGGGACCCCAAATTAAGATAAAGAGTTTATCATTGGTGAGAGCCACTTCAGCCCTTATGGGGTTCGCAAACAGGTTAGGGGCCAGTCCCATGGAGGCCCTTTTAAAAATGTACAATTCCAAGTGCATTTCAATATTCATGTATGGGTCCTCACTGTGGGGGTATGTGCCACAGGAAAAAATTCAAACAGTGAAAAATAAGTTCCTGAGATTTCTTCTTTCCGTCCCCCAGTCCACCCCCACCTTCTCGATTCACGGGGAGGTGGGTTTAGACTATGTAACTGATAAACTTAGATTGGCTCCTTTAATATTCTGGTTGAAGACATGGCTTAATGATGAACTTACACTTAACCATGCTATTCTGTATGATGTTATGTCTCTGGAGCATGCAAAGAGAATACCCTGGCTGGAGTATGTGAGACACACCTTTTTACAGCTAGAACGACCAGAACTATTTAATTCTCCATCTTGTATCAGGAGAGAGGACATTAACTGGACTAAAATGCACTTTATGGATAAGGCTAGATTGGCTCGCGAGAGCAAGAACTGATTAAACCAACTGTCAGATCACATTATATGTTATTAATTTCTCCTTAGCTTGAGCCTTACCTCAGAATTGTAACCAAGCCCTTCCACAGATACCTGTTAACCAAATTTAGATTTAATTTAATCCATTATTTTTAGGTAGTTATCAATCCTGGAGCAAACCAGTAGGCCCCCCCCCCTGTAAATGTGATGAATTCTCCCCACAGGACACCATGCACTTTATTATGTTTTGTGGTTTTTATTCGGACTCTAGGAAAAAATACCTGGTACCAATTTTCATAGAAGCCGGCTTTTTTCAAGTCAGGCCAGCCCTACTTTACCTACAGTCCTTGGGCAGCACCCCCATCATATTTGGTGTGGCTAGTTTTTTAGTGGCGGCTTATAGAACCAAAACAAAAATGGTGACATTGAGGTGCTTTGCATAGTTCTGTAGAGTCACCACTTAAACACTGGCCTTTATTGCATCTGTGTCCTATTACTGTATACAACGTTTTTACCCGGATTTTGTAAATTTATGAAACATGTGATCTTATATTTGTATATAAATGTTTTATGTCTTTTATGATTTTTAACGAATCGAATAAAGTGTATTTGACTGACTGACTGACTACAGTAATGATGACCCGAAACCATTTTGATCTGCAGCAGGCAAACGTGCTTCACCATAACTTAATGTAAAAGCCCAGGAGACGGGCATCCATCCAGACCTCACTCCGCCTCTCCACTGCCCCAACTCCCAGTATACCTACTTGAATATTCTTAGCAAGAATGGAATGAATAGAGAACACTTGATAAGGTGGTGCACAGCTAAGGAAGTGCACATGCGTGTACAGACACTTAACATCTTTTCTAAATTTTAACAAAACAAAGGTTGACTACACACAACAGGACAAACTATCCTGAAAACAGCTATACAGTAATAACTATTGGTGTTCGCAAACCATAAAACAGATGCAAATCAAAATGAGCAGCATTCTTACATAGGAATCTATTACTATGTGGGTGAATTATTTGAATTCAAAGGCCACCATTTTCTTTGAAATCTCTAAACTGGCACGAATCTTGCCGGTTGGACTACGGCAACACACTCTATGCAGGCAACACCACCGAACTCATGAAAAGACTCCAGACTATCCAGAGTGCAGCAGCCCGACTGATCCTCAACCTACCTAAGAGGACCCACATCACCCAGCACTTGAAGTCCCTCTACTGGCTCACTATCCAGAAGAGATGACATTTCAAGCTTCTGACCCACACCTACATAGCCCTCCATCAGGGCCGAACAGGCCATAGCAGGCACCGGGCGTTTCCTCAGTAGGCCGCTAGGGTGGGGGCCGGTTTTCAGCCCCTGGGGGCTGTTTCTGTTACCGGGGGTCGGCAATATCGGCCCTCTGTAACAAAATCAGCCTAAATCGCCGTCGCAAACTGCTCAGCTGCACTCCACCTCACCCCAGGGGGGCCAGCTGAGCAGTATGCCAGGGCCGGTTTCTGTTCCCAGTCCGGCCCTACCCTCCATGACCAACAACCCGCTTACATGAACCACCACGTGAATTCCCACTGACCTCCCAGGATCCTCCGCTCACCTCACCTCGCCCTCCACAGATCCCATGCATCCGCTGCTGCCTCTCTGGAGAATGTTTCTCCCACCTCGCGCAAAAGCCTGGAACACCCACCCCCTCCACCTCCTCACTTCACCCATGCTGACCCAATTCAAGAAGGAACTCGACCATGCTCGCAGCACAGCCCCTGGATACTCTCTTGGTTGATCAGCAGCCTTGTATAAAAAATAATGCTTGATTGATTGATTGAGTCTTACCCTAAAGGCCTAGACTCGCTTCAGACCCTTCATTTCTATGAGGAGCAGTAGAGGCTGCAGACAGTACAACGGATTGGATGACTTGTCGTTCTAATCATTTCCACCACTTCACTTAGTCACCAGTTATAATGGACATCTCTTTTTCAGTACAAAAACTGTGCTATAACACTTTCCCACACTTTATGCTGGCCGTACAGTTCAGCATTAACGCACAACAAAGTTTGGAGAAATTCAAATGTTTCTCCTCTTTTATACCTGCCTAGAGGAGACGTTAGGTTCTGGCACAAATGCATGTCCACAATGGTTATCAAATAGGGATTTGCATCAAACCCCATGGGTGGATACATGGAGAAGCGCAGGTCCCACCCATGTAACACGCCCATGCGACACACCCCAGACAAAACGTAGCACAGTGATGGTGTTAAATGCTACTTTGCTTCAATTAGGTCACTTTTCCAATTAAATTACTGATTTGTGTTGACAAGTAAGTACCCCCAGGATGCTTTGTGCAGGTTTTGCTTTACAAAAATAATGCAAACCTTGAGCAAAGTGTAAATCCGGGACGAAGTTTCTCAACTGAATGTAAAATGCAGAGTTTTTCAGTTTCTCTATTCTGATGTGTCACAGAAGAGGTATGAGCAAATACATGTATTTTTTTTAAAGGTGGCTGTTGACAATAAATGTCTTCTGCTTTCATACTTCTAATTGCGATCGATTATTTAAGAAGTCTATTATGTGTGTGTGTGTTTAAACATTTCAAGAGCTAAAACCCTGTGGCTTCAACAGGTACGTAATGAGTACATATCTGCTTTTTCAGTAAAGCCCTTGTATCCTTTTTCTCAAAGGTTGCCGCTCCCGAGGTGAAGTGCTGACATTGTTCTATTTAAAACATAGCATCCCAACGGAGAAGGGCTGATCCAACTAAAGGTATGACAGTTATGCAGTGAAGTGCTAGTACAGTACAACATTAATAGAACATTCCTGCTAAAAGTCTTGACTCGCTAGAAATGTCAGGTATTGTGCATTGCTGCTGACAGCAACTATTGGTGACAGTTGTGTGGAGAGGTGTCAGTACTAACACAGAGGTGATATGATGGATTCTGAAGAATATCTCATTTAGGAAACCAATTAGTTGCCTCTCACACTGGCCTATTGACCCTGTGTCTTGCCCTGCCTCCTGTTCTACTTCCTACGTTTATCTATTTCCAGCACTGCCTGAACCGGTGATTACTACAAGTTTCTATATATAGAAGTAGGCCCTGACTGAAGACATTTTAAGATGGCCGCCTCCACAGTGGGTTTGCCGCTTCAAGAACGGGCACATAAAAATGATGCGTCTTGCTTTTAACTGCTTGGTTGAGATTCCTAAGTCCCCTGATTCAAAATAGGCACCGAGAAATATCCTCTCTGCTTGCCACCCTCCTTCCTGTCTTGCTAACAGAGTGGAATGCTGACAGTGTTTGAGGAGTTGGCAAGTGGAAACATTTAGGGGTATATTCACAAGAACGTGTGATAACTACCGCAAGAGTAGCATAATGCAACTTTCAGCAACGCAGCCAATTGCGGAAAAATAACCCAGTGACAACGTGGAATTCACAACACGGTGGTCAATCAATCAATCAATCAACAATAATTTATAGAGCGCACTACACACCCGCGAGGGTCTCAAGGCGCTGGGGGGGAGGGTGGCTGCAGCTAGTGGTCAAAGAGCCATGTCTTGAGTAGTCTCCTGAAGGTCTGATGGTCTTCTGTCTGCCGTAGAAGGAGCGGGAGTGAGTTCTATGTCTTTTGGCGGCGCGGTAGGAGAAGGACCTGCCCCCGGGGGTGGTTTTGTGGATGCGTGGGACGGCGGCCAGTGAGAGGTCGGCGGAGCGGAGTCTCCTGTTGGGTACGTAGAAGGCCAGTGGGTTGTTGAGGTATTCTGGGCCGGTGTTGTGGAGTGCCTTGTGTGCGTGGGTCAGGAGCTTGAAGGTGATTCTTCTGTCGATAGGGAGCCAGTGCAGGTCTCTCAGGTGGGGGGTGATGTGGTCTCAGCGGGGGACGTCGCGGATCAGGCTTGCGGAGGTGTTCTGGACTCATTGCAGTCTGCTAATGAGCTTGGATGGGGCTCCGGCGTAGAGGGCATTGCCGTACTCTAGTCTGCTTCTTATGAGGGCGTGGGTGACGGTTTTTCGTGTGTCTGTAGGGATCCATCTGTAAATCTTGCGGAGCATGCGGAGGGTGTAGAAGCAGGTTGAGGAGACTGCGTTGGTCATTGTGAGTTTCGAGTCGAGGATGACTCCCAGGTTGCGTGCGTGGTTGGTAGGAGTAGGGGCGGTGCCCAGGGAGGTGGGCCACCAGGAGTCGTCTCAGGCGGAGGGGTTGGGTCAGAGGATGAGGATCTCTGTTTTGTCCATGTTGAGCTTGAGCCGGCTATCTTCCATCCAGTCGGTGACGGCCTTCATACCACGGTGGAGGTTGGCTTTGGCGGTGAGTGGGTCGTTGGTGAGGGAGAGGATCAGCTGGGTGTCGTCTGCATAGGAGATGATGTTGAGGTCGTGGAGTCTGGCGATGTGTGCGACTGGAGCCATGTAGATGTTGAAGAGCGTCGGGCTGAGGGATGATCCTTGCGGGACACCGCAGATGGTCTTGGTGACTCCGGAGTGGAACGGGGGGAGGCGGACTCTTTGGGTTCTGTCGACGAGGAAGGAGGTGATCCAGTCCAAGGCCTTGTCGCGGATCCCTGCGTCGTAGAGGCGTGTGCGTAGTGTGAGATGGCAGACGGTGTCGAAGGCGGCTGAGAGGTCCAAGAGGATGAGGGCTGCTGTCTTGCCGTTATCGAGTAGGATTCTGATGTCGTCTGTGGCGGCGATGAGGGCGGTCTCGGTGCTGTGGTTCTTGTGGAAGCCTGACTCGGAGGGGTCGAGGATGTTGTTGTCTTCCAGGTAGTGGGTGAGCTGGGTGTTGACGATCTTTTCGATGACCTGGCCGGGAAAGGAAGTAGGAAGATGGGCCAGAAGTTCTTAAGTCACTCGGGTCCGCCTTGTTTTGTTTTAGTAGGGCGTTAATGTTGGCGAGTTTCCAGCTCTCAGGGAAGGTTTCGGTCTTGAATGAGAGGTTGATGATGTTGCACAGGTGGGGTGCGATGGAGCTGTCGGCCTTGTTGATGTTGTGGTGGGGAAGAGGGTCGGAAGGGGCGCCCAAGTGGATGGTACTCATGGTTTTGATGGCATCCTCGGTGGTTACGCTAGTCCATGCGGTGAGGTGGTTGTGGTCGGTGGGTGTCGGTGGGTCCGGTGTGGTGTGGTTGGCGGGGTTCATCCGAGGGCTGAAGCTGTCGTGGATGTCGGTAATCTTGCGATGGAAGAAGGCAGCAAGGGCATCGCACTGGGCTTGTGACGGTGGGATGTCGTTGGTGCAGGAGCTGGGGTTGGAGAGTTCCTTTACAATGTTGAAGAGCTCCTTGCTGTTGTGTGCGTTGTTGCTGAGGCGGTTATTGAAGTTGGCCTTCTTGCTGGTCCTGATGAGGAGGTGGTGGTTGCGGACGGCGTCTTTGAGGGCTGCGTGGCTGTCGGGCGTTTTCTCGTCATGCCAGGTGTTTTCCGGTCTCCGCCAGGTGCCCTTGGAGGCTAAGAGCTCTGGGGTGAACCAGCTGGCTCTCTGACCGGTATCTCTGTGGGCGTGTTGTCTCATCGGGGCTAAGGTGTTGGCGCAGTCTTCCATCCAGAGTCTGAGGGTGCGGGCCCCCTCCTCGGGGTCGGTGGGGTTGGGCGGGGGGTTGAGTGCGAGGTGTGCTTGCAGTAGTTCCTTGGTGATTTTGCCCCAGAGCCATCTAGGGATCTGTAGGGTGCGGTGATGTGAGACGGGTTTCTGGAAGGTGAAGTGGACGCAGTGGTGGTCGGTCCAGGTGAGTTCGGAGGCGTGGCTGAAGGCAACGTGGGGGCTGGAGGAGAAGATGGCATCAAGCGTGTGGCCGGCAATGTGGGTAGGTGTCGTGACGATCTGTGTCAGTCCGATGGTTGTGAGGTTGTCGATCAGGGTGGAGGAGTTGCTGTCATTGTTGTTTTCCAGGTGGTAGTTCATGTCGCCAAGGAGGAAGTAGTCGGTGGAGGTCAGTGCATGCGTGCTGATGAAGTCAGCGATGGAGTTGCAGAAATGGGGACGGGGTCCTGGTGGTCGGTAGATGAGGGTGCCTCCTAGGGTGGTCTCGGGGTCCGTGTGGATCTGGAAGTGCATGTGTTCGGCGGTGTTGAGGGTGTCGGCGGTGTTAGTAGAGATCCTGATGGTGTCCTTGTGGATGATGGCGATTCCTCCGCCGACTCCGTTGGAGCGGTCTCTGCGGGTGATCTTGTATCCCGTCGGGAATGGCCACTGCGATGTCTGGGGCGGAGGCTTCATTCATCCAGGTCTCGGTCAGGAAGGCTAAGTCTGGTGATGTAGAGTCGAGCAGGCCCCAGAGCTCGACGGCATGTTTGGGTGCGGAGTGGGTGTTGAGCAGGATGCATCGGAGCTGGTTGGGTTCTGTCGTGGCAGGTTTTTCGGCATCTTTGATGCCGGAGAAGCTGCAGTTCCGGCAGGTGAAGGGGCCGTGAGTGCTCTTAGGGGCGGCCTTGTGGCAGCTGTATGGCTGTCCGTGGTTGAGTGTGATGAGGGTGTTGGCATGGTACCATATGCGGGCTACCTGGATGGTGCGTGGTCCAGGGGTCGTGGCGCTGGGCGCCGTCCAGGCGCGGACGGGCGCAGACGGGCGCAGACAGGCTTGCCTTAGCATCAGCAGCTCACCCGCTGCGCTCGTCCGCTGCGCGGCCTCGCAGCGGGCGCCATACATGGGGGAGTGGGGAGGGCGGCTCAGCTGGGAGGCGGGGGGAGCTGCGGGACGGCGAATGAGGATCGGGGGCGGGGAGGCAGCGGCGGGGTGGCAGGAGGAGTGCAAATCACGAGGGAGGGGGGCAGGGTACAGAAGAGAAAGGGGGCTGGGGCCACGGGCACAGCAGGCAAAGGGCGGCGAGTACAGGGGGGCACAAAGAATCCAACAATACAATCAGGGAGAAAATACAATCAGGAGGAAAGATTAACACGGGAAGAAAATACAGTCAGGAGCTAGGTGCTAGGAGACCGGGGTGAGCAGGAGAAACAGGCAAGGCGCGTCAGGAGGTGGGAAATGACGGCATCCAGCAGCGGAGCTGCAGCGGGAGGGGAGCGACCTACCGGAGGGTCAAGGTCAATGCAATAGTTTGCCGACACTACGGACAATGTCGACGTAACAACCTCTGTGACAGAGATAAAAACACATTCCCCAACGTGACAAAACCTGCGAAGGTCACAAGCGCAATAAGAAAACAGTGACAAGCAGCGCGAGGGCAGCAATACTCACGCGCAGTGCAGAAAAATATTACAAGTGGGGATAATTTGAAGTTAAATTCTTGTGAAAATGCCCCTTAGAGTGAAGGTAAACAGGACTCCCACAGAGACTGAAACACAACTCTTTGCACGATGGACAGGGACAGAAATAGGGCTTTTGTTGGCCAGAGTGCATGGACGTCATATCAGTTTTTTAAAGATTGGGGAAATAATATCATGCTGCAGGACAAAGGTACCATAGTGGAGGACAGAGATGCTCCGCATAGTTCTGTGATCAATGAGGGACGTTGATCAATGCATGAGTGTAGAATGTGCAGGATACATTTCACAGTGAGAACCATATTTAACTGAAAGCCCACGTTTCTTGGCAAGTCCATAGGTCAGAAGATAGCCATCTGACAGTGCAGGTGAGGGTTGTTCATTGGTAAAATGGTTACTGTTGTTTCCCAAATAATCAGCAAAAGTAGTAGGAATGAATAATCCTGAGCACATTTTTTAATTTTGTCAATGAGAAACTTAGCTAAAGTTTCACACATCTCCTGGGCCAGAGGCAGTAGAGGAGAATTGTAGCTAGAACGAAGATAGGGATCAACAATTGTTTTGTTGAATTAGGAAAGGGAGCAATTTGTTTTTCACATAAACTTATCTATGCCTAAGTCGCCTCTGCTTATGAGGTACCGAGAGCGGTGGCTGGGCTCCCAAGATATGCAGACAGTTTGAGGTGCAGTTGACTCTGCATCTCAGGCAATCACCATCTCTGCCTCAATTCAGGAAGGACCTCAAGACCTAGCTCTTGGACCGAGCTGCAGACCCCTCCCCTCCACAACGCCTTGAGGCCTTTAAGGGTGAGAAGTCGCGCACAATCAAACCCTGGTTGATTGATTGGACACCCCTTGATTCACTCCATCTAGGGATGCTTCGCACAGGAAGGGCTGTAAGGTGCCGGATTTATTACTAGAGCTGCCTGATAGACAACCAGTTTCATCAGTGGGGATTGTACGTCTAAGGATCTACACCACCCTGGGGCAGATAAAACCAAAACTGAATATTGAACACACCTGACCTACCACAATACATGAACTGCAGTTAAACCGTACAAAATACCACTCCCTGCAGTCTGTATAAAACAGCAACATAGATTACACTAGCTACAAGAAGGAACCACGGTTTGTTAAATACAGAGTGGACTGTAGAGCATACTGTTCACATTTATAATTATAAACATTCTTGACTGTCAGGGTATGGAGCTGGTGAAGTTGAAACAGTATCTGGGCATCATGCCTGACTATCAGCCCCACAGTGGTGGGAGCCCTTTGACGTGCTTGTTGGTTGGTAATGGAATGTGTTGCAATTAATCACAGCTGACAAGGGGACAATATTGTGGAAAGAGTGCAAGAAGGAAATGGGCTGCTTTCCTTCTTGGACTGAACAATGCTGATGCTACTCTCAGAATGCTAACAGATGGGTAAGGCCACATTGCAGCTCAAGATGGAAACATTGCATAGGAGGCAAAACAAGCCATAGACCAGGGGTTTCCAACCTTTTCTGTAATAACATCGACTTTTATTACTGAAAATCATTCAGGGTTACTAATATTACTATTGTAGTAATAGTGATATTATCAGGCAAAATTACATTAGTGGCCACCACAGGCAGAGTTGGTTGCTAGCAGCAATCTGAAAAAAGTCTTTGTCAATTTTATATGCCTGTAAATGGGTAATACATAAAGGCCATAGCTGCAAAGCCCCTCTCAACAAGACAATGCTATTAGTAATAGGTCCTCTCAATGCCGGATTATTTATCCCTCAAAATCAGCTTATGAGTGCTGAATAGATATGTTTTCTTCTTGAACACAAGCTTTTCAATTGTGATATAGAAGTTTGTGGAGAAGTGTGGCTCAGGGGTTAGAGGCAGCAGACCCGGAAGCTGAGATCAGTCCTGGACCAGGGTTCAATTCCCCGCCTCGGCGGGTCTTGGGCTAAAAATTCCACGGACTCGATATTTCTCGCCCCTGTGCCTCCTCGACTCACAGGTTCACACTCTGCGACTCTGGGCTATAGCTTGCTTAATCTCCACAACGGCCCCTCGCGGCGGGATGCCTGACTTTCACCTTGTGGATACCCTGCTATCTCACAGGGGAATACCAGGAAGGGTTCCCTAAGCAAGCGCCGGGAAACCCACTGCGGGTAGCCGTGCGCTATATAAGCTCAACTACATTTACATATACATATATTATTCCAAAAAAGCAAAGGCTTATATTTCAGTAGACTATGCTGCACACTAGATAGCTGGTGAATTCAGTGCTTGAACCAGTGGTTTCGGGCTTGTTCCATGAGTACCAGTTTAAGGACACACTCATTTATGGTAGGCACAGGGAGATAGAGTGATTGGCCCAGAATCACATGATGTTGAGCCGATGCTGAGATTCGAACCTGGTTCCCCAGCTCTGAAGTCGGCAGATCTGGCCATTACACAACATCCTCTCCCCACTTTCATGGTTAGAAATTGGTTCTGTTTTAGGTGGCGCTAACAGGAGAAATAGGCTAGTGCAAGCTGCCTCCTGACATGAGCCCCGGCACTTGTTGTTTTACAAATGAACCACTGTTGGAGATCTACCACTTTCTCATGAGCTACTTATTAAAGTAGCCTGCCTTAGACACTCTACCCAAACCTCTTGGGTGAAGGTGAACAGGAAGCTGGTGCTAGGCTACACATGGCTTGTCAGTTAGGGCTGGACTGTTCCCATGAGGTACAGGGTCAGACTGATTTGCGTATGGCCATGTCTGAACTGGTGTGGTGGAGTGAGCTAAAGAATGATGATGGATTAAACCCAGATCAGTTGACTGGGTATGAGTGTTTGATTTGCTCAAACGCTCCGTCCATCATCCCCTTTGGTATCGCTTTTGTACGCCCTATGTTGGCAGGGTATGCCCAGACGTGGGTCCCTTGCTCACTTTGCCACTGGATTCAAGATAGCCTGGGTGACGAGGGTTATGAACCCGAAACCGTTTCCAGGATGCTTGTTTCTGGTCCAGGAAAGGCATGGCTTGGCAGTTCAGGTTGAACTGTTCCCATGAGGCACAGGGTCAGACTGACTTGCATATGGCCATGTCTGAACTTGGGTGGTGGAGTGAGCTAAAGAATGATGATGGATTAAACCCAGATCAGTTGACTGGGGTGAGTGTTTGATTTGCTCACACGCTCCATCCATCATCCCCTTTGGAATTGATCCAGCGGCCTATAGAAAATATATCATAAACAACGCTACCCAACTTCATAACCTATAAACAAAATTCTATACTAAATATGGACCCATTTATAAACCTGACATATTTTGGGCCTACTGAATCAGGTGGTCAGATTAAATCTATATACACATTATCTACAAACTATATACATTTTATACATCTACGAAAGAAATATTGTCATTAGAATAAAACTTGACCATTTAAATGACCACCATTGGCGACGTGATCTAGCTAATAGTAACCTACACTCTTGAATAACCAAGACCAGCTTGTTTGTCAAAAGTAAGATTTTATTTACTAAATTATGGTAAATAAGTTGATAGTTTTATAAATGAATTTTATTAGCAATATAGCAAGCATGATTGTAAAGAAATATGAGAAAAATACAATTTAAGCAAGTAATCAAATTTAAAGTGAATATATAAAGTTTAGCATTTCTAAAACCTAATTCCCTAACTGAACTAAATAGATAGAAATTAAAGTAAAGTTCTTTGAGGATTCTTACGTGCTCCACGCAAAGTCCAACAGCACATCACCCTCATCGGAAAGTCAGAAAGCAGCAGCCAGCCCATCCCTAACGGCTGGACTTTTTATACCTTTCTACGCTAACTAAACTAGCAAAGGAAAGTTTTCAGAAATCTTCGACGTCCCATTGGCTGAGAGTGACAAGTGACATGTCACCCACTTTCCAAAAAGTTCCATTAAATCATGTTTCTTAGAGACCATTGTCTCTTCCACGTGAAACCAGGAGCTTCCTGAGTTTGCAACAAATGTATTAAGTCATTCTCGCAGCGTCCATTGACTTTCATTAGACTTCCGCGGATGCCAAGTTAAGGCTGACAAAATGTTCACTTTCGACCTTGGCCATGTCCGACAGAATGATGACAGCATTAGTTTTTGCTTTGTGAACGCAGCTTTTGACAAACGCTTTAATTCAGAATGGGCGTCTCGTGACTTTTGTAGAATTACATGTCAGCTCTTTTCTGCGACTCAAGTGACTAGGCCCAAAAGCAGGCAACTTATGATTTCTAATATAAAACAAACACAAGAAAAGTATTAATGTAAGAAATAATGTAGATTCTGTATCCACCCCTTGGTTCACTAATTATTTAACCCACCCGATTAATCAAAATGTTACCTAGCCAATGCAAACAAATAAAGCAGCGTTTATATCTACCAGTCTCCGTTATTCCATGAGACTCCTATGCACCTAGAATAGTAGAAATGACATCACACAGACAAGGAAAAGCAAAACAAGCACATGCTTCTTTTAAGTTTGCAGTAGTTAGTAATGACAAAAACGAAAACAATAAATTATTTTATTATTTTGCACGAACAAAAAGATGCAACAATTATGCACGTTTATGAGCACACATGTTAGTCCCCCATGTGTAAAGTTTAATCTAAGTTGTATTAGCATGACATCTCACAAATCATTAATATTATTATTCATGTTATGGAAATGTGACTTCGCGAGTTTAAACAAAATTTTGTTTTCTATCTCGCTCCATCAACTCCCTCATCTGGTGATTAACAAATCACCACACTAGCACTCAAAATTTTGATAATCTAAATTTCTAAGAAATCGATTCAAATTCATTTATATCAGTAAACCAAAAAGTCTGTTTCTGCATAATCTTTGGAATTAACATATCGCTCTCTATGTAACTCCTGTAATTCGATCTCCCTTTCTTCTTCTTTTCTGAGTTTATAGATTCTTTTCTTTTCTTTCAACTGTTTCTTTCTTTTATGTAACAAACAACCTATTTTGGTCAAAATAAAAATGAATACTATTATAATCAAAGGTGCCAGAATCTTGCCAAGAATTGAACTTCCGATATTATGAAACCAGTTTTTAATTGCTTGAAACCTTTTTGAAAGTTTCCCTGTAAAATCTTCTTCTTCTAAAGGAATTATCTCTGAATGCATTTGTGTAATATTCTTAATATACATTTCAATATTCTTACTTTCATCAGGTATATATGTACAGCAATGTTGTACATGTAAAATGCCACAGACTCCTCCCTCTTTTGCTAGGAGTATGTCTAAAGCAAGGCGGTCTTGAATTACCATAGATCTAATTGCAATAACTTCAACATTCACTAATTGAAATCCATCAGCTGTGTCAGTTGATAATCTATCAACTATAGTGGACAATTTTCTGATTCTCCCTGCATTTAGGGTTATACCAACAAAAGGTATTACAGCTTGAAAAATATCTCCCAGAACTTCAGTAAAAGTTTCTCTTTTAGCTCTATTTACATAATTATGAATTTTAAACAATCCTTCTGAATCTCTGTCAACATGAAACACTTTAGGAAAAACAATTCCCACATAACAAGTTCCGTACCAATGGTCTGGAAGGTTGTAGTAGGCTTTGTCACCACAAACAAAATAAATCCCAGGAAAGATAGGATCTTTTCCACCTTTAAATCCCCAACCTCCCATAATCTGATAAGTATCTTCACAGTTACTTGCACCTACAAAATAATTATCAAAAAGTGTATTATCTCTTCTAATGCAAAGTTTTCCACTAACTGGTTTGTCTATGTGAATTGCAATATTTTCAAGCATTTTGCCATTTAATTTCTCATCCTCTTTCTGCCAGAATGCTGACTTAGTCTGCTTGACTAATTCATTTCTCTTATAAATTGCTCTTCTCTCCTCAACCATGTTCAAACATGTCTTTCCTTCAGCACTTAATTTACATGTTAGATTATTCTTGTAAGCATACTCGTAAGTGAGTTCATTAGTAACAAGGAAAAATTCTCTCATTTGTTTTGCTTTCTTATGCTTATTTAAAGCATTATCAATCTTAATATTAGCAAAAATTTCATCATAATTTGAATAGTAATATTCTAAACGTCCAGTTTGATAAAATAAACTAGTTAATACACTACATGTTACAGCATAAGTGAGAGGAAGCATATTATATGTTACTCCCTCAGAAACAGAAGCAGGTAATTTAACGCAGACATAGCAGTCTTTTGCATCCATTACCTTAACATATTCACTCAATAGCTTTGTGAATGTATTACTTGAAAAATCTCCAATTGATTTATCTTGATGAATGTTAGGCTGATGATCAATAACTTTTGTAGACGCACTATGTTTAGTTTGGCTAACTAGAGCTTTGCTTGTTATGTTAACTTTGTGTAATTCTCTATTCATCTCTAAAGGGATGATTACAGCTAGAACCAACCAGAGCAGAATTAAAATGAGCAGACACACCAGAGTCATCTTACAGCATCTTTTAAAAACAGAACACTTTGAAGTGCTCTCCTTAACATAAGGCATTCTTGGTTAGTTTTAGCCTCAAAAAAATAAAAATAAATTTTAAAATTCTAAATTTCTAAATTTATATTTACACCCCCCTTTTAAAATATTTTTTATTTTTAAAACCCTAAACAAGATTTCTTCGACCTTATGTCATACATAAGTTTTCTTCAACTAAACAGTTTTTCTTCGACCTTGTGTCAACTAACAAATTCTCTTCAGCCTTTTGCCAATTTAATATTTCTGTACTTCAATCATTGTCACTAATTTCTTGGATTTCGTTTTCTTCTTCACTACTATCATATATGTCAATAACAGGTGGAATTACTAAGTAAGTCCACTCAGGAGACTTGTATTTTTGGTTTGGTCTTATTATTCTCTTCCCTTTTCTCGATATCACTTCAATTTTTCTTCCAACTCCAACTTCTTTTCCAGGACTCTTTTGACTACTGATTTCTTCAACTTGTTCTTTTGGCTTTTTGATCAATCTGACTCTCAATCTTCCACCTGGCCAGTAGTCTGCTTTTCTCACGTACTTCTTCTTTGGTTCAGAATTATTTGATTCTGACTTCCAAGTCCTTTTCTTTCTGTTTTCACTTTCACCTTCCACGTCACTTTCTTCAGTTTCGTAGTCTGAAATCTCAATTGACTCAGGAACTTCTCTATTCGGCAATTTCACTCCTTCAGGAACTTCACTTTGTCTTCCATCACTGGTACTCGGTAATTCGTTCTCTTCCTCTTCCTCAATTACCTCCAACTTCCCAGATTTCGGATTTCTGTTCCTTACTTCAGAGTTTGTTCTCTGCCTTTCGATACTCTCCTGGTCTGAAACTTCTTTTTGTTCTGCTTCTTTGTTTTCAATGGAGACAACCGAATCCTCAGTTATCTTTCCTTTTAACAGATTCTCTTCACCTTCAGAATCTATTTCAATTATTTCCAAGTCTTTTCTTGTCAAATTTCCATTCACTGGCACAGTTTCCAGATGTCGACTTTCTTGTCGATCTTCAGAATCTGGAATTACTTCACCTTCTATTTTGCCTTCTGCTTCAGAATCAGAATCATCTGTGGTATCACTTTCAACATCAGAACTCTCAGGAGTTGGTACTGGAATAGTATGACTAGGATGTATCCAACGTTTCAATCCTCTGCACTTTACAGCATTAGTAGTGATCAAGATTATCTGCCTAGGTTTCTGCCATCTAGGAGCTAGACAATTCCTTCTCCGATGTACTTTCGTTCTGACCCAATCGCCAGGTCTCAGATCATGAGTCAAAACCTTTTCATTTGATTGTGCTTCAGTTCCCACCTGATTAGACACAGAAGTTACCATATCAGATAACCTTTTACAGTAATCCAAAATTGCACTGTCATTTATGCTCAACAGTTTACCTACAGGTACAAAAGCTTGCCTCATAACTCTTCCCATTAAAATTTCATGAGGACTCAAACCTGTCTTTTTATCTGGTGTACTTCTTAATGACATCAAAACAAGTGGAAGAGCATCAGTCCACTTTATACCTGTTTCAAGACACATTTTTCCAATTCTGTTTTTAATTGTTCCATTTATTTGTTCTACTACTCCTGATGCCTCTGGTCTGTATGCACAGTGTATCTTCTGCTCAATGCTCAAAGCTTCGCAAATTAACTTCATCAGTTTGTTATCAAAATGGCTTCCTCCATCACTCTCAATAGTGACTGGAAAACCGTACCTTGGGATGATTTCTCTGAGCATTAGTTTTGCTACTGTAATTGAATCACAATGTCGTGTAGGGAAAGCCTCTACCCATCTTGAAAACAAGCATACAATTACAAGTACATATTTCAAACAATTGTGTAAGGGCATTTCAATGAAATCCATTTGTAACCTGGTAAAGGGACCACCTTCTCGACCAATTATTCCTGTCCCCACCACTGATTTTCTGTTTGGATTCATTTGTTGGCATGACAAACACCTTTGACAAAAAGATTCAGCAATAGTTCTAAACTTGGTATTGAACCATGTTTCTCTGAAAAGTCTAACCATAGAATCTCTTCCTAGATGTGCTGGACCATGATATAATCTGGCCATGTGAGCAATTAAACAATTTGGTAAGACTACTCTGCCATCTTTGTAAACCCACACTCCATCTTCTTCACGTGGTCTACAGTCTGATCTTAACCATAAGTCTTTTTCTTCATCTTCTGCTTCATCTTGTAAATCTCTAATCTCATGCCATGTTTCTACAACAGTTGTTAGCATTAATGAATTTGAATCAGTTTCTTTACTCCTATCCCGATTGTATGAATAATTTTTCCTTGCGCAGTATTTAGCTGTTTCATCTGCGAAGGCATTTCCCTTGGAAATATAATCAGTTCCTCTAGTGTGCGCTGCACATTTAACAATGGCGATTTCTTTTGGCAATTGTATTGCTTCAATTAATCTCCTAATGAAAACTGCATTTTTAATTGGTGATCCTGCTGATGTCATGTATCCTCTCTGTGACCAGAGTTGTCCATAATCATGCACAACTCCGTACCCATATTGACTATCAGTAATGATGGTAACTCTTATATCCTTTGATATTTCACATGCACGAATTAAAGCAATCAATTCAGCCACTTGTGCTGAACGAACTCCTTCAAGACATGATGCTTCTTCAATATCTACGACTGTACAAACTGAATATGAAGCTTTTAAGACACCTCCTTCGGATCTTAAGCATGAGCCATCTACAAAGTAGACAAAATCCGATTCAGGCAAAGGTCTGTCTTTGATGTCTTTTCTTGGTTTAGTGCAGAATTCCATGACATCTAAACATTCATGTTCTGTTTCAATGTCATCAATAATTTCAGAATCAGGCAGTAATGTAGAAGGATTCAGATTTAAACATCTTGAAATCGAAACATTATCTGCTCCCAGTATGATTTTCTCATACTTTGTCAATCTGCTACTTGTTAAATGTTGAGTCTTACCTCTTGTCAGTAATATTTCAACTGAATGAGGCACAAAAACTTTTACAGGAAATCCCATAATGATCCCCTCACTTTGTTCGAGGCTGATACTTGTAGCTGCGACTGCTTTCAAACAACCTGGTAATGCTTTTGCAATTGGATCAAGAACTGCAGAGAAGTATGCAATAGGTTTCTTTAAATTTCCATGTCTCTGAATTAACACAGATAATGCACATCCTTCTCTCTCACTGCAATACAGTTCAAAATCTTTCTCATAATTTGGCATACCCAAAGCAGGAGCTTGGCATAAGCTCTTTTTCAGGTTCTCAAAAGAGTCCATCTCAGCATCATTGAGAATAATTGGATCTTTTACATCTGACTTTGTCAATCTTTGTAGTGGTTTTGCAATTACTGAAAATCCACTTATCCATTGTCGACAGTAACCTACCATTCCCAAGAACATTCTGACCTGTCTTTGTGTTCTTGGTGGTAACATTGCTTGAATCATTTTTATTCTCTCTATTGTTACTTGTCTTTTTCCTTTTGCAATTCTGTGACCAAGATATTTTACTTCTTGTTTGCAAAACTGTAGTTTTGCTGGGGACACTTTATGTCCTTCTTCTGCAAGGCGATTTAACAGAATTATTGTGTCTGTTACACAATTTTCTCTTGTCTTTGCAGCTATTAACAAATCATCAATATACTGCACTAGCGTAGACCTACCAGGTAAGTCTAGGTCTTCTAATGATCTTTTTAACAGTTCGTTAAAAATTGAAGGACTTTCTGTATAGCCCTGAGGGATTCTTGACCATCCGAGGGTCTTACCTTGGAATCTGAAAGCAAATATTTCATAACTGTCTGGATGTAATGGAACAGTAAAGAATGCATTGCAAAGGTCAATGACTGTATACCATTCAGCATCATGTGGAATCTGAAATAGAATTACTGCTGGATTTGGGACCACAGGACAACATGGAACGACAATTTGATTAACTTTTCTCAAATCTTGTACGATTCTAAATGTTCCGTTAGACTTTTTAACTCCCATAATTGGTGAATTACAAGAGCTACTCTCCATTTCTTTTAATACACCTTGCTTAATTAATTTTTCAATTATAGGTGTAATACCTTCAATTGTTTCTGTTTTCATTTTATATTGTGGAGTGTTTGGAAATTCTATTCCCTGTTTCAATGTAATTTTTACTGGATCTATATTTTTCATCAGACCCATCTCATTTCCAGTAAAATCCCATATTTCAGATTTCACTGTTCCTTTGAGTTCTTCTGGTAAATCTTTTTCTTCAAATGCAGGAAACAATTTTGTTTCTTCTGCTTCCATCATCATCATTGTCATTCTGTATAAACCATCTTCCTCCATTGTTTGTAACTCAACTCCATCAGGAGAACAATATATTCTACAATTCATTTTACATAGGATGTCGTGCCTAATAGATTTACTGGACTACTATTACAAACCACAAATCTGTGTTTATCTCTGTAGTTTCCAATTTCAACTGGTACTGGATCAGTTAAGTCAGTTTTAATTTGCTGATTACTTACTCCAACAACTTGGATGGTATCCCCAGAGAGAGGTAGGTTTTCAATTTCCACTGATCTAACAGTAGAACGGGTAGCACCAGTGTCCACTAGAAAAGTGATGTCTACATCATTAACTTTCCCGTTTATAAAAGGACCAGACTGGTCAACCTCAAGAGTGGCTCCAACAACACACTCTTCCTCCTCTCTCGGGCACCGTCAGCAATAATCATCAGAATCGCTGTCTTGACTTTCTGCTAATAAGAATTGTTGTGAAGCATTTTGCATTTGAACCCTTTGCTGCTTTTGCTGTTTTTGTGGTTTTATTACCTGTTCACTTCCCTGAAATCCCACGTTTGGATTATATTTTTGAACTCCCCCACAATTCGGAAAAGGTGGTTGTGGCAATTGGTCTTGACGATTATTCACCTGTTGTTGTTGCTGTTGCTGTAACTGTCGCTGAATATTAAATTCGTTTAACCCCTGTTGTATCTGTAGCTGTCGCTGCAGGTCAACACCATTCTGCATCTGTGGATTCAATAAGGGATTCTTTAAGTTTTTAGGAGGATGAGGACACTCGTCTCTCCAATGTCCAATTTCGCCACAATTAAAACAAGGTAATCTTTGCTTCAACTCCTCAATCTTTGGGCTAAATTTCTTTGGGAAATTATTACCTTTAAACTTTCCTTGTATCTGGTTTGTATTTCCAGTTTGAACAAAATTAGTGTTCTTATTACCCATGCTGGCAATCTGTTGCTCAGCCACCTTTACCTGAGCCCACATGGCTTTCTCCTTCAGCTTCTTCTGTTTTACTTCTATTTCATCGCTGCAATACTTTGCTTTTCTTAGAATATCATCTACAGATAGTGATTGCCATCCGACAATACTATTTCTGATCATTTCTCCAATTTCAGGTTTTAGTCCATAAACAAATCTATAGACAAAATGGCTCATGTCTTTTTCATCTAATTTTTCATAACCACTGTATTGTTTAAAGATTAACAGTAGTCTTTCATAAAAAGAATGAACTGATTCTTTTGTTTCCTGCTCTGTCCTTTCTATTTTAACCCAATCGACTTCTTTGGGTGGAATTTTGTTTTTCATCCAAACAATTACTTTTTCATAGAAATCCATTACAAGTGGATTTGGAGCACCTGTTTCTTTGATTCGCTCAGGTTCTGTTTTTGGCCAACTAATCGATATTTTGCATTCTGTCCAAAGATCAGATGGAACAACAATATCAAAAAATCCATCTAAATCAATCCACAGAACTTTTGACACTTTGATAAATCTATCGACTTGCCTGTACCACTCAACTGGTTTTTCCCTCAATTTTGGAAAATCATTTGTAAATAACAGAATGTCCTGTCTCGACCAAGGGACATGAACATATCCTCCACCTGCAATTTCTCTCATTGGAAATTGTTTTGACAATTTTTCCAATCTCTCATCTTCCTTCTTTTTCGTCCATTTTACTCTCCATTTGTTCAGTTCTCCTAGCTTTTTGATATAGACAATCAAATCTTTAATGTGAACTATTCTTCCCATTGAGTTTAAACTCTCAATGTCACTTTCTGAAAAGTCTAATCTGTAATGCTTTGCAAAATTCTTTTGTTTACTCACATCGATTTCAAGTTCAGCTGCTAGATCCTCTAGTTGATCATATTTGTTTTTCGTTTTCCACTGAATGCTTTTGCAAATGAACAGTAGTTCATCATCTCGATAGTAATTTAAACTATCTGGACCTATTGTTCCAATTATTAATTCTTCGATATTCGCTTTTAATTTGGCCACATCAAGTTTTGGTGTGGTTACCCTGACTTCAGGACTCCCTATATCTGATATAGCACCCATTGGTGTTTTTGGAGATAAATCCTCATTAAAGGTTAAATCAGGCATTCTCGATTTAGAAGTGTTTATTTCAGATAAATCTGAATAAAATTTTTCAGCAGCCTTTTGAATTTCTGTATTTAAAGGAATAGTTAATCCGGTTTTGTTTGTTTCTTTATGGTCAAATACGGGCTGAACAGGACCAATTGTTACTGGAACTGTCACAGCTTCCATGCCTTTTGTCATTCTTTTTATTAATTCTTCTTTTGATCTTAAATATTCATTATAATCAACATCTTCAACATTTCTTGCCTCTCTTGTATAATCTTTTGGAGGTTCTCTTGCTCTTGGAGCCATTGTAAAATGTCTACCTTCATTTCGAGCATTCTCGAATTCTGGCCTTCTAGGAGTTTCAATGATTTCACAATTATTTGGATAAAGTTTAGGAGCTTCATTAATTGGAGGTGCACTCGGTGAAGTTTCAGTAGAAACCACCGGAGTCGACCATGATCTAGGAGGTCTCAAAGGCTGATTCTTTCTAGCAGTTGTATATATTTCTTCCATAACTGCATCCTCAGATTCACTTTCCATTGATTTCCCTGTAGGAGAACCCATTACCATTTCATGAATTAAATACAATCCTTCACTCATATTTCCCTGTCTCCACATTCTCAATCTATCTTCATGAGTTTCTCTTTTCCAAGATGGATTTTTAGAAGGTCTTTTAATTCCACTAGCTTCTCTTTGTAACTGATACATCTTGTCTTCCCACTCAACAAAAGCTTCAAATTGAGTTGGTCTCGGTTTCGGAACAAGAGCATTCATTTTCTCTCGTAAATTTCTTAAAACTCTTACATTAAATGAACCATCATCAGGCCAAGTTAAAACACCGTCATTTTTAGTATAGCGTTTCCAACTGTCGAACCATAAGACAGTATGATATCCATATTCACCTTCCATATACGCTGCAGGTGTTTTATACTTATGAAGTAGTTTACCACCTCGCGTTTCGATTTTCTTGTCAGGTGAAAATAAATTCTTAAATTTCTGAAATAATGTTGACTTTTTCTCAACATGTTTAAAATGATAACTCATTTTTAAGAGTTAAATCTAATTCACAAAATCGTTCGTAAAATATTTCCGGGATGTTCCGAAAAACAACCAATCCGTGCGCGAAACACACCAACAAGCCAATGACAGTTGAGCTACGTCACTTTTCTGCTCAACCAATAAATTTAGAGTTTTTCCAAAGGACCAATCAGCTCACAGGCCGTCAGAGACTCAAGAGCCAATCAGAATATAGCTTGTGACGTAGGTCACCCAATCCCAGCGCGGCTCTGTGACGTACACAGCAGCTGCGGTTTCTCGTTTCTCACTCCTGGCGCTTACCCCTCCTTCACAAAATCTTTTCACAGCGCCATTTTAAGAACACTTTTCAGTGTAAATTAATTCTTAACAATGACTTTAAAGACAACATCTGTTCGTTTCACTATTTAGGATAGTTTACATACATTCAAGTATCCACACTTCGGAATAGACGGCGCTATTCACACTAAGGATAATATTCAATTGTCGGTAGAGTAACCTTACCCCACCCTTCTAACACGTATAATTATGAACTCGTTTTGCTCTGAACCCACCGCGAAGTGAAAGTTCTAAGAGTTCCACTTGAACATAAAATACAATTCAAACTCACACTTTCACACTGAAATTTCCCTAATTTCAAACACACATGAAATCCGTACAGGACTCTCACCTGTTTATAGAGATCATGCACCGTTAGCAAAATAACGACGTTATCCGTACAGGGCTCTCACCTGTTTATATATATGAAACATGTACCCGTACAGGACTCTAACCTGTTTATAGATAATCATGCACCGACGCTAATTTACCCTTCACTCAAGCTCGGATATAACTAATACTCTTATCACAGTGAGTTTTATGGAAGGCGCTTTGTCCCTATTCTCATGCTGCTCTAATTTCTTAGAAAATCCTCACTATACAAGATTCAGACCTAGCCCTAAAACTGTGCTGCTCGGCGACAACACTATGGTACACGGCGATACCTTTTGTGATACTCGGCGATATCACTACAAACAGAACAGATGGCTTGCGTGACTAATTTCTTGCCACACAATCTATACCGGTATAGCTTACAGATAGCACGAAAAACGAACTCAACATGTGTTAAAACATCGATCCTATTTCCATACCATAACGTAACCCTTAGCAACCAACATATTACCTTGGTTACCCCTTAGCAACCATCAATTTCTGCTACCAGAGAATTGATCCAGCGGCCTATAGAAAATATATCATAAACAACGCTACCCAACTTCATAACCTATAAACAAAATTCTATACTAAATATGGACCCATTTATAAACCTGACATATTTTGGGCCTACTGAATCAGGTGGTCAGATTAAATCTATATACACATTATCTACAAACTATATACATTTTATACATCTACGAAAGAAATATTGTCATTAGAATAAAACTTGACCATTTAAATGACCACCATTGGCGACGTGATCTAGCTAATAGTAACCTACACTCTTGAATAACCAAGACCAGCTTGTTTGTCAAAAGTAAGATTTTATTTACTAAATTATGGTAAATAAGTTGATAGTTTTATAAATGAATTTTATTAGCAATATAGCAAGCATGATTGTAAAGAAATATGAGAAAAATACAATTTAAGCAAGTAATCAAATTTAAAGTGAATATATAAAGTTTAGCATTTCTAAAACCTAATTCCCTAACTGAACTAAATAGATAGAAATTAAAGTAAAGTTCTTTGAGGATTCTTACGTGCTCCACGCAAAGTCCAACAGCACATCACCCTCATCGGAAAGTCAGAAAGCAGCAGCCAGCCCATCCCTAACGGCTGGACTTTTTATACCTTTCTACGCTAACTAAACTAGCAAAGGAAAGTTTTCAGAAATCTTCGACGTCCCATTGGCTGAGAGTGACAAGTGACATGTCACCCACTTTCCAAAAAGTTCCATTAAATCATGTTTCTTAGAGACCATTGTCTCTTCCACGTGAAACCAGGAGCTTCCTGAGTTTGCAACAAATGTATTAAGTCATTCTCGCAGCGTCCATTGACTTTCATTAGACTTCCGCGGATGCCAAGTTAAGGCTGACAAAATGTTCACTTTCGACCTTGGCCATGTCCGACAGAATGATGACAGCATTAGTTTTTGCTTTGTGAACGCAGCTTTTGACAAACGCTTTAATTCAGAATGGGCGTCTCGTGACTTTTGTAGAATTACATGTCAGCTCTTTTCTGCGACTCAAGTGACTAGGCCCAAAAGCAGGCAACTTATGATTTCTAATATAAAACAAACACAAGAAAAGTATTAATGTAAGAAATAATGTAGATTCTGTATCCACCCCTTGGTTCACTAATTATTTAACCCACCCGATTAATCAAAATGTTACCTAGCCAATGCAAACAAATAAAGCAGCGTTTATATCTACCAGTCTCCGTTATTCCATGAGACTCATATGCACCTAGAATAGTAGAAATGACATCACACAGACAAGGAAAAGCAAAACAAGCACATGCTTCTTTTAAGTTTGCAGTAGTTAGTAATGACAAAAACGAAAACAATAAATTATTTTATTATTTTGCACGAACAAAAAGATGCAACAATTATGCACGTTTATGAGCACACATGTTAGTCCCCCCATGTGTAAAGTTTAATCTAAGTTGTATTAGCATGACATCTCACAAATCATTAATATTATTATTCATGTTATGGAAATGTGACTTCGCGAGTTTAAACAAAATTTTGTTTTCTATCTCGCTCCATCAGTATCGCTTTGCACGCCCTAAGCTGGCAGGGTATGCCCAGACGTGGGTCCCTTCCTCACTTTGCCACTGGATTCAAGATAGCCTGGCTGATGAGGGTTATGAACCTGGAACCGGTCCCAGGATCCATCATCCCCTTTGGTATCGCCAGGCTAAATGGTAGTCTCTGACTGCAGGGATTGTTTGCAGAGTCCAAGATTGGTTGGAGAGGAAGACCATTCATATAATCTCAGGCTTTAGAGGAGTAACAGTGACAAGCATCCCTCAATAAGGTGGGCATGAGTGAGACCCTCTTTAGGCATGCTCTGGCGCAGTGCCAACGGGTGAGAGATCTTCTGCCCTGATCAGAGCTGACCCAGCAGGCCTCCTTTTCTCCTGAGGGTCACCTTATAACTGTTCTAAGCCCTAATCAGCCCTCTCCTCAGGGATACTTAAAGGTTCATCCAGTCAATTCAGGGGAAGAAAGCATCCACCATAGGTATATTAAGCTTCGCTCAGACACAGCTCCCTCTTTGGACTGTCAAAGTCATGTCACCTACGTCATCTGAATCTGGGGGCCAATTGAGCCAAGTTTTCATATTTATGACTTGGATGCTCAAAAGAGAAATACCTGGGGTCTGGTTCAAACTTGCCTTGAATAAAGGACTAATTAATGTGGCAGCGTTCCCGGGAACCTCACCTGGCTTGTTGCTTGATTCCACTTCCCTTTGGAAACATTACTAATGCTCCCTAGCGTTGTCTGTGTGGGGAAGGGACTGTAATCTAGGAAGGTGCCTCTTCCCCCTTTCCAGTTAGAGTTTAAGCCATTTATGTGCAAAGTCCTCTATGGTGCCTCGATTTACCTGGATGGTTCATGCATATGTAGCTCTGTTATTTGTGCCGATCAGAATTTTCGGCTTCTTTATTTGTCTTATACGCTAGGGTGACCACCTAGCTTCATGTCATTACAAAAACTTTTTGTAGTCATAGGCTTCTGTATAACAACCTAATGCATTTAGGGTATAGTGTCCTTTCTTTACTTCCATTACCTAGTTAGACTAATACACCTGATAGCAATATTTGGAAGGTTAAAAGTCAAGGGTTTGAAATGTGTTGATAATGACATGGAGTGAGGTGGCTACCTTGAGCTACATAGATGAATCCCAGCTGCTGATTTACTTAGAATAGATAGTACACATGCTGACGCCTCTACTCTTTAGATGTAGCCCACACTAGTCTCCATGATAAAAGTACTACGTTTGTACGAGTTCCCATCAGGACTGATGGTCTCAAGAAGTCTTACCTGACCCATTGGCAGTGAGCAAATTGCAGGGGGACTGGAACATCTTCACATGCTCCAGTCTCCCAATGCTGAGGGATCATGACCTTTTGCGGTCTTTTCCTGATGTTGCATCAGGCCTCCTCAGTCCTCAGATGGCACATGTCTGTTTCGGACTTTCTCTCCACATTTCCTTCATCAAATGGTAAGCGTTCTTTACAATAGTCATTGGGATGATGATCCTGAGTGATGGCCCTGCCTTCATTGTGGCTCCCTCCTGGCACACGGGGAGTCAGCAATCTCGTGTACAAGGGAGATGGCCCTAGTTTTAGGGTAGGGCCCTCCCGGACTAAGCCCTACTGACCAGTAACACTTCCTGGAATCAAAGGGAACCTTGTTGTGCATAGACGATGCTCTGCTCTGCATCCTCCAGTGTGTGTGTTCCCACCCCATCCCTCAGGAATGTCAGTAATCCATATCTCCCGTCTAGTGGTTGCAGTCTCTCCACTAGCCTTTCTAGTCCTTGGGCTTCCAAAGTGTAACACACAGGCCTCCACTTTATATACCATGCTCAGGCACAAATACGTCAAGCATGCACACACGAGTATCACTCACTTCTCGGTGCTACACACAGTAACCATGTAGGTCAATGGTTAGTTAAGTACACAGCAGTGGTGTAGTGTAGTTCCTGTATACCTTATAGGCTCTGCGCATTGGAATAATATACATTATAGTTGTGGCATAGGACTGAGGTCAGTATGCCTCTATCTAGTACATTAAACGTAATTACTTGTGTCTGCCAACTAACTCAGAGGTCACTAGAAACTTCTCAAATAAACATGAAGGGCTCAGTTTCTGACAACCGCATAAACATGAAAACTTTGTTTCCTTTAGAATCGGAATAGTCTCAGAATCGTGGAAACAATAGATAACAGTTTCACTCAGTCAATCATGCATGCTTCGTTTCTACAGTTTACACAGAAATAGGTAGACGGACATTTAATTAAAAAGGGTTTATAGCAAAGTCTTATTTCTCATGCAAGAGATATGTCTGCCAGCTAACTCAGAGGTCACTAGAAACTTCTCAAATAAACATGAAGGGATTAGTTTCTGACAACCGTATAAACATGAAAACTTTGTTTCCTTTAGAATCGGAATAGTCTCAGAATCGTGAAAACAATAGATAACAGTTTCACTCAGTCAATCGTGCATGCTTCGTTTCTACAGTTTACACAGAAATAGGTAGACGGGCATTTCATTAAAAAGGGTTTATAGCACAGTCTTATTTCTCATGCAAGAGATATGAACTGCTACAATCGTAGGACAGAATGCGAAGTATAGTACGTACAGCGTTAGCTGTAAGATAAAATAATACTGCAATAGCATGGTTTGTAGCTATGACATATATTCATAAAAATACATATATAATTAACACAGGCTAAAATGTGAATATTCATCTGGTGCTTCTAGCTAGTTCTACCCCAGTGTACCTAACCTAAGTGTAGTACGAGGTAAGAAGTAGGTGCTGTTTTTCTATAGTCTAGTTTAGCTATAGTTAGGATTGGTGTTGCCAAGATTTGCCAAAAGTCCCTCTAGATTCTAGTCTGCTCCATACCTTAGAATGAGAGAGGTTGGAATCTCTTTCCGGTTCTCGATCTCTAACAACCCGCAAGGGGAGTCAGAAACACTGGAGCTGGATTCTCTGCGAGGAGGATGGCCGCATCGGGTCAGTCCGTCAGGCGGGGACTCAAATTCCTTCCGAACTTGCTGTGGTGAGCCGTGGAAGTATGCAGCCGTGACTTGCCATGGCAAGTGAAGGTATATTTATACATTGAAGGTTTTTAGGAATGCCAGTATTGACATAAAAGTCGGGCAGAGGAACGTCATGAATGAACCCCTAAGGAATAGATGTTCATGTATAATAAATGAGTTCTTGGAGAAATCTATAATCCAAGCATGGGGAAGTCCTAAAGGCTTAAGAGTCTGGCTTTCCAAGAACTCGTTGTGACATGGATGGATGGATGTATTTGGTTAGCATAGAAAATGCCTAAATAAGGATTGGATTTCTATGCCTAAATAAGGGCAATGTTAATTGTGCCTACATAAGGGCATAAGTCGGAAACCTATTTACGGTATCTAAATCGACACACAACAGTGGAGCTTTACGTGTGTTGACCAGTAGAAACCACTCCATTGACACAGGTAAAAGGCCTGCCCACACTAACGGTGCTTGCTAAACACAAAATTGGTATGTGGCTGCCGCCGTGCTTGTGTCACTTAACTCCTGGTAAGGGCAGTAGCCCTCTACCAATATGAGGGTAGCGCTTGGCAACAAAACTGTATTGACATGAGTCAGGCCTAGGTCATGACACATACGCATGTCCCATGTTTGCTCATGACCAAAAATCATTGCCAGGTATACAGATATCTATTTGGCTGGGGCACTCAAGCCAGGGCACACTTCGATCATCATGCATTCAACTTTTCCATCCCAACACAATCCAAAGGTGCGGTGCAGAGTTTTCTGCGAAAAGCCAGATCTCATAGCTCAGAATGCCCAAGCTGGTTAAAATGGTCAAACAAATGTTAAATATTGTAGCACTTATTCAATCATTTGTAAATGTGGAGCGCTCCCATCCAGGCTTATAAACACATTTGTAAAAGTTATCTCAGCTCCCAAATTTTTCATTTTGAACAAAGGCCAGTAGGGACTTCATGTTGTTATGTAGTTCATATTTTTAATTTAGCATGCTTTACGCTTGCATTGTGGGAATGTTTATGCTCTATACAAGCCAAAGATAAAGGATAGGCCAAATTGATTATTGGGAAAGCTATTTCAGATGGGAAAGTTCTGATCAGTTTATTATGAAAAGTTACAATGAATGCAGACCGTCTGGTCTCTTTATTGCGATAAGTGTGGATTCTAATAGCACCGTATTACATTTACATGTTGCATAATAATGAGTAAGCTAGGATTTGGGTATTAAATATGCCCTTTCACAATACCCTATGGGGAAACAACTTATTATAAAAAGTCCTTATAATTAGAAAAACTTCTTTATATAATTATATTGATAAATCCAAGTTTGTAAATAAGTACAGATATACATACATAGGGTGACATTTAGAAGGTAGAGAGGCGTGGCAAGGCAGTGAAGAGCATTGAGAAAATAATTAGCAGATTTCCTGTACTGTAATGATTCAAAACATTACAGAAATGCTTTGCAGTTTAACTATTTGAAGTTTTTTGCCACACATTGGAACCATGTGTATAATTTCAACAATAGCATAATTTGCAAACTGAAGTTCAAAACATGCAAGAGACAATTTTCTGAGGATTTTATTTTAGCACAAAATTGTTCATGGCTTAAGATATTTTTATATCGTAGGAGTAATGGCAGAAGCAGTAGGAAAAAAAATAATTTCTAAAAAATGAGGTCCACACCACAAACATTTAAAATTGGTAAGTGATTTCGAAGGTTTGAATGGTGTATGTGTGCCTTTGAATGGCACAACTCAGTCCAGCAGTGGTGAAACATGTAGAGGAAATAGAGTAATCCCAAGTGTATTGTTGCATTCCTGTAAGCTGCGTGAGACACAAACTGGAGAGGGACGAGGGAGGCTTCACCTTTACACTTCCAAAGGTGCTCTTTGATTTAGTGACAGGTCACCAGAAAGGGACCTGGGCACATCTTAGGAAGGAGATGGGACTGATAAGAGAATCATTAAAAACAGGGCTCTCTAGCCCAATCTTCTGATGCACATATCATAGTGCCTGACATCCAGTTGTGAACGCTAGTCACTTCCTTTGGCCTGTGAGAGACTCAGCGCCTGCCTAGTGTGGCTGCCTGGGCTGTGTGCGACTGACTCACATGGACTTGGCTGCAGTTGTTGTGAGCCCCCGTAGATGAGGTGCATTCAGGAACTCCTGATGCTTCACCCTACTGGAGCAGACAAGACTGGTTTTGAGCCCAAGGGACCCTGATGCTAAATTAGCGTGGTTGCACTTGAACACTATTGATTTTACATTACAGTCAAAGTGAACTCTTGAGACTGGGACTACCAGTGGGGTAAACCCCGGATGTTACCAAATGTTAATGGAGTTGACCACTATTGCTAACACGAGGACCACTGGGACAGGGAACGCCCAAATAATAACTGGAGTCCTAGGGGATTGTGTAACCAGAAATACAACATTTGGAATGTTGACAAAGAAGACTTATACCAGTGTTTATGAGCCTGTATGGGAGCTCTCAATATTCAATACAAATTAGAACATTAGAATGTTGGGCGCTTCTCAGAAGACAATGAAGTATCTCCGTTTCCGCTCCACAGAAGACAATGAAGTATCTCTGTTTCTCTCTTTTTAATTTACAACATTCTATCCTCAGTGGGTGGAGTGTTTCAAAAGCCTTATAAACCTTTTTCTACGATTTATACTGTGTGTTAACCCGTTGGCTGCTTCGCAATTTCGCGGCAGTGCCGTCGTTTTAAAAAACGGGCGTGGTCGGGTCGGCCATTGGCCGACGGCAGCACCAGCGAGGTAGTGATGCCGTCGGCCAATGGCCGACGGCAGCATGGAAGGGGTTAAAAGCCCCCTCCCTTATTATAAAACTCTGGTTCAGGGACATTGACAAGCAGTATAACTCCCAGCAACAGGCTATATTATATGTAAGCACTTTAAGCGAATTGTAATATAAATGTACTAAAAATAGGATAACTATGGGGCATATTATCAAGTAAGGGCGTTACATTATCGCCGCTGTTATCGGCAGGAAACTGCTGATAAAGCGGCGATAATGGGCTTGATAATATGCTCTATGAATTCCAATTGAAGCCCATGTTAGATGTGAAGACATCTAACATTGGCTTCGATTGGAATTCATGGAGCATATTATCAAGCCCATTATCGCCGCTTTATCGGCAGTTTCCTGCCGATAACAGCGGCGATAATGTAACGCCCTTACTTGATAATATGCCCCTATATTTATTAGTCCTGATTAACCAGTTGATTTGATTCATAGCTTTACCATGAAAATTAAATGATTGCAAAATTGATCTCATTCTGAGCTCTTAAAGTTACAGAACGTTGCTGTTGTAATAAAAACAGAGCTTAAAGGTATACAAACATTGACCTCACCTCTTGTTGGACATATCAATTTTGATCTCCAGCACAGTATGTAAGATATACTTTTATAAACGTGCTTCTTTATATTATAGACTCAATGGAAACAACAAGAATTCTAGGTATTCTAAATAAAAATATCATACTTTTTAGTGCGATTGGTGATAAACCAGGTGTACAGGATGAATGTACTCAATCAGAAAAGACACGTAAACATTTTTTTAATGAAACAATCATATCACAACCGTATAAAAACGTTTATTTAACTGATAATTGCGTATGTTCTAATGTAATTGCTCTCAAAGAGAACACATTGACCTGCCATGCTCTCTCCATGCTCTTTTACAAATGACGATACTACAGAAAACTTCTACACATAGGCATTTACAAAAACCTTTACTCTCCGCAGGGTACATGTTAAAGAAAGTGGCTTTGAGTCAAATGATTTGAACCATAACAGCTACCTCTTTGCTATCAAAGCTTTTTCACCAACCAGACATACATTTTCCTTCACGTCGTGTGAGGGGTTACATCATTACAAATTTAAGGGAAAGATCAAGATATAACTATACTATCACATCCCGCCCTCTTCCATCATCAGATAGCTTTATTCTGTGTTAACTGACATCTCAATGGATGGTGTGTTAATAAGTGAATGGATTTTCTGAAATGAAGAATACTTCATTTAGAGAAGTGTAATACACTGATTTCTAATAGACTTCAATGCATGTTTTCTTCTGTTTAATGCACAGATCCTAAAGAGTAAGAAACTGCAATACTATGGAATATAATTTACGTACTCCAACATATGTTTTTCATGAAGAGGCTTATGAGGAATTACACACATCTGGGCATCAGACTGAATATGCAGGTGAAAGAGAAAACAGTTTTGATCCAGAAGACAATGAAATAGGTTTTGAAGCACAAGGCTTTACAAAGAATTTTGTAAACAATATTACTATTGTAAATGAGGGCGAAAATAATATTTCTGAAAACATGAAATCCCAAAATATTTTATTAAATTTAAAGGTTCACAACACACTGTGCAAGCTGTCCCACTGCTTATCATTTGCTTTGCTGTTAGATTTAACATTTCTGATGAGGCACTAGGGGCACTACTGGACTTATCAACTGCATTTTACCAGTGCCTATTAACATGATTAACTCGTTATCCAAACTTAAGATGTTTATAAAAAAATACATCACTATTACTGAGATAGGAGACTACTGTTCCTCTTGTTATGAAAGCATCAGTGATAATGCAAAGATATGCAGTAACATCCACTGTCTAAAGCATCTTACAGAGCCTGGTGCTGTTGCTTTTTTTGTCTAACATTCTATAACTGAACAGTTAAATACTATATTCAAGAGGAGAGATGTTACCAACACACGTATATGAACACTACAAACAGAATGGAAACTCTCTAATAGGTGATGTTAATGATGGAATTGGATATAAAAACCTGTTTGATAAGGGGACATTAAGTATGAAAAACAATATCTCTTTTGTTCTGAACACAGATGGAGTGAACATTTTTAATTGTAGTAAACTAAGTATGTGGCCTGTGTATTTGATGATTAATGAGCTCTCCATAACAAAACGCAAAGCAAAAGAAAACATGCTTGTCTGTGGAATTTGGATTGGGCAAAGAAAGCCATATATGTGGACACAACGACATCCTTTAACTGAGAAATTGAGTCGTTTATAAATGGAGTTATGTTCACAGATCACAAAGACTCTGTTGTTGTATGTTGTGCTGCACTACTTTCATGCACTTGTTATCTACCAGCTTGTTGTTTGTTGGCTAAAAGTAAGCAGTTCAATGGGAAATTTAGCTATTGGTCCTGTTTATAGCCAGGTATGACTTCAAGATCGGTAATGGGGCATTGCCATGTTTTTCCTTACAATCATGATGATCCTAAAAGACCACCATGAACAACAGAATATTTTAAGGATGATATAAATGAAACATTAGCTAAAATACAACAAGGTGAACATGAATATTCTGTTCATGGTGTGAAAGGCCCTTTCCGGTTTCTATCCCTTTCCCTTTTCCCATGCATTAAAGGATTTTGTTTAGAATATATGCATGGGGTCTGCGCTGGTGTAATGAATTTAATGCTCGCATTATGGTTCGGGTAGCAATATGAGTAGTCATACTTTTCAGCAAATTCTTACAGAGACCTTGTTAGCAAGAGATTACAGGCTATAAAGCCCCCACGTAATATATCAAGACCTCCTCGTAGACCTGAAGATGTCCATTTATGGAAATCCTCTGAATACAGAAACTTTTTGCTCCTCTGGGGAATTCCGGTACTAGCTGATGTATTACCCGATCAGTTATTTACACATTTTGCCTCTTCACAAAAGGAATATATTTACTTGATAAAGAGAGCCTAACATTCTCAGAAATCGACAGAGCAGAGACTTGCTTACTCACCTTTGTCAAATTTTTGGGAGACCAGTGTGATCAGACGTTCTTGACCATGAATATTCATCAGTTAGTGCATCTTTCAGACTGTGTATGCCATAATGGCCCACTATTTTCAAATAACTGTTTTCATTTTGAAGACCTAAATGGCTACATAGTGTTCCACATCTCTGGAACACAAAATGTAGAAATGCAAATTCTAAATACATTACTTCAGATAATACCATTACTAAAAGCAACCTGTAATATTGATGACGAGATAGAAAATGCAATCAATAGACTTATGGATCCATCGATACGTGTGGAAAGAATGGAAATATTGGATGGATGCCTTCAATAGTGACCCACATCTCTGGAACACAAACTGTAGAAATGCAAATTCTAAATACTGAGACATTAATTCAGATAACACCATTACTAAAAGCAACCTGTAACATTGATGAACGAGATAGAAAATGCAATCAATAGACTTATGGATCCATTGATAAGTGTGGAAAGAATGGAGACAACGGATGGGTGCCTTCAAATAGGGAAAGTGACTACAACATTTTTATCAAATGATGAGTTCCTAGCAGCTCAAAAACGAGTATCTGTATACTTCGAAAGGAAAGTAGCATCATATGATAAAATTAATTTAAGGAAGGGGTATTGCTATGTATATGCAGCAAACGAAAACAAACTAGTCTGATGGGATCAAAGTACAATAAAATATTTAGAAAATTCAGAGATGCAGTTTGGAAACGTGTTGAACTTTATCCAGGTCCGAGACTTAAATAGAAAAACTCACAACTTGGCACTATTAAATCTGATGCCTTGTATAAACACATATTCCAGTGACGTCCATCCAGTTAATCTAAGTTGGAGCCAGATAATAGCAGTGTATATCTCAGAAATAGTAGGAAGTTACTGCTTTGTTTGTACCTCAAAATCATCATTTGTATGTGAATTATCAAATCACTATGAGAGCAATTATTGGATGCCTTTGTATTAGAAGTAACACAACATGATATAGGAGCCACTTTCTGCTCATAGTGGATTGAACTACATTGTCTTTTTTGTAACACAGCATGTGGTCACCTGGATATTTGCAATTGTTTCATTGAAAGTTATTTCAATGTACTTGATTCTAAAAATTAGTGTTATTCATTTAAGTAATTATTATCCCCCAGCCTTGCAATTGTATGGTCTTGATTTGGATTGATCTTGTGATACCCTACACCAAAATCTACATGCCCAGATCTGTATTGGGTCTATTCCATAGTTACGTTTCGACAGGTTTGAAAACCGAGGGGATATGACTTATTCCACCTGTATTACTAAGAGATGTTATATACACATCACTTTTAACTGCAACCATTGCAAGTAATTGCCTTGGCACCCGTATTAAGGCCTATGTGTTTACTTTTACAAAATGTTTTTAGAAGTATATTTTAAATGATGTGTAAAAGCTAGATTTTACCACCTCTATCCTTAGGAAATTCACACTGTTGTGTGCAATTATCAAATTCAGATATATTTTTAATTAAATTATATTTCTGCTAACCATTTAGTTTAAAGAGTTCTCATTGATAAATGAAGGTAGGCTTCTATGTTTCTCACTCATTGTATGTGGAGATTGTTCATTGCGTTACTGCTAAAAACCCATGTATACTTTTACTTTATTGTAAACTTTGGCTCTCACTGTTGAAGATAAACCAAATAGTCATATGAACAAATGGTCATAATTGCTGGAATAACACTATCCCAATTAATTCATGCACATATATTAACTGAGGATGTTGTGAGTTAGGTTCCTGCCCACCTTCTCTTACTATTGCTTTTGTGTAATTGGGAAGCATCTATAAGTGTACCAGTTTAAAAATGCTTTGCACATACATCTTTTAAATATTTCAGTATTAAACACATAATAAATAATAAGGTTCCTATCCATACCAATCTGCTATGATTCAACATGCAGTACTTGAATAGAATGTTATTAGTAGTCTGGTTATATTCATTAAAGTCTAGTAGTATTTAAATTGTTTGTACTCACTAAATGTTCTGCATTGTAAATGAAGACTATACGATTAGCAAATAAGTATTTGCTTAGTATTCTGTTAGTGTCCAAAAAGTAGCACTCACATTTAAGTAGACTTCACACACTAGTCTTCCCAAAAAGATTACTACTGAATACTAAAATTCGCAAAAAAAATCTTCAAATGCTATAAAGACAGGTTAACCACTAAATGTAGTATTCAACTTCAGTAAGGTTTGCCCCCTGGATGTCAACCAACTTGCAAAGCATGAAAATGTGATTAAACACATCCATATTCTAGTTCAATCCTTTTTATCTGGAACACTAGACCTCTATCCATCTGGCCAAAATGCAATTGCTTCGTTTGTCACAGGGAGTTATCTAGAAAGTATTCTGCATTGTTGACATAGACACATATTTTATGGAACTTTATGCCTGCATCGAGAATGTATTACCTACGTTCTTTCACCAGTTCTGCACCTTGGTTCTGCCACTCAAGAACTGGAAATCAACATTTCTCCTACTGCCCTGCTAGTTACCAGACCTCTGTTCTGCTCAAGCTATGTTATGTCACTAACCTTCTGCTTTTTGTAAACAACTGAAAACCCATCTTTTCAATTCTAAAATTACTCTTTCATACTATCTGACAGGAATTCAGACCCAAGACTCCCCCACCAGTGTAACTGCGCTTTAGAAGCATAGTTATCAGACAATAAATCCTACCCTGATTTGCGGATGACTTAAAAATGAGTACCCGATGACTCCTCTAGAGGAGGTTGTTCCTGATGATTTCAGTATGACTTGAAAATGAGTGTCTGATGACTTCACTAGATGACTTTGTTCTTGATGATTTGAGGATGATTTCAAAACTGGTAGCTGATTACTTCACAAGGATCATTTACATTCAGAAAAAAGAGTGTTGCTAAATGTTTTAGGATGATTTTTTTTTTTAAGCGCCAGTTTGACATTTTTGTTTTAAAGTGTGACTGGTTGGGTGTTTTTTGGATTATTTACTGATTATTGCACAATGATTCCGTGCAATATCTAATTATCAGCAACTGATATGCATAAGATAAAATGTTAATTAAGTCACAGTTTAGTATTTTTGCTGACTTTTGTTACTTATAAATTATTCTTATTTATAATTGGCAGAGCAAAAATTCAAATCTTAAAATGCTCAACATTTAATATTAACTATGCAAATCAGGCTAAGCACAACACAAAAAAATCACTTAAGGGGTCATCAGCCCTTCTTTTGTTGAAGACTTATCTTGGTTAGGGGCTATTTGGTGCCTAACACCTAAATACCAATGGAATTGATGGCAACACAGGCATTCAGATTATCATTTCACAAGTGCTCAAGAAAACCTAGAATTTGGAGGCAGGGTTTCGATTTATTCCAATCCTTTTATGTATTGGATATTCATTTATTGTAAAATGACAGATGTGTCTTTAGGATGGTTACAAGGTGTAGGAGTCACACACAATCCATACTGGTAGGGATCCTATGTTAAGA
Organism: Lissotriton helveticus; assembly: GCF_964261635.1. Classification (NCBI taxonomy): domain Eukaryota; kingdom Metazoa; phylum Chordata; class Amphibia; order Caudata; family Salamandridae; genus Lissotriton; species Lissotriton helveticus. The sequence goes on from NC_136067.1 coordinate 121,094,466, forward strand.
GCACTTGGTCTGGAAAAGATGAAAGTCAGCATTTAAAATGTAGCACAGTGGTTGGGATTGCTTTAAAAACAAGACTTTATTACTCCATAAAGAAACCCCTTTTAAGTGTTAATATGACACATTCATGTATAAAAATGAAATTGCATCTTTATTAACAAATTTACCCGTTATGAACTCCACGTTGAGCCCCACTCCGAAATACGTAGTTAGGCAGGTTCTCAGACCCAGGCCTGAGGTCACTGATTGACAGGTCACTGGTGGGATGGAATGTAGCCCTCAGACAAACAGGAAATTCCAAATCAATCCCACAGATCGGCCCAGTGACACCACAGTGGTCCAGGGAGATTAGCCCCAAATAAAGCTCACATGACCTTACGAGCTTTCCCTAAACACCATTAAGTCAGATGCTAAAGGAAACTAGGAATACATAGCCAATCAGGACAGAGCACACACAGTTCACACAGTCCCCATGCTGGATATCTGGACACGTTACACACTGGCCGCATTGTGTCCATGCAAGGTCCAGGCCCAACTGCATTCCTCATCAAATACATTGATTTATGGCTCCAAAGACAGAGGTTCACTTTCCTTACCAAAAAAGAATTGCTGGAACTGTTTTATGTGGTACAAAAGGGGGTGGTGATGGACGGAGCATCTGAACCAATCAAACACTCACACCCAGTCAAGAGATCTGGGTTTAATCCATCACCGTTCTGTTTTATGGCATTCATTGAATTGTATAAAAACCATGTTGGATCGATTGTAAGTTGAGACAGTCTTCAGACCCTGTGTCTGTGACCGTTCTCCCGGCCGCACTGTTTAATTAAATGAACTGTTTCTGTTTTGCCAAATGCCTCTGGTTTTTTCAAGGTAATTTATTTCAAGCTACATTAGCAACCTTGGAATACCAAAAGATTGAAGAAAAAAAATACATGTTTAAAAATCTATGCCTTGCAGTTTGCATACTGCTCCTTGATGTTGGTGTATAGCTCATTGTCCTATAATAGAAGTATTGTAGTTTATGAACTGCGAGTAACTCAAGTATTTCTGTGACAAAAGCAGTAACCAACTGAAGTGAACTATCCACATAAAATAGAAATTTGTGCTCTGTATGTTCCATGTTGTGCTTTGTAGCAGACACATTGATCCTCAATGTTACTTTGAGTAGTCAAAACGGTGACTAGACAAAACTCAGATCTCTCCAGCAAGTCACAAAGATTTCAGCAGCAGGTGCCTAAACCCTATCAGATGTTTTAAAGTGCAACCTATTTGTGAGCAATTAAGTAAGCAAATAAGATTTACTCTCATGTTTGTCCTTGTTGCCAATTTCTTTGCAGCAGAGTTTTAAGAAACATAAATATATATTTAGAAAGTTCCCCCCCCCCATTCTACTGCCACACATTGACCCAAGGTATGGGATCCCAGAGTACATTCTGACTATTTCCGGCTCAGAGTCTGACCTGTCTATATGCTCTGTCTATCTCTTCTTTCCTTGTAGTCCTCACTATACCAATCAGCTTATTCTGCTCTTTAATCTTTTCTCTCAAGCTATCTTCCTTTTTTATCTCTATGACCTCTGCATCCTTTCTCTTACTCTTTCTTCTCCTTCCCATTGCTCTTTTCTCCAACCTACTTTTTCTCTACATCTCCTTCTTCTTGCTTCTCTTACTTACCGTTCTCATTTTTCCACTCTGTAATCCTCTTTCGATCTCTCTCATCTCTATCTTCCCATCTCCTCCCATTTCAACCATATTAATCCCCTTTTATTGCACACTTCCTCTTTCTTGGCCTTTGTCTCCTTTCGGCTCATACATTGTAATAAAACGAAGATCCTGTTATGGTGGTAATTATTCACACCCATCGGAGAGGCATGTGGCAACAGTCTAATGGCAACTTCAACTGACCTAGCTTGCCACATCACATTCTCAATGATGACCATATAACATTCCCAACAGGGAATGTTAGATTTAAAGGCGAAGATACAACAAATCTCCCTTTTCATAATTCATAAATAATAAGGAACCGAAAATGAAAAGGATAACAATCAAAATTAAAAATAATACTGAAAACAGAGAAATGGAAAATATTAGAGATTAGAAAATATTACTTAGGATAATAATCCTGCAAATACAATGGAGGTCTTTTAACTCTAGAACTGCGAGAAAAAAAACCTTGCGCCAAATTGTTGAAATTGCTGAAACATTTCGGCTTAACAACATCATTGGAACATTTCGAGTTTACACTCCCATCCTCCCCCGTACATTTTGCCAAACGAGACATACTCCAAACATCTCCACCAGCAAGCATGACTACATTATTCATGACTTTTATAATACGTCTGGGCCCAAAATATTTAGATTCACCTTTGGGTGACCACACTGCCTTCTTAACAAAAACAGAATCGCCCACTTTCCCAAAAATTTTCTTTGCTCCCATTTTAGTATCAAACCTACGCTTGTAAATATTTGGATAATTCTTCACTCTCCAATTATTGACAAAACAACCTTTAGCTTTTACACTTAACCATAAAGGATTCAATTTCAAACCAGCTGTACTGCCCTTCAACTTTTTAAATGGAGAGCAACCAGACACACTATTGGGCGTGTTCCTATGTGCCCATAACTTTTCTCTGAGAATAGGCTTAAGTGGAGCTCTTAATTCTAAAGCAGTTTGAGCAGAAGCCCTAATCAACCTATTCATGCTCTCTACTAAACCGTTTGCCTGAGGGGCATAAAGAGCAGTTCTTTGATGAGTGATGGATGTCTTTCAAAAAATCAGTCATCTCTTGTGAGGTGAATTGCACCCCATTATCAGACACAAGGATATCAGGAATTCCCTCACAAGTAAAAGCATCCTTAAGAAATTCAAGTATATTTTTTATGACAGAACTCATGCAAGAAGCAGATACCCATTTAGATGTATAATCTACTAGAACAACAACAAATCTCTCAGAAGGAGCCAAATTATCAAAAGGGCGAAGTATATACACTGCCAGTTTCGACCAGGGACGTTCTGGTTTAGCTACAGGAGAAAGGGGAGTTGTCCTTACCTACTTTGATTTATCATTCCCTGCACAAATAGTACAATCTCTGACAGTTTCTTCAACTTGGCGGTCCACTTCAGGTCACCAGTAAGATTCTCTGACCCTAGCCTTTGAGAGACTACGCCCAAGGTGACCTTCATGTGCAAGGTTTATTATCTTTTCACGCATCATCAATGGGGGTATCAATCTATCTCCACGAAAAAGTTTGCCCTGCACTATGTTTAACTCTTCCCTGACATTCCAATAACCTTTTGCAACATTAGGAACATCTTTCAAAAGAGGCCAACCATTAACAGTGAAATCCATGACTGATGCTCTTGCTCTGTCACTCATGAAGCAATTCTTCCATTCAACTTCATTCAGTGCTGATTCTTTCACCCGTGAAACACTTTGACACTCTGAATCATTTACCATCAAGGGTAATCTTGAAAGGAAATCAGCTGGAACATTCTTGAGACAAGTTAAATATTCTACACGAAAATTATACTCCATAAGTCCTTCAATCTACCTCTTAATCCTCGGAGTGGTGCACTCAACATTTCTACAAGAAAACATTTGCACAAGAGGTTTTTAGTCTGACCTGACCAAAAATGGTAAATCCCATAAGTAGAATCTAAAATGATGGCCCATGAACAGGCCAATGCCTCACGTTCGATCACTGAATAACGTTCCTCAGCACCCTTCAGTGATCGAGAAGCAAAGCCAATGACCTTTTCAGTACCATCAACCATTTGGGAAAGAACAGCCCCTAACCCACAAACACTTGCATCAGTGGTCAGAATCGTTTTCTTGTGCACATCAAAATGTCCTAAAGTTGGCATTTTTGCAATTTCTGATTTCAGAACATTAAAAGCATCAACACACTCTTGATTCCAATCAAAAACAGTGCCCTTCGTCAACAGTAGTCTAATGGGTTGCATAACACTTGCGAAATTGTAAATGAATTTAGAATAGTATTTGGACAAACCAATACATGATTTCACTTTAACCTTGTTTGAAGGAGATGGAGCTTGCAGAATGGCTTCAGCCAAATCAACTTTTGGACTGATCCCCTCCCCAGAAATGGAATGCCCAAGGTAAGATACGGAATTCACCCTGAATTTACACTTTTCACGTTTGAAAGTCAACCCAAAATTCTGCAGTCTGGACAAAACATAAAATAAAACCTCATCATGCTTAACTTTGTCATTACCATGTACCAGAATATCATCCTGGAAAAACAGCACAGAGTCAATACCTGACAAAACATTTTTCATGACTCTTTGAAAATAAGCAGCTACACTTGCCAGCCCGAAAGGCATTCTGATGAATCTGTAAGCCCCTACCGGGGGTACAAAAGAGGTTAGATGTCTTGAATCCTCATCAAGCATAATTTGATGGTACGCTGCCGATAAATCCATTACACTAAACACACATGACCCTCCTAACTTAGAAAAAATCTCATTGATGTTCGGCAGAGGTTGCCTATCAACCCAAATTGAGCTGTTCAGACTTCTTAAGTCCACACACATCCTAATTTTGGTTCCTGTGTCCTTAGGTGCCAAAACAATGGGTGCAAGCCATTCAGAAGACTCTATCTCTTCAATTACTTCCAGTTTAAGTAGTCTGTCAATTTCCTCCTGAAGCGGCTTCAACATGAGATTTGGTACATTCCTTACTTTATGCACAACAGGCTTCGCACTGTCTTTTTAAATCATTTTATGTTTGAAACCACTCAAAAGACCAAGTTTGTCAGTAAAAACTCCCGGACATTTTTCCACAATATCCAGAACATCACTCTGTAGAGAAACTAACATGACTTGCTCGGGTGCATTTGGATTTAAAACATTCCCGAGATGTCTTTGGTGACGCCAACCAAGAAGATTATCTCCCCGCTTGCCAACATACATTTTCCCAACCGTTTCTCTGTCTTTAAACAAAATGGTCTGAACAGAATAGCCCAACAAGTCAATCTTTTGACCACCATACCCAACTGGAATGATGTCAGGAGCTAAAAGTTTTATTTTTTCAGATCCAAAAGTTGAGAACCAAAATTTGTCGCTAATTAAAGTATACAAAGCTAAAACTGGGACGATCTCATCTCCGATGTATATCTCACATGCAGGCATGGTCACAGTACCAGAGTCTACAGAGTCCACAGATTTTACATCATTTACAATTTCACCTGGTGTGTCAGTGATGCAATGAACAGCTTGTTGGATAAATTCTTCTTCATCATCCACAAAGTTCACTTTGTTGTTCCTGCACATATATGCATAGTGGCCTTTCTTCCCACAGTTCCTGCAAATAGTAGTTTTTGCAAAACAGTTTGGAAAATTAGCCCCGTGGTTTTGACTTCCACACCTGGAACATCTAAACTTCCCATCTCTATTAAAAGTGAAATTAGATTTTGGTTTGTCTGGTTTTTGGAAAGTCTTACTTTGCTTTACATTACCTTTAGCGACAGATGCAACCAGTGTTTCTGGTGAAGTATTTTCTTGGTTCTCAACATTAATACTAGAAACAGAATCAGTCTGACTTGGTCCTTTCTGTATTTCCTTGACCCAATTAGAAGTATGTTCAACACTCTAAACTATGTTGATAGCTTCCTTCAAATTTGGGTTTTTAGATAACAACTGCTCTTGAATCTTTTGGTCATTAGGACAACGGACAAGCTGATCACGAATGAGAAAGTCAGTCAGTTGTTCAAATTCACATGTTTGTGCAAGTAATTTAAGTGCTGCCACGTAATTTCCAACTCTTTCACCCTTGGCTTGGACACGCATAAAAAATGTGTGCCTTTCCATTACAACATTTATACGTGCACCAAAATGTCTTTGTAGGAGAAGAACACTCATTTCATAAACATCGTTAGGTTCCCCAGCCCCTCTACCTAAGGGTATAGGATCAAGACTATCGTAGATATTTCTTCCTTCAATGCCAAGGTTATTTAATAGAACTGCTTGTTTCCTAACAGCAGAAAACATTTCACCACCTACAGCAAGCAAATAAGAATCAAAAATTGCCTTTCATTTCTTCCATGGTAACCCTGGTTCTCCTTGTTCACTTAAGAATTGAGGAGGTTGATTCATACCACTCGCCGTTGTCATCCTGGAAATCAAAATAACTTAACAAACTAAGAAAACAAATCAATATAACAATTTAAAATAATAGTCTAAAATAAGTAAGACAAAATAACAAAATAGCAATAGTAACACAATAAGTTAAAATAATTAACTTAAATATTTAGTCTCTTTCCTTTTCTTATTTATCCTTGAAACGGATGTTCCATCAATTCTTTATTAAGATTCTTGTTCCCACGATGTCACCTTATAATTCCTTGTAAATAGCTTGTTGCTGCTTCATAAATTGACTGCTCTTTTATATATATGCCATTAATGTCTCAGACTTAAATACATTTAATAACTGCAACTTCCTTTTATTAATAAAAATAATCAGTCTCTTTTTTTTTAATGTGCCACATTTGCCTCTGAGTGAAAAATATATACATATATTTTGACTGTGACTGTCAGTTGTATTGATACACTGTCATTCTTATGTGTGTAATGTTACACACATTTTCAAAATACCAGCGGTAATTAACTATTCTCCTTTCACATATGTTTTCGTTTGCCGACAATTACTTCCGCTTAACACACACGTCATTACGCTGCCCTTCTCATGGTGTACAGTTGCGTCTCGCACGTCCGATGACGTCACAGCTGACACTGTACGGAATACACACAGCACGTTGTTTCCAGCTAGCGCCTCCGCTCGCGCTGTCTTCTCACGCGCTCCACAAGAATTTTGAAAGATGCCGAGGTGATCTGCAACGTCAGTAAACCGTAAGCTTTTCACTCGAATTACTTTTCTATAAGTAAAATACTTGCGGCTCTGCTCTTGCTATATTACAGAGTTCAGGCAGTATTCCGCTTCCTGTCACAGTCAATAAGTATCTTAAAACTAGTCTTTCATGTCACGAAAAGCACTGACTGACCTTAACTCCAACAAAACTTTCCAAAATAATTACTTGCACACTGGGTTCTTTTCCGATGGGCGTCCTACGTCACCAGTAATAAAACGAAGATCCTGTTATGGTGGTATTAAAAGATTTATTCACACCCATCGGAGAGGCATGTGGCAACAGTCTAATGGCAACCTCAACTGACCTAGCTTGCCACATCTGGAGAACCTGACCTTATGGGCCAGGCGGCGCAGGGCACGCCTAAGATCTCCGAGTTCACCTGCCTCGACCAAGAGAGACACGAGACACTCTGTTAGGCGTAGAAAAGTAGTTTTATTAGCTGCAGCTAAGCACAGTTATCTAAGAAGTACCACACAGGTAGGTTCTCAAGAGACTGCCACTTCAATCCGTGGCGCACGGTCTATTATACAACACAAGTTTACAATGACAACTCCCAATATACACAAAACTGACAAATAGGAATAGTTCGAAAACAAGCTATCGGATGTCTAAAACACACCCTCCTTTCAGACCTCGTGTGCTCTCCTCCCATCAGGTTAATCAACACTAGTGCCCGTAATTCAATTTGCTGGTGGTAAAACATGTGTAGAATGCTTCAAAAGAAGGGCTATGTAACAAGAGAACACACGAAGAGAATAGTGAAGGCCAGTTAAATAAGATAAGGTAGAGAAGAATGGTGGGACCCAAACAGTAGAGTAAGTCATGGATTAATCAGTCTAGACATGGCTTTGCGAACTCGGCCAGACCCTGACATCAGTATCGCACACAAGGACAAAGATTGTTCTTTAGCGAGAAAAACATGGAGCAGCTGAAAACAGCAGAAAGACCATTTTACCGCGTTAGCCGTGCTGCCTGAGTGAGGCAACAAAAAATAGCGACTAAACACTAAATGGCGGCCATAGCGAAGTGGGGCCGAAAACTACGTAACCTCAGATCCTCCTTTTGCCATACTCAGGCAATGCACAAAGGAACCCATGTTAGTCTGAGTCAATATCAATGGTCATGAGGTCACTGAGATGTTGTTGCGCCATCATCTTAATGTGTTCTGTCTGCTGTGCTACTGGTTTGGAGACACAGATCGTGGCACAGAGTCCACAAATGGCTGGACCACACTGTAGACAAAGACAACAAGAAAAGACGAGTGCTAAAATCATTCCGAGGAAAGTTAGCACTTTCCATCCCCAAGTGGACAGTAGTCCCCAAAACCATCCCATCACAGACCAATCTCCAGTATCTTGGTGAATAGACTCAGAGATGACATGTAGCTTAGAGATGGCTTGGTATACTGTAGGCAATTGCAAAAACAACAAGTGATGGACTGAATGTGGATCAATGTCACACACTCCCCCAGTCAAAAGATCTGGGCCCAAATCCATCGTTTTTTTGCACTCCACACCACCCTGGGTTAGACAATGGCAATATGCAAATCAGCTCTGACCCTGTTGCCCCATGGGAACAGTCCAGTCCGAACTACAAAAGCCATGTCCTTCCCAGAACGGAATCAAGCATCCGAGGACCGGACCGGTTTCGAGGTAACACCTCTCTTCAGCCCGGCTAGCTTGATTCCAGTGGTGTGGAGTGCCTGGGACCCACGTCTGGGCATCCCCAGCGCACTTAGGGCGGCAATTGCAAAAACAACAAGTGATGGACTGAATGTGGATCAATGTCACACACTCCCCCAGTCAAAAGATCTGGGCCCAAATCCATCGTTTTTTTGCACTCCACACCACCCTGGGTTAGACAATGGCGATATGCAAATCAGCTCTGACCCTGTTGCCCCATGGGAACAGTCCAGTCCGAACTACAAAAGCCATGTCCTTCCCAGAACGGAATCAAGCATCCGAGGACCGGACCGGTTTCGAGGTAACACCTCTCTTCAGCCCAGCTAGCTTGATTCCAGTGGTGTGGAGTGCCTGGGACCCACGTCTGGGCATCCCCAGCGCACTTAGGGCGGCAATTGCAAAAACAACAAGTGATGGACTGAATGTGGATCAATGTCACACACTCCCCCAGTCAAAAGATCTGGGCCCAAATCCATCGTTTTTTTGCACTCCACACCACCCTGGGTTAGACAATGGCGATATGATCCACATTCAGTCCATCACTTGTTGTTTTTGCAATTGCCGCCCTAAGTGCGCTGGGGATGCCCAGACGTGGGTCCCAGGCACTCCACACCACTTGGAGTCAAGCTAGCCGGGCTGAAGAGAGGTGTTACCTCGAAACCGGTCCGGTCCTCGGATGCTTGATTCCGTTCTGGGAAGGACATGGCTTTTGTAGTTCGGACTGGACTGTTCCCATGGGGCAACAGGGTCAGAGCTGATTTGCATATCGCCATTGTCTAACCCAGGGTGGTGTGGAGTGCAAAAAAACGATGGATTTGGGCCCAGATCTTTTGACTGGGGGAGTGTGTGACATTGATCCACATTCAGTCCATCACTTGTTGTTTTTGCAATTGCCGCCCTAAGTGCGCTGGGGATGCCCAGACGTGGGTCCCAGGCACTCCACACCACTTGGAGTCAAGCTAGCCGGGCTGAAGAGAGGTGTTACCTCGAAACCGGTCCGGTCCTCGGATGCTTGATTCCGTTCTGGGAAGGACATGGCTTTTGTAGTTCGGACTGGACTGTTCCCATGGGGCAACAGGGTCAGAGCTGATTTGCATATTGCCATTGTCTAACCCAGGGTGGTGTGGAGTGCAAAAAAACGATGGATTTGGGCCCAGATCTTTTGACTGGGGGAGTGTGTGACATTGATCCACATTCAGTCCATCACTTGTTGTTTTTGCAATTGCCGCCCTAAGTGCGCTGGGGATGCCCAGACGTGGGTCCCAGGCACTCCACACCACTTGGAGTCAAGCTAGCCGGGATGAAGAGAGGTGTTACCTCGAAACCGGTCCGGTCCTCGGATGCTTGATTCCGTTCTGGGAAGGACATGGCTTTTGTAGTTCGGACTGGACTGTTCCCATGGGGCAACAGGGTCAGAGCTGATTTGCATATCGCCATTGTCTAACCCAGGGTGGTGTGGAGTGCAAAAAAACGATGGATTTGGGCCCAGATCTTTTGACTGGGGGAGTGTGTGACATTGATCCACATTCAGTCCATCACTTGTTGTTTTTGCAATTGCCGCCCTAAGTGCGCTGGGGATGACCAGACGTGGGTCCCAGGCACTCCACACCACTTGGAGTCAAGCTAGCCGGGCTGAAGAGAGGTGTTACCTCGAAACCGGTCCGGTCCTCGGATGCTTGATTCCGTTCTGGGAAGGACATGGCTTTTGTAGTTCGGACTGGACTGTTCCCATGGGGCAACAGGGTCAGAGCTGATTTGCATATCGCCATTGTCTAACCCAGGGTGGTGTGGAGTGCAAAAAAACGATGGATTTGGGCCCAGATCTTTTGACTGGGGGAGTGTGTGACATTGATCCACATTCAGTCCATCACTTGTTGTTTTTGCAATTGCCGCCCTAAGTGCGCTGGGGATGCCCAGATGTGGGTCCCAGGCACTCCACACCACTTGGAGTCAAGCTAGCCGGGCTGAAGAGAGGTGTTACCTCGAAACCGGTCCGGTCCTCGGATGCTTGATTCCGTTCTGGGAAGGACATGGCTTTTGTAGTTCGGACTGGACTGTTCCCATGGGGCAACAGGGTCAGAGCTGATTTGCATATCGCCATTGTCTAACCCAGGGTGGTGTGGAGTGCAAAAAAACGATGGATTTGGGCCCAGATCTTTTGACTGGGGGAGTGTGTGACATTGATCCACATTCAGTCCATCACTTGTTGTTTTTGCAATTGCCGCCCTAAGTGCGCTGGGGATGCCCAGACGTGGGTCCCAGGCACTCCACACCACTTGGAGTCAAGCTAGCCGGGCTGAAGAGAGGTGTTACCTCGAAACCGGTCCGGTCCTCGGATGCTTGATTCCGTTCTGGGAAGGACATGGCTTTTGTAGTTCGGACTGGACTGTTCCCATGGGGCAACAGGGTCAGAGCTGATTTGCATATCACCATTGTCTAACCCAGGGTGGTGTGGAGTGCAAAAAAACGATGGATTTGGGCACAGATCTTTTGACTGGGGGAGTGTGTGACATTGATCCACATTCAGTCCATCACTTGTTGTTTTTGCAATTGCCGCCCTAAGTGCGCTGGGGATGCCCAGACGTGGGTCCCAGGCACTCCACACCACTTGGAGTCAAGCTAGCCGGGATGAAGAGAGGTGTTACCTCGAAACCGGTCCGGTCCTCGGATGCTTGATTCCGTTCTGGGAAGGACATGGCTTTTGTAGTTCGGACGGGACTGTTCCCATGGGGCAACAGGGTCAGAGCTGATTTGCATATCGCCATTGTCTAACCCAGGGTGGTGTGGAGTGCAAAAAAACGATGGATTTGGGCCCAGATCTTTTGACTGGGGGAGTGTGTGACATTGATCCACATTCAGTCCATCACTTGTTGTTTTTGCAATTGCCGCCCTAAGTGCGCTGGGGATGCCCAGACGTGGGTCCCAGGCACTCCACACCACTTGGAGTCAAGCTAGCCGGGCTGAAGAGAGGTGTTACCTCGAAACCGGTCCGGTCCTCGGATGCTTGATTCCGTTCTGGGAAGGACATGGCTTTTGTAGTTCGGACTGGACTGTTCCCATGGGGCAACAGGGTCAGAGCTGATTTGCATATCGCCATTGTCTAACCCAGGGTGGTGTGGAGTGCAAAAAAACGATGGATTTGGGCCCAGATCTTTTGACTGGGGGAGTGTGTGACATTGATCCACATTCAGTCCATCACTTGTTGTTTTTGCAATTGCCGCCCTAAGTGCGCTGGGGATGCCCAGACGTGGGTCCCAGGCACTCCACACCACTTGGAGTCAAGCTAGCCGGGCTGAAGAGAGGTGTTACCTCGAAACCGGTCCGGTCCTCGGATGCTTGATTCCGTTCTGGGAAGGACATGGCTTTTGTAGTTCGGACTGGACTGTTCCCATGGGGCAACAGGGTCAGAGCTGATTTGCATATCGCCATTGTCTAACCCAGGGTGGTGTGGAGTGCAAAAAAACGATGGATTTGGGCCCAGATCTTTTGACTGGGGGAGTGTGTGACATTGATCCACATTCAGTCCATCACTTGTTGTTTTTGCAATTGCCGCCCTAAGTGCGCTGGGGATGCCCAGACGTGGGTCCCAGGCACTCCACACCACTTGGAGTCAAGCTAGCCGGGCTGAAGAGAGGTGTTACCTCGAAACCGGTCCGGTCCTCGGATGCTTGATTCCGTTCTGGGAAGGACATGCTTTTGTAGTTCGGACTGGACTGTTCCCATGGGGCAACAGGGTCAGAGCTGATTTGCATATCGCCATTGTCTAACCCAGGGTGGTGTGGAGTGCAAAAAAACGATGGATTTGGGCCCAGATCTTTTGACTGGGGGAGTGTGTGACATTGATCCACATTCAGTCCATCACTTGTTGTTTTTGCAATTGCCGCCCTAAGTGCGCTGGGGATGCCCAGACGTGGGTCCCAGGCACTCCACACCACTTGGAGTCAAGTTAGCCGGGCTGAAGAGAGGTGTTACCTCGAAACCGGTCCGGTCCTCGGATGCTTGATTCCGTTCTGGGAAGGACATGGCTTTTGTAGTTCGGACTGGACTGTTCCCATGGGGCAACAGGGTCAGAGCTGATTTGCATATCGCCATTGTCTAACCCAGGGTGGTGTGGAGTGCAAAAAAATGATGGATTTGGGCCCAGATCTTTTGACTGGGGGAGTGTGTGACATTGATCCACATTCAGTCCATCACTTGTTGTTTTTGCAATTGCCGCCCTAAGTGCGCTGGGGATGCCCAGATGTGGGTCCCAGGCACTCCACACCACTTGGAGTCAAGCTAGCCGGGCTGAAGAGAGGTGTTACCTCGAAACCGGTCCGGTCCTCGGATGCTTGATTCCGTTCTGGGAAGGACATGGCTTTTGTAGTTCGGACTGGACTGTTCCCATGGGGCAACAGGGTCAGAGCTGATTTGCATATCGCCATTGTCTAACCCAGGGTGGTGTGGAGTGCAAAAAAACGATGGATTTGGGCCCAGATCTTTTGACTGGGGGAGTGTGTGACATTGATCCACATTCAGTCCATCACTTGTTGTTTTTGCAATTGCCGCCCTAAGTGCGCTGGGGATGCCCAGACGTGGGTCCCAGGCACTCCACACCACTTGGAGTCAAGCTAGCCGGGCTGAAGAGAGGTGTTACCTCGAAACCGGTCCGGTCCTCGGATGCTTGATTCCGTTCTGGGAAGGACATGGCTTTTGTAGTTCGGACTGGACTGTTCCCATGGGGCAACAGGGTCAGAGCTGATTTGCATATCACCATTGTCTAACCCAGGGTGGTGTGGAGTGCGAAAAAAACGATGGATTTGGGCACAGATCTTTTGACTGGGGGAGTGTGTGACATTGATCCACATTCAGTCCATCACTTGTTGTTTTTGCAATTGCCGCCCTAAGTGCGCTGGGGATGCCCAGACGTGGGTCCCAGGCACTCCACACCACTTGGAGTCAAGCTAGCCGGGATGAAGAGAGGTGTTACCTCGAAACCGGTCCGGTCCTCGGATGCTTGATTCCGTTCTGGGAAGGACATGGCTTTTGTAGTTCGGACTGGACTGTTCCCATGGGGCAACAGGGTCAGAGCTGATTTGCATATCGCCATTGTCTAACCCAGGGTGGTGTGGAGTGCAAAAAAACGATGGATTTGGGCCCAGATCTTTTGACTGGGGGAGTGTGTGACATTGATCCACATTCAGTCCATCACTTGTTGTTTTTGCAATTGCCGCCCTAAGTGCGCTGGGGATGCCCAGACGTGGGTCCCAGGCACTCCACACCACTTGGAGTCAAGCTAGCCGGGCTGAAGAGAGGTGTTACCTCGAAACCGGTCCGGTCCTCGGATGCTTGATTCCGTTCTGGGAAGGACATGGCTTTTGTAGTTCGGACTGGACTGTTCCCATGGGGCAACAGGGTCAGAGCTGATTTGCATATCGCCATTGTCTAACCCAGGGTGGTGTGGAGTGCAAAAAAACGATGGATTTGGGCCCAGATCTTTTGACTGGGGGAGTGTGTGACATTGATCCACATTCAGTCCATCACTTGTTGTTTTTGCAATTGCCGCCCTAAGTGCGCTGGGGATGCCCAGACGTGGGTCCCAGGCACTCCACACCACTTGGAGTCAAGCTAGCCGGGCTGAAGAGAGGTGTTACCTCGAAACCGGTCCGGTCCTCGGATGCTTGATTCCGTTCTGGGAAGGACATGGCTTTTGTAGTTCGGACTGGACTGTTCCCATGGGGCAACAGGGTCAGAGCTGATTTGCATATCGCCATTGTCTAACCCAGGGTGGTGTGGAGTGCAAAAAAACGATGGATTTGGGCCCAGATCTTTTGACTGGGGGAGTGTGTGACATTGATCCACATTCAGTCCATCACTTGTTGTTTTTGCAATTGCCGCCCTAAGTGCGCTGGGGATGCCCAGACGTGGGTCCCAGGCACTCCACACCACTTGGAGTCAAGTTAGCCGGGCTGAAGAGAGGTGTTACCTCGAAACCGGTCCGGTCCTCGGATGCTTGATTCCGTTCTGGGAAGGACATGGCTTTTGTAGTTCGGACTGGACTGTTCCCATGGGGCAACAGGGTCAGAGCTGATTTGCATAAAGCCATTATCTGACCCAGGGTGGTGTGGAGTGCAAAAAAATGATGGATTTGGGCCCAGATCTTTTGACTGGGGGAGTGTGTGACATTGATCCACATTCAGTCCATCACTTGTTGTTTTTGCAATTGGTATACTGTAGGGGCATTGTCAGGAATATAAATGCAACAACTAGACCCAATCAGTTTACAAACTCCTCCTTTATCTGCAAGGATTATGTCTAAAACCACTCTATTCTGTAAAGTCATAAGTCGATCCGCCTGAAGCTCAGCAGTCAAATTATTTAATGCTCTAGAAGTTACATTTATTGTGGCATCAACCACACGGATTAACTGTCTGATATTCTTGATATTGGCCATCGGACCCCAAAAGGGAAGAAACCCCTCCTTCTTGCCCTGCTGTATCTTCCGAATCTACAACTCCTCTACGAACTCTCTTTCTGTGATAATCAGCAGGAGCAGTGTATGTAGGAGGAAGGAGAAAAGCTATATAACATGTTCCCGAGAAGTGTGTGGGAAGCCATGTATAAGCTTTGTCGTGACAGATAAAATATGTACCCTGTGATGCCACCAATGGTGCAGGTGTAGAAGGAGTATAGACATAAGTATGGGAACAGTTGCTCCTCTCATGCTTAGTTTTGGTATTCTGGCCATTTATTTGTAAGCACAAACGACCTCTTTGGGGTAGTACCCAAATCGGTGTAGAACTCTGTTGCTTAAGCTTGTCGGTGAGGCTGAGAGTATAACGAGTTATATTCCACCCATCGTATGCTCTCTTTTTGTCTTCGAATTTTGATAATGTCCGCAATCTTTGCCATAGTTACAATACCCTTTATCAAAGAACTGTGACTGACATCCACTCCACCATTATAGGATCCACCAGAAGGGTATCGAAGTAAGTTCTGGTATGCATTGGAAAACATAGCCAGATAGGCACAAGCAGAACCTTCATATGAAAAGGGGAGGACTAGATACGGCATTCCTCTTTGTGTATTATGTGGTATGAGACCACAAACCCAACAATCAGTAACATTTACTATCAATTGATGCTGGTGTAACAGTTGAATGAACGAATTGTTAAGATATTCCATTCTTCTCATTTGCTCATGATCTGGGAGTGAGTAAAATGTATACGGTGAAACAGTAGTAGAGGGAGTTAGAGGGACAGAAACGGGAACAGGTACTAACTGCAGGACGTGAAATAGCCATCCTATGCATGCTAATAAACTACATAAACATACTAAAATACATAGTGCTACGCCACAACGACCAAATAATAATTTCTTATAATGAGCTCTCGTCATCATTTTAATATCACTACCTTTCCCTGTACTATCCATTACTCTAAAGGCGTTGCTCACGATAATCTTCCTTAATCACTTGGCTGTGATTGTTAGCCGTCCTATGACACTGCAAGTCCCGTTGACCTAGTCACTATTCAGGTCACAGCTCAAGACTCCTACCGTGACCCTGCAACTTGATGGACAAGGGAAAGAGGAGAAAAGAAAAAAAAACGTTTCTTTATAAACAAAATAAAAGGAAACCAGAATTAATTGTCTTTAGGCAATTTCTTTCTCAGATTGTATCGTCTCTTTCCAGGCGTTGTTTGGTCCTTGAACAAATGTTCGGGATCTGTGGTGTTAAGTCTTAGATGAACAGGTACAGCTTCTTGTAAGACGTCATCATCCTCCTTCTCTGAGCTAGTCCAATCCAGGCGTGCACTGCTGAAAGGTACAAAACTGGGTACCTTCTCGCACTCACTATCACCGATACCCTCTCGGACCCACTGGTCATAAGGTAAAGGCAATGGTACCCTTTTGCAATGCACGCCGTGGATCCAGTTCTTTTTTCCCAGGACCTTAACAGCTGTACGAGTTGTGAGCAGCACATGTCTCGGAGGCCACCAGCGAGGTTCCAAGTTCTTTTTCCTCTGGAAATTCTTCAGACACACCCAATCCCCAGGCTGGATGGAGTGTCCGGGATCTGAGGAGGCCTCTGGTAAAGCGTTTTGGACCTGTTGACGAATAACATGCAATTTAGTGGTGAGATCATGCAAAAAGTCAACCAACAGCGGGTATGGAATATCTGAGTACTTTTTGGATCTGGGGACTCCCCAGACATTAGCTGGGCATCCGAACACAATCTCGTACGGGCTAAGCCCCAAACGAGAATGAACAGTAGTTCTAGTAGAAAGGAGTGCTAAAGGCAAGGCATCAGGCCAAGAAAGGCCCGTGCTGGCTTGAATCTTTGCTAACTTAAGTTTGAGAGTGCCATTATAGCACTCTACCAGACCTGCTGACTGAGGATGGTTTGCCGCATGGAATTTCTGTCTAATGCCTAGACCCACACACACCTTTTGCATAATTTGACCTACAAATTCACTTCCATTGTCACTCCAGACAATGCGCGGCAAACCAAATCTTGGGAAGAATTCTTTCAAAAGTATTTGTGCAGTGGACAGGGCAGTGTTGTCCTTTAGGGGGTAGGCCTCTATCCATCTGGAAAAGGCACAAACCACAACCAGGACATATTTAAGATTATTGAAGCGTTCCATATGGATATAGTCTATTTGCAGTACCTCGAATGGGTACGTAGGGGGTGCGAAATGACCTGCTGGAGTTGGAGTTCCCTTTCCTGAATTGTGCATCAAACAAACAATGCAATGTTTCACCACATTTTCTGCACATTTGGGGATACCTTCATTCTGCCATACTGGAGCTAAAAGCTTACATATACCCCGTGCATTAATATGGGCTGGTCCATGGGCCATAGTAACTACAGGCAGTACATACGCATCTGGTAGCAACCATCGTTGATGTTCTGACAATTCCGTCCAACATCCCGTACTATCCAACATTCCCGTATTTTCTCTCCACGTACTTAATTCTTTCTCAGTGGCCTCCTTCTGGATCGCTTTCACACTTTCCACTGTGTCTTCACACATACCAGCTTCTGCAACCCCTCTAGCAGGACCCGCAACATGCATGCGACTTTCAACATTCCTCGCTGTCTCCTTCGCTATTTCTTCTGCAAATGCATTTCCTTGACCGACGTCATCAGTAATCTTTTTATGTGCACTGCACTTTACAATCGCTATTTGGGTAGGCAAAGCAAGTGACCAAAACTATGGGCAACGCCAAATGCATACTGGCTGTCAGTATAGACAGTCACTCTTTTCCATTTCGCCAACACACATGCTCTTGTCAACGCAATCAATTCTGCAGCTTGCGCTGGATTATGCGGAATGCGTGCAGTTTCTACCACTGTGTACAAAGTCGTTACTGCATAAGCAGCTGTTGTTTCCCCATTAGGAAGCTTGAAACAAGACCCATCTACCCATAGGATCCCATCCGGGTCCACAAGTGGTGTATCCTTCAGATCTATTCAACCCTTTGTTTCTTCTTCAGTGCGAAGAAAACAATCATGCTGATCTTGTACATGGTTCGCATCCAAAGTAGGCAACAATGTTGCTGGATTCAGAACATTGCATCTTTTTATGTGTATATGGCTAGCTAGAAGTGTCAACTCATATCCAGACAAGCGAGCACTCGTTAAGTGCTGAGTTTTCGTCCTGTTAAGAAGAGTATCTACTGCATGTGGCACCATAACATTAAGCACCAGTCCAGCAGATTGACGAATAGAAATTGCCGCTGCTGCTGTTGCTCTAAGGCAACTAGGTAATGCCTTAGCTACCGGATCTAATGTTGCAGAAAAATAGGCACACGGCCTTTGTTTGTCGCCGAATTGTTGCGGCAATACTGATAATGCGCAACCTTCCCTTTCATAGACATAGAGTGTGAAATGTTTACTGTAATCTGGAGTACCCAACACAGGAGCAGAACACAAGGCAGTAGGTAAATCTGTAAAACTCTTTTGACATTCATCAGTCCAAGGCAGAGGCTGGGGCGTATCTTTAAGTGTAAGTGCCAACAGAGGTTTAGCAAGTAGGGAAAAATTTGGAATTCACTGTCTACAGTAAGAGGTAATGCCTAAGAAAGCAAGCACTTCTCTTTTCGTGCAATTGCATGAATACGTTCTGGAGTCAATCGCCTTCGACAAGAGATGACCTAAATAGGTAACTTCTTGTCGGCAATATAGTAACTTGGAAGACAATACTTTATGATGTAACTCAGACAAATGTCGTAAGAGCGATACAGTTGCTGTTTTACAAACATTTTCCGAATCAGCAGCAATCAACAAATCATCCACATATTGGATAAGAGTGGCACCGGAAGGTAAAGAAAAAGTGTCAAGCTGAGACTTTAAAGCTTGACTATATATGGAAGGACTTTCACAATAGCCTTGAGGTGCACGCTTAAACCGGAAGCTTCGGCCTCTGAGAGAGAAGCCAAAGAGATCCCTACTTTCTTCAGCAATAGGAATGCTAAAGAAAGCATTCTTAAGATCAATAACCGAGAACTAGACCGCTGAAGCAGGAATCATAGTAAGCAAAGCTGTTATATCTGGCACAACAGGGAACTCAGGGACAACAATTTTGTTGACCTCTCGAAGATCAATCACAAAACGGTACACAGGTGGCTGAGAGGGATCAGTACGTTTAAGAATAGGCAAAACAGGGCTATTGCAAACATTCCCTCTAGTCTCTTCAACCACACCCTTCTGAACCAAATCATGAACAATGGCCAACAAGGCTCTCTCACCATCACTAGATATTTTATATTGAGGAACACGTGGCATCTTAACATTGTCTTTAACAGTAATCACATATGGTGAAATTTGCAATAAGCCAACGTCATTTGGACCCACAGCCCAAAGTGTAGCAGGAAGTGAACGCAACTCGGGTGGTAGCTGTTCTTTAGATACATACATCGGAGAAGTCAGTTTATCACCCAAAGTGAGGTGCACACCAGAGGGTGAACAATACAGGGTAGCATGTAAACGTTTCAATAAGTCCAAACCCAATAAATTCTCTCCGCATCCTGTTGTTAAAAGGAGTGGAGCTTCCAAATCGTATGGACCAATGGAAATGGGCAAAGGACAAGAAATAGGATTTGAAACTGGGGCGCCAGAGAATCCCACAGAAACATTTGTTAAGCCAGACAAAGGTGCCCCAGGGAGTTTAGAATGCATTATGGAACTTCTCATAGCACCAGTATCCAAGAGAAATGGTTCTGTAACACCTAATGCCATAACATTAACATAAGGTCCTTCCTGATCTACTGGAACTGATACGACTCCCTTACTTTGCCTATGGCTGTCCTAGCTAGTATGAAAATCAATGTCCTCATTATCGAAACAATACTCATCATTGTAGTATTGTGCAGATTGAGAATTCTGCTGATCAAAATAATGTGTAGAGTCCTGAGGGGGAGAGGGATGTCGTTCCTGAGTCGACGCACCACGATCCCTACCTCTGGATATGGATCGAGAATCACCACAACCCGGTGGCGCTAATGGTCCACCATACCGCTGTAATAAAATTGGACAAGTATTCTTAAAATGACCATCTTCCTTACAGTAGGCACACTGATTAGGGCCCAATGGAACTCGTGGGACTGAGGGTACTGGCTTCTGTAACAACCTCTGAAACTGTGGGGGCTGTGGGAATTGGGGCTGAGCAGAACGAGGAGGATAAGCCTGTTGCAGAGGGACTTTCGTTTTTAAGTCTTTAGTCTTTTTCTCCGCTTTCTCCTTATCTTCCTTATCCCTATTCTCATAATATTGAGCAGTAGCCAATATCTGAGCAGTGGAAGAGACACCCCACGAACTCTCCGATTGTTTTAATTTATGCGATAATTCTGGAAGTAAATT
Organism: Lissotriton helveticus; assembly: GCF_964261635.1. Taxonomy (NCBI): domain Eukaryota; kingdom Metazoa; phylum Chordata; class Amphibia; order Caudata; family Salamandridae; genus Lissotriton; species Lissotriton helveticus. The sequence continues at coordinate 121,114,880 of NC_136067.1, forward strand.
AAAAACAAATTTGACTACGAATAATCGCTGTCCACCTTCAGTACTCATGTCTTGCCCACTATGATCGATGAAAGTCTCCTCGAAACGAGGAAAGAAGTCGGAGACACTTTCATCCGTCTTTTGCTTACATGCCGCTAACTTATCCCAATTAACACGCACCGCAGGCATCATAGTTTTCATCAAATCTATTATTTTTCCAGGCAATTCCGTAATCAAGACATCCGGTTTGGCACCACCTACTTGTCCTGCATCCGCAGCTGTAATGGCAGCCCAATCACCACCTAAAGCTGCCGCATGATCCTGCCTACGAATCTTGGTCCATATTGCTTGTGGGACCATATTCCCTAGAAGGTAAACATCACTTACAACGAAACTTTTACAACGCACTGCCATTACAACGCGGTCATTACAACGCAAACTATTACAACACATTGCGCTGGGGGGCGCTCTAGTATAGGGAATACGTTTAATTTACTATCCAACACCTTCCCTAGTGTCCACGGGGACTGGAGTTGGAATAGTAAATTAAACTATTCACTATCCAGCACCCAAAAGCGCTATGCGTTGTAATCGTATGCGATGTAAAAACCGCGTTGTAAAGGCAGGCGTTGTAATAGCCTGCGTTGTAACGTCATACATCCTCCCTATAAGTAAGTCAATGTCTGCCAAATTCATAATACAAGCATCAACAGTCTGAGACAGCTCTTTATAATACCCAGCAGGATTCTTACGGGGGTCCGGTAAAGACTGTTTAAGTGCCAATACTTCTGACCTTTTCCAAGGGTCATGTACCCAGATACTCTGAAAATGAGCAGGAACACCAGGGACATTACCTGCTTGTGGGACCTCATCTCTCCATATTGGAGGAACTTCTCGCATATGATATTGTGCCGTCTTACGACGAACCACGGGATCAGGCTCAAAAGAACTTTGAGAGAAAAAGGTGGATCGAAAAGCAACAAGCTTCTGAACAGCCTGCTCTACAGCAGGACCCACAATAAGTCCCTTATCAAATTGATCCTGTATTTCGAATAAATCCTGAGGAGGTGACTCTAGATCTAGGTCTCCCCATTCTTTAATCAGAGTATTGCACATAACATTAAATACGTATCTCTGTGTGGGCGCGTTCCATTGAAGGAGAGTATCTAAAATATCACGTGTACTATACTGTACACGACTCATGATCCAATTATAAGCAAGGGAATCTAATTTAGTCCGTTCTTCCAAATCCGGAAACTGATCACGGGATTGTCTCCTAGACAACGCAGGAGAAAAGAAAAGAGGTCCAAGAAAAGGCGACAAAAGACCTGAAACAGTGTTGACTAAACGTCGTCGAGCTGCAGGGGAATCTGACACCAAAACAGGGGACAACGTATTCTGTAAAACAGGCGAAGCATCTGTAGCAAAGGAAAAGACAGATGGAGAAGGCTGAGGCACAGGAGATTGGGGGTACAGATGTCGCTGGCAAAGGGGGCGGAGGCGGAATCACAGGGATAGGCAACTGTGCAGGAATTAAAGCAGCTGGATTAACAACAGGCTGCAATGGCGGTGCATTAGCACCTAACACGTAAGGTGGAGGTAATGTCAACAAATGGGACATAAAAGAATCATCATCAGGTGTCTTTGATACAGTAGGTAATACAGGATAGCATCTATCTATTGCCATACGATGTTGTCTTTCCGACACCTCAATCATCTGATCAGCTTCGTCATTTTTAAATTGTTGGGCAGCCTGTAGTATCGACATACTCTTCTCTTTCTTATCTTTCTTCATTTGCTTAATTTCTTTCTGTTTGGCTTCCTTGCGCCATAGGCGAAAGGAGTCAAACATTGTCGGCCGGGCTTTTCTCTTGAATAGAATCGCTTCCAAATTATCTAATATATCGGGCTCAAAAGAGCCTTTTTGTGGCCATTGCAAAACACCATCCTTCCTGGTGTATCGGATCCATGTTTCGTTAAAAACAATAGGACCCAGACCATGTTTCGAATACAGTTCGTAGGTAGGAGTTCCAACTGGAGGAATCGGACAAGAATCCTCTAGTCGGGAGTCCCTAGAACAACTAAAACAACTAAATTTCTTGAACTTACTAAATCCAGGCATTTCGTAACAAACTGGACTTCCTTACAAACGTCAAGGGATTTTCAGACAATAAAGTCACAGCACAAACGTACTTACCCCTTGGCTTCGGTTAGCGCGTTAATCGAATAACAAATACAAAAACAAAGAGAGTGGGCGCTACCCACAAATACTTAACTAAATGCTTTTCTCACGCCAACAGATGTCCGTCTATCGTCTCGCGATACTAATCATCACCAAAGGGCCAAGGCAGGGCGACAGTCAGGGCAGCAGTCGTCAGCAGCCATCGGGAAGGAGTAGCCACGCTTCAAAAGACCTTCGGTCCACTTCGACATGCAGGGGTCGCTCACGTGGTTCGCGAAATCCTCCGGAATTTTCTTGCGAAGCTCCTCACGACTCTCGGGCAAAACTACTACCGCTGAATTCGCCCACACATTGGGCCGCCAATTGGAGAACCTGACCTTATGGGCCAGGCGGCGCAGGGCACGCCTAAGATCTCCGAGTTCACCTGCCTCGACCGACAGAGACACGAGACACTCTGTTAGGCGTAGAAAAGTAGTTTTATTAGCTGCAGCTAGGCACAGTTATCTAAGAAGTACCACACAGGTAGGTTCTCAAGAGACTGCCACTTCAATCCGTGGCGCACGGTCTATTATACAACACAAGTTTACAATGACAATTCCCAATACACACAAAACTGACAAATAGGAATAGTTCGAAAACAAGCTATCGGATGTCTAAAACACACCCTCCTTTCAGACCCCGTGTGCTCTCCTCCCATCAGGTTAATCAACACTAGTGCCTGTAATTCAATTTGCAGGTGGTAAAACATGTGTAGAATGCTTCAAAAGAAGGGCTATGTAACAAGAGAACACACAAAGAGAATAGTGAAGGCCAGTTAAATAAGATAAGGTAGAGAAGAATGGTGGGACCCAAACAGTGGAGTAAGTCATGGATTAATCAGTCTAGACATGGCTTTGCGAACTCGGCCAGACCCTGACATCAGTATCGCACACAAGGACAAAGATTGTTCTTTAGCGAGAAAAACATGGAGCAGCTGAAAACGGCAGAAAGACCATTTTACCGCTTTCGCCGTGCTGCCTGAGTGAGGCAACATAAAATGGCGACTAAACACTAAATGGCGGCCATAGCGAAGCGGGGCCGAAAACTACGTAACCTCACATCACATTCTCAATGATGACCATATAACATTCCTAACAGGGAATGTTAGATTTAAAGGCGAAGATACAACACATTGCTCCTTACTCGTTAAAAGGATCATTAAGAGTAAATGAGAAAAAAAGTCATTTTGGCCAGTTCTGTTTTGAAATAGACACCAATAATAGTCATTCAAGAATGTTTCTTTGTTTGACCCCAGTTTGGATTTTGGGATATTTTGCGACATATTCATCGGATGGCCCCTTTGCAGGCAAAAGTCAGCAGTGCCATTGCCTTGGATAACCATAACTGAATTAGGAAGGGGTGAAACTGGAGATCATGTAAGGATGTAGAATAATGAGCAGGTTGGAAACCGGCACACTACATGGCTCTGTGACACAAAGGACAAATAGAAATGAAAAACAGAAATGGGTAGTGGAAGAAGACACTGACTTAAAAGGCAAAGGGGACATATAAAAATATGGAACCATGCATTTCAGAAACTCTTCTCTTTTAGAAATGGTTAAAGCCAAATGAAAAAGTAATGATGAAATCACATTAATGGATCATTGTCTGATTTGGTTGCATTGTGGGCACATGTAGTCCTGCTTTTCAAGTGGAAAATACCAAACCATAGGTACCAGAAAGCAAATTAAAAAAACCTCAACTGCTAAACTTCCACTTGCGTTTCGATGAAGCAGAGAAGGCAAATGCGCAGAAGTTCTTAAAGGGGATAAATTGCATTGTGCAGGCATAAAACAAAGAAATGGTCACAACCCATTTTCAGACTTGGTATAGAACTACTTTACACAAGGTCCGATTTATTTTTTTGTAGTTAAAGCACAGCGAGGTTAAGTGATTTGGTCAGAATCACAGAATATTGAGCTGGCGCCGAGATTCAAAGTTTGGCAGTGTTACATATTGTGCCTATTCACAAGTCCCTCTCTTTTCACAGCAAACTTGGAATAGAAATCAGTCACTTTGAGGCATTTTCCTAGATGCACTGCCTCGACCTATTCATGCAGCGCAGTGGGTATTGAAGAGGTGTGAGGACCAAGGAGATCTTCGGACGGGGCCAGTGTCACCTGCCTTCTTCTCGACTTCATCACAGTATTGGGGGAGTGGGGGAAGTGTTTTGGTTAAAGATAACATAGTACTCGAGTTTTTTTACAGGGTTTTCCTCCTGCTTATAGCAGACATTGTCACAATTTTCCTTCTAGGGCTTATGAAAAGAACTTTAATCACACCTTCGGGCAGAGTTCTTTCTGTAGAAAACTAAAGAATCACAATATATTTTAAGTAACACGCACATGCGTTGTGGCTCGAAATTACATCACTTTATTGTGACGTTTCAAAGAACCGATGGTGACAAGGTGGGGTTTGGGGGGCAGCCAACCGAAGGGAGTTCTCTCCCTGGGCGGTTTGAGAGGGGCACGGCAGCCCAGTCGCTTCCATGTTGCAGCTCGTTGGGCTAGCCAAATCATAGCCCAACACCTATAAGGCTGTTGGGCTCCCAGCCACCATTTTAAGTTTGGTAAACCTGGTGGCTGGGAGCAGAGCGTAGTGAGATAAATACTTTTTGTGGGGCCTAGAATATATAGATTGTTAGTGTTATTCTACTGGGAGGGTTAGCATCGTTACCTGGAAGGCCATGGTGGATTATATAGTGTTGGTGTCACTGCGGTTGCTGAGCGTCACAGACACAGCGGGCATCGACGGGTGTAGCCACCGCAATTGCGGCATGCACATCGCCCAAGAAGATAAAGGGATGTGCGGTGAGTGAGAGGAGCCGCTCGTATACGGGAAAGTGGACCCAGGAACCTCCATGCAACTTAGGGCGGAGGCTTGTAGTGAGACCCTGGGGAACGTGGTAAGGGTGGGACCAGTACAGTGTTTGACAGAGGCGAGGCTCTGTGCAGATAGGGGCTCAAAAAGCAAGCAGTGGCATCCCCGGAGCGGAGGAATGCGAGCCGGTTGCGGCCGGGGTTGTCACGAATGAAGCGCGTGCTGCTTCAGAGCATGCAAAGCAGGGACCGAAGCCCCAACACGAATCAGGGCCGAGCCACGCACTGAGGGCCGGACTGCAAGTAAACAAGGAGGCAGAACAGGGGGGATAGGAGCTTCCATGTGTGTCGGAGAAGGAAGGGGGTGGATCCTAGGGCACTTTTGAGGAGGATGATCTGGGAAGGGATGCCGGAGAGTGGGGGGACCTGGGTTTTGGCCTCGAGTGGCTGGTGGAATGTCTCTGGGAGAGGGGAGCGATGGGCCCCAGGGACAGGAGGGGTAGAGGAGGACGACTGACCTGTTGAGCTAGAGCCCGCATTGGGTAGCCAGGCCTGGGTGGGCCTGGATATCTTCTTCTCATGGAATGATGAGGTGAGGGGCCTGGACTGGGTTGGTCAGCTGAACGCTTACATGTCAAGGGGGGGTTCTTTGCAAGGTGAGTCGAGGGCCACAGGCCATGGTAGAGGGCCCAGGGGGGACAGGGCAGGACGGTACATATGGGGAGGAGACACCTGGGAGACTTGGGCGCAGCTTAGGTCAGTGCCGTCGTCGTGGCCATGTTAGAGTGGAGTGGGGATGAGGAAGGGGGGGCGACATCGGGGAGGTGGAAATGTAGTTGGGTAAAGGACAAAAAAAATGTTAAACAGGGTAAGAAAAGGAGGGTGGACCAGGTAGGAAATTGGCAGGGAACCAGCACATCAGACCAGACATTTGTGTTGCAGAGCGTGGAGTGGTACAATGCGGCGGACTCGGCAGAGCTGTGGGTGGCGTGGTGGTGCAGAGTAGTGTGGCACAGAGTGGAGTGGTGTAGTGTAGAGTGCAGTGGTGCATAGTAGAGTAGTGTGGGGTAGGTAGAGTGCTTTGGCATAGAGTGGAGTGGTGTAGGCTAGAGCGGTCTAGGGTGGAGTGGTGCAGAGTAGAGTGCAGTGGCATGGAGTAGGGTAACGTGAAGTATGCATGGTGTTGTAGCGTACTACCATTACAGACAACACATCTTCAAGTCAAATGACCATTACATTTGCACAGACATACAGTTTTGCTGATAGAAAGTATACAGCGCACAATGTGTAGATATGTCATTACCTGCTTATTGATTTGATCCTCAGCACAGTTCATTTACAAGCATTTCCATTTCTATGAATAAGAACTCAGTAGGTTAATGCGCCTACTGCCAATAGCCTTACAAAACATGGAAATCATGGTTTGCATCCTGGCATTTTTAATTCAGACTTTTATCCACCTGTCATAGATACATTGTGGAGCCTTTATAGTTAACCCCGTTCATGCGTTGGACCACCTCTGGCCGTCCGACGTCACGGTGGACATGTGCATCGGACAGCCCTGGCCATCCAATTTGCGCACACGTAGAATTCGCCCACACTGCGGGAGAATTGCAGCCGCACCCAAATGGTTAAGAATCCTTTCATACTGATAAGTAAATGACTCGCAGTATATTTTGTGAAAAAAAGCTGCCAAGAATTATGGTAGCCGAAGGAAACATGGTTATTGTGTATATCTCTTTTGGAAAAAAAATGTAGGCAGTTTTACATAGCGCAAACTTAACCTGATGGTACTGAAGCGTTTTAGGTGAGTACCAGTTACATTACACAAAATCATATTCATGGTTTTAAAAGGATGGGAAGACTAAGGGCCCGATGTAGGACACCAAATACCGGTCGGTAACGGCCGATTTCGGCCGTTACCGACCAGTATTTGTTTTTTGATATGTAGGGCGCCACAAATTTACAGAATCAGTAAATTTACCGATTCGGTAAATTTACCGGTTCGGTAAAATACCGAATCTGTATATTTACCGAATCGGTAAATCTAGATGTAGGTGGCACTGAAAACAGTGCCACAGGCCCTTAAGAATTCGTTATTTACCATGAAATACTATTTTATGGTAAATAACGAATTCCTGTATTCATGCACATCTGTGCATGTACACCTGTGCCATGTGGCACACATACAGGCCCTAAGGGCCTGTATGTGTGCCACATGGCACACACGCCAGATTCAGGGGTGCAACAGGGTGTCAAAGTGACACCCTCTCCCCCGTGACAATTCGGTAATTTTACCGAATCGGTATTTACCGATTCGGTAATTGACATTGATTCCTATGGGCCTCAAGGCCCATAGGAATCAATGTCAATTACCGAATCGGTAAATACCGATTCGGTAATTACCGAATCATACCGATTCGGTAAAATATACCGAATTATTTCCTACATCTCATTTACCGAATCTAGAATACCGAATAGGTAAAATTCGGTATTCTAGAGTCGGTAAATGAGATTTACCTACATCGGGCCCTAAGTGTTTGCCTAGAATCACAAGCTGTATAGCCCACCCCAGAATGGTTCCCCTGCAGTTCTAAAGTCGGCAGCTATGGCTGTAACACCACAACGATCTCTCCCCAATCACCATGAACATACCTTCCATGCAGTAGACATAAAATAAACTTATGCAATATGTCTGAAAACAAACTAAGATAAGAAAATACTTTTATTTATGCATCACTTTTATTTTCCCAGTGCATTTTACATCACATCAGCTATTTAACATCAGAGCTCTTTAAAAAATCGCGTCACATGAATTAAGCTACAAGAATCACTTAATCGGGAAGAACATAACTTTTTACCAGTACATTTCAGAAAGCTGAGCTAACCATTGCTTAAAAACGCACAAATGAACAACTTTTCTTTATTAGGGACATTTTACTTCTGTGATACGAACCTTCAAACAGTAAAGTTTTGAAGGCAATAAAAGTAAACATGCAAAGCGGGGGGAATCGCCATTGTCCCCTTCTTCAACCCTGACAACTTTGGGAGGGAGGGATTTAGACCATTTTGTTGTGTGAAAAAGGCAGCTTTATTGAAACAGGTGCACATTAGAATAATATACCTGGCAACTGCCTTACAAAACTAAAATCTTGCTATACATCTGATAACTGACCCCTGCCCCTACGATCCCCTCAACATGTCCCCACCCTGCCATTAACATATACACAACATTACAATGTACTGCAAATACAATATGCACTTTTATTAGCCAACATGCTATGCCTGCCTCACCAAACTTCTACAACTGAACCTGAAATTACCTTTCTACCCTTTCCCTGCCCATGATCCCAACTTTCAACGGTAGGCAAAAAACTTCTGCCAACCCAGGCAAACTTTTAAAACACCTGCAGAGCACCTGTTCCAAGTGACAATACTACTTCCCCTTGGGCATCTGTTTCAATCAAAGAAAACCATAACCCGAAGCTACAGCATGAAAATCCAATTAAAGGGAAAAAAGAGGCTGGGTGGGAGGGTAAAGTTTTTATCCCACTACACTCTGCTCCCAGCCACCAGGTCACCAAACCTAAAAGATCGCAGTCATATGGATGAACTGGAAGCAACTGAAAATCCGATTTTATGTCACATTTGCCATTGGTGCAGCTGCGGCCGCCGTCACTACTAGTGACATGGCCACGTCAACCGATGAATAGGATACAGTGGATGCCTCCTCGTCGATAAAATCATTGACTGAGGTCCCTTCTGGTTAGGACAAATGCTGTATCAGTCTCTATTGACCCTTTTCATTTTTTGGCACTACTCCAATGGGAGAAATGATTAGGTTCTCCATGGGCCAGTCCTTGAAAGGCCCTGCCATCCTCACCTCTTTCACCTCTTTGTATAGCTTTTCTTGGACTATCTGTTTATGTTCTGTGGCTGATTTCAAATTCTCTGCCCGTCTTCCGTGTCTTGGACCCCTGTTCCCCAAACGAAACCCCCATCTAAACCCGTCTCTCGAAACCTGTGCTGCCCCTTGATCCTCATAGCCCTGAAGCCCCGCCTCCACTTTCTTGAGATTAACCGGAGTATGAGCCTTTTGGCACTCATCCCTGGGGTCCCTTACCTCTCTGCATGCTCAAAAACTGTTGCTGGTGCACCCCTGTGTTTCCCCCTGTCTGGTTCCATTGCTGACCTCCCTGTTGGTATCTACCCCCGCCCAAAGCAGTAGACCAGTGCATGCCGGCCTCCACATTTGGAGCAGTTGTGGTAAAACTTTGAGAACTCCAGTGTGCTCAAGTCTTTGTTAAAGTCCCAGCAAGCCCCCACTGCTCCTAACTCACTGTTCCCTGTACCCCCACCCCTCCCAGGGTGGGTCTCCCATAAACGTGCCAATAGACAACAGGCAAACCGCTGGCCATAAATATTGTCTTCCCCCCTTTGGCGGCTCCCATTGTATGCTGCCACAAATTTGTGTCCAGATCCCCCCATTTTGCTTCGGGGTCCCATGCTAAGCGCGCTCTAAATTCCTCGTTATATTGGACCCATGCATATCCCCCTCCCGTGATCTGTGTCTTCCTGATGACATCCATGTATTTAAATAACGTCACGCAGCGCTCTGGGTATTTTTCACAATATATGCTTGCTTATATCAAAAACGCTGTGTTGGACTTGGCCCTTCTGGCAGGTTCACCCCTAAACTTTTTGCTTTTTAATTGTGACTTGAAGTTAGTGATTTTTGGCTTCTGCGCACTTTACCACTGTGTCCCAGGGTAAAGTGCGTGCGTGTGGTGAGATTGGCCTGCCCTCCCATAGGATTGCATGGGGAATGTATGTGTCCATGTTAGTTCCTGATGTGTGGGGAGTGCAGGGTCGAGTTTGGTATGTGCGGACTCATGTGATTAAATGCTGTGCGATGATGTGTGCGGCGTTATCGTGTCTAGTGTGGAAGTGCCACTTCTAGAAGTTGACATGTCGCTGTAATTTATAATTGGCTGTCTGGCTTGTGATTGGCTGGAGCTGGCTGGTGAGCCTGGCTCCAGGAGTCAGGATGGGTCTGCCCCGGTGGTGAGTGGAGAGATCTGCATGATTGATGTGAGGGAGGAGTGCACCTGGGACCTGAATAGGGCTGGGTTTTCCCCACACAATGCTGGCTCCGCCCCCTGTAGTGCGACTGATGACCCTAACCTGACTAGTGAATGAGAAGAGGGGCTGAGCATATCAGAGTACTCCAAAACCAGCTGCGACTGGCTTTCCCCCACCCTGCAGACACAGAAAAAGGAATTGGGTGTATAAAAAGGGGCTGTGACCCCATACAAAGTGTGCTGGCTGATCATAATTTGAGGGGGGCCTGCTGCTGCTGCTGGGCGCCATGAGGACTGCCACTGGGACTGCCTCCCTGCCAAGAGGGCCCTGTGAGCTGGCCCCTGGGCCCAGCCTTTGCCCCCCCTTTCCTTTCTAGGGACCCTGTTCCTGAGCTTGGACCTGCAGCGCCTGGGGAGTGCTGGTCTCCACCTCCAGAAATAGCACATTGCGCCGCTGGTGCGGCTATCCCTGCCTCAAGGGATTCCCCCTTCTTGGGCTTATTTTTAAGGCGGGTGCCCACCCTGCATTTTGCCGAGCCAGTCGGCCGAGTTTTGCGGCGCAGGTGCCCACCCCGCTTATTTGCCAACTTTCTACAGCCATCACGGGTGTCCACCCCGTTTTTATTATTATCTGTTCAACGGGTGCCCACCCCGTATTCTGCCCGAGAAAGTTCACCGCCATCGGCCCGGGCCGCTGACGTCACCCGAGGAGCCACGCTGCCATTGGTTGAGGCTGCGAGAGGCTCGCCGGGCGACCCGCGCTGTGATTGTGCCTGAGAAGGAAAGCCGGCGTCTTCCCCCCCAGGGGCTCCCAAGAGTGAGAGAGAGCCCCGGAGAGCGAAGGAGGATTGCAGAGAGAGAGCCCCGAGGAGCGGGAGCTCTCGTGCCGAAGCCGCACGAGGGCCCAGAGAGCCAACGTCCCCCGCCGCCTCCAAGGAGCATACCGGTGAGTGCGGGGGCATTTGCTTATTTCGAGTCCCCCGAGCGAGACTCCACCGAACGGGAGCATTTCTTTCGAGCCCACGAAAGTCTCCACGACGGGGGCATTTTTCTGTCCGAGCCCACGAGGGCTTTGGGGGCCATTGTTGTTTGAGTCCCCCAAGCGGGACTCCCACATAATTTAGGGGGCAGTGTTGGTGGTAGAGCAGCCCCGGCTGGCAGCGGGCCGCTCCCCCAACGTGAGGGCATTTGTTTATTTAGAGCCACGAGGCTCCTGCGCCCCCCGTTGTTTCTTCAGAGCCCATGAGGCTCCAGGGCACACAGTTCTCTCGAGCCACGAAGCTCCCACATTGGTTTTGGCCCCATTGTTTATTCAGTGCCCCGAAGAGAGCCAGGAGGCACCCTGCTGCCAGGCTCCCTGCTACAGCTGCCCAGCACGTAGTGGGCAGCTGCCTCCTTTAGGCCTGAACATTTGCGCACCCTTCTCTTTGGCTGCCTGCGCAGCCTGCCCTGACTTTTCTGGACACAGGGCGTTTCAGCCCCTGAGAGGCCAGGTTGGCCTGGGGTCAGTTCTGGGTACTTTTTGGCGCGATTGTGATTACCTGCCTAATGTGATTTATGCATCATGTGTAAAACTTCTGGCCTATACCTCTGAATGTGTCTTCATGCATCATGTGTAAAGCTTCTTGCCTATATCTCTGAATGTGTCTTCATGCATCATGTGTAAAGCTTCTTGCCTATACCTCGGAATGTGTTTTTATGCATCATGTGAAAACCTTCTTGCCTATACCTCTGAATGTATTTTTATGCATCATGTGAAAAGCTTCTTGCCTATACCTCCGAATGTGTCTTCATGCATCATGTGTTAAGCTTCTTGCCTATACCTCTGAATGTGTTTCCATGCATCATGTGTAAAACTTCTGGCCTATACCTCTGAATGTGTTTTTCATACTTAGGAGGTTGTTTTTCCTAATATAGGTTATGCTAGTGAGTTTATGATTCCCTGCATGATATTTGCCTAAGGTATTTAGGATTGCGTAGGTGGTACTTACCTTTTACCAGTGGTTACTGGTTGTGTGCTACATTTGTTATTTGGTGCTACAGTTATTATATGTGCTATGTGCTAAGCGTTATTCCTATAAAGTGCTAATTCTACCAAGTGCTAGTTCTAAAAGTGCTTATTCCTGACAGTGGTCCATGTGGCCCGGTCCCATGTATATAATCCCCTGTAAATTCTGCCCGTGCCAGTGGCACATTGTAAATTGTGTGGTTTATTATCTAATGTGTTTGGTATAATACAAAGGCTACTTTTCTATATAACCTTGTGTGGAGTTTCCTTTGTGGTGGGTCTTGGGTGTTGTTGCTGGGTGCGTGTGCAAATACTTAAACTACATTGCCTCCGGGATCAGCCTTACTGCTCGTGTCACGTTACCTAGAGGGTGAGCAGGGGTTATCCTTGGCGTGTAACTCCCTTGCCCTGACTAGAGTGGTGGTTTCGGCCTGGCTTTGGCGCAAGCCTTAGCCAACCGGAAATCCCATTTCTAACACGCTGCTGACCAGTTCTCTATTGTCAACTGGACCCTCAGTCGTTTGGCCAATTCATATTCCTGTTCTTTGGACCCTTCCTTGGACCTCACCTCCCTATGCAGCCGCTTAACCATTTTGACATATTTCCCTTTCCAGATACGCTCCTTTGTTGCCAACATTAAGTGGGCCCCTAGATGTTTTGTCACCCCATGTATGGGAGTTTCTTAATTTTCAGCTTCTTGCTCTCTGGCCCTTATTTGTTGTCACCTTTCTTCTCACTATCCTCAGACACCTTCTCTGTGTTGGTCCCACTCTCTATTTTTGTCCCTTTTGAGTCTCCTGCTTCCCATGAGCCTACCCCAATGTCCATGACGCACCTCCCTTTCCTTAACCAGCCTCATTAAAGGCTCTGCTTTTGCACTTTTGGCCTTGCCTGGCTCCAAGGAGGGTGCCCGTATAGTTGCAGTCTGCCTCCCCAGTGGCCCGAACTCTCCGATATCCTCTGTGGCCTCACCGCAGGCCCAGATGACTTTTTTGGGTTCTCTGCCTTCGCATGAGACATACTAGCTGACACATTAGCTTTTCCCCCTTCCTGATCGTCCTCCTACCGTAATTTGCCTTATTCAAAGCTTTCATCATCAAAATCTAGCTCCTCCTGCCCCAACTCTAGAGGCCACTCTTGATTTAACTCTAAACCATGGGCCCCTATGGACCACCCTGCTTCCTGCCCCAGGTGGAGCAGACTGTACCCGCTGGTACTCCTCCGGCACCCCCACCTGTCTGATGTTGCTCCTCGTTGCCCCAGCGTTCCACTGAGACCCACTGGGTGTTGGGGACAGTGAGGTCGCTCTGGACCTACTTCTGCAGGCCGCAACAGGCTCCCCGGATGGTACCAGACGCACTGTTCTGGGCTCCACCCATGGTTCTCCTCGGCACTACTGCGCCACCCCCAGCCTTACGAGTCCGCCGCATTGCGCCACACCACGCTCTGCAACACAAATGTCTGGTCTGGTGTGCTGGTTCCCTGCCAATCTCCTACCTGGTCCACCCTCCTTTTCTTACGCTGTTAAGCATTTACTTTTGTCCTGCACCCACCATCTCAACACTGCACTCTACGTCAATGCACCCTACTTTCTACGACTTCACTATCTGCCAGTGCATTTTATGCCAATCATCTCTGTGCCATTCTAATCTACTCTACATTACTGCACTCTACACTGTATTTGTATTTTTGTATTTGTATTGTTTATTTATAGAGCGCAACTATCGCTCCGAAAGGAGCATCCTGGCGCTAACGAGACAATGTGCATACAGTTGCAAGTACAACACTAGATAGTGGCCATTACGTAATCATCTGGAAGATTAAAGATCCAGGTTTTAAGATGCTTCCTAAACTGGTTTTCCTGAGTCAGAAATCTAAGGTTCTTAGGCATTGAATTCAAGGCTTTGGAGGACATGAAGGTTAAGGTCTTACCCCCCTTGGTTTTATAATTAAATGATTACTGAAACAATATGCTTGGCGTCACTCCACTCAGCGCCACCCCACTCTACTCTGCACCACTCTACACCAATGCACTATACACCACCTTACTCAAAACCAAATTCACTATATGCCAATCTTCTCTGCACCACTGCACTCTATGCCACAAAATTCTACGCCGCTGCACTCTACGCCATTGTACCCTAACACTACACTCTACGCAACTCCATTCTACTCTGCATCACTCTACTCTACACTACTAGACTCAATGACACTGTGCTCTATGCCACTGTGCTCTACTCTGCACCACTCTATACCTCTGCAGTCTACGTTGTGCCACGGTACTCTAAACCACTTCACTCTATTCCAATGCACTCTACACCACTTTACTCAAAAACAATGATCCCTTAGCTACTTTGCCTATGCCAACTACTTTACACAGCTGCACTTTACACCATTATACTCAACAACATTCTACTCAATACACTGCACTCTGTGCCACTGCACGACGTGTTACACTACACCATTCTATTCCACGTCACTGCACTCTATTCTACTCTGTACCACTGTACTCTACTTCACTGCTCTCTGCATCACTCTACTCTTAACCACTCGACGACCCTGCACTCTGACACCCTACACCACTGTACTCTACACCACTGCACCCTACCGTGCACCTCTCCTTTGTACCATGCGCCACTGCAATCTACTTTATGCAACTGCACTCTACGCCAATGCACTCTACACCACTTTATTAAAAATCAATGCACTCTACAGCAATCTACTCTGCACTTCTGTACTTTATGACACTTTACTCGAGGCCACTCTACTGCACTCCAAGATACTCCACTCTGATACTGTACTCCATTAAACTTTGCTTCACTGGCACTCTACTCCACTCTATACGACTCCACTGTACGGCACTGTACTCCATTCTACGAAACTACTCCACTCTACAATGCTCTATGCAACTCCCTCTATGCCACTCTGTGCCACTTTACTCGACGTTATTATATGACACACCACTCCTCTCTACTCCACTTCACACCATTCCACTTATGACAATCTCAATCAATCAATTTGGGGGTTTATAAAGTGCAGCTGGTTACCTGTGAGGGTATCAAGGTAGTGGGGGAGTAAGGGGGGGAAATAGGGGGCTGCTGATCCATCTGGGTATTGGGGTTCAGTCGGAGACCCAGGTCTTGAGATCTTTCCTGAATTGGGTTGGTGACAGGGATTACCTGAGGTAGAGAGGCAGGGAATTCCAGGTCTTGGTGTTGAGAAAGAAGGATCTTCCTCCGGCTCTGGTCCTGTGGATCCATGGGAAAGTGGCCAGACTTGTTGGGCAGAGCGGAGGTGTCTGGCGAGTATGTGGAATAAGATGCAGCGGTTCAGATATGCTAGTCCTGCGTCGTGGGGGGCTTTGTAGGCATGTGTGAGGAGCTTGAAAGTGATTCTTTGGTTGACTGGTAGCCAGTGGAGTTCTCAAAGGTTTTTGGTGAGATGGCTGCGGCGGGGGATGTTGAGGACCAGTCTGGCTGCCGCATTTTGAACGTTCTGTTCAAATCTCTACTCTAGTTAAAGTCTACTCTACTCTACGTCACTACACTCTACAACACTCTACTCCGCACCCTCTATGTGACTCCACTCTGCTCTAACTACTTCATGACACTCCACTTCTCCAGCATTGAATCTTTCATAGATTCACAAGCTTGAATCTTCCCCGTCGTCATGGTGGGAGTCTCACGGTATTTAAAATATACCAGTATATAAGAAAATTAATATCAAACCAATGTAAAGGAAACCACATTTTTTGTTAACCCATTGTCCTCTTTGTATGACCCAACTATCAGCCAATGGGGCTCCAGCCCTGCACTGCCACCATACCTCAGATCTCTAACCGCACGTCGTTTGAGAAGGATTCTCCCTGAGCTCTGCTCAGGTCTCTCTGTTGTCTTCAACATTGGAAAAATGTCTGAGGGCTCCAAAAAGAGATTATTTTGACCCTGCAGATCTTGTGGGAAGGCTAGACTGTTTTTTTACAACCCCCACAAAGACTGCCTTTACTGCTTACATCTCAACCATGTACCAAGGGATTGTAAACATTGTAGGACTTTCTCTGCTAAAACATTAAAAGACAGAGAAACACGTATACTTCTGTGTCTACTGAAGAAGAAATTTAGATCAGAGTCTGGTTCGGATGCTGAAAAGGCTCATTTTACTCCAGAGCGTAAAAGAAAGCTGGAGTCGGCTTCTACAAAAACTGACAAGAAGCCAAATGTCTGTAAAACCAAGGACAAATTGCCAGCTTCTCTGCCCTCTGTGAGCACTTCTCATAGGAAATCTGAATTATCTTCCTCATGCCACATACCCCTCTTAAAGCAAATAGGTGAAAAAAGACCATGTCAACGGACCCTTCAACGGCAGCCCCGTTGACGAGGGCAGCAAAATTGACAACCTTCAGTCCCTCACTGGTGGTGTCAACGACGGCAACACCGATGACGGCGTCGTCGACGACAGGAGTTACAACCCCTTACTATGTTGACGGCTTGTTGACGGTCACCCCGAAAGTGACATCATTGTCAACAGCACCGTCGACGATGAAACATGCTTCGTCGAAGACCTTGACGACGACTTCATCGACAACGACATCGGCGACGATGGTATTCAAATCACCAAAGATGCAACAATAGCAATTAAAAGGATGCCAGCATTGAAAACCTCGTCGACGGAGAGAAAAAAGAGCTCCATGACGCCGCAATCAGGAGGAATGTCATCAGAGTTGGCATCTTGGAGTAAGATCTCGCTGCTTCCTCCCTCTTATTTCTTGGAAATGCAGGAAACGGAGAAGGAAGGTTCGTTTAAGGGGTGCTTACATTCCATCGCAGCTCAAGGTAAAATGCCAGGATACAGATGAACATGAGTATCAATACAAGTCAGAGTATTTGAAGGCGGATTTCTCCTTTAAAGATAGCCCACCTCCTAAATTGCATAGAAACAAATCTTTTCAGGAGAGTTATGAATTTGAAGAAGAGGAGGATAATCTTCTGCCACCACGGGAAGATAACATATCAGTGCCAGTCTTTTTGATCACGGACCTGAGACACATGATTAACATCTATTATAAATGCTTATCAGAAGCTAATGCTTCTGTGCCCGGCACCCTAAGCCAACAGCAGGATGCACCTCCTTCCGAAACTACACAGCCGGCAACGGTTCTGCAGAAGGCATTACCTCCAAGAGTAATAGCCATCAGAGATAACTATGTGGAGAGTGATGTTGAGGACCAGCCAGAAGAGGGAGAGCTGATGCTGGATGTGATGCCTGCGGGCGATGAATGGGACGAGTACGTTGTGCCATCCTCTTCTTCTCCCTCACAATCCTCAACTAATTCTCCACTGGAAGACATTGGAGGGAACTACTGGAGCAGGACTCAAAGAGGTTTGACTTACCTCTTCCCGTGAAACAGGCAGTCTGTTTTCTATATGATTTTAAGGACTCCGCTAGTGAACTACATCTGGGAAGAAGGTTTAAAAATTATGAAAAGTCAGGCTTCAGTACCTGCAGCAGTTCCGAGAATGGAGAAGAAATATAAGGTTCCGGAATCGTCTCTGGCATGTCTAATCGGTCATCCAAGTCCAGAGTCAGTTATCATGCAGGCAGCCCAGAGGCATTCTAGGAATCTTGCGGCTACATGTTCTGCTCCTCCTAATAAGGATGGTAGAAGGCTGGATGACACAGGAAAGCGTTTTGCAGTGATGGCAGCCACTTCCATCAAGGCATCAAATGCGTTAGCCATATTAGGTCAGTACGACCAGCAAATGTGGTTCGATTTAGCACCTTTCCTAGATCTCTTCTGGACAATAAGAAAGAAGAGGCGATGCACATACTACAAGAAGGGGCTAGGGCAGCCTTTCGAGGTAGAGGAGAAAGAGGCCAATTCCAACAATGGCCATATTTTCCCTCCGATAGATACCAACCTTACCATCAACAGGGTTATCATGAGTATACAAATCAGCAACAGTATTGATCACCTAATATGCCCTACCAATAACAGACAGCCAGAAGGAGAACTCCAGCATGCAGAAAGTCACAGGACAGTGGTAGACATCAGTGACATTCTCAGGGCACCACCCACCTCACTGCGACACAAACCTCATCAGAACCAGTACATCTTTCAATATTTCCAGCAATGGCTAGCAATAACCTCGGACAAATGAGTATTAGACATTATTCATCAGGGACACACCTTAGAGTGCGTTCAATAGCCTCCAACCAGGCCTCCCATCCCCAAGAAACATCAACACCTGACCTTTCTAAAGAAGGAGATCTTAGATCTTCTTCTGAAGGGGGCGATAGAAGAGGTTCCTCAGCAACATCAAGGAAAAGGATTCTACTAGCATTTGTTCCTAATAAAGAAAAAACAAAGTACCAAATGGAGACAGGTAATGAATCTAAGGGGTTTGAACAAGTATATAAAAAAAAAAACTCTTCAGAATGGTATTGCTACAAGAGATTCTCCTAACTCTGAATAGAAGAGACTTCATGACATCATTAGATCTCTTGGATGCTTACTTTCATGTCCCTATTCATGTCAAACATTGATGTTATCTAAGGTTTGAAGTGGTGGGCACCACTATCAGTTCAAAGTATTGCCCTTCAGTCTCTGGTCAGGGCTGAGGGTGTTCACAAAGTGCATGGCACCAGTGGTGGCGTTTATGAGGCAGCAAGGACACCAGGTCTATCCTTATCTAGACTGGCTAGTAAAAGGATCTACATACTACTCAGCTCAAAACTCCTTAAGAGCTTGTTGTCAGCGATTCAGAACTCTAGGTCTAAGAGTCAATGCGGAAAAATCCTCCCTGGTACCGTCACAAACTTTACCGTTTCTAGGGGCAGTGCTAAACACAAGAGAGGCAAAGGCATGCCCATCAGAAGAACGCATTCACAAAATCCTAAAGTTGGTTTCTTGGATTCAAAGAAAAGAGTTTGTTTCAGTGAGGATGTACAAATCCATGCTGGGGGTGCTCTCATCCTGCATTCCACTGATCCCAAATTGTAGGCTTCACATGAGGTCTACAATGTATACAGGCTCAAGGATCATTCGAGGGTCTCCTTTCTATCACTCCACAAATAAGGAAAGCTCTGTCATGGTGGGGGGTAAGAACAAATCTTTCTACAGGACTACTATTAAAACTTCAGCCTCCCAGTTTCATAATGACAATGGACGCACCCACACAGGGGTGGGGAGCACATTTACATGACTTTGGAAATTCAGGGTCACTGGATCTATCAGGAGGCACTGATGCACATCGATTTGCAGGAACTAAAAGCAGTGTTTTTAGGCCTACAAGCTTTTCTCCCCAGAATCCACGATTCCCCAGTTCTAGTGAGAACGGACAACACTACCACCGTGTTTTACCTCCTCAAGAAGGGAGGAACAAGGTCACAAACATTATCCACTCAAGATCAAGAAATTTAACAGAGGCTTCTAAAACACAATATCACTCAACAGATACATCTACCAGGAGTACACAACACGTGGACAGACTCCCTAAGCAGGTCGTCAAACCTATGGCATGAATAGGAGTTAGATCGCCATCAGATTCTGCAAATATTCGAACAATAGGGAACTCCAAGTTTGGATATTTTTGCAACACAAGAAAACAAGAAATGCAAAAGGTTTGCGAGCAGATTCCCTCAAAAGGGTTTGTGGGGGAATGCTCTTCAGCTACGATGGACAGGAATGTTTGCCTACGCATTTCCGCAGTTCCCTCTAATTCTGAAAGTGCTACGCAATATGAAATCAGAACCGTGTCATCTGATCCTCAAAGCACCGGCATGTCCGAGACAGTTCTGATACACGGAACTTCTGCGAATGTCTGTATCCCCTCATATTTGTTTTCCGCCTGTGCACGATCTGATATCCATGAGCAAGGGGCAAGTGGTGCACCCACAGAGAGGCTCTCTGAACTTGTCAGCTTGGAACCTCATGATCAGGAATTTAGATCCCTGAATACTACTAATAGGAATCCTAACTTTACTACTCCTAAATACCCTTTGAGAATACCGAAAGTTGTAAAGTTAGGATTTTAACTCAGACTACTTTTGTGAATCGGCAACATGGTTTCCCATAATATTTGATTTTATGGCAAGGCCCGGAGGCCAATATTATGCATATCATCTTTATTGCTCCTCAAACACAGCAGCAACAAACATTAGAATTTAGAACACACAGTGCTCTAGAACGCAGAACATGCATATATTGACAGAACAGGCAGCCATCTTCCTCTTTTGTTGCTGCTCAGATACAGATAAGTCCATGAATATTCAGATTCCTAATGAATGTAGTATGGTTGGCTTATAGTGGAGTTTTGTTATATGGTATGATTATGGTAAGATTAATTTCTACTTAGATTGGGGATTGAGGCATTATTTACATTATAATACATTTTTATTTTTAGCAGTGGTTTGTTTCTATGTAAACGAGGACGTTTGATGAAAAGATGTTTGTTTAAGTGTTAAGGAGCAGTAGCGGACTTTGTGCATGCGAGGGTCAAGTCTCTGTTGAATTTGAATGTCATAAGGGAAGCAAAGGGAAGTGTTTTAGGGCTTACCGTTAGTGGAAATTTCAAACGCGGTATACGCGAGTGTGCAAGGTTAGAGTTCTCCTTGTTGATGAGACGAGCAGGATGTGAGCTGGGGCGCATTGGATTATTCACTCGCATCTTCGATGTCGGAGGGATCGAGACGCTTTGGGAAGATAGATTTGGACCAGATGGGATGCCATACACACGCAAGGTGCGGCGGCCATTTTAGGAGTTTGGATTAAGACCCATTAAGTATGCTTGATTTAGGACGGACATTTTGGGGGAATGGAGTCGAAGTCTGTCAGATCGCAAGTTAGTATTCTGACAGACTTCGCTCATTAGTTCATTGAGGAGGTTGCAATAACGTGTAGAAAGGTGATCAATTTCATTTTAATTTGCATGCTAAAAGATTGTTGTAGAGATTGTTATTGTAGTTTTGAACAAATCGGTTAGTGAATTAAAATTATTTATTATCTGGTGAGGTAAATTTAGGGAGTTTTGTGGTGTATAAATTCAATTATTTTTAGAAAATGGAAAGTACAGAGGCAGGTGTCGAGGAAAGGATGAAGATTTATATGAAGAAGATGTTTGGAGAGATGTATGCATCTCTTAAAAAGAAAATAGAGAATTCTGTGGAAAAATCAATGTTAAAAAAGGAGTCAAGGCAAAAGTCAGGTGAAAAAGAAAACTTCTGGACCACGGAAGAAGTTGAGGTGGTCACAGGAGGGTCTGGTCAGGGAAGGAAAAGAGCCCAGAAAAGGAAACATGTTGAAATGTTGAGAAAAGGAAATTAATGTAAGGTTCAGAAAGACAGAGCTATAACTACGCGTAAAGGAAAAGACTTGGTGGTGGCTTGTGATTCTAGCTCTATGAGTGGGGACGTAGAGATAACTTGTAGTTCTAGTATTGATGAGTCTGATGTAGAGGAGGTTCCTCTAAAAAAGAAAAAGGGGCAAGAAAAAGAGATTAAATTAGAGATTGGTGATTTTGTTGAACCACAGGGAGAGGAGATGTTTGATACTCTTCTAATACAACATCCTCTTTCACACCTCCTGTGGAACATGTGGCGAAGTACGTACGGTACTGTAGTCGAAGAGAGATCCTGAAGGATGTAAGAACCAGACTGAGGTCTGAATGTTCAAGACCGACTCTGGACAGTAAAGTAGCCTATACTCCTGAGTTGGATCAGAAGATGTTGGCTTTCATCAACAAGACTGGCAAAAATTCTAGAAGGGGACTTGACAAGGGTTTAAAAGGTTGCCAGGAAAGACTTTTAAATGTGCTGAGGCCTCTTACAAAAATATTTGATATCTACGAGAAGGCACATTCTAATAATACAGGCAAAGATTTGGCAGAGATGCGGCAGTGGATTCAGAGAGTATTTTGCCTTCTAGGTAATTCAAATGTTGCACTTTGTATTGAAAGAAGAAAAAGTATTCTACTCAAGATAGATCCAATGTTGGCGGATCTAGCAAGTAAAGAGCTTGGAGAATTTAGTGAAGGAATATTATTTTGTGATGATTTTGTAAAGGATATAGCCACATATGTGGGTACGTTCTACTCACTTCAGAAGGCACAAAAAGATATTCGCAGAGTTTCTGGCGTGGCCAGGCAAATGGGGGGTCAGTTCCCCGTCCGGGGGACAAGGTGTGTCCAGAGGAAGCTCCGGAAGAGGTTACAAACCCTAGGGCAGTGGTTCCCAAATGTTTCCTCAGGACCCCCACTGAATCACTACTGGAGGCCGGGGAACACCAAGCAATTTTTACAAGACACAGACAGCAGACGACATATTACCTCCACGGGGTGAGCAGAGCAGTTTAGGCATATTTCAGAGAGGCCTCGCGTGGCACCTGATATGACCCTCTCCTGTTAAGAGGTCCACTGCCCCCGTCCCCTGCCAACAACAAACCGCAAAGGCTACACAGTATAAGAGCTTGATATGTCTGAGTATGAAAGCTTGACAGCAGACATAATTCACCCAAGGGCTTATGGAAAGTGAGCAATCCGACAGCAGCACGAAAATCCTACTGCTGATCCTGGCTGCATCTATTTTTACCCGCCTGCCAAGTAAGGATAACCTATACACATGTGCCTTTCCACAGCAGCAGCCACAGACACAAAAATAAAGATAAACACCACTATAATTGCTTGATTTTTGCTCACAAATAAGTGTCACTTGTAGTCTTTGAATGTCACCCAAAATGTCATTGAAATTATGAAAATGTCACACATAGGCAATCGGAAACATTGGCAGCTATGTTACATGAGGATGACATAAAAAGGAAAGAAATTATTAAAGCACACACGCGCTTTTACTGTAAATGCAGTTCCAGAGGGATAACAGCCCACCTGTCGGTTGTACTCCGCTTTCAGGGCAAAAGGGGACATATGGTAGCAAAATGTCCCGGGTCAGTGTCACAAAGGTTTGTGTATGCCGCAAGCTCTCCCATACTTGCTGCTCGGAATAGCCTCCCGCACTCCAGCAGCGCTTCTCCATAAATACCAGCATTTGTAAATAGCGGGAGGGTGGTGTGTGCTGATCTGCATGCAGCCTAACTTTAAGGAGGCGTAGTTGCACTCAGTGTGGCAGGAAAATTGGTGGCAGCTTTGGCAAACATAAGGTACTGGGAGAGTTCAGGACAGCAAGTGCTAGGCACTGGCAGCATTCCTACCCGCGAGCGGAAGGGGTCAGCAGCAGTAGGACTGCTGGCTTAGGGGGTGCCTGCCTTCCAAACTGGTTGAACTCTTTCACTTCCCTCCCAAAAAATAATAAAAGGGGAACGAAGGAGCCAGGGAGCTGAGACAATTACGGTGAAACTTAGAAAATGAAAGAACCAACAAGTAACAACCTGTATCCAAAAGCTCTTAGTGCATCACGCGCGCGCTTCATTGAAATTATGAAGCACATAGGCAATCTGAAACAATGGCAGCTATGTTACATGAGGATGACGTAAAAACTGGAAAGATATTTTTAAAGCACGCGTGCACTTTTACTGTAAATGCATGGGTTGACTTAAATAAAACATTCACATGTAGTTCCAGAGGAAGAGCCCTCCTGCCGGTTCGAGGTGCTCGAATGCTCTTCAGCCTCGATACAAGAGGCACAGCTGCACTCTGCTTTAAGGGCAAAAGGAGACATATGGTGGGAAAATGCCCCAGGGCTGGCCACAAACACAAGAGAAAAAAGCACACACTGCTGTGCGAGCTCAACGTCGGGTAACCAGAAGTAAATAATAAAATAATAAGCCTTAAGGCCAATCACCCTTCAGCTTGCACCTAAAGCTGAATGGTGATTGGCCAGATTGTATTGTGGTTTTGCCGCAATTGTATTGTGGTTTCGCCGCCCCTGCGCCAACTTTCACAGCTCTTGTGTGCTGTGAGAGCGCATGGGCATTTCGTTTTTCACTAGGACTGCAGTCACTCAAATCCGTCCTGCGGACCCCCTGGGAATGTGTCACGGACTCCTGTGGGTCCGCGGACCACAGTTTGGGAAACGCTGCCCTAGGGAACCAGTCTTGGATCAAGCTACAACTAATTAAGGCAGGAGAAGGGAAGTTTTTTCCTTCAAAGGCAGAGGGGCAGATCGAGTGGCATGCGATCCGAGAGGCGAACAAGGGGTGCCTCAAGTAAGGTGTTCTCTAGACCCTATTTCTATCCAGTTAAAATTGGGCGGCAGACTAGCCCAGTTTGTTACGAGATAGAGAGAAATAACACAAGATCCGTGGGTTTTGGAAACTGTGTCAGGTTACAGAACAGATTTTTTTACAAACTCTGGTGCAAATGAGGCCTCCCAATTTTTTGAGATTTTCAAAGGAGATGGAAGATCTTGTGACAAAGGAAGTAGAGGCTTTGGAGGCAAAAGGAGCAATAGAAGCAGCAACCATGGTGCAGGGCTGTTTCAAAAGCAATTTGTTTTTAGTGGAGAAAAAAGAAAAAGGAATGAGGCCAGTAATAAATCTGAGGGAGTTAAATGATTGGGTCTGTTACAATCACTTCAAGATGGAAGGTATTCGCATGTTGAGGGATCTGTTAAAGAAAGGGGATTGGTTGACCAGGTTGGATTTGAAAGATGCTTACCTGACAATTCCAATGTGCACAGAGCAAAAGGATTTCCTGCAGTTCAGGTGAAAAAAAAAACGTTGGAGATTCAAGAGTCTCCCATTTGGGTTGACATCAGCCCCGTGGTGCTTTACGAAGGTAATGAGACCAGTTGCGGCTTTTTGGTGAGGTCCAGAGGGATTTGTTTGATTGTTTATCTGGACGATATATTGATAATGGCAGAGGAAAGGAGTTTAGCGATGGAGCTAACGGAGTTGGCTGTGAGGGTTCTGGAGGATCTAAGATTTGTGGTGAACAAGGAGAAATCGTGTGTGGAACGATGCAGGTGATGCAACTTTTAGATTTTCAGATACAGACGTTGGAATGTGTGTTGAGGTTACCTAAGGAAAAGGTGAGGAAAATCAGGAAAGAGGTGAGAAGAATGAAGAATGCAGATTGGATTACGTTGGGACAGTTAGCTCTGTTGCTGGGTCTGTTATCTAGATCATTCAAGCAATCTTTCCAGCTGCCCTTCATTACAGAGCGTAGCAGAGGTTGAAAGCTTATTACTTGAGGAAAGGAACAAAATACTCTCGGAAGGTGAAGTTGAATCAGGAGACAGTAGTGTGATGTTGTTTATCCATCTTCATGCTTGTACCTGTACCTTTAATATACTGGAACTTCCTATGCTTGTATTCTGTTCTCATGTGAGATTCTGGAATACATGAGAGTTCCAACTATCAGTTGAAGATTTCTCCTGTGGCTGAGGTTTTAATTAAAGCATCTCCTTAGCTATACATGTTCCTACTTATTTATTTATATAAGAAGACACCACATTATATTGACGACGATCGGGTGAACCCAGGACTTCACCTCAACACAGGAAAAGCAGAAAAGACGACTTGTCTACTCCTCCAGCGGCAGTATAAATCAAAAGAACGAGAAAGGAAGCGGAGTCTTCCCAGCGGCTGTGTCAAATTTAAGAATATATGCGGTGAGGAGTTTGGTGGGCGGATTGATTAGAATATATTGTTAAAGCTTGAAATAACAGAGCTGAAACGATCGAGTTAAATAACGTCTGCCTCTCGCGCTCTGCCTCGAGAAGAGACATGACGTTTTCTCTCTCGCGTTGAGGCTGGGCTTGCGCGCATATGAGAAGGAGACGCGCGATTAGTAAAACGCGTGACCTGCTGACACTAAGTCGCGTGCAAAGAGAACGCGTTCTCTTTGCGCAAGTCTAACATTACCTTGAATGTTCCTTTACGCAACAATCAGCTGATAATGAGGCGCGCTGAGAATTAAAGGAACGCTTCCAAGAAGGAGAATTCTTTATGATTCTTCTGCACAACGTGAACATTCTATTTTACATCATAAAGCAAAACAAAGCAGAAATTACATCACAAGCATTACAAAAGGATTAATGACATGCAACTTTACAGGAATAAATAGAATTTAGACACTGCAATCTATCCTACATGACACAAAAGAAAAGATTTTATTCTTTATTATAAACAAGAATACAGAGTTTAAAAGAAAATTTATGGTGTCAATCTCTTAAAAGAAAAGAATAAGATATAAGAGAAATTCAGAGGAAATACACATACATTTTTTGAAAGAAGAAAGAAACAAAAATGTAAAAAAAAAATAAAATAAAAAAATAATAATAATAATAATTACAATTTAAAGGGAAGATAAAATGCAAAACGTAACCCAGCCTGCTTTCTTTTTAAATACCCCAGGAGAACCAAACATAAAATGGAAAAAGTGGAAGACCATTTTTGCTAACTATGCGAGGGTATGTGGAACTAACTTGAGTGCAGAAAGGAAGCTTGCTCTTCTTCTCCATTGCTTGGGGGGGAAGGACAGGATGTGTTGGAACATCTTCCTGACTTATCTGCTGGAGAACAACGTAATTTAAATGAATATGAAATTGCGATTGCGCAACTTGACAAACATTATCTCCCGAGAGTCAGTACCATTATGGAGCGTAATCATTTTGGCTTAAGAGAACAAAAAGGAGATGAGACTGTAGAAGAATATATTTCTTCACTGAGAAAGTTGGCGTCCTCTTGTAACTTTGGTTTGACTCTTGATGAAAGAATAAGAGATCAATTTGTACTTAGGTGTGCACATGATGAGATCAGAAAAGAACTTTGGTTGAAAGATGAACCACCTCTTGAGGAAGTATTAGCTATAGCAAAACAGGTGGAACATATGACGAAGTGCGTTGGATAATTAAAAAAAGAAAAAGAAAAAGGATCCTTAAATGAAAAAAAAGAAGAAACAAAAATTGAAGAAGTTGTTTGTCAAGTTAAGAAGTATGAAATGAATGAAACACAAAGTGGTTATGGAAAAGAAAATTTGGGATCAAATTCAGCGAGTCAGAACAATTTTACAGGACAGAGTAACAAATTTCATGCTTTAGATGTGGACAAATAGGTCATTTGGCCAACTCTCCAATTTGTCCAGCGTTAAGAGTTACATGTAATGTGTGTGGGAAGAAAGGTCATTATGGAAAGTTTTGTAGAACAAAAGTATTTAGACCTGACTCGACAAGGAAACGTTGGAGTCAATCACAACCAAAAGTTAGAACCATTACTTTTGAGATAAAATGTGAGGTGTCTGATCATCCAAAACATGTCGTAAAAGTGGGAAATGTCATGATTAACTTCAAATTTGATTCATGTTCTCGCATAACATTAATTGATGAAAAGCTATTTAACACACATTTTGCTGGAAAAGTAAGAATGATGAGATCAGATGTGAGACCTCTTGGGTATTCAGATAAACCGATTAAAATGGTTGGTTGTTTTATGGCTGAGATAGAACTTGGAAGTAGGACTATTGTGGGTAAAATCTATGTTGCAAAGAAGGGAGATACATTACTAGGTTGGGTACATCAGGGTCAACTTGGTGTAACTTTGAATCCGAATGCTAATCCCCAGGTACAAATTCAACAAATAGACACAGTTGATGTGAAAGAATAAGAAAAGATTTGTGTGAGGAATTGGTAAATAAGTTTCCTAATGTATTCAAGGAAGGTTTGGGCTGCTTGAAAGGCTATAAGCATCACATCAGATTAAGAGAGAGTGCTATACCCATAGTGGCAAAAGTAAGAAGAATACCGTTAATGGAACAAGAGAAGGTGAAAGAAGAAATAGATAAGTTGTTGAAGAATGGTGTGATTGAACAGGTAGAAGCTACTGAATGGTTAGCTCCCGTAGTTGTGGTTAAGAAACCAACTGGTGAAATTAGACTCTGTGTTGATCTCAGAGCATTAAGTAAGGAAGTAGTAGTTGACAGGTTTCCTCTTCCAAATATTGATGAGATGGTGAATACATTAGAAGGGGCTAAGTTTTTCACCACTTTAGATCTTGCGTCAGCCTACCATCAGGTTGTATTAGATGATTATTCCCAGGACTTAACAGCATTTATCACCCCTATGGGCACCTACAGATATAAGAGAATGCCCGTTTGGCCTTGTGTCTGTAGCTTCAGGTTTCCAAAGAATTATGGCAAGGATTTTGAGAGGGTTACCTGGTGTCAGATGCTATCAAGATGATTTGCTTATTTATGGAAACAGCATAAAAGAACATTATAGTCGTGTTTGTACAGTTCTCAGACGTTTGGAGGATGCGGGTATGACACTTAAGAAAAATAAGTGTAAGTTTGGTGTAAAAGAAGTAAATTACTTGGGCCATAGAATAACTGATCGAGGAATCTTTCCAAAAAAAAAGAGTTGATGGACACCATTAATAAGGTTAAGGAGCCTGAGAATAAGGAAGAACTAATTTCCTTTCTTGGTATGGTAGAGTTTTATGGTAAATTTATTTGTAATTTTGCAGATAAAACCGAATCTTTGAGAAAGTTGACATCAAGAAATGTTGAGTATGTATGGACAGATGTGTGTAAGAAAGAATTTGATGGTATTAAATCTGAATTGAATAAAGCTCCCTCTCTTCAGGCATTCATACCAGGGTTACCTACTATTTTATTCACTGATGCGAGTGAAAAAGGTCTTGGTGCTGTCTTGGTTCAGAAAAGAAATGGAAAAGATCATTTAATTTGTTGTTCTTCAAGGTGTTTAAGAGGTTCAGAATTGAATTATTCTGTTATAGAGAAGGAGTCTCTTGCCATCTATTGGGCTCTGAGGTAATTGAAGAATCTAATTTGGGGGACAAAGATACTTATCTTCTCGGATCATAAACCTTTGAAAGAGATTTTTGATAAAAAGGGTTTAGATGCGATTTCCTCCAGAATTAGAAAATGGATTGTATCTTTACAAGAGTTTGATTTCTCTGTTGATTATATTCCGGGGGTGTCAAACAAATCTGCTGATTTTCTCTCGAGAATGGTAGGAAAGGAAAATTTTGATGAAGAAGATGATTGTGGTTTTTCTGATGATTCTATAAATGTATGTGAGATTACAGAAGGAGCAATTGAAGAGAAAGAATGGAGAGATGAGCTTGAGAAGGATGAAGAGATAAAAAGGGTGATTCTCTCTTTGAGTAATAACTCACGGTTAGAGAAACCCTGGACATTGGTTTCTGATGAGCTTTCTACAAATTCTGGATTTTTAACTTGTGGTACAAAAATGGTGCCACCTCTGGGAATTAGGAAGAAACTTTTGTCCCATGCACACTCTGGACATCTTGGTATTGTTAAAAGAAATTTTACGTATGCAGTTTTGGTGGCCAGGCATGGATCTTGAGATTGAGAGGTTAGTGAGAGATTGTCCAGAGTGCTGTGCTAGTGATAAAATACTAAAAACGAAGCAGATGCCCATGGTTAAAAGATCATTACCAAGTCATCCCTGGGATGAAGTGGCTATAGATATAGTTGGTCCTCTGTCAGGTGTAAGTCATACACCTTATCTTTTAATTCTGATGGATTTGTACTCTAGGTGGATTGAGGTGTGTGCTGTGAGAGAGATTACTTCGGAGGAAGTGGTAAAGTTCCTTGATACTCTTTTTAAGAAAGAGAGTTTTCCTAATAGTCTTCTTTCAGATAATTGGCCACAATTTTGTTCAAAGGTTTTTGAGGAATACATGAAGAAGTCTGGTATAATACATAAGAAGTGTTCATTGTATCATCCTGAAACTAACGGTGCAGTTGAGAGAGTTAATAAAACCTTGAAAGAGGCTATACAGTTAGCAAGGTCATCTGGTTTGAATTGGAAATCTGTTCTTCAAGAAAGAATAAGTGCTTATCGCTTTGCACCCCATTCGACAACTGGAAGATCCCCATTTGTATTGTTTAAAGGGAGGGCTCCCAACACTTGGTTGTGTCCTGGTTGGATGGATCTCAACAAGGGTTTGATTGATAATGGAATTGGTGAGTGGCGTAAGAAGGAAGAAAGGAAACTGGATGAAAGGAAGTCTTATTTTGATAAAAGAAATTGTGTGAATGTACAGAAGGTTTTAGTGGGTGATCTTGTTCGAATAAAAGCTCCTGTTGGTTGTAGATCCTGGTCAAAATATACTGATGTAAGAGCTGTAGTGAAAGTATTTAAGAATGCTATCAAAACAGAGGATGGAAGAATTTGGAATAGAAGCAGAGTGGTTGTGGTTAGGTCAAGAATTCCTATACGTGAGTTCTTGTGTGGAAGACAAGGTTTACATCTTTCAACTTCTAATTTTGCTAATAGTTCGAATTCATCCTCAACTTCTCTTAGAAGTCAAAGAATACGTAAAACCCCTATTTATTTAAGAGATTATTCACTATAGATTTTCCCTCTTTGCCTCCTGTGTATTTAAAGCTTTATCTTTACTATAACTTGTTGTTTTATACTTTTCTTTGGGAGGGAGATATGTGATGTTGTTTATCCATCTTCATGCTTGTACCTGGACCTTTAATATATTTGGAACTTCCTATGCTTCTATTCTGTTCTCATGTGAGATTCTGGAATACATGAGACTTCCAACTATCAGTTGAAGATTTCTCCTGTGGTTGAGGTTTTAATTAAAGCATCTCCTTAGCTATACATATTCCTACTTATTTATTTATATAAGAAGACACCACAAGTAGAATAACTGAATTGGTGTTTGATGAGCCTGGACGCTTGGAATGGGAAGGCAATTTTTGGAGAGGTTCCGGAAATAGACATAGAATAGGATGCGAGTTTGCACGAATGGGGAGCATGTTGTCGACAGGGGGACAGTGGTCAGGAGAAGAGAGAGCCATGCACATACATTGTTTAGAGCTTCTGGCAGGATCTATTGCAATAAAGAATTTTATGAAGGATCAGGTGAAATGCTCTGTCCTTTTGAAGATGGACAACATGTCAGCAGTGAGGTACGTGAACAAGATGGGAGGTCCGGGATCGAAGCGCTTAGCAGATTTGGAGAAAGATTTTTTGAGGTTTTGTTTAGAGAAGGAGATTATGGTTCAGGCTCAGTATATTGCAGGGTTGAGCAACGTAGAAGCGCACTGGTAATCGAGATATCTCAAGGATGTGAGCAATTGGAGGTTGAACAGGGAAGTTTTCGAGATATTACAGCAGAGGTAGGGTCCTCTGCAGGTAGATTTGTTTGCAAACAGGCTGAATTGTCAGCTAAAGGATTTTTACAGCATAAGACCGGATCCGGAAGCAAAGTGAATAGATGCCTTTCTTCAGGATTGGAGGATGGGGAGGAATTACGTTTTTCCTCCGTTCTCAATGATCTAAAGGGTATTGACGAAAGTCAGAAGGGAGAAGGCAGAGTTAGTCTTATGAGGAGTTTTAGCTTGAGTGGCATTATGAAACCAGCTGATTGGTCGAATGATTCAACTTTAAAAAAATTCTATTTTAAACCTGTGGAAAATGTGTGGGATAGGTTTAATGATGAACTTTGAACATGCATAATATTGGCCTACGGGTCTTGCCATAAAATGCCGATTTTCCACAGTTTTAATGGGTAGAAAACCATGATTTTATTAAAGGCACGGAGGCTAATATTATCCCTCCCCTGTTCCCTCCCAGTTTATTAATTATCTCTTTGTTACGGAGGTTAAAGAAGAAGGTTTGGTCGTCTGTTGTCTGGATCAAATTTGGAAGCGTTCCTAAGCTTTGGGACTCAGAAGATGGACAATTGTTGTTCTGGACTTTGTTATTTCTTTCGCAGCACCTAATGAGGAAAATGGCTGCCTGTTCTGTTAATATATGCATGTTCTGCGTTCTAGAGCATTGTGTGTTCTAAATTGTAATGTTTGTTGCTGCTGCATTTGAGCAAGTGCATTATATCATCTGTTGTGTGTTTGTGTCTAATTTATTTCCTAACATGCAACAACACAGTGGGGAATCATTTCATTTGCTAACTAGTGAAACTCAACCACACATTCAGTCACAGTGTATGCTTAAGAAGTTGAATTGCCAAAGTTATGTGGCTATTTACAAAATTATTTTTTATATAAGTAAATCATGTATAACTCCAAGTCAGGTACTACTGGAAATTACCGCTATTTATCAGATTACCCCGAAACTGGTCTACATGAGGAGCTCATGTTCATACAAGCTAAAGTAAGAACTTTTCAAGCTAAGAATGGTTGCTAAAAAGGTAAGTGAAACTCATCTTTTAAAACCAAGTAAGTAGCAACAGCTTCATGACCACATGACTCGAAGAATTAATTATCTGGCACTTTTCTTTTTTATCCTCTCCCAAATAGCTCAGAAATAGGTTTCTGTTCACCAAATTCTGTACCCTTAAGAAAAAATAATAATAATAAAAAAACTACTGTATTGTCGGACAGTTAAACTATGTGTGAAAATCAGTGGGCTATTTAAGATTTGCAGGCAGCACTGTGTGCTTTGACAAGCATTGTAGATTCCCAGCAAAAAGATACAAACCGTATAGGAATACATTTTTGACTTTGCTACTGTATATTTCTGCAAAAAGAACAATTGATGGACAGAATGCTAAACAATGTCAAACATTCACCCCAGTAGAAATCGGGCCTAAATCTATTGTTTTTTTGCACCCCAGGCCATTACAGTTTAAACCCAGCCATATGCTAATCAGTCTTGGTCCTGCACCCCAGGGGAACAGTTCAGCCCAAACTGCCAGACCAGGTCCTCCCGGGACGGAAACAAGCATCCTGGGACCAGTTTTGGGTATCACCACTTATCAGCCAGGCTAGCTTGACTCCAGTGGCATGGAGAGCACAGGACCCACATCTGGGTATACCCGTCCCACTCGGGGTGACAAATGCAAGAAGAATAATGGATGGACAGACTATCTGCATCCCTGGTGCAAACACTTGCTTGTAGGCCATCATGTTCTGGTCGCCAGGGCAATTGCGTAACTTTTTTTTTCCAGGCAGGAAACCATAGTTCAATTGAACTCCCTCCAATGGCCCTCTAGGATGCAGTATATGTTGAACCCTAGATAGTTTATTTCCTGTTTGCACAGGTGACATATTGTGACAGCTTCTGGTATCTGGGAAAACACACAATCTGCTTTCAACTTTTGTACATCTGTAATTATCCTGTATATTACATGAGCAGTGTTTAAAGACACTATGCTGTCAAACTATGGGGTCAATGTTTGCAGGCAGAGATTGAAACCGCAGATTCCTTTGTCTGTTGAGAAAAAAAACAGGTTTTTCTAACACTTTGAAACTCTTGGATTGCTCTTCTGAATCTAGCTTGCCCCTTCGCCCTTACAGTCCAGAAAGGGACATTTTCTTTCTTCACCTTCCATCTAATAAATGGCCTGATTGCACATGTTCACTTTTGACACAAGCACAGTAAGCTAAGTTAAAGTTCAAGTTCAGAAATTTGTATAGCGCACTACTCACCCATAGGGTCTCAAGGCGCTTGTGGGAGGGGGTGCATTATATATCGAATAGCCATGTTTTAAGTTCCTTTCTGAAGGAAATGTGGTTCTGTGTGAGGCGGAGGTGAGAGGGGAGAGAGTTCCAGGTCTTGGCCGCCAGGTAAGAGAAGGATCTTCCTCCCATGGTGGATCTGTGGATGCGCGGAACTGTGGCAAGTGCTTGGTTGGAGGATCTTAGTTGGCGGGTTGGTGTGTAGAAGGACAGTCGTGTGTTGAGGCATTCAGGTCCTAGTTTGTAGAGGGCCTTGTGAGCGTGCGTGAGGAGACGGAATGTTATTCTCTTGTTGACGGGAAGCCAGTGGAGGTCTTTCAGGTGGCCGCTAATGTGAGCTTGGCGAGGGATGTCCAATATGAGTCTGGCCGATGCATTTTGGATGCGTTGGAGTTTTTTCTGTAATTTGGCTGTTGTTCCGGCGTAGAGGGTATTTCCATAGTCCAGTCGGCTAGTGACCAGTGCGTGGGTGACCGTCTTTCTTGTTTCGGTGGGGATCCAGCGGAAGATTTTTTTGAGCATACGGAGTACGTTGAAGCAAGAGGATGAAACTGCGTTAACTTGTCTGGTCATCGAGAGGGAGGAGTCTAGGATGAAGCCCAGGTTGCATGCGTGGTCTGTGGGTATGGGTGCTGTGCCCAGGGCCGATGGCCACCAAGAGTCGTCCCAGGCAGAGGGTGCAGATCCTAGGATGAGAACTTCCGTTTTGTCTGAGTTAAGTTTTAGGCGGCTGTTTTTCATCCATTCGGCTACTTCTTTCATGCCTTCATGAAGATTGGTTTTGGCGGTGTTAGGGTCTTTGGTGAGGGAAAGGATCAGCTGAGTGTCGTCAGCGTAGGAGATGATGTTAAGGTTGTGTTGTCGCGCGATGGATGCGAGGGGACTCATGTAAGCGTTGAAGAGGGTGGGGCTGAGTGATGATCCTTGTGGGACTCCGCAGATGACTTCTGTGGCCTCTGATTTGAATGGGGGGAGTCGGACTCTCTGGATTCTCCCGGCGAGGAACGAGATGATCCAGTCCAAGGCTTTTCCTTGTACTCCGACGTTGTTGAGGCGTTGTATGAGGGTGCTATGACAGACTGTGTCGAAGGCGGCGGAGAGGTCGAGTAGGATGAGGGCAGCTGTTTCTTCGTTGTCCAGTAGCGTTCGGATGTCATCAGTCGCTGCAATGAGGGCGGTTTCGGTGCTGTGTTTGGCTCGAAAGCCGGACTGTGAGGGGTCGAGGGAGTTGTTGGATTCAAGGAAGGCGGCGAGCTGGCTATTGACAGCTTTCTCAATGACTTTGGCAGGGAAAGGGAGGAGGGAAATGGGGCGGTAGTTCTTAAGTTCAGATGGGTCAGCTGTGGGTTTCTTCAGGAGGGCAGTGAGTTCGGCGTGTTTCCAGCTTGCTGGGAAGGTAGCAGAGTTGAAGGAGCAGTTGATGACATCACGGAGATGGGGTGCGATGGTGGAGTCTGCTTTGTTGAAGATGTGGTGGGGACAGGGATCGGTTGGTGAGCCTGAATGGATGGATTTCATTAGGCGGATGGTGTCTTCAGTGGTGATTGGGTTCCAGGCGTTAAGGTTGTTAGGGAGCGGTTCAGGTTTGGAGGTGTGTGGGGTGGGCTGTTTTTTCGAAATGTTCTTAAAGCTGTTATGTATGTCAGCGATTTTGTTGTAGAAGAAAGAGGATAACGAGTCGCAGAGGTCTTGGGAGGGAGTGATGTCGTTGGTGCTGGCGGTGGGGTTGGTAAATTCCTTGACGATGTTGAATAGTTCCTTGCTGTTGTGGGCGTTGTTGTCGAGTCGATCCTTGAAAGCTGATTTCTTGGTGGATCGGATCAATTGGTGGTGTTTGCGGGTGGCTGCCTTGAGGGTGGTCAGGTTGTCAGTGGTTGAGTTTTTTCTCCATGTTTTTTTCAGAGTGCGGCATAGTTTCTTGGAATTTTTAAGGTCATTGTTGAACCAGGGGGCCTTTTTGCTACCTTGTTTGATCTGCTGGTTTTTTAGGGGTGCTAATTCGTCAGCGCTGAGAGTGATCCATTGTTTGAGTTTGGTGGCAGCTTGGTTTAGATCCGATGAGAGGGTGGGAGTGTTTTGGTTGAGCGATGTGAGGAGTTGGTCGGTGGTGATTTTGTTCCAGTTTCTTCGAGGAATAGCTTGTGGGGGGTTGTGAGTCTTGGTAGTTTTGTAGCTGAAGTGAACACAGCTGTGGTCCGTCCAATGGAGAGCTGTGGTATGATTGAAGGAGATATGTTTCCTGGAGGTGAAGATAGGGTCGAGCGTGTGTCCGGCTAAGTGGGTGGGGGTGTCAACAAGTTGTTTGAGTCCGAGATTGGCCAGGTTGTCCAGAAGGGTGGTGGTGTTGCTGTCGTTTTTCTTTTCTAGGTGGAAATTGAAGTCCCCCAGTAGAATGTAGTTTTCGGAGGGGAGGGCTTGTGGGCTGATTAAGTCAGTGATGTCTTCGCTGAATTGTTTACGGGTTCCTGGTGGTCTGTAGATGAGGGTGCCTCTAAGTGTGGTCCTGGGGTCGGTGTGGATCTGGAAGTGGAGGTGTTCGGCGGTTGCGAGGTAGTCGTCGCAGCTGGTCGTGATTCTGATGGTGTTCTTATGGACGATGGCGATGCCGCCTCCTGTTTGGTTGGTACGGTCTTTTCGGATGATCTTGTACGCGTCCGGAATGGCGATGGCGACGTCAGGTGCTGATGATGCGTTCATCCAGGTTTCGGTAAGGAAGGCGATGTCCGGTGACGCAGTGTCGAGTAGGTCCCAGAGTTCTGTGGCGTGTTTGTGGATCGAGCGGGTGTTTAGCAGGATGCATTTCAGGTGGTTAGAGTCAGAGCTGTTTTTCGAGGTCGTGGATTTGGTGTGGGTTTTGATGCAGGCGAACTTGCAGGAGTGGCAGGCGAAGGGACCGTGGGTGCGTCCTGGGGTAGCTTCGTAGCATTGTGGTGTGCGTCCGGGGTTAAGGGCTAGGAGGGTGGCAGCGTCATAAGTAATGCGGGAGGAGTGCTGTTTTCGGGGGCCAGGGGGTCTGGCGCTGGGCGCGGTCCAGGCGCGGACGGGCGCAGACGGGCTTACCTTTGGGGCACCTTCGGCGCGACCGCTGTGCGTGAACGCTGCGCGAAAATGCATCTGTCATATGTGGATAGTGGAGAGGGAGGGGCGAGGGAGGAGCAGCTGGGGGGGCGTGAGCAGGGCGGAGGGTCGGGCAGGGAG
This sequence comes from Lissotriton helveticus, assembly GCF_964261635.1. Lineage (NCBI taxonomy): Eukaryota > Metazoa > Chordata > Amphibia > Caudata > Salamandridae > Lissotriton > Lissotriton helveticus. The sequence continues at coordinate 121,151,557 of NC_136067.1, forward strand.
GCACAAACAACAACAAAAACACAAAATGGCAGTCAGCCCAAGGCGAAACCGGGTTGAGGCACACTATTCAGAGAAAGACGCAATGTGAATGTCACTGGGACCGGCACAAGGCACAATCAATCACAAACAATCAAGATACAGGCAGCGCAGTTAAGCAGAGCGTTGCAGCGCGCTTTGTCAGACTAGCGCCACGATATTATGCAAATTAGCGCTCGAGAATTCGGCAAGGCAGCGCAGCACAATAGATCAGGTGATAAAAGCGATAGGTTGCGATGAAGCACAACGAGGGTATGCAATGATTAAATAATGCAGGCAGTAGTCTGGCTGTGGGCGCTACGATACCACTCAGTCTCGCAGGGCAGGGAGCAGCGTGAGGAGCGACCGCCTCCAAGGAAATCAGGACGGTCACAGTGGTCAAGTGGGAGAGCGGAGCCTGATCAATAGTGGGAGGGAGGAGCAGCTGGGGGGCGTGAGCAGGGCGGAGGGTCGGGCAGGGAGGCACAAACAACAACAAAAACACAAAATGGCAGTCAGCCCAAGGCGAAACCGGGTTGAGGCACACTATTCAGAGAAAGACGCAATGTGAATGTCACTGGGACCGGCACAAGGCACAATCAATCACAAACAATCAAGATACAGGCAGCGCAGTTAAGCAGACCGTTGCAGCGCGCTTTGTCAGACTAGCGCCACGATATTATGCAAATTAGCGCTCGAGAATTCGGCAAGGCAGCGCAGCAGAATAGATCAGGTGATAAAAGCGATAAGTTGCGATCAAGCACAACGAGGGTATGCAATGATTAAATAATGCAGGCAGCAGTCTGGCTGTGGGCGCTACGATACCACTCAGTCTCGCAGGGCAGGGAGCAGCGTGAGGAGCGACCGCCTCCAAGGAAATCAGGACGGTCACCAAGCACAGTAAGCTAAGTTAAAGACATCCCATAAGGCACCCTTTATGTCGTACAGGGATCTAGTGATTTATGAAGGCATCCGGTGTAAAAGAAAGCCTAAAGTAACTTTGTTGAAGCAAGGGTACTTATCTATGCTTTTGCTATCTTTCTAGAATGTTATAGAATCTCTGTGCAGGTTGGCTACCTCTCAACAACCGAACTGTGAGGAGGAATCCTGCCATAATGATCTGCAACTGCAAAAGAGGACAACATACTCTGAATATGGGAACACAACAGAATTGCTTGTTTTGTTAAATTTATAAAATTATTTTTGCTTACTTTTTAATGTTACCTTGTTCAGTGTCCTATTTCTCTTTGACAGCACACAAAAAGGAGAAAGGTCCTAAATCTCTCGCGGATATGGTTTTATATGCAAATCAAGGGCACTGCCATGGGGTGTCCTTATGCCCCAGAAATGGCAGTGCTCTACATGGCACAATATGAGACTCTGTTCGTAGACAATAACAACCCTTACAAGGAGAATATCCTTCAATGGTGGAGATACATTGATGATATCTGGCTCCTGTGGCAGGGGAGCCAGATCGAACTTTTAGGGTTCCATGAATGGATCAACAACAGACACCCGGATATTAAATTCTCCATTGAAACAAGCACCACAAAAATGACGTCGAGGTAACCTGCGAGGAGGGTAAACTCAAAACATCACTGTTTAAAAAACCGACTGATAAGAATACCATCCTCCACCACAAAAGCTACCACCCTAGAAGTCTTAAGGCCAATTTGCCCTATGGGCAAATGTTACGCATCCGAAGGAATTGCTCGGAGCTTGGCGATTATGATCAACATGCACAGACATTTTGTAACGAAATGATCCATAGAGGCTACCCAAGGAAGCTCCTTAGGAATTCATACAAGAGGGCACGCTGTACTCCACGTGAAACCCTATTACAAACTAATGAGAAAAAGGAATTGGACAGGTTGGTATGCGTGACCACCTTTGGGCCGGATACCCATAAGTTGAGGCAGGCAGTCCTCAAGAACTGGCACCTGTTGGAGGACCTAGAATGCCCCTTCCAACGCCCGATTTTCGCATACAGAAAGAACCGTAGTTTGGGCCAACACATTGTGCGAGCAGATCTCCCTAAGCCCCCACCTAAACATGATCTCCGAGCTCTATGGGACATGAAACCGATAGAGGGACACCATAGGTGCGGGAATTGTGTCTCGTGCAGTAGCACCATTGAGGGTAGTGAGTTCGAACACCAAGGAACCAAATGGAAACATCTGGGGTTTTCAAATTGTAAAACCAAAAATGTTATTTACGCTCTGATCTGCCCCTGCCCTAGGTTATATATAGGGAAGACAAATCAGCAGGTGAATCTCCGAATAGGACAGCACAGATCAAGGATCAAAAAGAGAATATTAACAGCCCCGGTGGTAGAGCATTTCATCGAAATGTCCCACAATGAGAATGATTTCAAGTGGACTGTTCTACACACCATGAGCCACGTACAGCGCCCTGCGGACATTGACAAAATGTTACTTGAAAAAGAAGCTTATCTAATTTTGAAATTTAATTGTACCATGACTGGCCTTAACAACATGTCTGAACTGTCAAGAATTTGAGACTTCGTGCCATACTGCCGTGTTGTCACTATTATGCTCCATTCATGAATGATATATGAGGGAATTGTTGTACCCCGTAGCGTTTCAATCTCTCACAAGCTAAATTCGCCTATCATTGTTTGTCATATAATCAACCTGGGATTGGCTTGATTACACCAAAATGGGTTTTGCACTTCAAATCCCAGAATGCACCTTGGTCTAAGGAGCGTCCCCCCTTTGTTTCTAAGCAGTGTCCCTTTAAGTATGTAGAAATGGCCGCCGCCTCTTCTAGCTAACAGCGAGCGAGAGAGAAGCATCGTATCCAAGCCGCGTAAAGAAAAGATTGTAGAGGTGAGCGTGACAAACAGTCATGTCGATCTGCTAAGAGATCTACATCTGTTGTGCCTTCCGCAGACTAACCATCCGCGCGTCTTTTCAGATCACGACGGTACGTGACTGCAAAGCTCGGAGCGGAACCAAGTCACTGTGATTCCCGACAGCCCCGGCTGGGGCCGTAGACTGGGGGCGAGGGGTGCCGCCAAGAGCAATAATTAAAGGTACATTCAATTCCGGCGCACCGAAAATCTTGAAGTGTGCCATAACGCCAAGTCTAGTTTTGTCAGAAAATAAAAAGCCCATATTCATTCAGTTTATTGCTCTTACAGGCACAGGGTAGAAGTGTCTGCCGCCTTCCAGCAGAAGAGCGTGAAAGGTATGACAACTCGATAAAATATTTTGTTTCAAAAAAAGAAACTTTCATGTAATCACGGAAGTATTCCCCTCATGACAAATGGGTACATATTTCCCATACAGGATTCTAAGAAAAGATAACCCTCCGCCCCCCAGACCCTTTTTGGCTACAAAATCGATCCACTAAAGGTATGAATCTTTTAATATTATCCCCGTTTTGTAAATATAATGCAGGATGTTATTCCATACCCAAGAGACCACATGTCAAATAAAGACAACACCTCTTTTCACAGGTTGGTGCTGTCACTGAAGTTACCCTGGTTGTGTCCTGAATAGAGGATTTGGTCCATTTATAGAAACCCATACAGGCCAACCTAATACCAATACTCAGGTACTTTTAATTCTATTCAAACGGTTCTTCTTTTTCAGAAGAGGCCATTTGGTTGTATTAAAACGGTTTGTTTTTTACATTCCAACAGAAGAATTACAAGAGCCCTGATGATAGTTTGGAAACTCCATGCCCAAACTTGAAACGCGTCGGCAACCCAGCAAGAGCTAATTATATACATTGAATGTGTATCAAAAAACATATCTGCCTTACGCTTTTTTGCTCTTGTATTGAATTGGCTCTTTCCACGTATTTTTGATTTGTCTGTATAAAATTGTCTAATTGTCATGTTTATGGTTCAGCACTGTATTATTTGTGGGATGTTACACTTGAAATCTTTTTTTCACAGAGTTTGTTAAATGGTATTGTGTTAATGTAGGCTAGTGTTAATTGTCAATAATTGTGTATGTTGTATTCTCTATCTGCCAAACAAAATTGTTTTCGAAATAATCATTTAAAGAAAAAGGTATAAATAAAGATACCGGACCAAATTTAACGTCCATGTTTATTTGGTCCCCAAAAACTTAAGTGATTGGGTGAGGGGGCACAGTTTGTTGGTTTGCACTATTTCTCTTTGAGGCAAAGTATGTGCTTTGGCTAAATAAAAAGCTTACAATGGCAAGTAATTTCAGATCTATTTTTATTTCAACTAACTCTTTGTTCTGTGTATTGCTACAGGTCACCATATCAAAACTTAGGGTAATGTCCTTGACCTCAAATGAAGACAAGTCACAATGAATATGGGGAAATGTCGTAAATTGCAAGGCTGCTACTCAATGCAAATTGGAATTCTTGACAATACCTACTTTCTTCACAAATTAATGTTATATTACTCTCCACCTTGTGTAAAGAGGGAGCATGTTTTAAACACGAACATTTTTCTTTTTTACAGGTACGCCATGTTTCTCCCAAGTATTTATTTCACATTTGTGTTTTTAAATTATACTTGATGAATTCTGGTTGAGAAAAATTGCATTTGGAGAATGTGCCTGTATCACAGTCTTCAGACATTATCCAACCATAAGCAACTATTTAAATATTAAGGAGTGATCAACAAGCATGCAGAGCATTTCATGGAATCATTCAGAAGGAATGCTCATTATAGACCAATCTCGCTTATTGATTCAGTGGTAAAAGTGGTGGGACGGGTCCTCCTGCAGAGATTATCAACTTGGGCGAAGGACAACAAGATCTTATCGGAAGTGCAATATGGTTTTCGGCCGGGACGTTCCACCGTTGCTCAGTGTCTTAATTTATTTATTATACTGAGCAAATATACTGTTGCTCGCACTGGGACTATTCACCTTGCCTTCATGGACTTGTCATCTGCGGTTGACTATGTTAACAGGAACAAGCTATGGCAGTCCATGAGGGCAATGGGAGTGGAGAACAGTATTGTCAACTTTATTGAGGGCCTGCATATGTCAACTAAATCCAATGTCAGGTTCTCACAGGATTTGCGGGTCACAAGGGATTTTGATATCAAGAAGGGAGTCCGGCAGGGGTGTATTTTGGCCCCTTTTTTATTTAATTTTTATATTAATGAACTGGATAGCGCATTAAGGGCAACTGGAGTTGATTAACCACGTGTAGGATGGCGAGGGATTCCCGTCCCGTTATATGCGGCGACGCCGTACTCATATCCAGGACTGAATTGGGTCTGCAATCGCTTTTAACCACCTTCTGCCCATTCATGACTGACCGGGACTTGGCAATCAATAATTCCAAGTCTTATGTCATGCAAGTGGGGCAATCGGGGAAAAGGAACTTTCAATTTAGTGTAGGTGACACCCCCGTACAAATGTATTTTCCTACTTAGGGGTCCTCTTTGATGACCAGCTCAAATGGGGCCCCATATTACAGAAAGAAAAGGGGATCTGGACAGGGTTACCTCAGCAATTTTTAATTTTGCATCTAAATTAGGGAAGAAACCAACAGGAGCCATGCTGAAAGTGCACCAGGCCAAAAGCCTGGCCATAGCTTCTTATGGCAGTGAAATTTGGGGATACACTGCTGCAGAAACCCTCCAGATAGAGGAAAATGACTTTTTTAAACGCTTATTATGCGTTCCCCATGGGACATCTAATTTAGCGGTCCACGAGGAACTGGGGGTTCCCTACTTAAGTGATGCCATTGCTTTGCGACCCCTGATCTTCTGTCTAAAATGTTGGTTGAACAAAGATTTAATTCTCACCCACCTGATCGTAAGAGAATGCATGTCTCTTGACAACTCGGCTCGTATTCCGTGGCTGAGATATATTAAAAAAAGCTTTGATGGGTTAGGGCGGGGGGACTTATTTTCCAACCCTGATGTTATTACAAAGAAGGATGTGGAATCGACCAAAGTAGCCTTTCTGTCACTAAGGATTATGAAAAGGGAAGCCAAGGAGGTGTTGAAACCTAGCGTGCAAATGTATATAATGCTTAAGACAACACCCATGACGGAACCCTATCTCATGGGGTCTTTCTGTTAACTAGGTTGCGGGGCTGAACCATTTTTCACCTTTTGCTCGCCAGACCCAAGGGTTTTAATAGAGGTCAAGTGCCAGCACCCTGCGACTGCGACGGACAGTCTCTGCAGGATACGCTGCACTTCCTGTTTTATGTAAACTAAATGAAATTCCTCGTAAGCGCTTTCTGGTTCCTATTCTAAAAAGAATGAACTTTAGACAGGTTCGCCCGGCACTTGTGTTCCGGCAATTATTGAAAGAGGACTGTATATTTTTTATAGTACGGTTTTTAAAATCCACTGTAAAATCTAGGAGTTATATGCATGTGTAAAGAGTGTTTCCTCAGGCTTTTTTGATCTAATTCATGTAATTTTAACTGCAGTATTGGCAGTCATTTTAACTTATGCACCTTCACTTAAATTGCTTTTATGTCGATGTAACTTTTATGGTTTGAAAGCAAAAACCGAATAAAGCTTTTCTGACTGACTGAATGCTCATTAGTAATAACCAAGAGTGCCCACTCAGTTTATACTCTTGGGGCCTGATTCACTAAGGTAAACTTAGACCAAAAGCCTAAGTTTAGACCTGAAGTCTAAGTTTAGACCGAAAGTCTAACTTTACTACTACTAAAGTTAGACTTTTGGTCTAAGCTTAGACCAAAAGTCTAACTTTAGTAGTAGTAAAGTTAGATTTTTGGTCTAAACTTAAACCAAAAGTCAAACTTTAGTAGTAGTAAAGTTAGATTATAGGCCTAAACTCAGACTTTTGGTCTAAGTTTACCTTTGTGAATCAAGCCCTGCATTGTTACAAATGGAGATTATTTCTAAATGATTCCACTGGGTACTCTTGGTTGTTAAGCATTGATTAGGGAATGGATCATAGTGTGTTTCCCCCACTCGCCTTGTGTATATTAATAATAACTTCCATTCACCCTGCATTGGTCATGAAGTCATCTAAAAGTACTGGAGTAATTCACACTGATCCTGAAATTGTCACTTAGTATTCCTTAAGTAGTACGAGAACATCACACATTTTCAATTGAAGTAATTGGGAGCCTGTCCTGGAGTTATCCACAGTAATACTGATGTTGTCCTGAAATCATCCTGGAATAGTTCACACTCATCCCAAAGTTGTCAAGTAGTATTCCTTAAGTCAGAGCTTTCAAAACTGTGTGTCCCGACACAGTACTGTGTCGCCTGCAAATTGTGGGTATGTCGCAGGCACTTAGCACATAACTGCTGCTAATTAAGAGGCATTCCTAGACACTCTGCTCTGTGGTCTTTTAAATACCTGTGAAGTGCTCGGGTGCAGCTGTGTGTGTCCCCGGGAAGCTGGAGTGAGGTGACAGAGGGTGACAGACAGAGGGGGACGGAGGGAAGAAGACAGAGGGAGGGAGACAGAGGGAGGGAGGTAGAGGGCGACAGACAGAGGGAGGGAGACAGAGGGAGGAGGGCAACAGAGGGAGGGAGACAGAGGGAGGGAAACAGAGGGAGGGAAACAGAGACAAACAAGAGGGAGACAGGCAAGAGGGAGACAGACAAGAGGGAGGGAGACAGAGGTAGAGAGAGGGAGGGAGACAGAGAGAGGGAGACAGAGACAGGGAGGGAGAAGAGTGAGTGAGACAGAGGGAGACAGAGGGAGAGAGAGGGAGATAGAGAGAGATAGGGAGAGGGAGGGAGGCAGAGAGACAGAGAGAGAGAGAGGTAGACAGAGAGACAAAGAGAGAGAGGGAGGGAGGCAGAGAGAGGGAGTGAGACACAGAGAGAGGGAGGGAGACAGAGACAGACAGAGATAGAGACAAAAAGAGACAGGGACAGACAGATAGAGGCAGAGGCTGAGACAGACAGAGACAGAGAGGCAGAGAGACAGAGAGGGAGGGAGACAGAGGGGGAGAGAGAGGGAGACAGAGGGGGGAGACAGGGACAGACAGACAGGTAGAGGCAGAGACAGGGACAGTCAGATAGAGGCAGACACTGAGACAGGCAGAGAGAGAGAGAGACAAAGAGGGAGAGGAAGAGGGAGGGAGACAGAGGGAGAGAGAGAGCGAGGGAGACAGAGGGAGGGAGTGGGAGGAGCCAGAGAGAGATAGAGACAGAGACAGACAGAGGCAGGGACAGACAGAGACAGATAGAGGCAGAGACAGGGACGGGGCAGACAGATAGAGGCAGAGACAGACAAAGACAGAGAGACGGAGAGGGAGACAGAGGGAAGGAGACAGGGACAGACAGAGACAGGGACAGACAGACAGATAGAGGCAGAGACAAGGACAGACAGAAAGCAGCAGAGACAGGGACCGACAGAAGAGGCAGAGACTGAGACAGACTGAGAGGCAGAGAGACCGAGAGGGAGACAGAGGGAGAGAGAGAGAGGGAGACAGAGGGAGGGAGACAGGGACAGACAGGGACAGACAGACAGGTAGAGGCAGAGACAGGGGACAGACAGATAGAGGCAGAGACTGAGACATGCAGAGAGAGAGGGGCAGAGAGACAGAGAGGGAGAGAGAGGAAGACAGAGGGTGACAGAGGGTGGGAGCGGGAGGAGACAGAGACAGAGGGAGAGAGAGAGAGTGAGACAGAGGGAGGGAGTCAGGGGGAGACAGAGGGAAGGAGAGGGAGACAGACAGAGGGAGGGAGACAGACGGAGGGGAAGACAGAGACAGAGGGAGACAGAGGGAGGGAGACAGAGAGAGAAGGAGACAGAGGGAGGGAGACAGAGGGACAGAGACAGAGGGACGGAGACATAGGGACAGAGACAGAGTGAGGGAGACAGAGGGCGACAGACAGAGGGAGACAGACAGAGGGTGGGAGACAGACAGAGGGAGGGAGACAGACAGACGGAGGGAGACAGAGGGAGGAGGGCGACAGAGGGATGGAGACAGAGGGAGGGAGACAGACAGAGGGAGACCATTTGCCCACTTGTATTTCAAAATGTTCCCCCGCCAAACCCCCCTTAGGTGTTTCGGGCTCGCTCGCTACACAGCCTTACTGTGTCACAAAATTATGCATCTCCAAAAAGTGTGTCACCAACATGAAAAGTTTGGAAAGCTGTGCCTTAAGTAGTACAAGATCATCACACATTTTAAATTGAAATAACCAGGACACCATCAAGGAGTAATTTTTGTGATGACTCTGGAGTCATCTCATTTAAATATTTAAATATTTCGCCCTATACACATACTTCAGCATTGCTTGGCATGACTTCACCAAATAATTAAAGGATATGCCAAGCTGAAGTCATTGGAGGACACCAGAATACCTCTAGGATGATGATCTTTTTTGACTTGGGTACCTGGCGCTCCCACCAGTCCAAGTCAAAGCCCAACAGTGCCATTATTTTTGCTGGTGGCTGCATGTGGCAGGGACTGTCACGTATTTTTGGGTACTGTTACTTATTTATCATCATCTGACTGAAACAGAGAAAAAAACAGACAGAAAAGGGAAACATTGAGGACAAGAAAGGTTGGAAGACAGTGACAAAGAGAAGTAACCAAGTATGAAAAGTAAATTGGTCTTCTGGATGAGCTCCAGTAACCACATTGAGGCAACCAGTGTACTGTATGCATTGTGTCCTTTGATAGACAAGGATGACTTGTGTTGGGTAGCAGTCTGCTGTCTCCCTGGTCTTCTCAGCGCACAGGGTTTATTTGTTAATGTGGAACTTGCGTAACAGCATGAACTAGTGACAAGTCTGAGATTGTCAAATCTCATAACCAAAGCCTGACTGCCCCTTTTGCAAAATTAGGTTCTTAGTTACCAATAACCCATGTGCTCACAGTGATAATACTGTATTATAAGTTGCCAGATTGCTGCCGTGACATTGGTTATTGAAATTGTAATATAATTATTTACCCCACCATTTAAACTCATTAGTAATAGAATTGAATTAAACTGTTTTCAAAAGTTTTTCGAGGGATAAATATTTTCTGCATCTTTATGCTTCCGCCTCGGAAAAAGGGTTTAGTACATATCAGCAATCTATTTTGCGGGGGCCAACCCAGTGATTCGGAAACGAAAAAGTGCCTTTGTACCACTAGCCCTTGATATGTATTTAGGGGCATATTTACAATAACTGGCGCATCCCTCCAAATCAGCAGGGATGCGCCAGTTATTGTGCGCCACAGCTCCGCCATCATGGATGCACCGCATTTACAATGCGACGCACCATGGTGCATAAACGGCACAGATGCATGACGCATCTGTGCCGTAAAAGTGACGCATTGCTGGAGTTGCATGGCAAGCGCGACGCAGCTCCAGCAATGCTCTGGGGGCCCTATCTAGTTAATGCTGCGTCAATCCTTACGCCTGCTTCAGGCAGGCGCAGGGTTTTGACGCTGCATGGGCCTAAAAGTGACTGAGTGAAATCTTGTAGATTTCACTCAGCCACTTTTAGGAGGCGTTCCTGCGCCGGAACGCCCCCCCCCTGCACAGGAACGCCTACATGTGGTGCAGGGCATTACAACGTGACGCATCTCCCAGATGCGTCACGTTGTAAGTACCCCCGCACCATGGAGCAGGATTTGCGCCGCTTGTAAATCTGCCCCCAAATGTTTTAGCCTGGCTTCGGGCATTTAATAAGTAATGTTAAAACAGGTAAAAAAGACTGAAAAGTAAGTGGCTCCGACAAGCCCACAAATTGCAAAAAGACTCTAGTTAGTTATGAAGGAGCAGCCAGACTTAGAAATACTTTACTCCGAGCTAATTTTTGAAGTTTAAAGCTCAAGTGTGAGATGTTCATTCCTTCGGGGTATTCGATCTGCATTTTTAATTCATTTTTTTTTTAGATGAGGCAAGACTATGACAGCCTATCGAAAATTAATGCAAGGTACCGCATTTAGCTCAACACCATCTTGTTCATGTCCTGATCGGAAGCGATACTTAGTGCAGATTGATTAGCCAATCAGAGGAGCCGTAACGCAAGCGCGCCGAGGATATTGCTTCCGGGGCATTCTATCTCTTCATGCTAAATAACAGAATCATTAACACGCTTTAATTAAATACAATATACTCTGCCAAAAGCTGTGAGCCCAGACTCATCTGCCCAATTTATTGCTGGCTAAGTCAAGTTAGTGCCCTTATCACACTGTTTTATTGACTTGGTCGACATAATGAAAGGAGATTCATTTACAGAGTTTAAATATATTAGCTTCGAGACTGAGGCGCAAACCCTTTGTTCTTTTCACAGCAAGCGACATTATATATTTTTTGACAATTCCAGATTATTCTTGCGAGTTTTATTATTGAATGCTTTAAATGGCCGCATTAAAAGGTCGATGATTTCTTTAGAATGTATTTAAGTGTGAATGAATAGGCGGATTACTCAGAGCAAAGAAAACGATTTCTTTCCAAAATCAAGCCAAGCAAGGTGCTTAACCTATTTGGGGAAATGTCATCTTCCTATGAGTTAAATAACGTTTGGTTTTACAGGAAGACTTGTAAACTTACTGCTTTCATAACATATAACTGGTATTCATAAATTCATCCATTGAAAAAGCGCACTTATTTTGTTTCTGGTTAAGTAAGGGACTGTATATTGATGAAGCAAAGCTTCGCATATTTTGCGACCTGGCCGAAGTCATGAACCTCGTTTATGTGTAACAAGGTAATAAGTGTACGTCTTACTAACGTTATATTAAGTTTGGATAAGGGTTAAGAAGCTTGCCTATGTGTATTCCTAACTACTTTAATCCGTGTCTGTAAAATGGCCGCCGCTTGTATTTAGTTACTGCGCATGCGTCAGCCACACTCACGTGTCCTGACGCGTCTGCAGAAGTGGAGGGAAATTTATGCGCATGCGTAATACATAGCTGTGCCCATCATGTGGTACTGCTCGTGCCACTGCTCTTGTCACCGTTTCTATGTAGCTAACATTTAGACTGCATAAGTATATTTTATGATGATAAGTTGAAAGTACAACTCTGTGATGTGATTTCATAACGTTATTTCTATGTATTAATTTGTTCTCGCTTACTTTTCATGTACCGCGGGGAATGGGGGTCCAAACTGATTGGGAGCCATATTGACGGTCTCTTCTGCGCATGACCAGGGAGCATTGAAAGGTGGCAACTTTGGACAGTGGAACTCAGCCAGCTGGCAGCCACAGTCAAGATGCGCCTGGGAAAGCCACCTCTGCGCTACGAGAGCGGAGAATTGTTGCTCCTCATGTGTTACATTGTTAACTTGCCATTGTATTTCTGCACAATTTCTCATGGGAACCCCAATCTCGCTAGGCGGTACCCAAATATGATAATGAAGCATCTAAATAGCATGTTATGATTGGTGTGTTACCCAAAGCCTACCTTAGGACCAATCGAAATTGGGGATTCTGACACTTTGCAACATTTGGGGGGTGGTACCCTGTCCCAAAACAGTATATCTACCCTGGGTTCACCTAGGGAATTTGTCCGACTTGTCTGGTTTAGCTGACCTGTCACTGACCCATCGCACTCAATAGGTGACTGAAGATACAGAGAGCTGCGGAGCACTCTGTCCGAAATTGACCATAGACTAAGGTTCTACTGAATCTTAAAGTGCTGGCAAAGCACTTTGCTGGGAGTTCCCTGACCCAATCGGGGTCTTGATCGATAGCTGCAGAGAGGGTGGAACGCAGGCGTTGCTTCCAAACTGCGGGTGTGGTCCTGTCCTGAGCGGTCCTGTCCTGAGGGTTTGCTGTCCTGTCCTGAGGTCCTGTCCTGATTCCTAATCTGAGGGTATCCTGTCCTGTCCGGGGTGTCCATTCTGCACCTGCTGTCCTTTGAGGGGTATCCTTCCTTGAGGGTTTCCTGTCCTTAACTGACCCGTGGCCAGGGTTTGGTTTCCACACCAGTCTAGGTAAATACTGTTCTAAGTTCCTTAAAACTTGCACCTTTCTATATTTCAGTCTTTTGCTTTAATAAAAGACATCTTGCACATGTTGATTTTTCCATGCTTTTTGCCGCAAACTATTGAAACGTAAAGTCATTTTGCATAATTTTTCTTGATATGTTCTCATGTTACCCTATCTTTTAGAGATCATATTTTGCATTGCATTTTGTCATTTTCTGATATGGTCTAGAACGACCTTACTTAGATTTTCTAAAGAATTCCTGCCTTGAATGCATAGCATATTTCCTTTGCATCTTATAATTGCATTTTAATGATTACCCTGACTTTATTTCTCTATAGTTATGTACTTTTCATTATCTTGATTATCGATTGCCTTATTCTTGTAAATCTCATGCTTTCAGAAAACGAACTTTAGATAAACATTTAAAACTTCCAGTTGTCCGTGGTTATTCACAACAGTATTGAATGTCATTTTGAAATTGCATTTGCTGCCTTTCCTTTTACAGCTAGGCCCCTGATCCATTGAAGTCATAGGTACCCGTGTCGGTGGATGGTAAGTCGGGTACACAGAGTAATAACAACAGGGAACACACACAATTGGTAGCAGCCCGTGAAGTCGCCTGGTCAATGAATAGTGTGAATTGAAAGTATATGGGCCCTGAAGCCGGAAACGGCGAAATCATTGGCTGGGTGATCTCGCGCGCTCTATCAATATGCATTCCTATAAGGAGTCATTTCTTGATTCCTGATCTACCTACGTGCTAATTGTTAACTAAAGAAGCACATTATGGGGCATATTACCTAGAAGTGCGTTAATAAACGCACATCGCACATCTTCATATCGCCGGCAATCGTGGGATTTTTTCGCCGTGATAGCGCGCAATTATCAATGCGCATCACGTAGGCAAAATGAAATCCAGCGATAGTCGGCGATATGGCACATTAGCGCATGAAAACAAACGTTTTCATGCGCTAATGTGTGCATTGATAATATGGGGGGGTGGATTCAGCTTTATGATCCACACCCCCATGTTATCAATGCCCTAACACCTGGTCAGAGAAGGCGTTGGGAGACCTGCGATCTCCCAACGCCTGCCTTGGTAATAGGGTGTTCCCACCTCCAACCACATTTTACATGTGGTTGGACGTGGGAACGCCCACTTTGCATTTCATTAGCGATGTTTGTCGCCGACATGCTGGGCTTGAGCCAGTCGTTCAAATGCCCTTGTGGATAGGGATCTAGAAGTATTGCCGCTTTCTCGGCACAATTCGGCGAAAAAGCGGCGATACTTCCCCTTGCTAATATGCTCCTATATGTGGCTGGAGATGCAAAAAGGCTACAAGGGATTCTCTGCTTTCGAAGCAAACTTTCTGCTCCTGTAGTCCCTGCAGACCTTATGTATGCACTTCTTCCAAAAATATGAGGAGTACAGAGAGAAAGAAAGAGAGCGGGTTTTTTTGTCAGCCCCTTTCATCCACCACTGTTCATCCAATAGGCTGTCCATCAATGCCAAGGCCTTTCTTTGATTGTTATATTGTCACCTTTATCTTTGCATTAAGATTTGATCATGGGTCCTCGATTAGTTATTTTGGTAGACTAAGGATGCAACACACCGGTTGCGAGCCTATCTGTGTACATTGATGTACTTACTTGACTTGTCATTCGGTGAAAGTTGGGTTTGTAATCCGTCATGGTTCATTTCATTGAACCAGGTTTGTACTGTTTAGTTCTTTTTGGCTTTAAATATACGCTGGGTATACAGGGTTGGATGAGGTGCAGGCAGTGTTTGATGCGTTGTTTGTCAGGAGTAGAGAAGACTTTCTCTAGAGTTGTGCATCATGGGCATATCAGTGAATCTTGATGCTTTTATCTGTGATTCCTACAGCAGCACTTCTAATGTTACCATCTAAATGTTAAGAATGACCAAAATGAAATATCCTATGGGTCGCAGTCATCACTATCAGGTCCTCCTAATTGGATAGAGTCAATCAACATCTGCTTATCATTTACCTCTGCCACCTTCAATGCAAAGCAATGGAGGCCCACTGGATATTTCCTTTTGATTGTTCTTGACATTGATACAGTGTCATTGTGAGTGCCTCTGTATTTGGACAGTGTTTGGTGCATTAGTCAGATGATATTGGTTCTGATGAGACCTGACGAATTATAAACATGTTTGATAAGGCTGGGTTCCACTACAGAAATCTTAACAGGGAACCCTAGATCGATGTCTCTTTTTACCTGCTGTGAAGTGTAGAGGGGAGAAACAACGCATCACAAAATTAACTTTCCGAAACTAATCAGGACTCACGTACCATAGACTCCAACTTCAGTTTAGGGGGTTTATTACAAAGCCAAAAACAACTGAAAATATAGGCATCTCAAAACGAGATTGTAGAAATACATGGGAACTAATACAAAAACGAACCTACGGATTAGTCTGCTCCAGTGGATCATGAAGAGAATAAACAAATCTAAAAATAAAACACATGCAAGGACTGCTCCAACATTTAAGTCAGACTTCATCTGTAGCTGGAAAATAAAACACATTATGACATCCCTACTTAGCAT
Organism: Lissotriton helveticus; assembly: GCF_964261635.1. NCBI lineage: Eukaryota > Metazoa > Chordata > Amphibia > Caudata > Salamandridae > Lissotriton > Lissotriton helveticus. The sequence goes on from NC_136067.1 coordinate 121,166,991, forward strand.
TTCTTAGGCAAAGTCAGTAAAAAGGTGTCAGCTTGTGAAAACTTCCTAAGAAGCACATTCACAATGTAAGTCAGACGACTAAAGCAAAAGATTTTGTTATAGGATACTCTTCCGAGATCAACCTTCTGACCTCTTCCCCTAACTCATCACATCTCCTTCTAATGCTCTTCCCGCGGGGCACTTTCCCTAAAGCAAAATGCAAAAAGGGTAAAACACGCCCACAGATCACCTTATACTAACTGACACCTCTCCTAGGTAGTTTTCCATCCTCTTCTCCATGTGTATACCGTTGTCCTTGGTTCCCAGGCCTCCTCAGCAAGAAGGAACACCGGCTCCCAATTATCGATTTTCTGTTTACATTGTTTCACTTCTCCTCCATGCCTAACTCCTAAAACAAAAGGCTTTAGTTTAACTAACACCTACAACTGTAACGTGGGAACAGAACATCTCTGCATGCACATGAAATTCTCTGACTATTTCTAAAACACAAGAGCTTTCCAGGGAAATTACATTTTCGGGCCTAAACAATTTGGCCAATGTTAGAATAAAGGAATAGGCCTTTCATATCACAACGCGAACATTTCATTTAGGCCATTACACATCAAATTATACACTTGAGGTAATAATACTTTGCACTTCAGCATCTACAGCTATTACACGTTAAGCATCTCTCATTATTTCTTCGTGCAATCTTCATCTTGGTGCACATTTAAACCAAAAAGGCATTTCATTACACAAAGCTTCTCAATAGGCGGCGGCAATATATCAAGGGTTACAAATTTAGACATGAATGTCAGTTTTTTTCTCCTTGCATGACACAAATACTTTTCTATCATTTAACATCACATCATTATTACGCCACATTTCTAATGCCCACATGTTAATACAACACAAGAATAGATGCAGATGCTAACTATCCGTGATTATGATGCACCCCTACAATTTTAGAGCATCATCATGCGCCATCAGTTCCTCCCACTGATTACTAGTGTCATCACAATAAATCACCCTCCCTGGAGAAAGAACCAACCTAAACAGAGCTTGTAGCCATCCTTCCTTGTCGGAACTTCTCTAGGCTCTTAATATTTTCGTAGTGACTGTCCTGCAGTCTTTCCATCCTTCGCTCTTGCTCTCTAAGAGATCTTTCAACTCTATTCGCCCTATGCCACTTATAAATCTTCACCAATCCCCACAACAAAATCACACAAACCACCACTATAATGATAGGTTTCAAGATGTAGCCAATAATTCCCTTTCCTAACGACACAAACCAACTCCCTACTTTACCAAATCCTTTTCCCATATTCCTTCTGTGGTTAGGTCACGCACTTCGTGATGTATCTCAGTAATGTTACTTATATACCTCTTCAGGTCTCTACTGTCGTCAGGTATATAAATGCAGCACTGTTGGACCTTCAGCATTTTACAGACTCTACCCTCTTCTGCTAGTAAAAGTTTAAAGCAAGATGGTTCTGTATCACCATACCCCTTTTTGACACATCTCTCCATCTACAAGCAACAACGACTGAGCTGTATTTGCCGACAACTTTTCCACAATGGTCGACAACTTTCTAATCTTGACATTCAAGACAACTCCCAAACCTGGTATCAATGCCCCAAAGAAATCTCCCACAATTTCTCCTGCACTTGCACCTCAATTCCCTCTAGGATGTAATCCACCTTCCAAATGGTCCAAATCTTCCACATGATAAATCTTGGAAAATACTACTACCACCTAGCACGTGCCATACCAATTCAATGGCAATCGCACATAGGCATTCTTCCCACATACAAAGTACACATTTGGCACCACTTGTATTGCATCTTGTAACAATTTCTCTGCTGAGGCCTCAATGGTGACAGTATGATCACATACACTCTCTCCCACGAAGACCTTATCATAATAAGTTTGTACTTGTCTCACACACAGTTTTCCTCTTTGCTCAAAATCCAATGCAATTAGCCACTACTCCCATTTGCCTTATGAGCTTTGGTCCAGTCAACTTTACCTCACTTGTTGTAACGATTCCCTAATAATTGTCCATTTCTATCTTCTACTTGATCTATAAACTTCTTTTCTACATCTGTTAGTGAACATGTTAAGTTGTGTTGATGTGCATAAGCTGTATCTAGAGTTACAGTAGGTATTAAATACTTCCCTATTCTATCTTCCTGTTTGTAATAATCATACGTATTCAAATGCTTATAAGCTGGAACTTCTGGAAGCACTACATCATAGTTACAAAAATAATACTCATAGTATCCCTTGTCATAAAACATACTAAGCAATAAACTACAAGCAATACCATACGTTAAAGGGAGATGATGGTATCGGATACCTTCCTCCACAGACGCAGGCAACTGCATACACACATAGCAATCTCTCACATCCATCGTATTCACATACTCATATAGCAGCTTTGCATATGCATTAAGCGTGTAATCACCTTTAGACAAATCTACATGCAACATACGACTAGTTTGATCTAGCATAGCCTTTTAGCTCCTACAATACCCTCTTTTGTTCTAGAAGTGATAGGTGTAGACGTCCCTGGTACCCCAACTTCCCCATCTTCTGCATTGTGTGAAATGATTATAGATACAACAACAATTACCATTATTGCTACTAAAACTCCTACAACAAATGTACCTATTACACACTTAGACTTAGAGTTCGAACTTCCAGACTCCATCTTCAATTTGTCGGTTCAGCTCAATAAGAGGATCACAGAAGTCTCTTCTTTCTACCTCAGATTGCTGCTTAAACAGTTCAAACACAGTTCAATGTAGTCCTGGAAGTTCGTTCACAGTTTAGTTCCACTCATTTTATTTACACAGTCCAGAGAGATTTCCCTAGCCCTCTTTCTTCTTCTACAGGAAAAACCCTACCTTTATTCTTCTTCCACTCGGACCCAGGTTATCTTCTTGAGACATTTATTTGCAGTTCATTTATAGTCTCTTACAAGCTCAGATTCAATTTAAAATAATACCAACTGCAATATTTCATGACAAACAGCTGTGATCTCCTAAGCTGGTGGCTGATAGGCAAGAGTCGGAAAGGACAATTCCTGTAGCATCAGAATGCGCACTTTGCTCAATATTGGAGGTTTCAGAACTGTTATTGTCAGCACTCTCTCTATTTCCAGTCCAGGAGCTATCAATTCCACCTCGATTTTTAACTTGGGTGTTCTGCTGATTACTCGTGAAGACCCCACTCTTCCGGTCCCCACCATTCCTGGCATCTGTTACCATATAAGTTCACTCCGGGGTAGCGTGCTTCTGACAAGGCACTCTTGTTCTCCTCGGCCTTCTTAGACCTGCTTGAATATTCTCCACTTCGCTCAGTTCAGATTCAGAGGTCTCTGACACAGGAGCAAGGTCTCTTTCAGGAGCTAATCTCAAATGTAGCATTCTTTGTCTCCCAGACCACGATTCCTCTGCAGTGTCTGCTTTTCTCCTCTGCCCCGACCATGTTGCACACCAGTTACTTCAGCTGAGTCGGACTCTATACCATTCGCAACGGACGAACGCGGAAGAGAAACGCCCGGCGTACACGCAACCGAAGTTCACTATGGCGATGGAACTTATCATGGCTCCCACAGGCTTGTACTAAAATATATACCTTTGAGTGACAAATGGATGTTTGCACATTAATTTTATGGAATAATCTTCGCCTCGACAATTCTAAGGCTTTAAGGACTAGTGATCAAAAGATCGACTTTTTATTGATTCATATGAATATACGCCACTCACCATACTATTTTTCTTTGCCTTGAAAAAGCCCGCGGAGGGCGAAATGCGCGTCGGCTGTGACGATGTGGCAAGAGAGCAATCAATAAATAAGAATACTAATAATCAATGGACTTTGTGCTATTTGAACATTTGTGAGAACCTGAAGAACATTGAAAATTATTGAATGAGCTGATTTGAAAGTAAAATTGGATAAAAGTAACAAGTAGGGATGTGCACTGGTATAATCTCTACCATTCGCAACGTTACCTTCTCCCTCAGAGTCTATACTTGGGTCTTGTGTAGCGTAATCCTCCTCAACTTGTTCTGGTGGACCAGCTTCGTCAGCAACCCCCACAGCTTGGCTTGCCCTCTCAAGTGGCCCCTCTGCCACAGCTGGATTTTCTTCTACGAGAGGAGCTGTTTCTCCAGGGGTTCTGAAAATCTGCAAATATGGGAGGCTGTATCGGCAAACCTCCGCACTTCAACGCTGTATTTGTCACCAAAATCACCTGGTAAGTACCTCCCCAATGGGTGTAAAGGCAGCTTTTCCTCACGTGCTTGCGAACTAGCACCCAATCACCCGGACACAGGTCCCATGAGGTAGGGGCATTTTCAGCTTCCACCTGGTGAGACACAGAACTGACTACATCAGTCAGTCCTTTCTAATAGTCAAGGATCAAATCAGTGGTGATGTTTTATCAAGGCTGTGGATGGCACTGCTGGTAACCGCATAGCCCTCCCGATCAGGATCTCGTGGGGTGAAAGACCCTTCCCCCTATCAGGTGTACTGCGAACACTCATCAACACCAGCGGCAATGCATCCGGCCATTTCAGAGACATAGACGAGCACAGTTTTGCCATCCTCAAAGTACCATTAATCTGTTCCACGATACCAGAAGCCTCTGGTCGATAGCTACAATGCAGCCTCTGGTCAACATTCAAAGCAGCACAAAGTAACTTCATGATTCCACTGTGGAAATGTGTTCCTCTATTCGACTCCAATGAAGTTGGAAAACCGAACCTCTGTTTCAGCTCCCTAAGCAACAACTTTGCTACTGTAAGGCTATCACACCTTCTCGTCAGATAAACTTCCAAACATTGTGAGAAAACACCCACCACAACCAAGACATACCTCAGACCATTGCACCTAGGCATCTTGAAAAAATCAAGCTGCATCCTGTTGAAAGGCCCTCCAGAACTCCCAACATGACTCAACGCAACCACAGTCTTGTTCCTAGCATTCATCTGCTGACACATGACACACCTATGACACACTGCTTCAGCAAACGCACGGAACCCTTGATTATACCATGTCTGTCTCAACACTCGCACCATAGCATCCCTTCCAAGGTGCACTGCTTCATGGATCTGTCCTGCCATAGGACTAATAAATCATCTGGCAACACTGCTCGACCATCATTTGAAACCCAAATCCCTTCATCTCCTATCTCACACCCTGCTCTGATCCACACAGCTTTTTCCTCTTCTGAAACCTCTCCCTGCCGACACTTGAGCTCATCCCAGGTGTCTGCCATGGCTAACATCATGCTGATCTCGGATCTTTCTGGGCTTTCTCCTATATAATCTTCAGTGAAAATGCACCCTTGTTCAGCGCAAAAACTTGCCACTTCATCCGCATATCTATTTCCCAGAGAGACAAAGTCATTTCCCCTCGCAAGAGCTGCACATTTTACCACAGCAATTTCTCGTGGACTCTGTAAAGCTTCTAACAATTGTCTTACATATTCCCCATTCCTAATTGGAGATCCTGATGACGTTAGGAAACCTCTCTGTAACAATAGCTGTCCAAAATTATGAACAACACCGAACCCATACTGACTTTTGGTGTAAATAGTGATTCGGATTTGATCAGCAGCCAAAAAGGCACGAGTCAGAGCAATAATTTTAGCCACCTGTGTGGAGTATACTCCCTGTAAACAAGCAGCTTCCACAACTCCTGAAATGGTACATACAGCAAATGCTGCTCTCAAATGACCTACATTGTCTCTTAAGCATGAACCATCTACGGAAAAGTCTTCATCGGACTCAGGTAGAGTTTCATCCACAATGTGAGGCCTCGGTTTGGTGCAGAATTCAGTCGCATCGAGAAAAGTCATGGTCCTTACAAACTTCATCAACAACACTTGGCAACGGCATTAAAGTAGCAGGATTCAGGACTGAACAACGTTTCAAAGTCCCATTCTCTGAAGCAAGTATAACCTGCTCATAATGGGTAAGTCTATTATTTGTCATATGTTGTGTCTTAGTTGTCGTCATCAGGAGCTCAACTAAATGTGGAACAAAAACAGTAAGTGGATGACCTATAACAATACTCTCACATCTCTCAATGCTGAAACCTGTTGCTGCAACGTATTTGAGACATCCGGGCAACGCTGAAGCTACTGGATCTAAAGTGGCTATGAAGTCAGCAACTGGTCTATGGACTCCTCCATGGCTTTGAGTTAGGACTGACAAAGCACAACCTTCTCCCTGATAACAGAACAATAACAAGGACATGTTATAGTCTGGCATTCCCAAAAACTCCAAAAACGCGACCAAACAGTCATGATCCCACGTTACTGGATCACAGCATCCTTGTGCGTCAGCCTCTGTAAAGGTTTTGCCTTCAAGGAAAAATTAGGAATCCATTGGCGACAGTATCCGACCATCCCCAAAAACATCTTAACTTTATTTTGAATGGTAGGCACAGTCATGTTCATGATTGCCTCAATTCGATCTGGTGATACTGATGGAGCAAGGATTCGCACATGAAGTGACTTGCTCGTATTCATGAACCTCGAATAACGTTAATAAAAGTAACCAACATGTTTGTTTTACTAATTTTGCATATTTTACCTTTACACGGGGTGTCTGAGTGAAGCTTGCTTATGTGTGTACTAATCCTAATACACCTGCATCTAATATGGCTGCTGCTACGCGAGGGTTTCTATTGCGCATGCGTCTGTCATACTCATGTGACATGACGTATTCGTTATTTGCAGGGAAGCTGCCGCTTCTGCGCACTAGGGGTAATATCGCTGCTCTATGTTCTTACATGCGAGAAGCTTGCACTGTTGCTTTCGCCAAACTGTTCGTTCTGCCTAATCCTAATGCTACTAGTTAAAATTAAGATAATGGGTACAGAGTAGAAATACATGGTATACAGTGTATTCATTTATTCTATTCAATAGGTGATTAAGAGCACAGGGCTGCGGAGCACTCTGTCAGAAGATTTGCTGACCCAATCGGGGTTCTGGGAAGCTGAAGTGCTGGCAAAGCACTTTGCTGGTATATGCTGTAACCCAATCGGGGTTTTGGCTGATTCCTTGCAGAGAGGGAGTAGCACAGGCGTTGCAACTGAACTGCGGGTGCTGGTCTTAACCTTTGGTGGTCCGGTCCTGATCCAAATCTGGTTTATCCTGTCCTGATTCTGATCTGCACCTGCTGGCCTACTGGCAACTGCAACTTTAGGGGGTTCTGTCCTTAACTGACCCGTGGCCAGGGTTGGTCTTCACACCATTCTAGGTAAATATAAATCTGTGTGGGTATCATCATTATATTTTCTGTGTGTCCTTTTCTTTACCTTCCCTAAATCGATAAAAGCTTTGATTGCATAAGTTCCTTTTCCTACCCTTCCCTTTTAATGATCAATTTGTCATTTGATTTAATAGCGTGATGCATTTTCTTACCCTCTCTATAGTTATATGCTCAAATTATTTTTCGGGATTGCATATTATGTTCCCTCTTCTTACCCACCTTTTAATAATTTCTTAAAGTTGTGTTATTTAGCATTTTTCATTTCTTTACCTACCCTTAGACATAGCCAGGCAAGTGAATGCGAGTCAGTAATCTCCTTAATGGATTTGCCAATTAGGGAACCAGAGAGTAGTTCAATTAGGAAAACCACTCCTTTAAATTTAAGAGAAGTACAGATGGAGACCTCTTCAGGTACGAGAAGTGCAACCGTAGTGACACCTGAAGAAAAGAACGAAAAGAGTTAAAAGAAAAAGTCATGTGGGCACAAGTAAAATTAGCAGAGCAACAAGAACAGCAGTTAAACCAGGTACATAGTAATCAGAAGCAGGGTGATGGAAATGGAGGAAAGCCAAGGGGAAAGTTCAATAGGGAGGAGGCTAAAAAGAAGTTCCCATGTCACGGGTGCGGCAAGTTGGGACACTGCAAGGACGAGTGTAAAGCTATGCAGAATGGTAATGTGCCGATTAATGATTTATATCCACAGACGCAGAATGAAGTGCCACGGAAGAACCAGCAGCAGGTAATACAGAATCAGTTACCCCCTCCACCTATGCCAAGATACAGGAGCAAAGCACAACAAAGTGTAGATAACACAGATTGGGAAGGAAGGGAAAGAAGAGATACAGCAACTTCACAATTTCTTCTGAGTGATACATTCTTTTGTGATGAACCTTACTGACGGTGCCTGAGGGGGGAGGACGAGGAGTGCGTACTTGGCGCCTCCTTGCCGGTAGACCAGTCAGGGCCATACATTTTAAGAAAGGTTGAAGGAAATGATGTCACCTTTCTGTTGGACACTGGTGTTACCCGTTCTACTGTGAGAACAGCAGACGTCCCAAACCTATCCCGCTCGGGAGAAGCGATCCAAGTAGTGGGCGTTTCTAATAAACAAATTAGTACCCCAGTTACAGAACCTATGGAAGTTAGAATAGGCAATTTTAAAGAAATGCATAGATTTGTTGTCTGTGATTCAAGTCCAGTAAACCTCCTAGGTCGAGACTTACTGTGCAAAATGAATTGCACTATTTTCTGTACCCCAAATGATGTTGAAATTCAAACCCCAGACGAAGATGGAATTTATAAATTAATGCTAGCAAGATCAGAGACAGAAATTAAAAGACTGACAATAGAGGACTCACCAGAAGAACTGCAACAGACGGTAAAACCAGATGTATGGGACTTTACTGGAAAAGATGTAGGATTAATGGTGAATGATGAACCAATAAAAGTCACAATAAAAGAAGATACAGTTTACCCAAATACCTGACAGTATAAAATGAGTGCAGAAATAAAAGCAGGTGTTGCAGTAGAAATAAAACGTTTGGTCGAAGCAGGCATTTTACAAGAAATAATGAGCAGTCCATGTAACTCTCCCATAATTGGTATAAAGAAACCAAGCAGAAAGTACAGAGTAATACAAGACCTGAGAAAGATTAATAAGATTGTTGTCCCATGCTGTCCAGTCGTGCCAAATCCTGCAGTGATTCTATATCAGATACCGTGGGAGGCTGGATGGTTTACTGTCATTGACCTGTGTCATGCATTTTTCTCGATTTCATTACACCCAGACAGCAAATTTCTTTTCTCATTTGAATTCGACAGTCATGTCTATGTTTGGAATCGTGTCCCTCAGGGGTACACAGAAAGTCCTTAGATTTTTTATCAGATTTTGAAAAAGTGCCTTGAGTCATTAGTACTACCTGGACAGTCAGTTTTGGTCCAGTACAAAGACGACCTATTGGTGGCGTCTAAAACCCGGAATGGCTGTGTTGTTGATACTATTGCCTTACTGAACCATTTGGGTGAAGGAGGACATAAAGTGTCATCAGACAAGTTGCAATTCTGCACCACGTCAGTGAAATATCTGGGACACCAGATAGAAAAGGGTGTCAGAAGAGTTACCTCAGAAAGAATTAGAATAATTAAAAACATGGACTTGCCTAATACCCAGAAAGAGATCAGGATGTTTCTTGGAGTTGTAGGATACTGCAGGCAATGGATTGTGGGATTTGCAGTCCTAGCAAAACCACTGATACAAATGACAAAGAAAGGATCCAAGGACCCAGTAGAGTGGGATGACGAAAGCATGTCTGCTTTCATAAAATTACGAGAATGTCTGTGTAGAGCTCCAGCATTAGAGATGCCTGACTATTCAAAGGATTTTGCACTTTTCTGTGATACCCGAGATAATTGTGCACTTTCAGTTTTGACTCAAATTCATGGTCTAGTGAGACGTCCTGTGGCATATTTTTCTTCCACATTGGACCCAGTGGCAGCTGCATTACCTGGATGTCTGAAAGCAGTAGCTGCAACTTGCATGAGCCTTGAGCAGAGTGAATCCATTATTATGGGACATCCTGTAACTGTGTATGTTTCACATGCAGTTGTAATTTTGCTAACACGGACTAAGACTCAGTATCTCACAGCTAGTGGGCTGACTAAGTATGAGCGTATTCTTGTAGGTGCAGGAAATGTAACCATTGCTAGGGTATGCACCTGTTACAACGCATTCGTTACTCCGCACTACCATTACAACGCGACTTTTATAACGCATACCATTACAACGCATTGCGCTGGGGGGCGCTATAGGATAGGGAATGGTATAATTTACTATCCAACACCTTCCCTAGGGTCCACGGGGACTGGAGTTAGAATAGTAAATTATACTTACCACTATCCAGCACCCCAAAGCGCTATGCGTTGTAATGGTATGCGTTGTAATGGTCGCGTTGTAATGGTAGGTAGTTGTAACGGTATGCGGAGTAACGTCATACATCCATTGCTAGGTGTAATATCCTGAACCCAGCAACTCTGCTACCTAAGTCACATACTGCAGAAGTGAAGGGAGAGTTTGAACATGACTGTGTTGATCTGACTGAGTACAGTACAAAGCCACGACCAGACATAAGAGAAGAGCCATTAATTGATTCAGATTATGAGCTATTTGTAGATGGCTCTTGTATGAGACATGAGGAAGGAGGTCTGAGTGCTGCTTACGCCGTGTGTACATTGGGAGGTCCAGTTGAAGCATCCCATTTGCCTGGACTCAAGTCTGCACACATAGCCGAATTGGTTGCCTTGGCAAAAGCCTGTACATTTGGGAAAAATTGGAAAGTAACCATATACACTGACAGCCATTATGGTTATGGAGTTGTGCATGACTATGGCCAACTATGGATGCAAAGGGAGTTCCTGACTTCTTCAGGTACTCCGATTAGAAATGGAAAATGTGTAAAGGATTTGCTGGAAGCAATCCAGTTATCAAAAGAAGTGGCTGTGGTCAAGTGTGCTGCTCACAAATCTGGCAACGACAAAGTGACAGCTGGTAATCGATATGCTGACCAGTTAGCCCAGCATTGTGCAAAATATAAGATGGCTGTTAATAAAAAGGTTGAGGTGGGCGGAAATAGCTGCCAACTTATGTTGCTGGAAGGTGTGAATACATGGGAAGAAGTGAGAGATTTGCAGAATGCAGCAGAACCAAAAGAAAAGGAACTATGGAGGAAAATAGGTTGTCAGAGAAGGGCTGAAGATGGTGTCATTGTTTATCTTGATGAAACGGCAGTGTTACCCGACTGTCTGCTTGCTCCTATGGCTAGGTTGATTCATGGAGATTCTCATTTGAGAAGAGATTCTATGATACGTGTATTCAGACGAACATGGTTTAATGAGAAATTCATGAACATAGCAGAAGCACTCTGCCAGAGGTGCTTGATTTGCCAACAAATGAATCCAGGGAAGGAAACAGTAGTGTTACCAGGGAAAACTGGGAATGCAGAAGGTCCTTTTATTCGATTACAGATTGACTTAATTCAGTTACCCCCTTGTCGAGGACTAAAATACATACTTGTCATTGTCTGCCTGTTTTAAAAATGGGTGGAAGCTTACCCCACACGCAGGAATCATAGCATCACTGTAGCTAAGCTGTTACTCAGACAGCTCATACCGCGTTTAGGTTTTCCAGTAACAATTGAATCAAACAGAGGAAAACATTTTAATAGTGAAATAATGGTTTTAATTTGTGAAGCATTCAAAACTAAGCAAAAACTACACTGTGCATATCGCCCAGAGGCTTCTGGAGTGGTAAAACAATTGAATGGCACTATCAAGTCAAGATTGGGAAAGATGTATGAGTCAACCCGATTGGAGTGGCCAGATGCTTTGCCACTTGTTCTTATGGGACTCAGAAGTATTTCAGACTGGAACACGGTCTTGAGTCCCCATGAAATACTGATGGGAAGAGCAATGCGGCAAGCATGGGTGTCAGGACACAAGCTGCTAAATATATCTGATGATTTAGTACTGGAGTACTGCAAAGAACTGGCTGACCAAGTGCGTTCTATCTCTCACCAGGTTGGGGAAGACACTGTCGCCAGACCAGCAACTCTAGCACATGACTTGAACCCAGGTGATTGGGTGGTGCTGAAGAAACATACTCGGAAATCTTGGCTTGCACCCAGGTGGGGAAAACCACGTCAAGTAATTTTGGTTACCACCACATCTGTAAAGTGTGCAGGAGTTCCACACTGGATCCATGCCAGTCATACGAAAAAGGTGACTGAACCTGATGAAACTGAGGCTGAAGGTTGTGCAGCTGAGGGGTCTCAAGAGATCGATCCTGAAGTAGCTGAAGAGTAACAGCCGAGCACTAGTCAAGATGATTGGATTCCAGTAGTCGACATACCTGCAGAATGTGTGAGAACAAGAAGCCAAACATATCTAGATGGACAAAGTGATAGTGAGGATGAGACAGGTGTAGAAGAAGGTACTCAGATCATAGAAATCCAAGTCCAAAGTGATTCTGAGGAGGAACAGGTAGGGAGAGATCAGATAATTGACACTCCACCAAGAACTCCTGAGCTTGAAAAGGGACAGATAGAAATTAGGGCGGAGGCTCAAGCAGAAAAAAATCAAGGGTTCGAAGAGCTTGAGCAGGACCGGACAGGAGTAGAAAATCGTGTTCAGGACAAAGAAAGTAAAACCGACAAAAGCCAAATTCAGCAAATACCTGAACAAAGCCAGCTTAGTGGCCAGGCAGAAGAAACAGAAATAAGACCTGGACCTAGTCAGTTAGAGAGGGAAACAGAAGACAGCATTGAAATAGATGTGCCACAACTGAATGAAAATAAAAGAACATTTGAAGAGAGCCAAGACAGAGTGCCAGCTAAAAGACTCAGAAAAGGTGACAAATGGCCTAGGTTTGTCAAAAGACTGAGACTGCGTTTAAAAACAATTGATGAAGAACCTGAACAAGTAAATGAAATATCAAGTCAAGCTGATCAACCTGTGATACAATGAAGAAGGATAAGTCCCCGGTTAAAGAGACTGAATAATAAATACAAAGGCCCCGAGTGGACCTACATTGTTTTGGAAGATTTTGAAAAGCTGGAAATAAGTGATGAAAGTGATGAAGAATTGATTACTGATCGAACTGCCAAAGAAGTGGGACCCTCTTGAAATATACACAGGGTAAAAAAGTTGTGTATAAGTTACAAATAGGGGTTGAATCTTCTTTAATCAGAAATGGCTGATCATACTGTTAATGGAAGACTGAAAAGAAATTGTTTAAAAACATACTGGTAGAGTATGTTTATGTAGTGTAGCAATAGTACTTATAGTTTGGATAGGATTAATGAAAGCTATTCCTTACATGATGAGTAAAGAGACAAAAGCTAACACTAATGAACAACTGCCATTAGATACCGAAGAGTTACAAACAAAAGATACACCAAATAGAGTAGATACACAAGAAAAAACACTTAGTATTAGACAACAGAAGGTAGACTTAGAAGCACCAGACGAGGAAGGACTGCATTATACGAGAATTAAAAACAGAACACATTTGAATGTATTTGCAAACCTATTAGTACACTATGTAGAAGCTATGGAAATAGAAGATTGCTATGTGTGTATGAAACTACCTACTTCGGTAGCTGAAGGTGTAACCTATCACCATTTGCCCCTAACATATGGAATTTCCTGTAGCATTTGAACAAGTTTATTCTATAAGAAAGGACCTTTACAATATTATTATTCTAATTTAGATGTGATATTTTCTGAACTTCCTATACGTAGAAACCTAAACCCTGTCCATACCACTAGAAATGTTGTGAATATTTCCTAAATATAGGTACAATAGATATAGCTGACACACACAAGAATAATTTAACATGCTTATTACAAGAAAAGGAGAAACTATTTTTAAATATGGTTGAGAAAAGGAGAGAGAGATTCCAAAGAAAAGCAAGTGACAAGAACAATAACATTCCTAAATGGGCTGAAAGCATGGGGAACACCTCAAATGGTGGGGCTAATGCTGCTATGTTGCTGGATTTCGAAAAGAAAGGGAAACTTTGTCTCCACAGGGAGAAAACTAGTTATTATAACAATATATTCATTGGTTCCAGTGAGTGTGAACACAACTATAAGGTAATTGGGGGTTGGGGTTTCAAAGATGGAACTGAACCTGTGTTTCTCGGAATTTATTATGTATGTGGCAACAAAGCTTATTACAAATTGCCAAATTACTGGTATGGGAGTTGTTATTTTGGTATCGTTTTTCCAAAGATATATCATGTTGACAAAATCACTGGAAACAACGATGAAACTAATGGATTAGTACGTAGTAAAAGAGCTAGTGTTGGTGAAATAGTAGGTGATATATTTAGTGCATTGATACCTACAGTGGGAGTCGCTCTGAATACACACAGAATCTGCAAATTGTCAACAGTAGTTGATCGGTAATCAACTGACACTGCTGGAGGTTTCTTAATGGTCAATACTGAATTGGTTGCGATCAGATCAATGGTTTTACAAAATCAACTTGCTCTTGATACATTATTGGAAAAAGAGGGCGGAGTCTGTAGAATGTTGAAAGCGCAACATTGTTGTACTTACATACCAGACAAAAGTTTTGAAATTAAAAGGTATGTGAGAAATATTACTAATTTGGAAAAAGAGCTCAAACCACTGGAGGTTGATAGTGCATGGAAGAGGCTTACTGAGGGTCTCTCCTCTGTAGGTAGTTGGCTTTCTAATGTAGGAAAAAGTATTGTAGGTAGAATACTGATGCCAATGGTGGGCATAGGCTCACCAGTTCTAGGTATAATAATTTGTTGCAAATGTCGAAAACATAAAAAGAAATACTCCGTAAATAGGCGAGGAGTAAAGAGAAATATTGATGAACTCGAATTAGAGGAGATGAATAGTAAGATTTACAAGAAGATGAAAAATTCTCATGGTAATAATGAGAAGAAGCCAAAAAGAAAATTGAAGAGATTGATTTGGGTGAAATGTGACAAGTTGGCATCTGTTTCATTAATTAGTGATGATATAAAATATCATCAAAGAGGGGATTGATGGAGCAAGGATCCGCACATGAAGCGACTTGCTCGTATTCATGAACCTCGAATAACGTTAATAAAAGTAACCAACATGTTTGTTTTGCTAATTTTGCATATTTTACCTTTACACGGGGTGTCCGAGATTAGCTTGCTTATGTGTGTACTAATCCTAATACGCTTGCATCTAACATGGCTGCTAATACGCGAGGGTTTCTATTGCGCATGCGTCTGTCACTCTCACGTGACATGACGTATTC
The DNA here is from genome assembly GCF_964261635.1 of Lissotriton helveticus. Lineage (NCBI taxonomy): Eukaryota > Metazoa > Chordata > Amphibia > Caudata > Salamandridae > Lissotriton > Lissotriton helveticus. The sequence goes on from NC_136067.1 coordinate 121,182,079, forward strand.
GTTATTTGGAGGGAAGCTGCCGCTTGTGCGCACTAGGGCTAGTATGGCTGCTCTATGTTCTCGCATGCGAGAAGCTTGCACTGTTGCTTTCGCCAAACTGTTCGTTCTGCCTAATTCTAATGCTATTAGTTAAAATTAAGATAATGGTTATAGAGTAGAAATACATGGTATACAGTGTATTCATTTATTCTGTGTTCTAAAACTGTTTTTTTCCCATTTCATGTTACACTTTGAAAACTGGCCTGTCTCGTAACGCTGTACTCCATGTTTGTTGAAACTGCGACTGCGCGAGAATTACAAGTCACTGGAACAGTGATCTTTTGACTATAGCCAAGGAGCTGACTGACTGAGAAGATGCTCCTGGGAACGTGCCCCTATGAACTCAAAATTATACAATTTATAAACAATGTATTTTTCAATAGAACATACATTGTTGGGTGGAATAAACCAGCATGAGAACCTGAATTTGATGGGCGGGAATGTTAATTTGAATAAGAGACGGCACAATTCTAAAATTCGGTATGGTATGACGACCTCTCCACCTTTGGCCAATCGAAATTGGGGATCCTTACACTTGCAACATTGGGGGGTGGTACACTGACCTGGAAAATAGTATAACTAGCCTAAGTTTAGCTAGAGAAATTGTCCGACTTGTCCGAATGGCTGACCTGTCACTGACCCAACGCACTCAATAGGTTATTAAGAGCAGAGGGCTGCGGAGCACTCTGTCAGAAGATTCGCTGACCCAATCGGGGTTCTGGGAAGCTGAAGTGCTGGCGATGCACTTTGCTGGTATATGTTGTAACCCAATCGGGGTTTTGGCTGATTCCTTGCAGAGAGGGAGTAGCGCAGGCGTTGCAACTGAACTGTGGGTGCTGGTCTAAACCTTTGGTGGTCCGGTCCTGATCCAAATCTGGTTTATCCTGGCAACTGCAACTTTCGCGGTTTCTGTCCTTAACTGACTCGTGGCCAGTGTTGGTCTTCACACCATTCTAGGTAAATATAAATCTGTGTGGGTATCGTCATTATATTTTCTGTGTGTCCTTTTCTTTACCTTCCCTAAATCGATAAAAGGTTTGATTGCATATGTTCCTTTTCTTACCCTTCCCATTTAATGATCAATTCGTCATTCGATTTAATAGCATGTTCCATTTTCTTACCCTCCCTATAGTTATATGCTCAAATTATTTTTCGTGATTGCATATTATGTTCCCTCTTCTTACCCACCTTTTGATAATTACTTAAAGTTGTGTTATTTAGCATGTTCCATTTCTTTACCTACCCTTAGACATATTGTGCAAATCCGTTTGAATAAATAGCATGTTCCTTGCTCTTACCTTCCCTTTACATTGCTAAATGATTGCCATAAAATATCTCTTGCATAGTTATACACTGTTTCTAATCATGGTTATTGATAGCCTCATTGCTTTTAACCTCTGGATCATGACTTATGAAGAGATTTAGATAAAGAGTTTAAAACTTTCCCGAGTCTGTGGTCATTATATGAGTGCATATGTTATTTGCTACCAAATTTAATCTAACTCCCTGATCCAATAGGTTACAGGTACCAGTGACAAGGATTGGTAAGTCAATGGTATAGGACCTAGTAGGTAAAATATCTGGTAGTCAGTGCGTAGGTTACCTGACTTAAATGTGTAACTGATTATGGGCCCAGGTGATTATGGTAAATTTGTAGTTGGGTGACCTGCGCGCTCTATCAATACCTTCCTTTTTCCTTTCTCTATTCAATGACCCAAATATTGAACCTCAGTCAAGCAGTACTGTAGCTTGTTCGGGGACACCTTGTGTCCATTTTTCGCTGGATGGTTCAGTAAGGCAACATTATCGATCCTGAAAGCATCCTCAGTCTCAGACGCGATCAGAAGATCGTCAATATACTGCACAAGGACCAAATTCTGCGGTAGTACGAGACTCCAAAGATTCTTTTTTAAGAGCTGATTAAAGATCGATGGACTCTCTGTATACCCTTGAGGGATACGACACCATGTTAACACACGATCTTCCAGCTGGAAAGCTAATAAAAATTGTCTCTTCTCATGCAAAGGTATCGAAAAGAATGCTTGACACAAATCAAGCACTGTGAACCACTCAGTTTCACATGGGATCTGAAACAGGATCACAGATGGATTTGGTACCACAGGACAACATGGAATCACGATCGTGTTAATCTTTCGCAGGTCCTGCACAATCCTATACTTCCCATGATCGGTGAGTTGCATGAACTCTCCATTATTTCCTTCAGAATTCCCTTTTCAATCATAGACTCGATCAAAGGCTTGATTCCTGCAATCGTTTCCAGTGACAGATTATACTGAGATGTTCTTGGGAACTCAGCATTGGGTTTAACCTGAATCTTAACTGGCTCAGCTCCCTTGATCAGTTCTATCTCTTCCCCTGTAAATTCCCATACATCCAGAGAGACAGAGTCCCTCAGGTCAAGTGGGATTTCCTCAACTGTCAACATAGGAAATTCTTCTATGCACAGATTCCGATTTACCACTTTAAATGCAGCATCACCATCACTAGTCTGCAGTTCTTCTCCCTTGAGTGTGCAACAGATGGTGCAATTCAACTTACATAAGAGATCACAACCCAACAAACAGACTGAACTTGAATCGCATACCACAAATTGGTGTCGATAATGAAAGGTTCTTATTCTCACAGATATCTGCTCAGTCAATGGGTTGGTCATTCTCTTATTCGCCACTCCTACACCTTGAATGGATTGTCCCGAAAGGGGCAAATTGGGGACTATTGCCGATCTTACAGTAGAACGGGTAGCACCAGTATCAACCAAAAAGGTAGTCGGATCACTGTCAACATCCACCTCTACCTCCTCTCTGATCTGATCACGACTGCTCCAAGGGTACAGTCTTCCTCCCCCCTCAGGCACTGTTGTTGCAATGGATTTGAATCGAGTTCATCAAAGGTCCCGATAAAGGGCATCTGTTGGTATGTTCAGTTTCCCTGTGGGATTCTCAGTGGCTGGGGAACTTGTACCTACGGACCTAGTGCCCACCCCCCGTACAGATCTGGGTCTCGTCACTGTATTACAACCTCAGGTGTCTGCACCACTTACTCCTGCTGAACCTGATTAGCTGGATTCAATCTACACTCGCACTTCCAATGCCCGATCTTGTGACAGTTATGACATGCAGTAGTCTTCTTTAGGGTGGCAACATCTATTCCTGTCTTAGGATCTATTAGTTTACCCTTTCCCTGGTCTGATGTGTTTTGAGTCCCTCCTTGATTATTTCCCTGTCTTCTTTCTAAAGTTCCTCTGTTTGACTGTGTCTGATCTTCCTCTTCTGCATTCTGCATTTGGACCAGCATCAGCTTATCCTTACGTTTCTTATGCTTCGAGTCCACTTCATCACTACAATACCTGGAGTACCTCAGAATCTCATCCACCGATTTGTTCTGCCAGCAAATCAAATGCTGCTGGATCATAAGGCTAGCTTCTGGTCTCAATCTTAACACACTTTTGGAGACGAACTGTCCCATATCCTTTGGGTCAAGGGTATCCAACCCACTATACTGCTTGAAGGCTTTCAAGAGCCTCTCATAATAGGCATGTGGGGTCTCCTTTGGCTCCTGGACAGTTCTAGCTATCTTAACCCAATCAATATCTTGTCGTGATATTTTAGATTGCAACCATGTGATTACCTGTTCATACTTTTTCATAACCACAGGAGAAGGACCATGTGTAACAGAATCTCGCTCAGGCTGTCAAGCCTATAAACAGCAATTTTACAAGCACACCATAAATCACTTTGTATCACAATATCAAATAACGTATTCAAATCAACCCACAGTACTTTTGAAATTTTGACAAATCGATCAACTTGCTTGTACTACTCAACAGGTTTTTCCCTCAGCCAATGAGAATCATTGGTAAATGCTGCTAAGTCACCTCTAGCCCAAGGCACATGCACATACCCTCCATTCGGTACCTCTCGCAATGGAAAGGCCTCTACTCTCATTGTTCTTCCTCCTGGAGGTGGTGTCTCTCCTATGCTCTTCCTGGCACTCTTCTTCTTTGACCATCTTTCCTCCCACTTGTCAAGCATGCTCCACGCACGTATTCCTATTATCAATTCTCGAATGTGCGTTTTCAGACCTATGAGTCTTTTCTCTTCTAGTTTCTGTCCACTGTAATTTAACCTGTGATTTCCCTGTAACATTTTCGTTTTAGACAAATCCACATCATACCTCTGTCCCAACTCTGTCAATTTGTCATGCGCTTTCCTTGCAAGATACATCCTTTGCCACAAACAACAATTCATCTGGCTCATAGAGTTTTATCCTTTGCAAAGGCAAATTCACACTAATTATCTCCTCTACTTCTGCCTTTAGTCTCGCCACATCCAGCACCTTAACTCTCAGGTCAGCTTTAATTGTCCCTCAACTCGTTGCACTACTTGACTCTCCACTCTCACTACTCTGATCTTCCCGCTGATTCCCTTCCATTAAGTTCTGTGAGACAGATTTACTCCCCTCCCTTTTCCTGCTAAAGTCATCGAGAAGATCGTCAACAGACAGCTGACCGCCTTCCTCAAGACGAACGGATCCCTCGACCCCTCGCAGTCCGGCTTCAGAGCCAACCACAGCACCGAGACCGCCCTCATCGCAGCCACCGACGACATCCGGACCCTGCTCGACAAGGGGGAAACAGTGGCCCTCATCCTCCTGGACCTCTCCCTGGCGTTCGACACGGTCTGCCACCGCACCCTAGTCCAGCGCCTCAGCAACATCGGTATCCAAGAGAAGGCACTGGAGTGGATCATCTCGTTCCTCGCCGGAAGAACACAAAGAGTCCGCCTCCCCCCATTTCGCTCCGAGGCCACTCAGCCCCACCCTCTTCAACATCTACATGAAACCTCACGCAGCCATCGCACACCAGCACAACCTCAACATCATCTCTTACGCCGACGACACCCAGCTGATCCTCTCCCTCATGAGAGACGCCGACACCGCCAGAACCTGCCTACACGAAGGGATGAAAGACGTCGCCGAGTGGATGAAGGACAGCCGCCTGAAACTGAACTCGGACAAGACGGAAGTCCTCATCCTAGGATCTTCGCCCTCCGCCTGGGACGACTCCTGGTGGCCCCCAGCCCTGGGCACCGCACCCAAGCCAACCGACCACGCACGCAACCTGGGCTTCATCCTGGACCCCTCCCTCTCGATGACCAGACAAGTCAACGCCGTCTCCTCATCGTGCTTCAACACCCTGCGTATGCTTCGCAAGATCTTCCGCTGGATCCCGACCGAGACCAGGAAGACTGTCACCCAGGTACTCGCCACCAGCCGACTGGACTACGGAAACGCCCTCTACGCAGGAACCACAGCCAAGCTACAGAAAAGACTCCAGGGCATCCAGAATGCCTCCGCCCGACTCATCCTGGATGTCCCCCGACGCAGCCACATCTCCAGCCACCTGAGGAACCTGCACTGGCTCCCCGTCGACAAGAGGATCACGTTCCGGCTCCTCACCCACGCACACAAGTCTCTCCACGACCTGGGCCCCAAGTACCTCAACAACCGCCTGACCTTCTACACGCCCACCCGCCAGCTACGGTCCACCAGCCTCGCCCTCGCAGCCGTACCATGCATCCAAAGAGCCACCGCCAGAGGAAGATCCTTCTCTTACCTGGCTGCCAAGACTTGGAACTCCCTCCCCATCCACCTTCGGCTGACCCAGGACCATCTCGCCTTCAGGAAACAACTCAAGACCTGGCTGTTCGAGCAGTAGCATACCCCTCCCCCCAAGCGCCTTGAGACCCTCCCGGGTGAGTAGTGCGCTATACAAATGGCATGATTGATTGATTGATTGATTGAAACCACCCGCAACATAGTACCCATACCATTCTACTGCTGAATGGGCGTAACTCATTTGCTATAGTTGTTCTTTGTATTGTATGATGCTTCAATTTTTCACAAACCTTATGACTTCAATGATGTTACATTGATGGCAACGCCTCCACTCTAAAAACAATTCCAGCACCACTGCATGTATTACTGATATACAACTCTGTCTCTAACTTTACGTCTGTGAGGTCTCAGCATTGCATTGCATTGAACCTTCAAAAGAAGTATGATAAAAATAGAGAACTGTAAAATAATGTTTTTGCTTCCTTCTCTCTTTAATTAAACAATTTTTCCCGGAAATCTCTTTCTCATCTATCCTTGCAATGTGAAAATCGTGAATACTGATTAACTTTCTCACACTTCAAGCAATTTAGACAGGCATATCTGTGTGGTAAATGCATTGCATTTGATTGTGAATTACCATGACAAAATAGATGTGCGGTTGATCGCCTTTCATGCAGGGATGTGATGTATTAAAATCAGGAAAAGCACCCTGATGAAGAAGCAAGTGAAATGTTCTATAATGTATTGATTTGGAATAATTCCCTGTATGTGCAAAAAGGATTGTAGAGATTTATGAATCATGAGAAGCTCCTGAATTGTTAAAGTTTCATGAAAGAAGAGATCTCTTTTTGGTGTTACCATCGCTTCTAAAAATTGAAAATAAACAACGATGGTAAGATAATTATAACCATCAAGCCAGTTTTGATGTTTTCGAGCTAATAACGACCATAAACAGTAAGACTAGCTAAAACTGTGAATCTCCGATGAGCTATTGAGAAATTATATTTAATGAAGCTGAATTATGGTATGGACAACTAAAAAAATGAAAGGCTTATTTCCCAAGTGGCTGCAATGTAGCCTTACAGCCCCTGAGGGAATTTTTAAAACATGACTGCAGAGCTGCTGCTGCTCTGTACAACTGCAAGCTGAGGTATAGCATTACCATGGAAAATTAAAAGTTTATGACATGTTTCAGCCTAACTCTAACTTTGGATAAATCAAAAGCAAAGTTTGTCTTAAATGCCACACGGTATAACTCATAACAGGGTGCAACCAATGTGGTGGGATTGCGGACTGGAATCCTGGAGGGAGCATGAGAGGGAAGAGCGGATCCCGCCTCCGGCTGGCGTAAACGGTCACTGCGGCCGCAGGTGAACCTAGGAACTGGAACCTGGAAGCTCACTCTGGAGATTACGAGTCGGGAAGCTGAAAACAGCTAACCTGAGGCTTCAGGTGGTGGAGCAGATAAAAATAACGAGGTATAGCTCTGATTAACTTTGTTCACAGAAGAATTGAACGAGTTACCGGGGGACAGATACGGAAACAGGAAAGTGCAATATAGTGGAATCGAGTAGAATTAAAATGGCCTAAAGAAGGCTATGAAGATCGCAGAGAGCAAGCAAACTTTTAAATGACGAAAATACAGCATCATTCAACAAAATTGAAAGGCAAACTGAGTATATAAATCAAAATAGAGCTAGGAATGTGATTATCAGGGATTTGGAACGAGCACACACTAATGAATTGAATAAATGATGGGAGATGAAATCATTACGCAAATATATTGAGTACAAACAAATACCAAGGGTCTAACAGAATTTTAATATTGCCCACCCTACAGGATTTGGATGAAGACTTCATAAAAACTTGGCAAGAGGATACCAACAAAGGCTCATTCAAATTAATGAGCACCCTAATCATCCATACGGAAAGAAAATTTAAATTGTTAACTGAGAAAATAAAAGAACTAGAAAAAGAATTGGAAAAACATCCCATTAATGATAGGATAATGAAAGCACTTGAACAAATGGAGAAAAGAATAGAGAAGCATGAAGCTGATATAGAAAAAATGAAAGCAATAAAAATGAATCGAGATCAAATCCATTATCATAGTGGACGCATCTATACTTTTACACATAAATATGACGGACTGAGGAGCAGAGCATTTATGGATAAAGCTACAGAATCCAAAGGAACCTCAGATGCTTCATCAGATAGCTCTGAAATCAGCTCAACTGATGAGGAATCCAACCAACGCAATTTGGATTTTTCCAGGGAACTTTGATTGTCCGCATGAATACGCGACAGAGGGGAAGGAGAAAAGGAACTACTGTTGGAACAGGCAGGGGAAGAGGAAACTCAGAACCAGAAGAAGCAGAGGAAGATGGCAAAACAAAGGAAAGAAAAAGCAACATTCAAAAAATATTAGAACAAGAAAATCTAGTTGTAAGTCTATCTAAAAAAATCTTAAGTGAAGATCAAATGAAAATCCTCAACAAAGGGCTGTCTTTTTGCCCAGATGCTGAAATGGATCTAGCTAACCTAAGAATTGACCAATATACATTTTCACGAAAAAGAAATGAAAGAAACACTTTCAATCAAATCCTATTGTAAATTAACAAACCAAAAATAATCTGTCAATCCTGACCTCTAAGGATTTAACATCTTTGGACACTTTCACATCTTTGGCAGAAGAATCATCTGGTGAAATGTCAACAATCCCCATAAGTGAATCAACAAATATAGAAGTATGTATTGATGCATGGGAAGGAGGAATAAGTGATTTAAAACCATGCTCCAGATTCTGTCCACAATTCCCCCCAGGAAATAATGTAGATCTATTTCATGAACTGTTAATTGAAGATCTAAATAAACTATCCCAAAGAAACTCCAAACGGGGCAGAGAAAATACTACCATCAAAGAAAGACTAGCATTAAAACAGTTAAAAGATGATAATGAAATCATAATAAACGTAATAAAGTGAAGGAGGACCCCGCTCAGACTTGTAGGGGAATGGGGGGGAAGAAAGTTCTTTTAAAGAAAAATAAAGGCGTCCCCACTGGGAATGGACAGATATTCAATGTCCAATTGCAAGAGTAATCACTCGAGTGGAAACTAATTATCTACAACACAGCATGCCATCAATTGGGCGGAAAAGGTAAAGGTACAATGATATATCCTAAGTTTCTTGTGGGGAGTTCAGAGTTATGCTAGGTACCCAGGAACAAATTCACATTGCTTGTAATAGTATGATACAAATTTCAAAATTAAAATTCAAATTTTTAGAATAAAAATTTTTAGAAAACTAGAGAAAAACATTTTTTATCAGAAAACATGCATAAATTCAAGAAAGAGAGATGTATTTTCCACACTATGTCTTGTAAAAATCTGTTACACTTTATTCTATCACAGTAATTTCACAATATTACAATAATATTAAATCATATCTGTCCATTCCCAGTGGGGACGCCTTTATTTTTCTTTAAAAGAAATCATAATAAAGCCATCAGACAAAGGTGGCAATATAGTGCTAATGGATCGAGAGAAAAACCAAATAGAGGCTGAAAGATAACTCAGAAACAAACATCATTACACTAAATAAAGATGGATAATTCACAAAAAATTATTAAAAATATGATGGTTGAATTACATGAAAAATGTAAGGTTTGGAATCAACAAGAACTGATCAATGACGATGAATATAAATACCTGAAAACAACACATCCATCAACCCCCACCATGTGATTCCTTCAGAAAATACACAAAAGTATGATCAACCCACCAGGGCATCCAATTGTTAGCTCGATAATCTCACTCCTAGAAAATACTTCAAGATATATTGATCTCTTCTTGACTCCATATGTGACAGCTCTCCCCTCTTAGGGGAGAGGAGTTGTCTTAACGGCTAGGGCGGTCGACCTTGAATCTGGGGAACTGGGTTTGAGTCTTGGCAATGACGCTGAACATCCTGTGATTCTGGGCAAATCACTTAATCTTCCCGTACCTAACAGAAATTAATGTGTCCTCATGTAATGCAACTGGTGCTATTTAAAGCGCTCTGATACCCGAATGCAACTGGTGCTATTTAAAGCGCTCTGATACCCGATTCGGGTCATGTTCGCGCAATATAAAGCTCTGTAAAATAAATAAAAATAAAAATCTTGTCTGAAAGATTCAATGGACTTACTAAACAAGATTCAGCATATACCCTGGAAAGAAACCTATTGGATGGCTATAATTGATGTAGTGTCATTATACACCTCCATCAGACGTATGGATGGAATAAAGGCAGTTCAACATTTCTTACGTGACAGATCAATCAATCATCTTGCACACACAGAATTGCTGATTGAGATGTTACAGTTCTGTCTTACACCCGATATTTTTATATTCAGTGGCAGCCATTACCCACAACAGCAGGACACCACAGTGGGGACTTCATTCGCCCCAACGTAGGCGAACCTCTTCATGGGTTACTGGGAAATGGAGACTGTTTGGACAGAGGGAAATTCTACAAAACTAGAAAAAATCAAATTATGGACACTCTTTATTGATGATCTCTTTGTCATATGGGAAGGTGAGAGGAGAGAACTGAAACTGCTTATCTCATCCTTAAATGAAAATTATTTGAATTTGTCTTTTGCACACACCATCAGTGTGAAACTAATTAAGTTTTTAGACATTGATATCATGATAAGAGATGTGCACATTTGTACAAATATACACAGGGAAACAACACCATGTAATAGCATCCTACATGGAAACAGTGGACATCCTGAGAAATTGAGATGGAGCCTCCCCTACGGTGAATGGCTGAGAGCGAGAAGTAATTGCTCAGAAGATAATAATTTCAAAGAAGAAATAATGGAAATGAAGAACAGATTCGTCATGAGGGGATATCCATTGGCAGTAATAGAAGATGTTTAACAAGAAGGGAGACTGCATGGCTTTTTATCCGAGCTCCAGCATAAGTGCCCTGTCAGATCCTAATAGCTAGTTGAATGCTATTCCTCATACGGTGGTGCCTACACAATAAAAGTCAAGGAACCAACCGCTATCATAGCGAATGATAGTAGGGGTGGAACCTAATCAAGGAGACGAATTCGGAGGGGATCCCGCTTTTTCAGAACTAGGGTCCTCACACACCCAGCAAGCTAGGTGTCATGCTTCATCATCTGGACCTGCTCCTTGTTGAGTCGGCACTGCAATACCCAATGAACACCCGCGAAGGGACTCTTTTTCGGAGATCTTTTGTTCCTTGCCATATGATGAAGTGGGGGGGTGTGGTCCATGGTGTGTAGATAAAATGGAGTGAGCGGATTAAAAAAGGTTGCATAATCCAAATTTTATTCAGGCTGGTTATCCACCTCAGGAAAAGCATAAAGAGTGGCAGCTTCCCTGACGTGAAGGTTCAGTTAAAGCTATGCACATCTCTTGGGGTCAACATGTTTCTTGCCTTGTGGTTAGAATAATCTGTGGCAATTCTTCAGGACCTAATCTGTGAATAGTGAATCTATCTACACTCAGTGGTGCGCTATTAGCTAACTACCACATGTAAGCACTACGTCGCAATTCTTCAGTAGTATGGTTCAGTAACCTCCTACTGTCGGGAATGTCAGCTCAATCGGTGTGCGGCGCATCAATGGGACACCTGGAAGCATGGTGTCCAATCCTGCAATGGACCAGGGTGATTCACCTACCCTCCTCGCCGGCTCCGAATCCCTCTCCTTGATTAGGTTCCACAGCTACTATCATTCTCTATGAAAGTGGTTGGTTCTCTGACTTTTATTGACTAGGCACCACCATACGAGGAACGGCATTCCACTAGCTATTAGGAATAGAAGATGCCATGAGACGAGCATCACTAAAATCAAGGAGTAAGCTATTGATACCAAAAAAGCTATTGCAGAACATGAGGAAGATAAAAAAAAAAATAATGGCTTATAATAAACAAAACAAAGCAATTAAACATATTTTTTAGAGCCATTGGAAAATGTTACAACTGGATAAATCCCTGAATAAGAACTTAATGGATTATCCAAACATAACTTATAGAAAGACTGCCTCTTTGGGAGATATCCTCACAAAAAGTAATTTTTCACTCAGAACAGAAAATAGGACAAACTGGCTTAGTCAACCTGGGTTTTGGAACTGTGCCAAATGCAAGGCATGTGAATATGGTGGCAATTGAAAAGAATACAAATTGCAAAATGGAAAAATTAAAACAATAAGAGAGCTACAATACAGTCTTTGTAATCTATTTATTTATTTATTTGATTAACTGTGCCCTTGTAAAAAACAATATGTGGGAAATACTGTGAACAAAGTCAAACTAAGAATTTTGCAACATCCTCAAGCCATAAAAAAATAGGGATTACTCATATCCAACTGCAAAACATTTCTGGTAGGAACATCAAGGAGAGACTAAGGATTTTCAATATTGTGGAATTAAACATATAAAAAAAAATTAAAGAAGAGGTGATTGAGAATCATTGTTGAGGAAAATGGAATCAAGATTAATAATCTCAATGGGAACTGAGATATCAATGGGACATAACTTGGATGCAGAATGACATGTACACTTATATGACACACCTATTTTAGCTTTAAATATTGGACTCAAGCTTGCTCTCCGGGACAGTCCTAGGAACTAAACAAATTTAATAATGTTTGTTTTTATTGACGCTTCTTGAAAAATTATGATGCGGATATGAGAAAGGCACATGCACTTTACGAAACACCAGCACTTTATTGATAGTTCAAAATCCATTGGAACCAACAAGATCTTGAGAGCTTTATAAGTGTTTGGTCTGCGCACTTCAGAAAATATGATGTTAGTAACAAATAATGAAGCATTAGCACTTTAAATAAAAATTGCTTGCTGGTTATCATACATTTTATGGAGTATTACTTTAGTATCTCCAGGCACATAATCATGTTTTATAACATTGGTTTATAACACAATTTTATAAACTGGAATCTTACGAATTCTCATGAATCTTATAGAGTTTGATAAATTGCAATTTGCACGAACAACCTCCTGCACGTTACATAGATTGCACATTATAAAGGTTGCTCACTTTGGACTTTAATATTTTTCTAATATGTTTTTAATATTTTTCAAATATTTTTAAAATATTTTTCGAATCCTGAACAGCATAGAGGCTTACAAGAGTGTAATATGAAGTTGCACGTTAACCACTCTTTAATTTTCTTTTTGTCTTTCTCCGTCTCTCTTCATGCCCTCCATACGTTCCATCTCTATAATTGTATAGTTGCATAAGTGTATAATTTTTACAGACAGAAGGGGATCCTCCATGCTGGATTTATTATAAATATTTATATATTTAAATACAGACGCTCGCAAGGCAAAAAAATAATCTTTTCAAAAGCAGTACTTCACTATAATAATGAACTGAATTGAATTGCAGGCTTTCCGTATGTTTATGAAATTAACTTATTCAAACAATATGTTGATTTAATGTACTTTACATAAATTGTGTCCCCGAATACAGGGAACTGATTGCTTGGTAGGATAAACTGAGTGTATGCTCTAGTGATGATCAAATTAGTAAACACAAATGGTTGACTATAGTCTGATATACTTTAAATGGACAATCCTGACACTAGAGACTGTCCCTTTATCTTTGCACTGGTGAATGAAAAATAAATCAATCCTGAATGACAAATAAATAAATCCTGTTAAAAACGAAACCCCGAGTGCCATCAGTGATTCTGGAAGAAAAAGCAAAGAAAGTGATGGGATCGTGAAGAGTATATATATATATATATATATATATATATATATATATATATATATATATATATATATATATATATATAAATATATATATTTATATATATGTATATATGTTACCTACTGGTGGTCGCCAGTAGGTAGTTATAGTTAGAACCTAGTTTCCATTGGAAATCCGCAACATTCTATTTAGAATAACGTTGGCGCAAATTTCTCCAAGAAAACGGCCTGCTCCGCTCCGCTCCATCCCTGAAGGTTTGGGGGTGATTCGTGCAGCGGGGGATGAGAAAAAAGGGGGGTCCCAAAACGTGTTTTCCCAATGCAATTTTCCATAGGACCTTTAGCCAGGGCTACAGCCCGACCGGCTGAACTGAATTATACCAGATTTGGCAGAGAGGTAGAGTTCGGTTCGCAGATGACTTTATTTGTAAAATGGTGTAAATCCGTTCAGTAGTTCCTGAGAAAATCAAAAGTAAAATCATAAGTATATCTAGAGGTGCATACGATAAGCTTACTGTAAGCTTACTATAGTCTGTACCTTCCCGAGCACGAGCTGAATGCTAATTGGCTGTCAACTGTCTGTCAACACTCTAAACCAGAAAGTTATGGCAGCCATCTTGTGCCTCGGTCGACTGAAGCACAAGAAAGCAGAAAAACAAACGTGAAGAACGCAAAAAGGGGGCAGGGTAGAAACACCCTGCCCCCCCTAGGCCTGCTCGGGGGTCCCACAAGGACCCCCAAGGCCCCCCCAATTTTTTTTGGACAAAAATCACAGGGTACAAGTACCGTACGAGTACCGTACGCGTACCTTTCCGAGTACGAGCTGCATGCTCATTGGCTGTGAACACTCCAAACCAGGAAGTGTTGGCAGCCATCTTGTGCTTGGTAGACCGAGGCACAAGAAAGCAGAAAAACAAACGTGTAGAACGCAAAAAGGGGGCAGGGTAGAAACAGCTTGACCCCCTAGGCCTGCTCAGGTGGTCCCACAAGGACCCCCAAGGCCCCCAATTCTTTTTTTTAAAACCCGGTCTGCTTTGTTTCAAATTACCCCCTGGGGGACCAAATCCCGGGGGCATAGTGAAAAAGAAGTGTGGGGGGGCCCAATCCCCCCCACACTGCCCTGGGGACCACCACCCCCGGGTCAAAGCAACGCAGCCCCCTGGCGCATACTGTAGGTTCCAGGTGGGCTAGTTGGCCCCCATTGACCCCCAGTATGCAAGGGGAATTGGTTCCCCCTCTGCAAACGCGCCAGGGGCTGCGTTGCAGAGAGGTGTAAAAAGGAGGGTGGCCTCATTACAACTCTCTGCAATGCAGCCCCCTGGCGCATACTGGAGGTTCCTGGTGGGCTAGTTGTCCCTCATGGACCCCAAGTATGCAAGGGGAATTAGTTCCCCCTATGCAAACGCGCCCGGGGCAGCGTTGCAGAGAGGTGTAAAAAGGGGCATGGTCTCATTACACCTCTCTGCAATGCAGCCCCCTGGCGCATACTGGAGATCCCTGGTGGGGTAGTTGGCCCCCAGGGACCCCCAGTATGCAAGGGTAATTAGTTCCCCCTCTGCAAATGCGCCCAGGGGCTGCGTTGCAGAGAGGTGTAAAAAGGGGCATGGCCTCATTACACATCTCTGCAACGCAGCCTCCTGGCGCATACTGGAGGTTACCGGTGGGCTAAGTGGTCCCCAGGGACCCCCATTATGCAAGGGGACTTAATCCCCCAACTTAGAACACTCTACAGAGCGCGTTAGCACAGTGGTGAAGGTAGGGGTTGGGGCTTGAGGTGATGTGAGTGCAAACATGCCCTGAGGCGCGTTTTAAGTTGGGGAATTAATTCCTGTTCCATCCAGAGGTCCCCTAGGGGGCAACTAGTCCAACAGGTATCTCCAGTAAGCGCCACGGAGCTGTGTTGCAGAGTGTTGTAAAAAGGGGGCGTGCCCTTTGAACGACTCTCTGTAACACAGCTGCCTGGCGCATACTGGAGGTACCTAGTGGGCTAGTTGGCTCACAGGGGACCTCAGGATTAAAGAGGAATTAATTCCCCAATCTAGCTCACTACTATTCCTGAAAAGTAAATTTAACTATACTTACCAGTAACTTGAGTTTCCTTCCATAGGATATCATTGCCTGCTATATAAAATATATATCAATTAAAAAAATATTAAATAAAAAAAATATTACAATTTCAATATTTTTAAATTTTTTTTTTCAATTTATATTAAAAATGTGTAATGTAATTTAAAAAATAAAAGATCTAAAAATAAATAGTTTAAAATAATGTAGTAAATCACTATAAAAAATATAACAATTAATACATTTAAAAATTATCATTTACAAAACCTTTGAAATTCACTGAAAAAACCATAGGTTTCAGGCACGTTATAGTTAAAAATTCGCATTTAAAAAACCTTAGAAATTCACTGAAAAAACCATAGGTTTCAGCTATGTTATAGTTAAAAATTTGCATTTAAAAAACCTTAGAAATTCACTGAAAAAAACATAGGTTTCACACACGTTATAGTTAGGAATTAGCATTTAAAAAAACCTTAGAAATTCACTGAAAAAAGCATAGGTTTCACACATGTTATAATTAGCTGGACATTTCATTCATACAAAACCATTGAAATTCCCCCATTATAGTTAATTCAGCTAACTATAACTTGCGCGCCCGCAATGCACTGCTGATGACGTCACATATTACATTACTCATGACATGGTCAGTGACATCACTCATGACATCGCTGATGACATCTCAAAGGACATCACTGATGACATCACTGATGACATCATCCTTGTGCAAGAGTGGCAGACCTCCTCTCAGCGTAATATAACCCTTGATACACACATTCAAAAATAGAAACTAAAATTTTCAAAGAAATGAAGCTACCAATTCCTGTTAGAACAACCTATTCAGTTATTCCAAAATCTACATACACATCCAGTCATTCACTAACAGTTCTATATAGGCAGTCATACATGTACTCACTCATCATATGTACTCATACACCTATACATCTTATTACACACGGACACTCATCTATAGAGTTACTCACACACAAACTCACACATGCAAATAAACTATCAAACATCCATTTACTTGCATATACAGCTATACACCCACCACTACACTTACTTCTACAGAATCGTACACATACTTACTCTCTTAAACAATCACTTATAGAAACACATACTTATATATACAGGAACTCTTATGGTCTCTCGCTCTCACATATACTCACTTATATACAGCAATACTCACATACTAGTTTAACACATATGTAGTTACTCATAAAGATACTATTGAGACAGTGATTTACTCACTAACACACCCATACACACACTCATCCACCCATACAGTCCTACACACATGCTGTCTTCAAAACACATACAAACAGTGAGTCACCCATTCATGCATCTATGGGTAATACCCCTCACCAAACCATACAGACACTCATACTGATACTCTAAAAATCAACTAATAACCCATATCGACACTCATGTAGCTAGTCACCAACCCATGCAGCCACTTATACACAAAGTGAGACACTGATACAGATATTTACATATTTAAACATTACTCGCTAATACATGTATTCACTAAGATACACCTAATAAGTCAGTTATACAATCATTTTTACAAAAAAACATCTATTTAGAAAATTATTTACACATTTTTTCTTCCATCGACCTTTAGATATATATATAAAACATATTTATTTTTCAGAAAGACACACATTCACTGGATGATGTCATCAGTGATGTCATCAGTGATGTCATTTGAGATGTCATCAGTGATGTCATGAGTGATGTCACTGACCATGTCATGAGTGATGTAATATGTGACGTCATCCGCAGTGCATTGCGGGCGCGCGAGTTATAGTTAGCTGAATTAACTCTAACGGGGGAATTTCAATGGTTTTGTATGAGTGAAATGTCCAGCTAACTATAACATGTGTGAAACCTATGGTTTTTTCAGTGAATATATATTTATATATACTAGCAGCCCGTCCCGACGTTGTCCAGGTATGAATTGCTGCCAGCCAGCAGTATATTGTTTTGTAGGATTTCGTTTTGATAGCATTTCTTATCTGTGACAGGCCTGTGAAACGCTCCGATTCACAGTGCACTGCTGATGCACGTAAGAGTGCGCATTCAGTAGTGTGTGAACTCGAGTTTCCCTACTTTATTTTTCCTTGCAATATTATATAGCGCAAACTCGAAAACATGGCAGGAGCACAATTTACATTACAGAAGAACACATTATTTTTGTGGTAGGCCCGGGGAGACAAAGCAATTTGCCTGGAATCACAGGATGTTGAGCTGATGCCGAGATTCGAACATAGCTCCCCGGCTCTAAAGTTCGCAATTCTAGATTTTGTGGCGGGAGGTGTGTCTAAAAGTGTATGTTGGTGCTGGCCATCAATGAGAGAGACCTGTGCATTTTTCAAATCGGTGGTGAAAAAATATGAGTATGTTGCTGGAGATGTGGGCCGCTGTGCCACCAATGTACTTACCGGGGGAGGGTAAACACCCATTATTCCGCAACTTTCTTTCCGCATACCATCACTCCGCATACTTTCATTACGAAAGTACCATGACTCCGCAAGGTCATTATAACGCATGGCATTACATTTTATATGCTTTTACCACGCATACATTTACAACGAAATTCGTTGTAAATGCATGAATGGTAAAAGCATGTTTTTTTTAATGTTTGGATAAGGTAAGTATGGGTATAGGGATATATGTTTTGAGGTACTGAGGTATATGTTTTGGAGTGTTTGGGTATTTTAAGTGTTCAGATGTAGTTTTGGGTTATGGGGTACAGGGGTAGTTTTAGGGTTTAGGGATAGGTATGGGTTTTGGGGTATAGGGGTATTTTTAAGGTTCAGGGCTAGGTTTGGGTTTTGGGGTATAGGGGTATTTTTAGGGTTCAGGGGTTGGTTTGGGTTTTGGGGTACAGGGTTATTTTTATGGTTCAGGGCTAGATTTGGGATTTGGGGTACAGGGGTATTTTTAGGGTTCGGGGCTAGGTTTGGGTTTTGGGGTACATGGGTATTTTAGAGTTCAGGGGTAGGTTTGGGTTTGGGGGTAAAGGGTTATTTTTATGGTTCAGGGCTAGGTTTATGTTTTGGGGTACAGGGGTATTTTTAGGATTCAGTGGTAGGTTTGGGTTTGGGGTACAGGGGTATTTTAAGGGTTCAGGGCTAGGTTTGGGTTTTGGGGTACAGGGGTATTTTAGGGTTCAGGGGTAGGTTTGGGTTTTGGCATACAGTGGTATTTTTAGGGTTCAGGGCTAGGTTTGGGTTTTGGGGTACAGGAGTATTTTTAGGGTTCAGGGGTAGGTTTGGGTTTTGAGGTACAGGGGTATTTATAGGGTTCAGGGCTAGGTTTGGGTTTTGGGGTACAGGGGTATTTTTAGGGTTTAGGGATAGGTTTGGGTTTTGGGGTACAGGGTATATTTATAGGGTTAAGATGGGTTAGTGTTTAAGGGTGTTGGGGTATTTTAAGGAGTAAGGGTGGGTTATGATTATGGGGTTCAGGAGTATTTAAAGGGAGCAGGGTGGACACCCGGAGCTGGAATGTACAGAACCTGGGAAGAAAAAACAATGAAATATTGGGCACACCGCTCACTTTTTTTTCCGTAATCCCGCGCCCCGCACAAGCCCACGCCCCCAGCACACGTCCACAGCACACGATATGAGACATGGCATGAAGGGCGGAATGTACCACGCGCCCCCAGCGTTTGTCACGCCCCCAGCACAGGCCCACAGCACAACGCAGACACGCCCACAAGGGACTACTTTGCTGGCACGGTTCTTTTACCTATTAAATGTATATGGTGGGCTTCTGCATAGCCTATGTCCTTCTGCTGCAACTGCCCTTTCAAATGCTGTATTGGGTGTTGTGATTGGTGCTGTGGTTCCTGAGATTACCCGCCTCAAAGGTTTGGGCTCTCTCTTTATTATATTAGTATAGATACATATATCAGTCCCTCTTTTCAGTGCCAAAAATCAGACATTCTCGAATGGGTGGCCGTTTATTTACTTTTCTGGTCTCCTTCCTAAGTCTATTAGAGGCTACAACTCTCTAATCTCCTTCAGAAAGAAGTTAACAGCTTGGCTATTTTAGGTCACGTTTTTAGGCTACTGACTTCTGTCCTAAGGTCTGGGAAACCCTACAGGTAACTATGCACTACATAAGAACTTCAATAATAATAATATATAATAATATATATATAAATATATATATCATCAAAAAACAGGTTGCCCTTGTGAAGATGTCGCACATGGGGGGGTGTAGTGCACACGCTCAGCCGGCAGCAGCAGTTTCAGGCAGCCCGCATCCCTTCACTCAGAGGTAGCCAAACGCGTTTCGAGCACTGTATTGCTCTTGGTCACTGGCATTACAACACCACACGGAGCCAGCGGACTTTGAACGGGATCGCGTTTTATTTTGATTGACAGTCCCGCCCTGGTGGGCGTTAGCAAACAAAGCCTTATGGTATTTGTAGTTCGTGCTCAATTGTTGCTAGGACTCTGGATCCCTGTTGAAACCTAGGTAGGTGCCGTTATGCTCCATGTTACACAATTAAAATGTCAACCCTTGTGGGTGCGGTGAAATCCTCTCTCAATGTTAACCCCAGTGGGTGGAAGGGAATGAGGACTGGCCGTAGTGCTCCCAATGTATTCCGACAGGCAGGCCCCCTCCATTCAACTCAGTGCCCCAAATACCGAGCACCGTTGATCCGCCTCTTCAGCGGCGGGACATCTTCGCGACTGAGCCAGCCGCAAAACATCATCAAAAAACAGGTTGCCCTTGTGAAGATGTCGCACATGGGGGGGTGTAGTGCACACGCTCAGCCGGCAGCAGCAGTTTCAGGCAGCCCGCATCCCTTCACTCAGAGGTAGCCAAACGCGTTTCGAGCACTGTATTGCTCTTGGTCACTGGCATTGAGAGAGGATTTCACCGCACCCACAAGGGTTGACATTTTAATTGTGTAACATGGAGCATAACGGCACCTACCTAGGTTTCAACAGGGATCCAGAGTCCTAGCAACAATTGAGCACGAACTACAAATACCATAAGGCTTTGTTTGCTAACGCCCACCAGGGCGGGACTGTCAATCAAAATAAAACGCGATCCCGTTCAAAGTCCGCTGGCTCCGTGTGGTGTTGTAATGCCAGTGACCAAGAGCAATACAGTGCTCGAAACGCGTTTGGCTACCTCTGAGTGAAGGGATGCGGGCTGCCTGAAACTGCTGCTGCCGGCTGAGCGTGTGCACTACACCCCCCCATGTGCGACATCTTCACAAGGGCAACCTGTTTTTTGATGATGTTTTGCGGCTGGCTCAGTCGCGAAGATGTCCCGCCGCTGAAGAGGCGGATCAACGGTGCTCGGTATTTGGGGCACTGAGTTGAATGGAGGGGGCCTGCCTGTCGGAATACATTGGGAGCACTACGGCCAGTCCTCATTCCCTTCCACCCACTGGGGTTAACATTGAGAGAGGATTTCACCGCACCCACAAGGGTTGACATTTTAATTGTGTAACATGGAGCATAACGGCACCTACCTAGGTTTCAACAGGGATCCAGAGTCCTAGCAACAATTGAGCACGAACTACAAATACCATAAGGCTTTGTTTGCTAACGCCCACCAGGGCGGGACTGTCAATCAAAATAAAACGCGATCCCGTTCAAAGTCCGCTGGCTCCGTGTGGTGTTGTAATGCCAGTGACCAAGAGCAATACAGTGCTCGAAACGCGTTTGGCTACCTCTGAGTGAAGGGATGCGGGCTGCCTGAAACTGCTGCTGCCGGCTGAGCGTGTGCACTACACCCCCCCATGTGCGACATCTTCACAAGGGCAACCTGTTTTTTGATGATGTTTTGCGGCTGGCTCAGTCGCGAAGATGTCCCGCCGCTGAAGAGGCGGATCAACGGTGCTCGGTATTTGGGGCACTGAGTTGAATGGAGGGGGCCTGCCTGTCGGAATACATTGGGAGCACTACGGCCAGTCCTCATTCCCTTCCACCCACTGGGGTTAACATTGAGAGAGGATTTCACCGCACCCACAAGGGTTGACATTTTAATTGTGTAACATGGAGCATAACGGCACCTACCTAGGTTTCAACAGGGATCCAGAGTCCTAGCAACAATTGAGCACGAACTACAAATACCATAAGGCTTTGTTTGCTAACGCCCACCAGGGCGGGACTGTCAATCAAAATAAAACGCGATCCCGTTCAAAGTCCGCTGGCTCCGTGTGGTGTTGTAATGCCAGTGACCAAGAGCAATACAGTGCTCGAAACGCGTTTGGCTACCTCTGAGTGAAGGGATGCGGGCTGCCTGAAACTGCTGCTGCCGGCTGAGCGTGTGCACTACACCCCCCCATGTGCGACATCTTCACAAGGGCAACCTGTTTTTTGATGATGTTTTGCGGCTGGCTCAGTCGCGAAGATGTCCCGCCGCTGAAGAGGCGGATCAACGGTGCTCGGTATTTGGGGCACTGAGTTGAATGGAGGGGGCCTGCCTGTCGGAATACATTAGGAGCACTACGGCCAGTCCTCATTCCCTTCCACCCACTGGGGTTAACATTGAGAGAGGATTTCACCGCACCCACAAGGGTTGACATTTTAATTGTGTAACATGGAGCATAACGGCACCTACCTAGGTTTCAACAGGGATCCAGAGTCCTAGCAACAATTGAGCACGAACTACAAATACCATAAGGCTTTGTTTGCTAACGCCCACCAGGGCGGGACTGTCAATCAAAATAAAACGCGATCCCGTTCAAAGTCCGCTGGCTCCGTGTGGTGTTGTAATGCCAGTGACCAAGAGCAATACAGTGCTCGAAACGCGTTTGGCTACCTCTGAGTGAAGGGATGCGGGCTGCCTGAAACTGCTGCTGCCGGCTGAGCGTGTGCACTACACCCCCCCATGTGCGACATCTTCACAAGGGCAACCTGTTTTTTGATGATGTTTTGCGGCTGGCTCAGTCGCGAAGATGTCCCGCCGCTGAAGAGGCGGATCAACGGTGCTCGGTATTTGGGGCACTGAGTTGAATGGAGGGGGCCTGCCTGTCGGAATACATTGGGAGCACTACGGCCAGTCCTCATTCCCTTCCACCCACTGGGGTTAACATTGAGAGAGGATTTCACCGCACCCACAAGGGTTGACATTTTAATTGTGTAACATGGAGCATAACGGCACCTACCTAGGTTTCAACAGGGATCCAGAGTCCTAGCAACAATTGAGCACGAACTACAAATACCATAAGGCTTTGTTTGCTAACGCCCACCAGGGCGGGACTGTCAATCAAAATAAAACGCGATCCCGTTCAAAGTCCGCTGGCTCCGTGTGGTGTTGTAATGCCAGTGACCAAGAGCAATACAGTGCTCGAAACGCGTTTGGCTACCTCTGAGTGAAGGGATGCGGGCTGCCTGAAACTGCTGCTGCCGGCTGAGCGTGTGCACTACACCCCCCCATGTGCGACATCTTCACAAGGGCAACCTGTTTTTTGATGATGTTTTGCGGCTGGCTCAGTCGCGAAGATGTCCCGCCGCTGAAGAGGCGGATCAACGGTGCTCGGTATTTGGGGCACTGAGTTGAATGGAGGGGGCCTGCCTGTCGGAATACATTGGGAGCACTACGGCCAGTCCTCATTCCCTTCCACCCACTGGGGTTAACATTGAGAGAGGATTTCACCGCACCCACAAGGGTTGACATTTTAATTGTGTAACATGGAGCATAACGGCACCTACCTAGGTTTCAACAGGGATCCAGAGTCCTAGCAACAATTGAGCACGAACTACAAATACCATAAGGCTTTGTTTGCTAACGCCCACCAGGGCGGGACTGTCAATCAAAATAAAACGCGATCCCGTTCAAAGTCCGCTGGCTCCGTGTGGTGTTGTAATGCCAGTGACCAAGAGCAATACAGTGCTCGAAACGCGTTTGGCTACCTCTGAGTGAAGGGATGCGGGCTGCCTGAAACTGCTGCTGCCGGCTGAGCGTGTGCACTACACCCCCCCATGTGCGACATCTTCACAAGGGCAACCTGTTTTTTGATGATGTTTTGCGGCTGGCTCAGTCGCGAAGATGTCCCGCCGCTGAAGAGGCGGATCAACGGTGCTCGGTATTTGGGGCACTGAGTTGAATGGAGGGGGCCTGCCTGTCGGAATACATTGGGAGCACTACGGCCAGTCCTCATTCCCTTCCACCCACTGGGGTTAACATTGAGAGAGGATTTCACCGCACCCACAAGGGTTGACATTTTAATTGTGTAACATGGAGCATAACGGCACCTACCTAGGTTTCAACAGGGATCCAGAGTCCTAGCAACAATTGAGCACGAACTACAAATACCATAAGGCTTTGTTTGCTAACGCCCACCAGGGCGGGACTGTCAATCAAAATAAAACGCGATCCCGTTCAAAGTCCGCTGGCTCCGTGTGGTGTTGTAATGCCAGTGACCAAGAGCAATACAGTGCTCGAAACGCGTTTGGCTACCTCTGAGTGAAGGGATGCGGGCTGCCTGAAACTGCTGCTGCCGGCTGAGCGTGTGCACTACACCCCCCCATGTGCGACATCTTCACAAGGGCAACCTGTTTTTTGATGATGTTTTGCGGCTGGCTCAGTCGCGAAGATGTCCCGCCGCTGAAGAGGCGGATCAACGGTGCTCGGTATTTGGGGCACTGAGTTGAATGGAGGGGGCCTGCCTGTCGGAATACATTGGGAGCACTACGGCCAGTCCTCATTCCCTTCCACCCACTGGGGTTAACATTGAGAGAGGATTTCACCGCACCCACAAGGGTTGACATTTTAATTGTGTAACATGGAGCATAACGGCACCTACCTAGGTTTCAACAGGGATCCAGAGTCCTAGCAACAATTGAGCACGAACTACAAATACCATAAGGCTTTGTTTGCTAACGCCCACCAGGGCGGGACTGTCAATCAAAATAAAACGCGATCCCGTTCAAAGTCCGCTGGCTCCGTGTGGTGTTGTAATGCCAGTGACCAAGAGCAATACAGTGCTCGAAACGCGCTTGGCTACCTCTGAGTGAAGGGATGCGGGCTGCCTGAAACTGCTGCTGCCGGCTGAGCGTGTGCACTACACCCCCCCATGTGCGACATCTTCACAAGGGCAACCTGTTTTTTGATGATGTTTTGCGGCTGGCTCAGTCGCGAAGATGTCCCGCCGCTGAAGAGGCGGATCAACGGTGCTCGGTATTTGGGGCACTGAGTTGAATGGAGGGGGCCTGCCTGTCGGAATACATTGGGAGCACTACGGCCAGTCCTCATTCCCTTCCACCCACTGGGGTTAACATTGAGAGAGGATTTCACCGCACCCACAAGGGTTGACATTTTAATTGTGTAACATGGAGCATAACGGCACCTACCTAGGTTTCAACAGGGATCCAGAGTCCTAGCAACAATTGAGCACGAACTACAAATACCATAAGGCTTTGTTTGCTAACGCCCACCAGGGCGGGACTGTCAATCAAAATAAAACGCGATCCCGTTCAAAGTCCGCTGGCTCCGTGTGGTGTTGTAATGCCAGTGACCAAGAGCAATACAGTGCTCGAAACGCGTTTGGCTACCTCTGAGTGAAGGGATGCGGGCTGCCTGAAACTGCTGCTGCCGGCTGAGCGTGTGCACTACACCCCCCCATGTGCGACATCTTCACAAGGGCAACCTGTTTTTTGATGATGTTTTGCGGCTGGCTCAGTCGCGAAGATGTCCCGCCGCTGAAGAGGCGGATCAACGGTGCTCGGTATTTGGGGCACTGAGTTGAATGGAGGGGGCCTGCCTGTCGGAATACATTGGGAGCACTACGGCCAGTCCTCATTCCCTTCCACCCACTGGGGTTAACATTGAGAGAGGATTTCACCGCACCCACAAGGGTTGACATTTTAATTGTGTAACATGGAGCATAACGGCACCTACCTAGGTTTCAACAGGGATCCAGAGTCCTAGCAACAATTGAGCACGAACTACAAATACCATAAGGCTTTGTTTGCTAACGCCCACCAGGGCGGGACTGTCAATCAAAATAAAACGCGATCCCGTTCAAAGTCCGCTGGCTCCGTGTGGTGTTGTAATGCCAGTGACCAAGAGCAATACAGTGCTCGAAACGCGTTTGGCTACCTCTGAGTGAAGGGATGCGGGCTGCCTGAAACTGCTGCTGCCGGCTGAGCGTGTGCACTACACCCCCCCATGTGCGACATCTTCACAAGGGCAACCTGTTTTTTGATGATGTTTTGCGGCTGGCTCAGTCGCGAAGATGTCCCGCCGCTGAAGAGGCGGATCAACGGTGCTCGGTATTTGGGGCACTGAGTTGAATGGAGGGGGCCTGCCTGTCGGAATACATTGGGAGCACTACGGCCAGTCCTCATTCCCTTCCACCCACTGGGGTTAACATTGAGAGAGGATTTCACCGCACCCACAAGGGTTGACATTTTAATTGTGTAACATGGAGCATAACGGCACCTACCTAGGTTTCAACAGGGATCCAGAGTCCTAGCAACAATTGAGCACGAACTACAAATACCATAAGGCTTTGTTTGCTAACGCCCACCAGGGCGGGACTGTCAATCAAAATAAAACGCGATCCCGTTCAAAGTCCGCTGGCTCCGTGTGGTGTTGTAATGCCAGTGACCAAGAGCAATACAGTGCTCGAAACGCGTTTGGCTACCTCTGAGTGAAGGGATGCGGGCTGCCTGAAACTGCTGCTGCCGGCTGAGCGTGTGCACTACACCCCCCCATGTGCGACATCTTCACAAGGGCAACCTGTTTTTTGATGATAAATATATATATATATATATATATATATATATATATATATATATATATATATATAATTTATGATACATACATATATATATATAATTTTAAAATAGAAATATTTTATGTATCTTGTATAATTTCCTATGAGTATCTTTTTCCGATAGGAATGTGGTCCAATACCTGTGAATGGTCATGTGTGGTACTAGACTTACTGCTGGAGCCCATCAACTACTTATTTTGATCCCTTTGGCTGTAGTAAATTTAAGAAGTGCAGTTTGTAAATAACAAAGATCTTACTAGCTATTCACCCTGATCCCTCCCTCCTACATATGCACCCAAAACCCAGGGGTACTTATGCAGAGATTTCAGCACACAGGGCGGAGTTCTCCACGCATAACCAATTTCGTAGTACTTTAGTACTGCTACTGTATTACTACTAAGGTACTACACAATACTGTTTGTGAACCGGTCCCCTGATTTTTTAAACATATCTGTCTGTTTTTAAATCAGTTCTGACAGGCCCTTCCCCTCTACACTGACTGTAATTAGATGTACTTTATTTCTGCCTGTGACAATGCTCTACTTCCTCTCCTTCTAAATAGGTCAAGTGACCCAGCAAACATTACATGCATTGCCCCTGCAGTAATGATTGTAAATGTCTGAAGATGCATCTGTTGTTAGCTCCACACAAACGTCAATTTGTATGATATGGTGAGGGCATAATGGAGGGTGACTGCTGCCTGCAAAAAGACAACAAACCAGGTCCATCCAACACTTCTGGCTCTCCTGCTTCTTGTGTACACATTATGATCTGGCTGTGGTGACCCCAGAAGGCTTCACACCTAAGAAGGCCTATGGAGGTTGTATATAGCCAGCTGCTTGAGGGTACTGGTCACTAAAGTTAATTTTAGAAAGAAGACAAGGGGTGCCCTTTCCAGATGCCCCTCTGGAATGGCAAACACTTCCAAAACCTGGTTGGTTTAATTCTGAACTGAAAACATACAGTGAACGGCTGTCAAACAACTACAAACTAGACATATAAAGTTCTGAAGTTCTGCTGAGTTTCTGATGTCCTGCCCTAATGCTTCTGAGAGACTTTCTAGGCTGGAAGCCTGAGCCAGAACAAGTGGTTTCCAGCCATTGACACAGGTTTCAGATGCAACCAACTTCCTCCCCATGAACCAGAACATCTTGCCTTACTAAAGGAACTTCATGAACAGCAGGTGAATTGAGTTGTGACTATGTCTAGAAGCCAATTCCCTTCCCTGCACCAGCTTTTAATATTTTTTATACCACACCATCTCAAACTTTGTGTGCAGAGGTCCAGCACTTGGTTGGCTCGCATGTTAGCTGGATCACAATGAGCCCCAATCGCCTCTATGTATATCTTTACTTTCCTCATATAAGGAAGACAGAGCTTCATGTGGTATCATTTGTAACACAAATAATTAATGTTCTTATTTACTTGATTAACAAGTTATGGTATCTAATTTGATCATTAAGTTCAAATACAATTAATTTTACCATCCGATGTTTTCCGAAGTAGTAAGTAAATTATAAAGTTTATCAAGGAAGAAGATTAAGGACTCCCTGTCAAGAAGCCGAGCCAGAGGCATGCTCACCACTTAAGATTTGTGAGGATGGAGTAAAAAATACTTCAAACCTGCTCACATTGAATCCATTTCAGGGAAAGAAAGACTGGTGGTTCCTGCAGAGTACCAGTGCTGTATCGACTGAGACTTTGCATATGTCAAGAATGAGCTGCACAGCAGCACCCTGACAAGGAACTGCATTTCTTAGCAGGCTATTAACTCTTAGGTGATTTAGAGACACTGTGGTCATGTTGAGTATCTGGGTATAGCTTTCCTTTGGGAGTGTGGTGTCTTTGCCTGGCAGTTGTGATATAATGTTGCTGTAGCAGGGACCATGCTACGTAGATCTAGGGCTTCCTTTTCAAAGAAAAGTGTGTCCTCATGTAACGTAACTGGTGCTATGTAAAGCGCTCTGATACCTGATTCGGTTCGGGTCTAGTTCGCGCTATATAAAACTCTAAAAAAAAAATAAAAAAAAAAGAACAGTTGTTATCAGATTATGCTTACATTGTGTACAAGGACCATCTCCTACCATCCCACCAATGGTCTTATACACAGGATATGAGGGGCAGTGATGGAAACGGGGAGCCTAGAGTCCCTAAGATTTTAATTTAGAGCCAGAAATGGAGAAAAGCTGTGACAGGTGAATTCTGACAATCACTTGTCATTAGTTTTCAAGTCTTGTTGTCATTTGATTAGTAGGAAGTCGTTTTTCTCTGGATTTTGAGTAGATTGGTGGTCCTCAAATATTGGATCTTCTGCAGAGATATGTTCACATTTCTGTTATCCTCATAAATGGCCACTCTTGATTCCTCCGTCACAATTCTCAATATCTGCATATACAGGTGAAAGTATGTTGGAGTATGAATAACATCTTTTGGCACACTGGAGGTAATATAGTATTTTGAAGTTCTAACCAAATATTATTGATTTGACAAAAAGGAAGGAAGCAAACCAGTTCAGGCCTAAGCCACCATGTAAGAAAGTGAATTATTAATTGGTGTGGATAGTTGACCAAAATAAGTAAACAAGTCTCTACTATCCTGTTCAGTCTAATCAAAGTTTTCAAGTAATTTAAACATGATTTCAGCCGCTGGTAGCTGTGGCACAGAACAGAGAAGCTTAACTTCATGAAAACCTGTAATGCATTTAGGATTACAAAACAGTTATAAAGTCAAGCACTTACCACAATAAATGAAATAAAATCGAAATAACAATTTTACACCAAAATGACAAAAAGCCAACAATGAGAACTGGATATATGATTTTTTAAAGATTGATGGGGAAAAAAGCCAAGAAAAATTAAAGCGCTAATTGAAAGTACTGTTAATGTGTGACAGGGACATTAGAATGATTTCAGGGTAAAGCATGGGCCAAATACTCCAAGTAGGCTCGTCCTTGTCAAAGATTTTACCTTCTGACTTAGGACCTTATTTAAATCTAGGCTGATGGAGTTCTCAGTCACAAACGTGACAGATATCCGGTCCGCCATATTACTATCTCCATAGGCTATAATGGGATCATAATAAACGGACAGGATATCTGTCACATTGGTGATGGAGTATTCCCCTCCGCCAAGATCTAAATCATACCCCAAGTATCTGACATGGAAGCCAAAATCCTGCAGTAGGGCAAGGCAGTATCCGGAAAAGTCCATTTAAAGCCAGATAGGCGTTGAGCAAGGTCCCACTGATGCTGTTGGTTTTGGTGGGAAAAGGTATGAGTGGGGAAAGTCAAATTTTGTGTCCTCTGAAGTCCTCTTGTTAGCTGGACTCTTTTGCTGCCTTCGCCTGGTCAAGATATCTACTTTTGGACCTAGGGCCTGATTTAGATCTTGTCAGTAATGATCCCACCATCATTTTTTCAGCTGAGTCACCACCATCCTACTTGGCGGTCCACCAGCTCTATTTAGATGTTGGTGGGTCCATGAATGAATGAACGCCAGAGTCCTCCTGACTCCGCCAGGAATTCTCACCCGCATCAACTGCTTCATAGGCAGAAATGGCTCTCTGCGGGAGTCCAGACAAGATGACCGCCAAGATAATCATGATTTGGCTTTCCATTGAGGCAACTGTGGCAGGAATACCTCCTACTTTGAGTTGGCGCAATCTAAGTAAATGAGCTAAGAATGTACCTTTTTACTATTTTCCACTTCTGTTTCTGTTTAAAACCCCACCCTCCAGGTCCCTTCTTTGCAGCTCCGACTCCACTACAATGCCAAACGACTCAGTTGTCGCCAGGATCTAAGGTAAGCAACTTTTACAATGTCTATGAAGGGGAACAAACATTACAATGCAGTCATTACAACGCACTACCTTTACATCGCAGCTGTTACTTCGCAACCGCTTTTACATCGCATGACATTACAACGCATGCCATTACAACGCATGTCACTACAACGCATGCCATTATAACGCATACCATTACAATGCATGCCATTACAATGCATTATAAGGTAAGTAATGGAGATTTCTTAGTTTTAGAGTGGGTATGGTTTTTGGGGTACATAGGAATTGTAATTTTAACCGCTACACTATCCAACACTTACCCTACTGTTGCACTCCCTGGAGTGGGAATAGTAATGTTTACCTCTACACTATCCAACACTTACCCCATTGTTGCTCTAAAAGTATTATGTGTTGTAATAGTATGCCTTGTAATGGTATGCGTTGTAATGGTATGCCTTGTAATGGTTTCTAAATATGAGTTGTACTGGCATTGTAAAATCATACGATGTAATAGTAGTTGTAAATAATGTAAAAACTGTGTTGTAATTGTTTGTGTTTTAACATCATATATTCTCTGTGAATCATGTGCTGACATTTGCTGTAGCATAATTTATTTTCAATTTGCTCTTACATATAATTTTTTCTTATGTGTGCAGTAGTGTTAATTTTACAACTTATGAAGATAAATTGAACACATCTGTACTGACACTTAATTTTCTTTTTTTATTGTGGCGCCTGTGGGTCTGCATTCAAACGTGTTGTTTGAGTGACATGCAATATGTAATAAAAAGGCGCATAAAACATTACCTACTTATGTTTTTGAGGCAAACACAACATATATGTGTATTGACATGAAGATAAGTTATACTTACCAGTCTCCGCTCGACCAGGGACTCACTTGTCATGAGACTGCCGCTAGGACATTGTCAGCAGAACGCGGGCAGCTAAATCAGCTCGGCACAAATCTACCTGACAGCGATGGAGTACAGTTAGCCGGCAGAGTAGACCACCGACATGGCAGGAAACAGTCTGTTGATGTCAAATCTAAATATAACAAACAGAGCGCTGTCAGCTTGACAGAATACTTGGAAACGCCTCTGTGGCAGGATGAACATAGTTCTGCCAAGATCTAAATCAGATCCTCAATCTCTTTTTTGGAGGTCAGAATCCTCAAGTGGGACAAGGCTGTGGGCTATGTCTGATGAGAAGTTCCATAAGGCTGTATACCTTCTTGTCGAAGACTACCTGAAATGTATTTGCTTCTGCAGAGAAGCCCCAAGCGAGACCAACTTGATTTTTTTGACCAGTGAGGTCATGATTTGGGTGGATTTACTTGGGTTGTTGGTCTCGATCCTCCAGAGGTCTGGAAGTCCAAAATGTTTCTAAACCCACATTTTTCTGAGATTTCAGAATAAGTCCTTCTGGACACTACTAAGATTCCCAGGACCTCAGGGACAGCACATTGGAGTTATGGCTCACTTCAGTAGAGGCCACCAGCAAGGTCCAGTCCTTTTCCATTTGTAACTGGGCACTCCTGCCAAAGGCCTCTTGCAGCTTGTTGTGTTTCTATAGCCACACACGAGGTCAGCAACTGACTCTTGAAGCCACTTCTTCATCCTGGGAACAGATACAACCCTTAAGGTCTCCTCACAGGTCTCATGCATCAGGTGCAGTCCTCAGTCTATTCTCTGGAAAGTGTTCTGAGGAGGATGGCTAAGAGTGCCAAATGTGTTGGTTGGCACTAGCTAGTGGGTGAGGGTGACTCCTGACACTAATGGAGTAAATGCTTTCAGGGGTAATCCTTACCACTATTTCAGCAATTCCTGTTTGCCCTACTACAAAAAAATCCCACAGTGCACCCTAATCCTAAATTCCAAAATGAGGAAACCCTTTCTTGTGCAGAGTCTGTGGCCAGGGTAATGAGCAGTACCCTACTCTGTGGTCACTCAAAGCCAGCTCTGGTTTGGGGCAGCCTGGCTGGGGGAGCAAAGATTTGCCTCCATCTGGTCTAACCTCAAATTTACTTTTGAAAGGGCAGACCCCTTTACAAGTTAATGAAGTTTTGGGGTCTACCCTAACTGGTATTCCTGCAAGGCAAGGAAAAACACCCTCCACCCCCAGGCTACTTAACGCAGGGAATAGATAACTTTCTAAAATGTACTTTCATAAATATTTATAAAAAAATGTTACTTCACCATTGAGTTAGATTTTTAATAACTATTAAAAATTGTGGTTGAACTACGTATCTAGCTGGTCCCAACCCTAAATTAGTAAAAACAATATTTGATTCTGCTCAAAGGACAGTCAGAGCCTGCCACAGGGAAAATAGCTTTTGGAACCATATCACTGTAGGGGCATGGAGACAATAAATACCTACATGCTCCAATTCTAAATACCATGCACCCTACCTTGTCGGCTAACAGGCATATATAGGGGTGACTTATTTATATTCAAGCAGGAGGTTTTTCCCTGTCAAAGAGGGCTATTTGGCCCAGTCAGACTGCAGATTTAAGAGCTGCAGCCGTCAGGCTTGCATCGTAGGCCTGAAGCCAAGTTTTGCTTGCCACATTAGTGGATGGCAA
Source organism: Lissotriton helveticus (assembly GCF_964261635.1). Taxonomy (NCBI): domain Eukaryota; kingdom Metazoa; phylum Chordata; class Amphibia; order Caudata; family Salamandridae; genus Lissotriton; species Lissotriton helveticus. Next base: position 121,214,694 of record NC_136067.1, read on the forward strand.
AAAAAGAGCTGCAGTGAACTGGCACCATGCCATTGGTATATTTCTATACCATATACTATGGCCGTAAAGGAAAGTTAAATAATCCAATTAGATTTAGCTAATTTAACCATGTTTTAGGGGGTCAGTGCACATGCACTGGGACTGGTAAGCAGGGGCCCAGTGCACAAAGTCATAATCTAAGCAGAAGCATCAGTTCAAATAACATGGGGATGACCACGGAAAAAGAAGCTCTTCCTTTTAATTTTCCGAAACCTACTGGAGCCAACCATTGCCAATCATGTTGAAAGCAATGATAAATCTAAAAGTATAATCAGTCAAGCTGCGCAATTATCGAGCATGGAATGGATGCCATGAAGGATTTTGCGACTGGCTATTTCTGTGCTCGTATAATTTCTGATGTGCATAACCTTTGTAAAAAAAGAAGTAGAGAAAGTCGTTGCATTTCTGATAATGAGCAAGAAAACTGCTTGTGACCAAGTGTTAAAATTGCATTTCACCCAATAGACTTTTCTGTATTTGTTGAATGAGTTTCTTATTCAATCTTGTTCAAAAGACACCTTGACAGCAAGCATATCAATTTTGCACTTTCTACATATTTTGAGGTTGTTAAGCACTCTGGGTTCCTTCTTTGCCAGTGAATACATTGTTGCAGTGTGAACAGTTGTAACATCTAGGCATGCCCTTGTGATTAGGTGTAATCTCAAAACCAGCTGGGTTGAGAAGTTCCTTCAAATTCTGTGACCGCTTGTATGCAAAAATAGGGGGATTGGCAAATAGACCCCGGAAATCAGGCTCAGATTGTAAGAGTTCCTAGCATCTAAATATCGCTTGCTTGATCCCATTAGATGAGGTGGAATAGGTGGATACAAAAACCTCTCTGTTGGCGAATGTCTTAATCTGTTTGCTTAACAGTACCTCCCTCAGGATCCTATGAGCAAGTTTTTCAGCTTCATTAACAATCTCATCTGGATAACCTTGTGTTACCAATGTATTCCTCGTTTCCTGCATAGAGTCCACAATCTTAGATGTGTCACAGGTAATGTGCCTAATACGGAGAAACTGCAAATATGGGAGATGTCGTTTAAGAGATGGTGGGTGGAAGCTAGAAAATAGTAATGAGTTATTGCGGTCGGTAGGTTTCTTGAACATCGAGGTTGTGATCTTCGTGCCTTCGATATCAAAGTTTACATCCAAATAAGAAATATGGTGTTGATCCATAGTGTAGGGAAACTTGATCCTGGGCTGTCTGGTGTTCAACAGCTGTAAATTCTCAATCAACTCCACCTTGGCACCTCGCCAAATGACGAGGATGTCGTCGATGTACTTTCTATAAAGAATCAGGTGGTCAAGCCATCTTGAGTCTGAGAGAATGTTGATCAGTTCGAATTGCATCATAAAGATATTCGCGTAGCTAGGGGCACCAGAAAAAACCCATGGGAGTCCGTTGGTTTGCAGAAAATATTGGTCCTTTCACCTGAAGTAACTGTGAAACAGTGAAAATTGGAGGAGTTCCAGTAAAAAGACTTTGTTGGCTTGTATTTCGTCATGCTGCAGGAGGGCCCATTCAACTGCTTCAATACCCTCAACATGGTGAATAGATGTGTATAAGGATGTCACATCAATTGTGCATAGTCAAATTTCTGTCTCAGATGGTAATTCAGTGGCTTGAAGAAGTTGCAACAAATGCGTAGCGGTGGCGGTGTGATGGTGTTGTTTCTAGGATTGTTTGATGGGTCATCGAATATGTCTTAGAAGTGAGGCGGTAAGAGTTCAGTAGTAGGTCCTCCCGGGGATACCACTATTCCACCCGACCCTACCAGGGGTGATCCCTCGCCCCTCTTTAGAATTGAAAAAGGTGCAGGGCTCTTATCGAGGCGGGGCAGACCGCTGAGGGCAGTCCAAGGGACAAGTAGGTCACTAAGGGTCCCCATTTATACTCGAAGTTCTTGTACTCATCCCTGAAAATGTCAGCCAGTCTTTCCATGGAGAGGATTCTTCACAGGCGTGAGTGACACAGCGATATCGCTGGCATGTCTTTTTTCTTCCACGCTGCTACTATCGTGAGTTTTGCTGTCCTCAAGCATGCCCACATTATTGCCTTGTCTGCTTTGGAGTGGTGCTCAAGATCAGGGTCCCTAATGCCCAGCTGAACCCCCTCTATAGTTGTTGGGATGGGGTACCCAGCATGTCTTTGATGTGTGATAGTATTTCCTCCCAAAAAGCACAGATAACGGGCAGTCCCACCAGATGCGACAGAAGTCCCCCTGTACGCCACAGCCACGACAGCGGAGGTTCGAAAAGTCAGGAAAGATCTGTTTGAGTTTAGTGGGATATAGATACCAGTTCAGAAGTGTCTTATAGTGTGCTTCCCTCAAAGCCACTGAGTAGTTGTGCCTAGTAAGGTCTCCCCATATGTGTTTCCATTCCTCTGCTGTGATATCTCTTCCTATCACCTGTTCCCAGAAAGACATGCAGTGCGCCCGAGGAGTGTGTATTGTTGCTAATAGCATGGCATATATTGAGGAGATGGCTCCTTTCAGGGTGCCAGCCCTCCGTACAAGCTTCTCTATGGTTATAAGTTCCCTGGTGGCGGATTCTCTTATGTGTGGGAGGGAGACCCAGTGTTTGAACTGGAGGTAGTGGTAGTGCTCGATTTACACGACCTGTAAGTCCCTTTTGCTGCTCTCGAAAGTCAATACATCAGAGTTATGAAACATGTGCGATAACATTAAGCAGCCCCCTTCTCTCTAACATTCAAAGGGATCTTCGTGTAACGCAGGTGGGAAGGCTGGGTTGAAGTGAATTGGGGTGTACTGGGAAGGGAAAGAGGTCCAGCCCTTCCTTTTCGTGATTTCGTCCCAAACTTTGAGTGTGGTTCGCGTGGGTGTGCTAAGGTAAGCATTTGCTGGCCTATCTTTTTACTTTTTCCATAAGACATCCCAGATTGATCTTCCCACTGTCGCCCTGTCCATGTGGAGCCAGTGCTTAGCGGAGACTCTCATGGACCACTCTACCACCACCTGAAGCTGAGCTGTCTGATAGTAGAGTGCAAAGTCAGGTAATTCCACCCCCCTTCTTTCTTTGGGCATCGTGGGACATGAAAAGGTAGCCGAGCCCTCCCACCCTGCCATATAAATTTAGTGATGAGCGAGTGTAATCAGAGTAGTAAGTCGCGGTTGAGGTCAATTGGGAGTGCTTGGAATAAGTACAGAAATGTTGGTAGGATTTTCATTTTAATGACGTTTATCCGACCTAGCCAGGAAATGAACAAGGGCCTCCACCTCTTAAGGTCGTGTTGAAGTTGCATCACTAGTGCCGGGTAATTGGCCTTGTATAGGTCCTCAATTCTAGGGGTAAGTTTAATGCCCAGGTACAAAAGAGAGCATTTAGCCCATTGTAGGGAAGGCTGGTCTCTTAAGCTCAACGCCTCACTCTCGGGGAGCGTGAGATTAAGAATGGAGGGTCTTTACATTCGCAAAAAAATTTGATGCGCTGGTCACTAGTGATACACTCAATAAGGATAAAAAGATGTCATCTACCAGCAGTCTTAACACAGTATCCTCCAGCAGCATATCTATCAGTGGAGATGAGGGTGCCAACAATATAAGTAAGGAACAGACAGCTGGGGGTTCATCTTCCTCTTCGTCTTTTTTAAAGGAGGTACAACGAATTCGAATTGGCAATTCAAGACAGCGGGACCAAAGGGGGGAAGACACTGTAGGCCCAAGAGAGGTAAAAGGGGCGGTCGCAAATGCAGGCGAAAGAACGCAATATCAGACCCGATCCTGGAAAGCGAATCAGGGAAGGTGAATACCACAAATGATATCCAAATAATTAATTTATCTGATAGGGAATTCCACCAGGAAACTATGAAAGCATTAAAGAAAGGATTACATTTCTGTCCTACTGGTAAATGTGATGTGATTGGTGTTAAGATCGATTTGTATAAATTTATCAGACAACTGAAAATAAAAAAATTCTTTGCATTGAATGGTGTTCACAGAAAAGAATCTTCTAAGAAAATATGTGGGGATGTAACGATTCAGGATATCCATGCAACAAAACTATTACTTTCAATAACAGAAAATGAAAATAATCCCGTCACATTACAACATGTGTTACAAGAACTTGACTGTTGTACGAATTTTAGTGAGGATAGTGGACTAAAAACTAAGTCAAAATGGAATCCACACCTATCTAGTAACAACAATATTGATGCATTTCATAAAATCATTATCCAGGAACTTAATATACTAGAGGGGAAGATTAAAAAATCAAAAATATCACCATATGTTAACAATCTAACCTCACGAGAAAAATTGGCACTTAAGTCACTGGCAGAAGATCCCTCCCTTGTATTTAAAGAGGCTGACAAGGGAGGGAATGTTGTCGTGATGGACAGGTCTAAATATGACCAGGAGATTCTTAGCCAATTAGACAATAGAGTCTGGTATGCCGAATTACCATCTTATCCTATCTTTTCTATTATTACAAGAATCAATGACTTTTGAAAACAATGCCACCAAGAAACCATCTTAACAGATGACGAGTTTAAATATCTGACGGTAGATCGTCCCCGTTACCCATGCCTGTACACCTTACCAAAGGTGCACAAAGATGCAGCTTCCCCACCAGGGAGGCCTATAGTATCGGGCATAGGGGGACTAACAGAAAAATTAGCGGAATTTGTGGATATTTATTTACATCCTTATGTATTGGGTCTGGCATCTTATATTAAAGATACCAAGGATGTTCTTAACGTCTTAAATGAGTTTACCTGGGAATCAGAAATGATGTTGGTTACCATGGATGTCTTGCAGCTTTACACTAACATCGGGCATGAGAATGGTATATTGGCATTGAAACATTTCCTTCACAGAAGACCAGTAGAACTATTAGATCACACTAACATGCTACTGGCCATGTCAAAACTCATTTTGGACAATAATGTTTTCCTTTTCAATGACAGATGGTGTGTAATGGGTAAATGTGTTGGACTTGTAAAGCGCACGGCTGCCCGTAAGCGTCCCGGCGCTGGAGACCGCTGGGGAACCCGTCCTGGCTTTCCCTGTGAGATGGTCCCTTCTGGGTATCTCCAAGGTGAAACCAGGCATCCCCGGTGTCTGTGGGGGGCCGGTGTAGAGATGAGGCAAGCTTAATGCCCAGAGTTGCCGAGTGTGATCCCTGGTTAGAGTAGGCACCGAGGCGAGAATTGTCGAGTCCGCTGACCCTGGTCCATGACCCTGCCGCGTCGGGAATTGAACCCTGGTCCCGGGCCGTTCTCTGCTTCCAGGTCTGCCACCTCTAACCAGTGAACCAGACCACTCCACGGTATCGCCAAAAATGTGGGGTAGCCATGGGTTTCCGATTTGCGCCGTCCTTTGCCTGCCTCTATATGGGGTGGATGGAGACGGTGCATGTCTGGGGCCCTGGCGGTGCCCCCTGGCATCAATATATCAAGTAATATGGAAGATATATTGATGATCTTCTATTCATTTGGACAGGTAGTGAGACACAACTTCTGGAATTTTTCGCATACATGAACAACAACTCATACAATATGACCTTTACCATCAACTATAGTCATACTGAGATAGTCTTTCTTGACTTGACACTTTATGTACATGAAGGTAGACTATGCAGTAAACTATTTAGGAAGGAGACATCCTGCAACGCTGTCCTACATGGGAGCAGCGCTCATCCCAAGTCCCAAATTAATGCAATCCCCTATTGGGAGTTCTACAGGGCACGACGCAACTGTAGCGAGGACATAGACTTTTTAACTTGTGCCTCTGACATTGAAAATAGATTTCTAACAAGAGGGTACAGACATGATGTGGTAACTAGGGCTAAGAACAGAGCCCTAAAACTGAAAAGATCAGAGACCCTGCAATCAAAGAAGATGGATTCCAGTAAATCTAAGAATCCAATAAGACTCATTACAGGCTACAGTGTTTGGTCAACACAGATTTATCAAATTTCAAACTAATGCTTGTTCATGCTTACCTCCGACCCGTCTTTGAAAGAACATATTCAATCCCACCCATCAATCGCCTATCGTAGGGGCGTGACTATTAGAAATATGATTAGTCCAAGTTACCCCAAAATTAATCGCAAACCATCTTGGCTACACTCCCTGACTAAGGGTTCATTCCGGTGTGGGAATTGTAGTATGTGTAGATTGTCTCTCCATGGCACACGATCTTTTGAATACAATGACTCTGGAACTTTTCACATTACAACACACATAGACTGTAATACCACCTATGTTATATATGCCATCTTATGCAAATGCAAGATGGTATATATTGGAAGTACCATTAGGAAATTAAAGGATCGGGTTGCCGATCACTTTAGGGCCTTAAAAAATACAGATGATAGTGTTCCAATAGCAGCTCATGCCTTAAAATGTGCATCTCAGACTGACCACCTATCAAAGACATTCCATAGCATAGAGATGGTAGCCATGGACGAGAGGGGTGGAAATCGCGAATTGAAACTCAGGCAACAGGAGGTACGCTGGATAATGAGGGTTCATGCAGTAAAAAGAGGTTTGAATTTTGATGATGAGATGCAATATTTCTTAGTTTGACCATTTACTAGGATGAATGTATATTCTGTTATTGACTGCCCCTCGTTTCCAACCACATTGAACCCTTTCAAACTCAGTAAACGATCTCTGTGGCCATGTGTGAGGTATTCAAAATTTGTACAACTTTTTGGTAAACTTACTTAGGGTGTAAACCTAATAAGATGTATAGGCTAGCATGTAACCCAAATGTAAATGGACGCTGTTTGTATATATAATAGGGTCTCTTAATGTCTTTAATTCTGTGACAATAGTGTTAACAAGGGCTCAGATACTATCATCCATATTACAACCTTTGGGCTGATGGAACTAGTAATGAAGATGTATAGAAATCGTTTTGAAAAAATACCAATGTGCCTTGGCTTTGTCATGCTACTGTTATTCACAATATTGCTCACCCCATTTTTTAATGTGTGTATTTACTAATTATGCCTGATCGATTACTCTTTGAGCTACTCATCCATAGGCTGTATGAATATTACTTGCCTCACCCTATGGTTTTCCTATAGTCATATAGCATTAATTTTAATGTTTTCCCTTTCCTTTCTCCTTTTTTTTTTTTTTTAACCAATGAAGAGTAATTCCATCTCACTCTTGTTATTTAGTGACCATACGGCCGTTCTGCCGCAACAAATAATTTGGAATAACTCACATATATTACTCGTTGTTATTAATTACACAACTTATGGCATTCGACACTTCACTAAACTAATGGTTAATATGAATAATTTCTGATTTGGATCTGGAGAAGCGTGGCTCAGTGGTTAGAGGCGGCAGACCCGGAAGCTGAGATCGACCGTGGACCAGGGTTCGATTCTCCGCCTCGGCGGGTCTCGGGCTCAAAATTCCACGGACTCGACAATTTTCGCTCCGGTGCCTACTCGAATCACGGGGTCACAATAGCTTGCTTAATCTCCACTACGGCCCCTCGCGGCGGGATGCCTGGCTTTCACCTTGTGGACACCCTGCCGGGGTTTCTCACAGGGGAATACCAGGACGGGTTCCCTAAGCAAGTGCCAGGATGCCCTTTGGGTGACAGGTTTGCGCTATATAAGTACACCTACATTTACATTTATGCTCCGCGCTTAGACATTAGCAGCATAGAATGTGCTAATTCATGGATATTGAAATATGGCGCCCATTTTTACCCACTTGTTGTATGACTGTAACGCACCAACGTGGATAGTCCTTTCTCTATGCTGACTGCCATAGCAACCTAACATAAGGCTACATCCAAGATGGCGTAGGCGCAGAACGCCAAATTTTGCATTTGCATGAACGGCGTGACTTTCGCACTCGAAGGTGAGCCCCTCCGTTTTTCCGCTTTTTAGTGCTCTCTGACTAGGACACTAGCTACGCTAAGCTCCGTTTTTGGATATATACTCAAGTTACGGCCGATTTTGGCATTTATGGATACCGGGATACTCATGATTACTCGAACCCTTTAGGGACTCAGGATTTTCCATATTATAAGTGAATGTATGTCTTCTTTCTGCCATAGGGCGGATCAGTGAATATATATCTTTATTCATGTTTTGTGATATTGCCAAATACCATGCTATATATATCAAGCACGACTGACTATCGACACCTTGTATTTATTTTTAGATTGTCGTGGTGTCTTTTGAGGTTATTAAGAAGCCCTACCTTTCTTTCTCCGTTGTATATCGAACCTAGCTATAGGTGAACGCCCTCTTTTAAACTTTAGATTATTCCCTTACGTTTGTCCTGTACACTTTGCCCCTTACTAATAATTTTTTGGTTTCCAGTTCTCTTTCTTCTTTTTCTTATATCACAATCTGAATATCTCAAATGGTTTATGGTCACTTCTTTTAAATCACAATGTTTGCAACATTTTTTAATATTAGGCTGCATATTGCCCTGTTCACTCGACACACACATTTTGGTGCTTCTTTCTATTTTGTCACCTGGTGGTTTTTCTAGAAGTAATAATTGTTCATTTTTTCTTCTCAGATTAGAAATTCTCATTTGTATAAATAGGGGGGATGATGAATAATCATCGAAGTGAAGGATCACTTCTATGATACTTTTGCTTCTTGGCCCTATCAATGGAATTAGTGGGTGAGGTCTTAATATGGACTTCTAATAACTAACCTCACCACAGGCCACTTTGTGCCTTTTGCACTTGACTTCTGGACTTAAAGTTCTCTAAAATGTCTTTAATTAACTTTAAAGGTATACTTTGGATGTATTTTATTTGTGATTATATTCATTGTAATGTTTCTAGCCCTGAAGAAGTCGTTTGGTTACCTGACCAAGACGAAACACGTGTTGGCGGCTAGTGTATTTTCTCTTGACGAAGATTGGAAAATTATTCACGATGTTATGAAAACTAATCAGCATATGGAATTTATTTGATGGACTCGAACATTTGCTTCTAGCTCAGATTATAACCCCCTTTTTTCCGAGGATTTTGATAGGTTGACTTTAAACCCAGCAACAGCTCCAAATTTCCTCAAGTCCTCCTGTACCGCCTGAAGCAAGGAGCTTGGCTCCATGAGTGTAAGCAGAATGTTGTCCACGAAGCGTGGTGCTTTGTGTTCCATGCCCTCACACCTTATACACTTAATCTCCCCACTTGCTCGGAGTTGAACTGCCATGAGTTCGATGTTGAGGGCAAATAGGAGAGGTGAGTGCGGGCATCCCTGATGTGTACCTCTGCTAAGGGCAAAGGGGAGCAAGGATTGACCATTGACCTGTCTTTGGGAGCGTAGGAGCTGAAAGATAGCCCTAACCATATTTAAAAATCTTCCCCCAAAAGGTACATTTCTGCATGGTAAGGAAGAGAAACAAACAATCCACCCTGTCAATTGCTTTTTACACATCTAGACCCACCAAGATTGCAGGGAGTTTAAATTGGAAACTTTCTCAATTAGGTGAATAGTTCTTTGAATTTTGTCATGTGTCTGCCTTCCTTTTATGAAGCCTGATTGATCAGGGTGGATTAGTTTGGGCACCAGTAGAGTAGAGTTTGGCATCTAAGGTAAGTAGGGCAATAGGTCTGTATGAGGCACAGATCTGGGGGTCTTATCCTGGCTTTGGAATGACGGATATCACTGCCTCCCCATCGAGGTCGAAACCCTGGCTTCCTCCGCTATTGCATTGAACAGCGCAGTGAGATGGGGGATTATCTCGGAGGCGTAACATTTATAAAACTGCGCCGTCAGGCCATCAGGCCTCGGAGCTTTATGGAGTTTAAGTTTGGAGATGGCCTTCCCATCCTCCCCTGCTGTAATAGGGGGATGTAAAAGCTCATTGTCCTCTGGGGTAAGGTGGGGAAGGTCGACAGAGTCTAAATACTGATGCTGCAGGGCGGTGTATGGAGTTGTGCCTCGGTAGAGATCCCCATAGAATTTTCCAAAGATATTGGCTTTGATGTCGTCTGAGTGGGTGAGGAGGCCATCCCCATCCCGCATGCCCCAATATATTCGCGTTCCTGTTTCTCTCGCAACTGTGTAGCTAAATGGGATCCTACTTTGTCGCCATGCGCATAAGATGTCTGTCGCAATTTCAGCAGTATATATTCGGCTTTGTTATAAATAGATCGTAGCTTGCCTTTTAGTGTGGTTAGCTGGCGCTGTAGGGCGCGGGTTGGTGTCACCTTGTGAGCTTTCTCTGCTACCTCTATTTCCCCCTTGAGCACCACTCTGTCTTTCGTCCTCAGTTCAGAGACGCATTCAGTTGGATGCATTTCCCCCTTAGTACTGCTTTGAATATGTCCCAATTATTCTGGGGAGAAGTAGCCTGTGGGAGATTTAGATCGAAGTATTCAGTGATTGAGGCCCTTAACTCATCTCGTAGGACCCTGTCCCTAGTGGAGAAGTTTAGCTCACTGGTTAGAAGCGGCAGACCCTGAAGCTGAGGTCGGCCCGGGACCAGGGTTCAATTCCCGACGCGGCAGGGTCTTGGGTCAATGTCTGCGGACTCGATAATTCTCGCTTAGGTGCCTACGCTAACCATGGGTCCCACTCTGCAACTCTGGGAAATAGCTTGCTTAATCTCCACAACGGCTCCAGCAACGCCGGGGATGCCTGGCTTCACCTTGGGGTGCCCTCTCACAGGGAAAGCCAGGACGGGTTCCCCAGCGGTATACAGCGCCAGGACACCACGTAACGAGGTAACAGTGCGCTTTACAAGTATACATACATTACATTACATTACAGTGATTGAAGACAGAAAGTACCATCTGGCTATGCCTGGGCTAGGCCTACCCCAAGCCAGATTTATGGACACTAGGCTGTGGTCTAAGACTCAGATTGGGAAAATCAGGGCCGCCTGCAGGGGACCCAGCAACATCTGACTGATGAAAATATAGTCTATTCTGGAATAGGACTGGTGGATGTGTGAAAAGTGGGTGTAATCTTTGGTAGTAGGATGTAGTGTTCGCCATGCATCATGCAGGCCTAGCGCATATATTTTTTGTTTGACCCCTCTGGTGAAACTAAGGATAGCCGTCCTGTGAGACTGAGAGCTGTCCAGGTCAGCTTGCCATGTCAGATTAAAATCTCATAGAAGAACCACTGGGCCCTCTGCAATTTCGCTAATTAAGTCCAACGTAGAGGAAATAAAGATTGTTTGCCCCGAGTTAGGCGTGTACAGGGAGATACAAGTTCATAGGGTGCCCCGTAACCTCCCCTTTACCATGATCACCCTCCCATCCCGGTCAGCCTTTATTGCTTCGGGCTGGAACTTAGCCGTGCTTTGGAAGAGAAGAGCCATCCCTTTTTGTTTGGTGCTGGCAGATGATTTATAAATTACGGGTGAGTATTTATTGCAAAGCCATAGCTCTTCAGACTTTTTGAGATGCGTTTCTTGTAGTGCCACAACTTCAAACTGATGGTCATTAATGTATTTCCAGATTTTCTGGCGCTTGTGGGGCGAATTCAAACCTTTGACATTCCAAGACGCTATGGAAATCATTTGAAAGTGTGGACCCCAACACCTTCCCTTCAGGCCCCACTATGTGAGCTGCTCTTATGTGTTTGTGTTCCTCCATCCCGTTTGCCTCTTGTATTGAGTGGTCTCTGCGCCACTGGCTTCCTTTCCCCCGTGAAAGCATAAGTCAACCGCATCCCCTCACCACCACCACGAACCCTGCCCCCCAGAACATAAAACCCCCAACACCCCCTGGAAACTGTGCGCTAAAGAGCCAACGGGATCTCAGTTTGTCTCTTCTTAGAGAAGAATATTGTAATTCTGGGAGGCACGGACACCGCCCGGACCCCCGACTGCCGAGCATTATGTACATAGAGAACATTAGGAAAAAAACTACCATCAAAAGCGGACTGGGGCGTCTTGTTATGTTACCTTGTCCTCCCCGCTCCTTCGAGCCCCAATTGCCTCATGTCCTGATGAGTTACTGCTGCAGGGATTTGCAGTGAGCATGTATGTATACTGGTCGATCACCTCTTGAGTGGCCTCATTTTGGGAATGTCTTATTTGTCGATACTGTGCTCCAAGACCGGGACTCTCTCCGGGGCATACCCGTGCCTTTCGACGATTCTGAGGTGTGTTCATCGTCCGAAATTGGGAGACCCAAGATGCGCAGACCTGCAGTCTTGTATTCGAATGTAAGACCAAAGGGAAAGGTCCAGCGGTATCACACGTTTTCCTCTCGCAGTTTGGGGGTGATTGGATGCATCTGTTGTCTACGTGTCAGAGTGGTGGGCGCCAAGTCCTGAAACAGCGCACACTTATAGCTCTGGAATTAGAACTCACCTTTTTTTCCTTGAGCCACTTAAGATGGCTTCTCTTGTTTTGAAGGAGTGCATCTTGGCCAGAACGTCCCGGGTACATCTGCGCTCCCCAGTTTGTGGGGGTCCTACATGGTGGGCCCGTTCAATTTTGAGTTTCATCTGTTGAGGGCTCAGGATCTCGGCGAAGAGACCCCCCCCAAAGGCCTCCAGGTCTGGTCCCTCTGCCCCTTCTTCCCGGATTCGGATGTTCTCCCTTCGGGACCTGTTCTCCAAATCTTCTGTCTACAGAAGCACTTGGTGCAGTTGTGTCAGCAGATTCTGCTGTGCTTCCTGCATTTTAGTGGAACAAGCATCCAGTTCCTGCATCTGTTCTTCCACTTCTAACACCCTGGAACCCACTGCGCACTCCGGCCATATAGTTTTCTCATTGATAATTTTACAGGAAATGTTGCTGTGATATTTTCAATGATGTCATTAGTGTCAAGAGTGATTTAATATGTGGAGTAATTAGCAGTGCATGGCAGGAGCACAAGTTATCGTTACCTTAGGGCACGAGTTATAGTTTCTTGAGATAACTGTAACTATAACTGCTGAATTGTTATGGTTTTGTGTGTGTAAAATATGAACCTAACTATAACATTACTGTAACCTTTGTTTTTTGAGAGAATTTCCAAGGTTTTTTAATTCTATTTCCTAACTATAACGCCCCAAAACCATTTGTATTTTCAGTGAATTTCAGTTTTTTTTAATACTCTTCCCTAACTAAACCCCCAAACTACTGCTATCCTCCCCTACCCACCTTCATCTTCAGTTACAGTTCCACTAGTATGTTGCTACATTTTTCCCTATTTTCTCTCATCTAGAGTGGGTGAGGTCTGCTTGTAACAGAACCCTAATACTTTCAGCTTGTCCATTTGTAAGCACTTGTATTTCTGGTCAACAGGAAAAAACGGGGTGAACTTGTTATCTAAGAATATAATACACATACACACACATGCATGCCCTTGTGCTCTGACACACAAACACACACACACACCCACCCACACACACACACACACACACACACACACACTGGGAACAGACATGTGGTGAAGGCAGCATTAGATGTATCAACCTATTGTCCTAACATACCCAACAACAAAAATACTTGTAAAACCTCTGTCTTGCTACACGCAGGATAACAGCAATGAAAAATAACTTAATGCACCTCCTGTTCCAGGCAAATAAATCCTACATTTAGACTCCACAATAAACATTATTACCATTGATAATCTGCTTTGTTAATGGGAAGCACTGTAGTGGAGGTGTGTACTAATTTCCTCCATTTTTTGCAGTGTCATAGCATGTGCGATCAGATTTACTGAGGAATATGTAGTTCTCAGACAATATGGTACTCTCTGCGTAAATACATGAGTGCATGAGTAGAGCCTGAGTGTTTCATCCATGCATGCGTGTGCCTCAGTATTTCAATGACTGCTTGGGTTGTGAGTGGATGTTTAGATTGCTGCATACGTTCTGCACAAATGTTATAATGATTGCATAGTTACAGCCGTGTAAATTTAGTGTTACATTTAAAAAAGTGTAGAAGATGGAGAGAAGCAGTGAAACAGAAATAACGCGTTGAGAGAGTAGTTGAGGAGGCCTTTGCTTTGAAGAGGAAGCTTTTCATTTTGATTCTAAATAGAATGAAGACTCTTGACAAAATAGTGTTGTGCATGAGGAGGCAAAACCAGAAGAAAAGATTAGTGAATAGAAGTTACTGTTGTACAGTTCTTAGTGGTGAATGGATACATACTTCTTGGACAGAGCATTTCTTTCATGAAGAAAGCTATCTCCAGATAACAAATTAGTTAATGCTATTGATTAAAGAGAAAAATGTTTTGAAATGAGGAATGGTAATCCAATAGCAAAAAAAGTGATGGTACCTAGAAATGTAGAAGAAGATATTGCAGAAGAGGTACCAGGAAGGCATTGTCAGGGTACTGTATACAAATCGGATTGCAGTACTGTTGGTAGTATTAGACAGCAATCCATTGATATATGAAGAAAATTCCTAAGTATCTTTCCAAGGCGAAATTTGAAACTCAAAATAAGTTATACTGCTCAACCATGTGAACTTTAGCAAGGAGACTGTATTATGTGAAACATCCTGCTTTATGTTTAAGAGAAATAAATAGAGCACTTTTGCATGGTACTGTGGCAGACGTATAAAAGGTTTGTGGTGATAAGCAGTTTAGTTTCTTTGGTCCTGAGCAGAATTTTAGGGGAAATGAAGAGTTGCCAAGAGGAGAAGTTGCAGAACAAGGCACATATATTACAGTGGAAAGTTGTAAGAAAATAATTACAAAATTCAACACAGTGTTGTCTAAAAAAACACTATGTTTGTTTATGTTGTCAATGCAATTGTTAGAAGAGTAGTCTGTACCTCTGAAGGGACTTTGTGGTAGGGAATTGTTGCTGCTGCCACTGATGTAGATGGTCCTCCAGCTTCCTTCTGCTTGATCGCTAGTTGGAGACATTTTCTCTGATAAGATTTAAGGTGATATAACATGAACATCGTCCTACATGAGTCCAATTAGACATTGTTATTTCAGCGGAGGTGGAGGCGGGAGGCGGTGGGGACACTCGGCAGGTGGGCAGAACGGCCCCTGCTCCTGCCTTCCATGCCACCTGTTACCCTTCAGACAGCTGTCATCTTTCCTGCGCGAAGACTGCCTTGAAGGCATCACCCCACTGACCTAACCGTCACCGTCAGAAGCTTCAAAGACGCCCTCAAGGGCATTGTAGCCATGCTGACTGGCATTCTAAGTGCCGCAATATCCCTTCAAAGTGTGCCGCTCGTAACTACCAGTACAAAGGGTATCTATTAGGATGGCGGGTGGATCGCCACCGCCCTACCGGCGATGGCAATCCGCCCACCAAAACACCCCGCTGGGCGGCCTTTTACCCCCGCCACATTAGCATGTCGGGGGGTACGGCGGCAGACGGAAAGAGCGTCCACCACTTTTCCGCCACTGGGCAATCGTCCTGATTGCCTACCGGGCAGAAAAGGCCCATAACATGGTGGTGGTGCCTTGCAGGCACCGCCATCCATATTATGATGTGGCATTTTAAATGCTTTTTCATGGCGGAGACTCCACCATGGAAAGGCATGGAGAGTTTTCTTTGGGGGCCCGTTGCGGGCCCCCAGGGGGGTGGGAGTCTGCACTTGGAGAGTACAGCCTTATTGCCCCAGCCGGTCTCCTTTTGCCCCCAACATTGACAGGCACAAGGTGGCAGGCATCGCACGGTGCCTGTCACGCTCTGCATGCCAATGCACAACATGCATATATTGCTATGTGGCGGGTGCTGCTTACAGCACCGCCCGGCACAATGTAATATATGCGGAATGCCACCGCCACCATGGCGATGGCATCCTTATTGGTGGTGCAGGACTGCCGCACCACTGGCGGCCGGTCCCAGCACCGCTAGGGTGGCAGGCGGACTGGAGTCTGCCCACCATTCCAATAAAAGACCCCAAAGTTGGGGAGGTTGTGGGGGGAATATCCTCTCAAAGTCCAGGGTACAGGGGATATGTATTTTGAGTGCAGCCTAAAGTAAAAGTGGAGCAAAGGATAAACTACAAACTTTTTTAAATTAAATGCTGGTTTACTGACCGGCTTAATATTATTTTTTATTAGTTCACCACCGGACCCCACAGAGCTTCAAAGTAAGTGCTCTCCCCACCCTACAAGAATAAATGCAACATTTACGTCAATCCACCCTTTCCCTGTGCATGAAGTGAGGCTCCATTCACGCCCTTATCTGGAAGAGGGGGAACACTTAGGCTCTTTTTTACAGCATTGCTGAACGACTTGCAATGGGGAGGCATCTCTGACCCCCGCATACAACCAACACACATGTATGAAGCTTGCCCTATCAGCGCTCACAGATATAAACACCTGCACCCAGTAACTTTGGCAGGGATGACCTAACCCCTTCATCCGGTATGACACACACTCATTAACCTGGGCAGGACACTTTGCAATCAAGGTCTTTTACTTTAATAATACTATTAGTGCAGTTGCAGGCTGTCATCTTTCCTCCTCAGCGCTCTTCCCACTCGTTACTGCCCCCACCACAGTTGTATCAAGGGCATTGGAAGGTGGTACTGCTAGAACAGTAAATGTTTCAGCACCCAGACTAATATGCTGCATAGCTAAATACATATAAGGGCCCAGGTATGGGGCAGTAGAGAGCCCTGAAACAGGGAACAAGGAACACAGCTAAATGCTTATAAGGTCCAAAAGGCGAGACTGATTGCATTGCAAATGCTTGTTTCACTTTGTCATTTGTATTATTACTACTGATGACATTGCAATCTCTGGTGTTGCTGTAAAGAAGGAAAATGCATTTTTGATGGTTATTTCAACAAATAAATACCAAGGGGAAATTTAATTAGTATCTTACTAAATAGTTACACTGAAACCTTATATAACAAATTAATATATGTGTTTTACATTTTGTTTAAATACACCCAGTATTCGCAGTCTGTCTTTGGCAATGGCACTCATTAAATCATACAGCCACTACCTGTGCAATAGTTTTTTATACTTTGTTAAATCTCATTTTGTTTCATGGTTTATATTTCTTGTACCCTTGTAACTATGTAACTACCTATCTGTGAAGTGCTCTGATATCCCCTGTGGTCTTGTCCGCCCTATATAAAACTCTTTAAATAAAATAAAATACATAAATCATCAAGGACGTCCTTTCTCCATCACTCAGCAAATGCTCCTCTTGTCATATTACTAGTTGGGGGATGAAGTATCTCCTGAGGGTGTTTGGGGGCCAAGTATCCCTCTCGTTACCTCAGCAAGTTAAACACAGTCAGTTTGCTAAGAGGTCTACGGAGGCCACATCCACTTTCTTCACAAATCTGCAAACACGTCTCCTGGCATACTACTGGTTGGGGAATACAGTTGTATTGGATGTTAAAGGACGTTGGGGACCAAGACGCGCTACTTGTACTTTCTATAAGTCCTACTCAGCGGGATTTCTGAGAGATGGTCAGAGGCCCCGTCTCTTTCCATGCCATTCTGCAAAGACCATTGCTACTTAAAAAAACATGGAAAGTCACTGAAAAAACGTAAGGTTACACGTAACTTATAGTTAGGAATTAGTATTTAAAAAAACTTAGAAATTCACTGAAAAAAACAAAGGTTACAGGGCTGTTATAGTTAGGATATAGGATTAAAAAAACCTTAGATATTCACTGAGAAAAACCAAAGGTTACAGCAATGTTATAGTTAGGCTGATGTTTCACTCATACAAAACCAGAGAAATTTAGCAGCTATTGTTAGCTGAGTTAACTATAACTCGTGGTCCTGCAGTACACTGCATATGACCTCACATGTTGCTCATCACATGGTTAGTGACATGACTGATGATATCTCAAATGACACTGATAACATCATCAACTAATTCAGTGAATATATATATATAGTACGGCGGCCCCCTGAGCAAAACTACGGATCCCAGCATACCTCAAGTGAAGTGGCGGAAGGGCTGTGTCGGCTGACATGCCTCGAGCAGTCCCTAGAGGCAGCGACTACATCCGACATCAGTCTCAGGTGGCGAGGTTGTGATTGTTTTCAACACAGCAGTTCTTTACTAACGGTGATCACTGCTGTGTATCTGCTTGCTCTGTGTAATCAACCATGTCCAGTAACACCATGCGAGAACGGGAGGCAGAGGCGGAAGAGCTTTTTAACAATGTATCGAGCAGTACAGACAAATGCAGCAACACTACCGATAAAAATGTGAAAGAGAAGGAAAACGACGTAAAATCCCTGTTAAAAGCGTTTGAGAAATACCAAAAAAGTGAGATGATGAAATGGTGGGAACAAATCTTACTACAGAAATACGAGGAAGCAGGACGCATTCCTAGAGGTTTGAGAATTATGTTAGCCCCAAATTTCGAAAATGTTAATCCTAACATGTTATCTGACTGGGCAACGAGTAACCTTGAAGCGTCCATGAACCTTGTAAGGATTTTGATTAAATACGCTTTGATCGATCGTGAAAAGCTATTAAAGCAAATAGAAGAAACTATCGAACAACTGGCGAAATTAGATCAAGAAGAATATGTCACCAAATACAGAAAGGAGATTGACGAACAGATCAATTGCCAGCAGGACCGGATCAAACTAAGAAAAATAAGGAAATTCAAACGCGATAAAGAGGACTATGACCTGGGCCAAATATTCACCTTTGCCCTACGATACGACAATGCTAGACGGAAGCTAGCATAAAACATGCAAAAAACACTTTCTGCAGTAGCACCTGAGCAAACGGCAAGCCTGGCAGCGGAAATATCAACATCTGATACCGCCTCAATGACCAGTGACAGTGACTAAAATTGATACTTGTATAGCGCACTACTCACCCGCAAGGGTCTCAAGGCGCTTGTACGAATACCGCTGTGGAACCCATCCTGGTTTTCCCTGTGAGGTGTCCACTCCTGGGCACCCCCAAGGTGGAGGCCAGGCATCCTTAGCGTTGTGGGGGCTGTTGTGGAGATTAAGCAAGCTATTGCCCAGGGTTGCAGAGTGGGACTCCATGATTGGAATAGGCACCGAGGCGAGAATTATCAGGTCCGTGGAATTTTTGAGCCCAAGACCCGCCGAGGCGGGGAATTGAACCCTGGTCCCGGGCTAGACCTCTGCATCAGGGTCTGCCGCTCTAACCATTGAGCCACACTTCTCCACTCAGAAGTGGCGGGAGACCACGGGCGAACAAAAGACATTGTCAAAATCATACTAAAACCAGGGGAAGAGTTGAATTTTTTTGCCGAGGACCGCCATCAGACCCTGAGGCCGCGGAATCCTCGAAATGCATCAGGGTCAGGAGAAAAAAAAGGCGTGGAGAGAGACGTAGAGTCGGAGGGGCCAAGAAACAAAAAAACACAATGGTGAAGGCGCTAGAGGACAACACCATCATTAACCTCTCCAAAATGACTCTCACTAAAGCAGAAAATCAATTGCTTGCATTGGGACTTTCGTTTTGCTCGGAGAGCAATTTCAACTATGGGATAACGAGAGTAGATGTTTTCACTTACATCAGTAAGTTAAAATTGAAGAATTTTTTACGATCAAAGGCAATAATGAACCGACACAACAAGACATAATTACAACTGTTCCCACAAACAGCACAAACAATTTACTGTCTTCTGATGCTGAAATCCTCATTATCATGAACAATCTAAGTAATAACTATGAGGAGGTACCAGATGAGGGCGTAACAACATCTTTACAAGAAAGGCTCGCTAGCATCATCCCAATACAACCAAGTGCTGGCAAGAGTCCGGGAAAACAACCTTCATTTCCATGATGCCAAAGGATGCATTTGACATCTTTCACGAGAGGGTGATGGAGGATATAAAGAAACTATACCGTAAGGTATGTTGTACTAAAAAGGGAATGAAACATCATGACACTAGGTATAAGAACCTCATGTTAAAGCTTAAAACCAACCATGAAATTATTGTCAGTCAATCAGACAAGGGGGGAATTTCGTTATTTGGCCACGGAAAGAGTACGTGATGAAGGCAAAAAGACAACTCAATGATCCATCCTGTTATCAGATGGCAGCAATGTCAGATTTTAACCCCTTCGATGCTGATGACGGAGCGGTTCCGTCATCAGCATCGGTTGGGCTGTGCTGATGACGGAACCGCTCCGTCATCAGTACAGCCCTGGGGGGGAGCGCTAGCGCTCCCCCCCTGGGGCATCGATCATGCTCATTTTAGGAGGGTGGCAACGGAAGACTTTCCGCTGCCACCCCCTGGCCTCCCCACGCTTCCTGGTGACGTCAGCATGCACAGCACGCGCCGACGTCATCAGGAAGCGCAGGACGCGCTGGAATCCATTTCATTCCAGCTCGTCCAGCACAGAGGTTGGTGTTTGCTGCTCCGGTGGGGCGGGGGGGGCCATTTTTAAGTGCCTTGAGGCATCGGGGGGGAGGAAACTGTTTTTCCTCTCCCCTGATGTCCCAATGCAGGGCATTCCTGGTGCCCGATCGCGCACAGCGTCGCGATCGTGCACCAGGAATGCCCCACTAGACACCAGGGATTCTTTTTGTGTGTGAATAATTGTTCAGGAAGCGACCCCTTGGGCAATTGTCACTTCCTTTTGGGGCCAAATACATTTTCAGACTTTTCTGCCCCCCCTGGTGCAGATCAGCCGTTTTTTTGGCCGATCTGCACCCAGGGGGGGGCAGAAAAGCCCACTAGACACCAGGGATTTGTTTGTAATTGTAGAGGAAGCGACCCCTTGGGGAAGGGTCGCTTCCTAGTGCCCCATATTTTTTTTTAGACTTTTCTGCCCCCCCCTGGGGGCAGATAGGCCATTTTTTCGCCCGCATTTGGACCCGGGGGGGGGGTGGCAGAAAAGCCCACTAGACACCAGGGATTGAATTATATTTATAAAGGAAGCGACCCCTTGGGCAAGGGTCACTTCCTTAGGGGGATAAATTATTTTTTAGACTTTTCTGCCCCCCCTGGGGCAGATTGGCCGTTTTCTTGGCCGATCTGCCCCCAGGGGGGGCAGAAAAGCCCACTAGACACCAGGGATTTGTTTATAATTATAAAGGAAGCGACCCCTTGGGGAAGGGTCGCTTCCTAGTGGCCCATAATTTTTTTTAGACTTGTCTGCCCCCCCTGGGGGCAGATCAGCCGTTTTTTGGACCGCGTCTGGTCCCAGGGGGGGGCAGAAAAGCCCACTAGACACCAGGGATTTTATTATATTTATAAAGGAAGCGACCCCTTGGGCAAGGGTCGCTTCCAGGGGGCATTATAAATATTGTAGACTGTTCCGTTTCTGGACCCAGGGGGGGATAGAAAAGCCCACTAGACTCCAGTTTTTTTTTTATAGTGAGCGACCCCTTGGCCACGGGTTGCTTCCTTGGGCCCACTTGTTTTCAAAAGTATGTTCTGCCGTGTCTTTATTTGGCCTCTCTGCCCTCCGTAGGGTTGCTTCCAGGGGGGCCACGTTTATAATGATTTATATTCTGCCCCCCTTGGGGACAGACACCCCATTTGTGACATACCCTGTGACATAGCCTGTTGTAATGTGTGTTGTTTTTGTTTCTTCTAATGTGTATTGTTTTTTTTCCTCTTTTGATTGTTGCAGTGTGCGGTTCCGTTACTGGTGGTTCTGTTGTTTTGCTGTTTCTGTAGTTGCATGTGTTTGGTAAGAGACCTGTTTTTTGTTCAGTTGTAATGTAATTGTTTATTTTGCAAACTGTGTAGTAATACGAGTATGTTTGGTTTCTGTTTTTTGTGATTGTAAAACATGTTTTGCATTTGTTTTTGATGTGTCCTTCTGTAGATGTAAGTTTTTTTTTCTTCTTTCTAGTGGGATATCGTTGCCTATTTGGTGTGCCTTTGCAGAGTAGCTGCTGGTGAGTGTAGTTGTCTCTTGTAAGTGGATTGTATATTTTTTCTAAATATAGATATTTGTGATAAAGGCTTACATTTTTTATCTTACTTTGCACAGTGTTGGGGTTGTTGAGTTGTTTGTGCAGACTCCTTTATTTGTAAGGATAATGGCTAGCCGCCGGACTACTGCTCAGCAAGTTGTTGGAATGCTTTTTGATTCTTCCTCTGACCATGGTCCAGAGACCGACTCTGATTCTGAGCCAGAGGTGGGAGGTGAAGATTCAGGTAGTGAGTTTTCTCTACACATGGCTTCATCTGATGATGAAGACACTCTGAGTGCTGATGAAGCTACTTTTGGTGAGGATGATGTGCCTGTGGTTGCGGAGGACATTGCTGTGCCTGTGGTTGCGGAGGACATTGCTGTGCCAATAGTGCGGCAAGAGACATCTGGGCTGCAGCCGAGGGCTGCTAGACTTCCAGTTGGTGTAGTGAGACAAGAGGCAGCGGGGCGGCAGCCTGCGGCTGCAAGACTTGACGTTGAAAGTTCCGACCTCTGGGTTGCACCAGGCATGGTGCAGCCGGCATTGCCTGAATTTACTGGTGCTCCAGGGTGTAGGGTGAACACTGAAAACTTTTTGCCTATTGATTTTTTCAAGTTGTTTATGGATGATGTGTTTTTGGCAGAGATTGTAGAGCAGACTAATTTGTATGCTGAATTTTTTTTGAGGGTGAACAGTGCCAGCCTTAAGCCCCACGCTAGAGCTACCCGGTGGACTCCCACAAATTTGGAGGAGATGAAAAAGTTTTTGGGTTTAACTTTTTTGATGGGCTTGCTTAGGAAACCATCAATGGCTTCATATTGGTCTACTCGTCCCTTGATGGTAACAGCTATATTTCCGGCAGTCATGAGTCGTGATAAGTATTTGCTTCTGCTTCGGATGATGCATTTTGTTGACAATAATCTTGCTTTGCCACGAGATCACCCTGATTGTGATCGTCTTTTCAAGATTCGACCTGTCATTGATAATTTTGTTGATCAATTTCCTGAGATCTTTTATCCTGGGAAAGAAATTGCAGTGGATGAGTCTTTGCTGTTGTTCAAGGGCCGCTTGGTATTTCGGCAATACATTCCTAGTAAGAGGGCACGCTATGGAATCAAACTGTATATGCTGTGTGACAGTGAGACTGGATATGTCTCTAATTTCAGGGTGTACACTGGTAAGGAATCCAGGATTAACCCCCCTGGTTGTCCGTCGACTTTTGGAGTGACTGAGAAAATTGTGTGGGAACTTGGTCGTGGATTTTTTAACAAAGGCCATCATTTGTATGTCGATAACTTCTACACTGGTGTGCGGTTGTTCAGGGAATTGGCCAAAGTGGACACTGTTGCTTGTGGCACAATCCGCTTAAACCATAAAGGTTTCCCAAAAGAACTTGTTTGTCGAAAGCTTGCTCAGGGACAGTGCAGTGCATTGCATTGTGAGGAGCTTCTAGCTGTGAAGTTTTCAGACAGGAGAGATGTCTACATGTTGACTACAATACATGATGAAAGCACTGAACCGGTGACTGTTTGGGGTCAGGTTGCAGAAGTGCGCAAACCTGTGTGCATAATGGACTATAATAGGCACATGGGTAGTGTTGACAGAGTAGATCAGAGGTTGGAACCGTATGCTGCTCTTCTTAAGGTTTACATTTGGTACAAGAAGTTGGCTATCCATCTTTTCCACTTAGCAACCTTTAATGCTTTTGTTGTGTTCCAGAAATCTTGTCCCCAGTAAAAGATGACTTTTGTAAAGTTTCAGGAGTCTGTAATAGGCAGCCTTGTTTTAGTGGAACAGGCAAGTGTTCCTAGAGTTGGAGTGGTGGAGGATGTTGCCAGATTGAAAGATCTCCACTTTCCTGATCAAATTCCTCCTACAACTTCAAAAGACTTTCCCAGTCGGAGATGTAGAGTCTGTTGGCGAAGAGGTTTGTGGAAGGAGGTTCGTATGTACTGCCCCGACTGCCCTTCAAACCCCGGGCTGTGTGTACCTGCTTGTTTTAGATTGTACCACACGCAAAATAATTTTTGGGAGCATCCATGAGTGGTAAAGTGAACTGGTTGGTCTTTATTCTTTAAAACTTATTGTTCAGTTTCAAAGTTGGCATTTGCGTAGTCTTTTTAGATTTAGTTGTTGAGTTAGTAGATTTGTATCAATTTGCAATTTGTTTTTGTTTCTCTTTTATTTTCAAAAAAATCTAAAGTATGATGTTGGTTTGCGTGTAGTGTCCATTGTCTGACGGTGTGCATGGTTTGGCGCTTGGCTGCCGGTGTCTGTGGACTGATGCTTGTCTGGCGGTGTCTGTGGACTGGTGCTTGGCTGGCAGTGTGCGTGGTCTGGTCTTTGGTTGGCGGTGTGCGTGCTCTTGCGCTTGCCTGGTGTATGTTTGGATTTGTCCTTGGGTGTGCGTGGAGTGGCGCTTGGCTGGCTGGTGTGCGTGGAGTGGTACTTGGCTGTCTGTGCACGGAGTGGTGTTTGGCTGGCGGGGTGTGTGGAGTGGCGCTTGGCTTGCGGTGTGCGTGGAGTGATGCTTGGCTGGTGGTGTGTGTGGAGTGGTACTTTGCTGTCGGTGTGCGCTGAGTGGTGTTTGGCTGGCGGTGTGCATGGTCTGGTGCTTGGATGGTGGTGTGCGTGGAGTGGCGCTTGGCTGGCGGTGTGTGTGGAGTGGCGCTTGGCTGGATGGTGTGTGTGGAGTGGTACTTGGCTGTCTGTGTACGGAGTGTTGCTTGACTGGCGGTGTGTGTGGAGTGGCGCTGGGCTTGCAGTATGCGTGGAGTGGTGCTTGGCTGGTGGTGTGTGTGGAGTGGCGCTTGGCTGGATGGTGTGTGTGGAGTGGTACTTGGCTGTCTGTGTACGGAGTGGTGCTTGACTGGCGGTGTGTGTGGAGTGGCGCTTGGCTTGCAGTGTGCGTGGAGTGGTGCTTGGCTGGTGGTGTGTGTGGAGTGGTACTTGGCTGTCGGTGTGCGCTGAGTGGTGTTTGGCTGGTGGTGTGCATGGTCTGGTGCTTGGATGGTGGTGTGGGTGGACTGGCGCTCGGCTGGTGGTGTGTGAGTAGTTACTTTCTGTTGGTCACTACACACACTGCTAGTTGAGTGACACTCCACGCAGTCCATCATTTTGTGTAGTTGCAATGTCAGAAATGTGGGCGTGTGAAAGTGATGGGCCCTTGAATGGCGCTGTCTGCTGGTGTGAGTGTTGAAATGTGATGGGTCCGCGGCTGACTGTGTGAATGTTTTGTATGTGTCACACGTACGAAAGGTGTATGAATGGCCTGTAAAGAGGTTGGTGCCTTGACGTGGCTTTACAGCTCACGAGCTGTGAGCCAGTTTATCATACTTTCAATTATACGCAGTGTATTTCATTTTTGTGAAATTACTTGCGAATACAATTGTATGTACTGAATCATCACTCACCCTCGTGCCAAATCCAACCAGTATGTGTGTGTGCCTGCGGATTAGATGGCTGTGCAGTAATATATGTCTTTTTTCTCTTTCTGAAGTAGGGTGTACCTTGTCCGTTATTGTGATTGTTGTAATGTGTTGCTTTTCCTTCCGGATGGTGTCAATGGTCTGGTTTGTATCAGGTATGAAAGGTGCGTGAATGGCCTGTAAAACGGTTGGTGCCTTGTCGTGGCTTTACAGCTCACGAGTTGCAAGTCACTGGTTCGGTTTTTATGCATTTATTTATTGACAGAGCATTTCATTTTTTTGAAATATCTTGTTAATAAAATTTTATGTACTGAACCATCACTCGCCCTCTTGCCAAATCCAACCTGTATGTGTGTGTCTTTAAGGGAATAGATAGCCGTGCTTGAATGTTTGACTTTTGAGTAACTCTGTTAAGGTGTACATTATAGCTATAAATAACTTACTAAATTTACATATTATTAACCATGGGAGTATATGGTCATGTCTTTCTGGTGAATTCTATTGTTGTTTTTTATCCACAATCTCCTGCAAACTTGAAATTGTCTGTCACAATTTCCACGCAATATTGTCCCAAATTGAAAACATAATTCATTCAAAACAATTAGGTTTTGAAAGGGGGTTCCCATGAGTTTTTGGCCTGGGGCTAGGCGGGCATCTTTGGAAACTACTAAACCCAAACAGTTCTGAAAACGAGACACCCGGGGGAGTCCAGGAAGGTATGGCATGCGTGGGTCCCCTAATGTTTTCCTACCCAGAAATCCCTGCAAACCTTACATTTAGGTTAAAGAAAACACTTTTCCATACATTTTTGGGTGGGATCTCCCTGCCGGCGCAAATGTCCTACAAACCAGCGTTCCCCTTGATCTCCCGAGTAAAATGATACCTCACTTGTGTGGGAGGGCAAAAGGCCTGTGACTAAGGTGGGGTGCTTAATTTGTCAAACCTAAATACTACATTTTTTAAAAATGAATTTTTACCCTGTTCTGCTTTAGGGCACCCACACAAGTGTGCATGAAGTGAGGCTCCATTCACGCCCTTATCTGGAAGAGGGGGAACACTTAGGCTCTTTTTTACAGCATTGCTGAACGACTTGCAATGGGGAGGCATCTCTGACCCCCGCATACAACCAACACACATGTATGAAGCTTGCCCTATCAGCGCTCACAGATATAAACACCTGCACCCAGTAACTTTGGCAGGGATGACCTAACCCCTTCATCCGGTATGACACACACTCATTAACCTGGGCAGGACACTTTGCAATCAAGGTCTTTTACTTTAATAATACTATTAGTGCAGTTGCAGGCTGTCATCTTTCCTCCTCAGCGCTCTTCCCACTCGTTACTGCCCCCACCACAGTTGTATCAAGGGCATTGGAAGGTGGTACTGCTAGAACAGTAAATGTTTCAGCACCCAGACTAATATGCTGCATAGCTAAATACATATAAGGGCCCAGGTATGGGGCAGTAGAGAGCCCTGAAACAGGGAACAAATACATATAAGGGCCCAGGTATGGGGCAGTAGAGAGCCCTGAAACAGGGAACAAGGAACACAGCTAAATGCTTATAAGGTCCAAAAGGCGAGACTGATTGCATTGCAAATGCTTGTTTCACTTTGTCATTTGTATTATTACTACTGATGACATTGCAATCTCTGGTGTTGCTGTGAAGAAGGAAAATGCATTTTTGATGGTTATTTCAACAAATAAATACAAAGGGGAAATTTAATTAGTATCTTACTAAATAGTTACACTGAAACCTTATGTAACAAATTAATATATGTGTTTTACATTTTGTTTAAATACACCCAGTATTCGCAGTCTGTCTTTGGCAATGGCACTCATTAAATCATACAGCCACTACCTGTGCAATAGTTTTTTATACTTTGTTAAATCTCATTTTGTTTCATGGTTTATATTTCTTGTACCCTTGTAACTATGTAACTACCTATCTGTGAAGTGCTCTGATATCCCCTGTGGTCTTGTCCGCCCTATATAAAACTCTTTAAATAAAATAAAATACATAAATCATCAAGGACGTCCTTTCTCCATCACTCAGCAAATGCTCCTCTTGTCATATTACTAGTTGGGGGATGAAGTATCTCCTGAGGGTGTTTGGGGGCCAAGTATCCCTCTCGTTACCTCAGCAAGTTAAACACAGTCAGTTTGCTAAGAGGTCTACGGAGGCCACATCCACTTTCTTCACAAATCTGCAAACACGTCTCCTGGCATACTACTGGTTGGGGAATACAGTTGTATTGGATGTTAAAGGACGTTGGGGACCAAGACGCGCTACTTGTACTTTCTATAAGTCCTACTCAGCGGGATTTCTGAGAGATGGTCAGAGGCCCCGTCTCTTTCCATGCCATTCTGCAAAGACCATTGCTACTTAAAAAAACATGGAAAGTCACTGAAAAAACGTAAGGTTACACGTAACTTATAGTTAGGAATTAGTATTTAAAAAAACTTAGAAATTCACTGAAAAAAACAAAGGTTACAGGGCTGTTATAGTTAGGATATAGGATTAAAAAAACCTTAGATATTCACTGAGAAAAACCAAAGGTTACAGCAATGTTATAGTTAGGCTGATGTTTCACTCATACAAAACCAGAGAAATTTAGCAGCTATTGTTAGCTGAGTTAACTATAACTCGTGGTCCTGCAGTACACTGCATATGACCTCACATGTTGCTCATCACATGGTTAGTGACATGACTGATGATATCTCAAATGACACTGATAACATCATCAACTAATTCAGTGAATATATATATATATAGTACGGCGGCCCCCTGAGCAAAACTACGGATCCCAGCATACCTCAAGTGAAGCGGCGGAAGGGCTGTGTCGGCTGACATGCCTCGAGCAGTCCCTAGAGGCAGCGACTACATCCAACATCAGTCTCAGGTGGCGAGGTTGTGATTGTTTTCAACACAGCAGTTCTTTACTAACGGTGATCACTGCTGTGTATCTGCTTGCTCTGTGTAATCAACCATGTCCAGTAACACCATGCGAGAACGGGAGGCAGAGGCGGAAGAGCTTTTTAACAATGTATCGAGCAGTACAGACAAATGCAGCAACACTACCGATAAAAATGTGAAAGAGAAGGAAAACGACGTAAAATCCCTGTTAAAAGCGTTTGAGAAATACCAAAAAAAGTGAGATGATGAAATGGTGGGAACAAATCTTACTACAGAAATACGAGGAAGCAGGACGCATTCCTAGAGGTTTGAGAATTATGTTAGCCCCAAATTTCGAAAATGTTAATCCTAACATGTTATCTGACTGGGCAACGAGTAACCTTGAAGCGTCCATGAACCTTGTAAGGATTTTGATTAAATACGCTTTGATCGATCGTGAAAAGCTATTAAAGCAAATAGAAGAAACTATCGAACAACTGGCGAAATTAGATCAAGAAGAATATGTCACCAAATACAGAAAGGAGATTGACGAACACATCAATTGCCAGCAGGACCGGATCAAACTAAGAAAAATAAGGAAATTCAAACGCGATAAAGAGGACTATGACCTGGGCCAAATATTCACCTTTGCCCTACGATACGACAATGCTAGACGGAAGCTAGCATAAAACATGCAAAAAACACTTTCTGCAGTAGCACCTGAGCAAACGGCAAGCCTGGCAGCGGAAATATCAACATCTCATACCGCCTCAATGACCAGTGACAGTGACTAAAATTGATACTTGTATAGCGCACTACTCACCCGCAAGGGTCTCAAGGCGCTTGTACGAATACCGCTGTGGAACCCATCCTGGTTTTCCCTGTGAGGTGTCCACTCCTGGGCACCCCCAAGGTGGAGGCCAGGCATCCTTAGCGTTGTGGGGGCTGTTGTGGAGATTAAGCAAGCTATTGCCCAGGGTTGCAGAGTGGGACTCCATGATTGGAATAGGCACCGAGGCGAGAATTATCAGGTCCGTGGAATTTTTTAGCCCAAGACCCGCCGAGGCGGGGAATTGAACCCTGGTCCCGGGCTAGACCTCTGCATCAGGGTCTGCCGCTCTAACCATTGAGCCACACTTCTCCACTCAGAAGTGCCGGAAGACCACGGGCGAACAAAAGACATTGTCAAAATCATACTAAAACCAGGGGAAGAGTTGAATTTTTTTGCCGAGGACCGCCATCAGACCCTGAGGCCGCGGAATCCTCGAAATGCATCAGGGTCAGGAGAAAAAAAAGGCGTGGAGAGAGACGTAGAGTCGGAGGGGCCAAGAAACAAAAAAACACAATGGTGAAGGCGCTAGAGGACAACACCATCATTAACCTCTCCAAAATGACTCTCACTAAAGCAGAAAATCAATTGCATGCATTGGGACTTTCGTTTTGCTCGGAGAGCAATTTCAACTATGGGATAACGAGAGTAGATGTTTTCACTTACATCAGTAAGTTAAAATTGAAGAATTTTTTACGATCAAAGGCAATAATGAACCGACACAACAAGACATAATTACAACTGTTCCCACAAACAGCACAAACAATTTACTGTCTTCTGATGCTGAAATCCTCATTATCATGAACAATCTAAGTAATAACTATGAGGAGGTACCAGATGAGGGCGTAACAACATCTTTACAAGAAAGGCTCGCTAGCATCATCCCAATACAACCAAGTGCTGGCAAGAGTCCGGGAAAACAACCTTCATTCCCATGATGCCAAAGGATGCATTTGACATCTTTCACGAGAGGGTGATGGAGGATATAAAGAAACTATACCGTAAGGTATGTTGTACTAAAAAGGGAATGAAACATCATGACACTAGGTATAAGAACCTCATGTTAAAGCTTAAAACCAACCATGAAATTATTGTCAGTCAATCAGACAAGGGGGGAATGTCGTTATTTGGCCACGGAAAGAGTACGTGATGAAGGCAAAAAGACAACTCAATGATCCATCCTGTTATCAGATGGCAGCAATGTCAGATTTTAACCCCTTCGATGCTGATGACGGAGCGGTTCCGTCATCAGCATCGGTTGGGCTGTGCTGATGACGGAACCGCTCAGTCATCAGTACAGCCCTGGGGGGGAGCGCTAGCGCTGCCCCCCTGGGGCATCGATCATGCTCATTTTAGGAGGGGTGGCAGCGGAAGACTTTCCGCTGCCACCCCCTGGCCTCCCCACGCTTCCTGGTGACGTCAGCATGCACAGCACGCGCCGACGTCATCAGGAAGCGCAGGACGCGCTGGAATCCATTTCATTCCAGCTCGTCCAGCACAGAGGTTGGTGTTTGCTGCTCCGGTGGGGCGGGGGGGCCATTTTTAAGTGCCTTGAGGCATCGGGGGGGAGGAAACTGTTTTTCCTCTCCCCTGATGTCCCAATGCAGGGCATTCCTGGTGCCCGATCGCGCACAGCGTCGCGATCGTGCACCAGGAATGCCCCACTAGACACCAGGGATTCTTTTTGTGTGTGAATAATTGTTCAGGAAGCGACCCCTTGGGCAATTGTCACTTCCTTTTGGGGCCAAATTAATTTTCAGACTTTTCTGCCCCCCCTGGTGCAGATCAGCCGTTTTTTTGGCCGATCTGCACCCAGGGGGGGGCAGAAAAGCCCACTAGACACCAGGGATTTGTTTAAAATTATAAAGGAAGCGACCCCTTGGGGAAGGGTCGCTTCCTAGTGGCCCATAATTTTTTTTAGACTTGTCTGCCCCCCCTGGGGGCAGATCAGCCGTTTTTTGGACCGCGTCTGGTCCCAGGGGGGCAGAAAAGCCCACTAGACACCAGGGATTTTATTATATTTATAAAGGAAGCGACCCCTTGGGCAAGGGTCGCTTCCAGGGGGCATTATAAATATTGTAGACTGTTCCGTTTCTGGACCCAGGGGGGGATAGAAAAGCCCACTAGACTCCAGTTTTTTTTTTTATAGTGAGCGACCCCTTGGCCAAGGGTTGCTTCCTTGGGCCCACTTGTTTTCAAAAGTATGTTCTGCCGTGTCTTTATTTGGCCTCTCTGCCCTCCGTAGGGTTGCTTCCAGGGGGGCCACGTTTATAATGATTTATATTCTGCCCCCCTTGGGGACAGACACCCCATTTGTGACATACCCTGTGACATAGCCTGTTGTAATGTGTGTTGTTTTTGTTTCTTCTAATGTGTATTGTTTTTTTTTCTCTTTTGATTGTTGCAGTGTGCGGTTCCGTTACTGGTGGTTCTGTTGTTTTGCTGTTTCTGTAGTTGCATGTGTTTGGTAAGAGACCTGTTTTTTGTTCAGTTGTAATGTAATTGTTTATTTTGCAAACTGTGTAGTAATACGAGTATGTTTGGTTTCTGTTTTTTGTGATTGTAAAACATGTTTTGCATTTGTTTTTGATGTGTCCTTCTGTAGATGTAAGTTTTTTTTTCTTCTTTCTAGTGGGATATCGTTGCCTATTTGGTGTGCCTTTGCAGAGTAGGTGCTGGTGAGTGTAGTTGTCTCTTGTAAGTGGATTGTATATTTTTTCTAAATATAGATATTTGTGATAAAGGCTTACATTTTTTATCTTACTTTGCACAGTGTTGGGGTTGTTGAGTTGTTTGTGCAGACTCCTTTATTTGTAAGGATAATGGCTAGCCGCCGGACTACTGCTCAGCAAGTTGTTGGAATGCTTTTTGATTCTTCCTCTGACCATGGTCCAGAGACCGACTCTGATTCTGAGCCAGAGGTGGGAGGTGAAGATTCAGGTAGTGAGTTTTCTCTACACATGGCTTCATCTGATGATGAAGACACTCTGAGTGCTGATGAAGCTACTTTTGGTGAGGATGATGTGCCTGTGGTTGCGGAGGACATTGCTGTGCCTGTGGTTGCGGAGGACATTGCTGTGCCAATAGTGCGGCAAGAGACATCTGGGCTGCAGCCGGGGGCTGCTAGACTTCCAGTTGGTGTAGTGAGACAAGAGGCAGCTGGGCGGCAGCCTGCGGCTGCAAGACTTGACGTTGAAAGTTCCGACCTCTGGGTTGCACCAGGCATGGTGCAGCCGGCATTGCCTGAATTTACTGGTGTTCCAGGGTGTAGGGTGAACACTGAAAACTTTTTGCCTATTGATTTTTTCAAGTTGTTTATGGATGATGTGTTTTTGGCAGAGATTGTAGAGCAGACTAATTTGTATGCTGAATTTTTTTTGAGGGTCAACAGTGCCAGCCTTAAGCCCCACGCTAGAGCTACCCGGTGGACTCCCACAAATTTGGAGGAGATGAAAAAGTTTTTGGGTTTAACTTTTTTGATGGGCTTGCTTAGGAAACCATCAATGGCTTCATATTGGTCTACTCGTCCCTTGATGGTAACAGCTATATTTCCGGCAGTCATGAGTCGTGATAGGTATTTGCTTCTGCTTCGGATGATGCATTTTGTTGACAATAATCTTGCTTTGCCACGAGATCACCCTGATTGTGATCGTCTTTTCAAGATTCGACCTGTCATTGATCATTTTGTTGATCAATTTCCTGAGATCTTTTATCCTGGGAAAGAAATTGCAGTGGATGAGTCTTTGCTGTTGTTCAAGGGCCGCTTGGTATTTCGGCAATACATTCCTAGTAAGAGGGCACGCTATGGAATCAAACTGTATATGCTGTGTGACAGTGAGACTGGATATGTCTCTAATTTCAGGGTGTACACTGGTAAGGAATCCAGGATTAACCCCCCTGGTTGTCCGTCGACTTTTGGAGTGACTGAGAAAATTGTGTGGGAACTTGGTCGTGGATTTTTTAACAAAGGCCATCATTTGTATGTCGATAACTTCTACACTGGTGTGCGGTTGTTCAGGGAATTGGCCAAAGTGGACACTGTTGCTTGTGGCACAATCCGCTTAAACCATAAAGGTTTCCCAAAAGAACTTGTTTGTCGAAAGCTTGCTCAGGGACAGTGCAGTGCATTGCATTGTGAGGAGCTTCTAGCTGTGAAGTTTTCAGACAGGAGAGATGTCTACATGTTGACTACAATACATGATGAAAGCACTGAACCGGTGACTGTTTGGGGTCAGGTTGCAGAAGTGCGCAAACCTGTGTGCATAATGGACTATAATAGGCACATGGGTAGTGTTGACAGAGTAGATCAGAGGTTGGAACCGTATGCTGCTCTTCTTAAGGTTTACATTTGGTACAAGAAGTTGGCTATCCATCTTTTCCACTTAGCAACCTTTAATGCTTTTGTTGTGTTCCAGAAATCTTGTCCCCAGTCAAAGATGACTTTTGTAAAGTTTCAGGAGTCTGTAATAGGCAGCCTTGTTTTAGTGGAACAGGCAAGTGTTCCTAGAGTTGGAGTGGTGGAGGATGTTGCCAGATTGAAAGATCTCCACTTTCCTGATCAAATTCCTCCTACAACTTCAAAAGACTTTCCCAGTCGGAGATGTAGAGTCTGTTGGCGAAGAGGTTTGTGGAAGGAGGTTCGTATGTACTGCCCCGACTGCCCTTCAAACCCCGGGCTGTGTGTACCTGCTTGTTTTAGATTGTACCACACGCAAAATAATTTTTGGGAGCATCCATGAGTGGTAAAGTGAACTGGTTGGTCTTTATTCTTTAAAACTTATTGTTCAGTTTCAAAGTTGGCATTTGCGTAGTCTTTTTAGATTTAGTTGTTGAGTTAGTAGATTTGTATCAATTTGCAATTTGTTTTTGTTTCTCTTTTATTTTCAAAAAAATCTAAAGTATGATGTTGGTTTGCGTGTAGTGTCCATTGTCTGACGGTGTGCATGGTTTGGCGCTTGGCTGCCGGTGTCTGTGGACTGATGCTTGTCTGGCGGTGTCTGTGGACTGGTGCTTGGCTGGCAGTGTGCGTGGTCTGGTCTTTGGTTGGCGGTGTGCGTGCTCTTGCGCTTGCCTGGTGTATGTTTGGATTTGTCCTTGGGTGTGCGTGGAGTGGCGCTTGGCTGGCTGGTGTGCGTGGAGTGGTACTTGGCTGTCTGTGCACGGAGTGGTGTTTGGCTGGCGGGGTGTGTGGAGTGGCGCTTGGCTTGCGGTGTGCGTGGAGTGATGCTTGGCTGGTGGTGTGTGTGGAGTGGTACTTTGCTGTCGGTGTGCGCTGAGTGGTGTTTGGCTGGCGGTGTGCATGGTCTGGTGCTTGGATGGTGGTGTGCGTGGAGTGGCGCTTGGCTGGCGGTGTGTGTGGAGTGGCCCTTGGCTGGATGGTGTGCGTGGAGTGGTACTTGGCTGTCTGTGTACGGAGTGTTGCTTGACTGGCGGTGTGTGTGGAGTGGCGCTTGGCTTGCAGTGTGCGTGGAGTGGTGCTTGGCTGGTGGTGTGTGTGGAGTGGCGCTTGGCTGGATGGTGTGCGTGGAGTGGTACTTGGCTGTCTGTGTACGGAGTGGTGCTTGACTGGCGGTGTGTGTGGAGTGGCGCTTGGCTTGCAGTGTGCGTGGAGTGGTGCTTGGCTGGTGGTGTGTGTGGAGTGGTACTTGGCTGTCGGTGTGCGCTGAGTGGTGTTTGGCTGGTGGTGTGCATGGTCTGGTGCTTGGATGGTGGTGTGGGTGGACTGGCGCTCGGCTGGTGGTGTGTGAGTAGTTACTTTCTGTTGGTCACTACACACACTGCTAGTTGAGTGACACTCCACGCAGTCCATCATTTTGTGTAGTTGCAATGTCAGAAATGTGGGCGTGTGAAAGTGATGGGCCCTTGAATGGCGCTGTCTGCTGGTGTGAGTGTTGAAATGTGATGGGTCCGCGGCTGACTGTGTGAATGTTTTGTATGTGTCACACGTACGAAAGGTGTATGAATGGCCTGTAAAGAGGTTGGTGCCTTGACGTGGCTTTACAGCTCACGAGCTGTGAGCCAGTTTATCATACTTTCAATTATACGCAGTGTATTTCATTTTTGTGAAATTACTTGCAAATACAATTGTATGTACTGAATCATCACTCACCCTCGTGCCAAATCCAACCAGTATGTGTGTGTGCCTGCGGATTAGATGGCTGTGCAGTAATATATATCTTTTTTCTCTTTCTGAAGTAGGGTGTACCTTGTCCGTTATTGTGATTGTTGTAATGTGTTGCTTTTCCTTCCGGATGGTGTCAATGGTCTGGTTTGTATCAGGTATGAAAGGTGCGTGAATGGCCTGTAAAATGGTTGGTGCCTTGTCGTGGCTTTACAGCTCACGAGTTGCGAGTCACTGGTTTGGTTTTTATGCATTTATTTATTGACAGAGCATTTCATTTTTTTGAAATATCTTGTTAATAAAATTTTATGTACTGAACCATCACTCGCCCTCTTGCCAAATCCAACCTGTATGTGTGTGTCTTTAAGGGAATAGATAGCCGTGCTTGAATGTTTGACTTTTGAGTAACTCTGTTAAGGTGTACATTATAGCTATAAATAACTTACTAAATTTACATATTATTAACCATGGGAGTATATGGTCATGTCTTTCTGGTGAATTCTATTGTTGTTTTTTATCCACAATCTCCTGCAAACTTGAAATTGTCTGTCACAATTTCCACGCAATATTGTCCCAAATTGAAAACTTAATTCATTCAAAACAATTAGGTTTTGAAAGGGGGTTCCCATGAGTTTTTGGCCTGGGGCTAGGCGGGCATCTTTGGAAACTACTAAACCCAAACAGTTCTGAAAACGAGACACCCGGGGGAGTCCAGGAAGGTATGGCATGCGTGGGTCCCCTAATGTTTTCCTACCCAGAAATCCCTGCAAACCTTAAATTTAGGTTAAAGAAAACACTTTTCCATACATTTTTGGGTGGGATCTCCCTGCCGGCGCAAATGTCCTACAAACCAGCGTTCCCCTTGATCTCCCGAGTAAAATGATACCTCACTTGTGTGGGAGGGCAAAAGGCCTGTGACTAAGGTGGGGTGCTTAATTTGTCAAACCTAAATACTACATTTTTTTTAAATGAATTTTTACCCTGTTCTGCTTTAGGGCACCCACACAAGTGAGGTATCATTTTACTCGGGGGAACAAGAGGAACGCTGGGTGGTAGGACATTTCTGCCGGCATGGAGATCCCACGCAAAAAAGTTTGGAAAAGTGATTTATTTACCTAATTTTAAGGTTTGCAAGGAATTCTGGGTAGGAAAACATTGGGGGACCCACGCATGTCATACCTCCCTGAACTCCCCCGGGTGTCTAGTTTTCAGAACTGTTGGTAGTTTCCAAAGATGGCCGCCGAGCCCCGGGCCACAAACTCAGGTGTCCCCCCCAAAAATCAAGGTAGTTTTGCTACAGGTTATTTTAAATTCTCCACCGTACGATTTGGACCTTTTCCTGTTGCAGCCACTATGCCTACCCACGCAAGTGAGGTACCATTTTTTTTGGGAGACCCAGGGAAACGCTGGGTGGGTGGAAATTTGTTGATCCACGCAGATTCCAGAACTTTCCACCACGGAAATGTGAGGAAAATGCTCATTTTTTGTCAATTTCTTAGCTTTGCACGGGACTCTGGGTAACAGAACCTGGTGGTAGGCAGTCGAGTCACCCCATCCTAAATTCCCCTGGGTGTCCAGTTTTAAAAAATGTATAGGTTTGCTAGGTTTCCCTAGGTGCCGGCAGAGCTAGGGTTAAAAAACAAAAGGTAGTCTCTTTGCCCAAAAAGGGCACGATTTCACTGGGAAATTGAGGTGCGACCACGTTGCGTTTTGCGCTGTTTCCTGTCGCAGGCACTAGGCAGACCCAGGCAAGTGAGGTACCGTTTTTTTTGGGAGACCCGGGGGAACGCTGGGTGGGTAGAAATTTGTTGATCCACGCAGATTCCAGTACTTTCCACCACAGAAATGTGAGGAAAATTAGTTTTTTTTGTCACTTTCTTTGCTTTGCAAGGGATTCTGGGTAACAGAAGCTGGTGGTAGGTAGTCGAGTAACCCCATCCTGAATTTCCCTGGGTGTCTAGTTTTTAAAAATGTATAGGTTTGCTAGGTTTCCTTAGGTGCCGGCAGAGCTAGGGTTCAAAAACAAAAGGTAGTCTCTTTGCCCAAAAAGGGCACGATTTCACTGGGAAATTGAGGTGCGACCACGTTGAGTTTTGCGCTGTTTCCTGTCGCAGGCACTAGGCAGACCCAGGCAAGTGAGGTACCATTTTTTTCTGGAGACCCGGGGGAACGCTGGGTGGGTGGAAATTTGTTGATCCACGCAGATTCCAGAACTTTCCACCACAGAAATGTGAGGAAAATGCATTCTCTTTGTAAATTTCTTAGCTTTGCAAGGGATTCTGGGTAACAGAACCTGGTGGTAGGCAGTCGAGTCACCCCATCCTAAATTCCCCTGGGTGTTTATTTTTAAAAAATGTATAGGTTTGCTAGGTTTCCCTAGGTGCCGGCAGAGCTAGGGTTCAAAAACAAAAGGTAGTCTCTTTGCTCAAAAAGGGCACGATTTCACTGGGAAATTAGGTGCGACCACGTTGCGTTTTGCGCTATTTCCTGTCGCAGGCACTAGGCAGACCCAGGCAAATGAGGTACCATTTTTTTCGGGAGACCCGGGGGAACGCTGGGTGGGTGGAAATGTGTTGATCCACGCAGATTCCAGAACTTTCCACCACAGAAATGTGAGGAAAATGCGTTTTTTTTGTGAATTCCTTAGCTTTTCAAGGGATTCTGGGTAACAGAACCTGGTGGTAGGCATTCGAGTCACCCCATCCTGAATTCCCCTGGGTGTCTAGTTTTAAAAAATGTATAGGTTTGCTAGGTTTCCCTAGGTGCCGGCGGAGCTAGGGTTAAAAAACAAAAGGTAGTCTCTTTGCCCAAAAAGGGCACGATTTCATTGCGAAATTGAGGTGCGACCACGTTGCGTTTTGCGCTGTTTCCTGTCGCAGGCACTAGGCAGACCCAGGCAAGTGAGGTACCATTTTTTTCGGGAGACCCGGGTAACGCTGGGTGGTTGGAAATTTGTTGATCCACGCAGATTCCAGAACTTTCCACCACAGAAATGTGAGGAAAATGCGTTTTTTTGTCAATTTCTTAGCTTTGAAAGGGATTCTGGGTAACAGAACCTGGTGGTAGGCAGTCGAGTCCCCCCATCCTGATTTCCCCTGGGTGTCTAGTTTTAAAAAATGTATAGGTTTGCTAGGTTTCCCTAGGTGCCGGCAGAGCTAGGGTGCAAAAACTATAGCTAGGCACTTTGCCATAAAAGGGTCAGCTTGTAACTGCAAAATTGAGGTGTGACCACGTTGCATTTTGGGCCGTTTCCTGTCGCAGGCACAAGGCCGACCCACACAAGTGAGGTACCGTTTTTATCGGGAGACTTAGGGTAATTCACATTTGTAAATTAACTGTTATTACCAATTGAGTTTTCATGCATTTCTCCCTTCCCAATGAAAGACATTGTGTAAAAAAAATCTTTTTAAAAAATGACCAATAATTCTCATGCTAGTATGAGTATTCCCAATTTTGAAAATGTGCAATTATATACTGTTTCTAAACTCTATAATTTGTACCCAATTCAGAAACACATAGGTGTCTTTCATACAGATTTTTCCATGTATACATTTTCCAAGAAAAAGTGCTCTATACCCAGTAAATAAAAAAAAAACATTGCAAGTTGCTGCTCAGTTTTTGGATCTGGGGGGCATATTACCAACCAATAGAGATCATTTTTGTCTCTAACTTATTTAGAGACAAAAATTATCGCCGCAAATCGGCGATTTTTATCGCAGATAAACCTTGCTATTAGCAAGGTTTATCGCAAATGCGATAAAAAACGGCCGCAACGCATGAATATCGCTGAAAAGTCAGCGATATTCATGCATTATCGAGCAAATGCTCTTAGCCATGTTATCCACCTCCCATTGGATAACATGGCTAAGAACTGCTCCTGGGCAAGTGTTAGCTTTTGGAGATATTCGCGCTTAGCGCGAATATCTCCAAAAGTTGGTAATGGAAGATAGCGATGATAGCGACTGTTTTCAGTCGCTAACATCTTGGCACGCCCACTTTGCATGTCATTAGTGATAAATATCACTGACATGCAAAGCGGGGCCCAAGATGGTCACTATCTCCTATTAGCTGTCGCTAACTGGTGTTAGCGACAGCTTGGTAATAGGGAGATAATTTTATCTCCGCTTTCTTGGCTTTTAAAGCCAAAAAAGCGGAGATAAAGCCCCTTGATAATATGCCCCTGGGTTCGTCTGGTTCTTGGTGAAACTACTAGTCCTATATATCCCCACAACCAGGATGGTCTAACGGATGTAACGGTATATTGCTTTCCAAGAGCTGTCAAAATTACAAAAAGTTATAGGTGAAAACGTTGAGACAAAAGGCTGTTTTTTTCAACAAATTTTATTTAATATTCGAAAATGTAACTGTTAGTTTCTATAAAGAAACCTTCATGGATTTAGACAAATGACCCCTTTCTGAATTCAGAATTTTGTCTACTTTTCGAAAATGTATAGCTTTCCAGGATCCATCATTTCTACCATTAACTGGAAGGAGGTGGAAAGCTCTAAAAATAGCAAAAATAGGCTATGTCCCAGAAAAATGCCAAAACTGTGTGAAAAATGTTGGTTCTCTGACAAAAGACTGTCATTCCCTAAACGCTGAGAAAATGGAGATTTCAGCCCCACAAACCCTTTTTTGATAACATTTTCAGGGAAAAACCCAGAGGCTTTCATTTGCAGCCCGTTTTTCCCATTTTTCTGAAAAAAACAAGAATTTCACTATATTTTGGTTAATTTCTGGGACCCCTCCAAGGGAATCCACAAACCCTGGGCACTTTTAGAATCCACATGATGTTGGAAGAAAAGGACGCAAATTTGGCGTGGATAACTTATGTGGTCAAAAAGTTACAGGCGCCTAAGCACGCACTACCCCAAAACGCCAAAAAAAGGCTTAGCACAGGAGTGGAGAAGGGGTCAAGAAAGCCAAGGCGTCCTTAAAGAAATCCTTGCTCAATTATAAAAGACAAGGGTTAGTTTCCAATCAGGAATACCTGTTTTTACACAATGTGTTACCGATCAGTCCATACTTTTAACTCATCCCGAAAATACACACACACGTCAAGCCCATTCCGGGACGGCCTATTATTTCGGTAATAGGGGGGGGTCAGCGTGAACATAAGCAGGTATGTGGACTTCTATTTACAACCGTTAGTCCAAGATCTTCCATCTTACTTGAAGGACATGGGTGACTTCTTAAACAAATTGGAAGGCATAGGATGGAAACAAGGGCTACTGCTGATTACTCTTGACATTGAAGCGCTGTATACCAGCATTGACCATCAGACTGGGATAGCAGCAGTCAAACATTTTCTTGATACCAGACCACTTAACTTTCATTCTCACAATCTGATGCTTTTAAAACTCATCAAGTGGTGCCTGTTCAATAATTATGTCACCTTTGGCAAAGAGCTATTTCTACAAAAACGAGGTGTAGCCATGCGTAGCTTCTCTCCAAGCTACGTATGCTTGCATGTTGGCAGATGGTAGGAGCAGGTTCTCAAAGGGACTCATGATGTGATTTTTAATACCAGAATTGTCCAATGGTATAGATATATAGATGACGTGTTTTTAATTTGGAATGCCAATGTTGAGAGTGCACAGGAATTCATTGAACTACTGAATAACAACGAGCTGAATTTGAAATTTACATCACAAATCAGCGATGCAAGTGTAGAGTTCTTGGATACTAAAGTATACATTGAGGGAAACAGCATTCAGACAACACTACATAGAAAAGTGACGGCAGGTGATACGACCCTCCATGCCACAAGAAGCCATCCTCAACACGTCATAAATAGTATCCCCTTAGGGGAACTCCTCAGAATAAAAAGAATTTGTAGCACAGTAGAGGAACGAGAAAAATGGTCAAACGACCTTATCCAAAGATTCAAAGAAAGAGGCTACAGTGATAAGGTACTCAATGAAGCATGCAGGAAAGCAAAAATTAGGTCCAGGGAGTCTCTTCTAATAGGGAAAGCCATTTCTAATGAGGCTGATACAGCATCTTCTAGTACATCCAATATTCACACCACTCCTAGATTTGTCACTACTTTTAGTAAACAACATAAACAAATCAGGGGTATTATGAAGAAAAACTGGCCTATTTTACAAACGGATGGTGTTCTGGCTCCTATCTTATTCACCAGACCCACTATTTCATTCAGGAAGGCCAAATCTATGAAAATAGACCTCGATAATGACAGAACATGTGATTTAAGTAAAAGTACTTGGCTTAAACCTAAAAATGGGTTCTTTAAATGCTCTACTTGCAGGGCTTGCAAGTCTGGTGAAAATAAGAGTAAATACAAAGTCCCGTCAGCCCTAATGAAAGACCGATTACAGGACACTTCAATTGTCGCACGGTATTTGCGATATACGCTTTGTCATGGACATGTGGTCTTACATATATAGGAAGTACCAAACTGCAGGCACATGTGCGTATTTTACAGCACTTTCGGGCCATTGTCAATAATGATTCCGGCTATCCGGTTGCAAGGCATTTTAAAAATACACATGGAAACAATCTCAATTGCTTAAAATATTATGTGATAGATGCCATTCCTCCACTACGCAGTGGGGGGAACAGAGAAAGACTCTTAAGATAGCTGGAATCCAAATATATTTTGAAATTTGACAGTAAGGCCCCGAATGGTCTTAATAATACTGAAGACCTTCACAACTTTCTATGAACTACTGCGGGTCCATGTACTTCCTTTCAGTCTCAAAAACACAGTATGGCCTACCATTTTACCTGTAGTTAGAGACATCTTTTAGGACTTTTTTCCTATAGATATACATAGGGAGATGAGGAGCACTATTGCTTTTTTAACTAGTTTCAGAAGATCGTTTGAAAGTTTTTTTTATCAAGATATCATTTATGGCAGTCTTTTGTCGGATAGGTTTTAATTTTAGCATAAGTGCCCTTAGTTGAAATACAAATAACGTAACTACTAGTTTGTATCTTTATTTTTGTGATAAACAAACAAATTCTTTTTTGCCATACTCTTTATCTATGGTAGATGAGATGTCGACTCCATGAACTACCTGAAGTTTGTTGATTGTACCTGCGGATAGGAAAGAACACATTGGAATGACAGATTCAAGTTCAAAATCTTGCCTGACCTCCCTGAAATTATCACGGTTTTTAACACTTATTTGCAC
Organism: Lissotriton helveticus; assembly: GCF_964261635.1. NCBI lineage: Eukaryota > Metazoa > Chordata > Amphibia > Caudata > Salamandridae > Lissotriton > Lissotriton helveticus. Next base: position 121,256,894 of record NC_136067.1, read on the forward strand.
TTTAATTCACAATTTTTATCATGGTTATGTTGAAATATGTGTGGCATATATACTTCATCCTTCCCTTGGTTTGACACCATGAAACTGCTGCGGGCGTACTTTCCGAATTCAAATTGTGGACTGCGTATTTTGCACATCTGTAATTTTTGTACTTGCATAATTTGCACTTAAATGTATTTTGTACTGTAATATATGTGAAAGGGGTATTATGATCCTTTCGATTACTGCATTTTGCACTGTTTTCGCGAATGCTGCACAGTCTCGCTCAATTGTGCACATCAGGGAAATGTCCTTTCAGCGCATTGGCACTTCTGGCCATAAGGGAAAGATGACTGGCAGATTTGCAGTATTTTGTACTGTTTATAACTTGTACCAAATTGATTTTTTTTTTATAATTAGAGCAAAATGTATTCTAGGTACAACAGAGAAGACTTCAGCATTTTATAAAAAAGATGTGGATATATATATATATATATATATCCACTCGATCCTACGCAGCAAACGAAGGGAAGACAAGCCACACTAGCCAGGTACTGTTCCAATTTTTCCTTTACTATATAATTTTTTTTCTATGTCTAACATTTAACCATGTGACACAGACTGGGGTGTGCATTTAAATGTCAATCTCGCGTAGTTTGAACTACATGTGATCAAGGCCAACGTGGCTGGCCGAAATGCGTAATGGCAGGTTTTGGGAGCACAGAAGCAGAAAAATAAAAATTACTAAAATACGCCAACTGGAGTTCGTGTTTCTCTCCATCGGCATCTGGAGGTTGGGGAGTTCTTGGATCTCGTGATATATATATATATATATATATATATATATATATATATTCACTAAAAAACCATAGGTTTGACACCAGTTATAGTTAGCTGGAAATTTTACTTACATAAAACCATTGAAATTCCCACGTTATAGTTAGTTGGACTCACTATAACTTGCGCGCCTGCAATGCACTGCTGATGACGTCACATATTACATCACTCATGACATGGTCAGTGACATCACTCATGACAATACTGATGACACCATCCAGTGGATGTGTGTCTTTCTGAAAAATAAATATGTTTTATATATGTATATGTAAAGGTCGAAGGAAGAATAAATATTAAGTGTATCTTAGTGAATACATATATTAGCGAGTATTGTTTAAATATTTAAATGTTTGTATCAGTGTTTCACTTTGTGTATAAATGGCTGCATGGGTTGGTGAGTAGCTACATGTGTGTGTATATGGGTTATGAGATGTTTTTATAGTATCAGTATGAGTGTCTGTATGGTTTGGTGGGGGTGTTACTTAGCACATAGATGGTTTAATCAAAAAGAGACTAGCTCAAATTACTTTTAGGGGAGGGGGAAGACTCTGGTATGTTTTGTCACGGAGTGTGAACACCCGGCAGGTGTGTTCATAAAGCCCTCACCCACACTGAGTGTGCGGTGAAGATAGTTAAGGAAGTGATGTTAAAACGGCTGAACGGTGGTCCCAGTACCCGAGGGTAAAATTAGACACCGGTATGCGAAGGAGGCACTACAGGTCCAGAGCAGGCTCAACCCAGAATTGCTGGTCAAGCCTTTGCCACCTCCCAACCTTGAGGTCAGACTGAGCAAAAACTAGCGTGGTCTTGAGAAGGGAATCCCCCTCTCACACATAGATACACTTTAGGGCGTGTAGACACATAGTCTCTCCTACACCCCCACTAGTTTACTTGCACTCACCTTTTTATTTAGGTCCTGAAGAAAGCCAGCTTAGTCATAAGGCACTGGCTGAAACATGTTGACCCATTGGATGTGAGAGGTCGTAACTCGCCCCTTACATCCCCTTGCCTTATTTTTAACCGCTGACGGAGGCCCAGGTATTAAAGTCTAATTTTACCCTCGGGTACTGGGACCACCGTTCAGCCGTTTTAACATCACTTCCTTAACTATCTTCACCGCACACTCAGTAATATACCAGCTCCGCTGTAGTCAGGCGTTGAAGCACACCCGGGGCACGCTAGGTGCCACTGGGTGGGCCCGATGATGAAGCATGCCACCAACTAGGTTGGTGGGTGAGGGCTTTATGAACACACCTGCCGGGTGTTCACACTCCGTGACAAAACATACCAGAGTCTTCCCCCTCCCCTAAAAGTAATTTGAGCTAGTCTCTTTTTGATTAAACCATATATTAACCGGGGACATGGACTAGCTTTCTGGTCCTACCTCTCTCTCTTGATTACGCAGCACTTAGCACATAGATGCATCAATGACTGACTCACTGTTTGTATGTGTTTTGAAGACAGCATATGTGCAGGACTGTATGGGTGGATGAGTGTGTATATGTGTGTGTTAGTGAGTGAATGACTATCTCACTAGTGTCTTTATCAGTAACTACATATGTTTTAATCTAGTATATGTGAGTATTGATGTATATAAGTGAGTATATGTGAGAGTGAGAGATTGAAAGAGTTCTTGTTTAAATAAGTATGTGTTTCTATTAGTGATTGTTTAAGAGAGTAAGTATGTGTAAGTTTCCTTAGAAGTAAGGTGGTAGTGTGTGTATAGCTGTATATGCAAATAAATGGATGTTCAATAGTTTATTTGCATGTGTTATTATGTGTGTGAGTAACTTTTGGATGACTGTCGGTGTGTAACAGGATGTATAGGTGTTTTACTACATATGATGAGTGAATATATGTATGAGTGACTATATAGAACTGTTGGTGAATGAGTGGATGTGTATATGGATGGTGGTATTACTGAATTGGTTGTTGTAACTGGTATGGGTATCTCTATTTTTTTGAAAATTTTAGTTTCTATTTTTGAATGTGTTTCAAGGGTTACATTACACTGAAAGGAGGTCTGTCACACGGATGGTGTCATCAGTGATGTCATGAGTGATGTCACTGACCATGTCATGAGTGATGTAATATGTGACATCATCAGCAGTGCATTCAGGCGCGCAAGTTATAGTGAGTCCAACTAACTATAACGTGGGAATTTCAATGGTTTTATGTCAGTAAAATTTCCAGCTAACTATAACTGGTGTCAAACCTATGGTTTTTTCAGTGAATTTAATAGGTTTTTTAAATGCTAATTCCTAACTATATAAGGCCTGAAACCTATGTTTTTTTCAGTGAATTTCAAAGTTTTTTTTAATGCTAATTCCTAACTATATAAGACCTGAAACCCCACCAGGAATCTCCGGTATGCGCCAGGGGACTGCATTGCAGAGAGGTGTAATGAAGCCACGCCCTTTTTACACCTCTCTGCAACGCAGCCTCCGTGCATGTTTGAAGAGGGGGAACTAATTCCCCTTGCATACTGGGGGCCCCTGGGGGCCAACTAGCCCACCTGGAACCTCCAGTATGCGCCAGGGGGCTGCATTGCAGAGGTGTAATGTGGCTATGCTCCTTGTTACACCTCTCTGCAATGCAGCCCCCTGCCGCGTTTGCAGAGGGGGAACTAATTCCCCTTGCATAGGGGGGGTCCCTGGGGGCCAACTTGCCCACCAGGAGCCTCCAGTATGCGCCAGGGGGCTGCATTGCAGAGAGGTGTAATGAGGCCACACCCTTTTTTACACCTCTCTGCAACACAGCCCCTGTGCATGTTTGAAGAGGGGGAACTAATTCCCCTTGCATACTAGGGGTCCCTGGGGGCCAACTAGCCCACCTGGAACCTCCAGTGTGCGCCAGGGGGCTGCATTGCACAGAGGTGTAATGAGGCTATGCCCCTTTTTACACCTCTCTGCAACGCAGGCCACTGGCACGTTTGCAGAGGGGGGACTAATTCCCCTTGCATATTGGGGGTCCCTGGGTCATATCTGCCCAAACAACGATATTCCGAACGATTGAAAATTACTTTTCTTGAGAAACATTTGGATTTGGATTATCATGTCCTATACTTTGGAATTTTTGAAAGACTGACTTTGAGGATGCTATAAATTACTCAAGTCTGCCCGAATTGTGTGGGTAAAATTGATACCTAGTCACTTTGAATAAGAATGTACTAACATTTGGAAGAAATATCTAGTTATATGACAACAGGATACCGACATAACTTGAAGAAAATAAGAACGCCCTGAAAAAGTTCTGTTGTACAGAACGAAACGTTTTGGCTGGCTGTGGTACATAAACTTAAGGAAAATAAAAGCATTTGAATATACACCAAGATTCAGCGCTTCAATAAGGACTCTAAGTGATATGATTTGATTGGACGTATTGTGCAAGTGGTGCTGTGCCAAACTTTGGAATATTCTCCACTACTCTCTACTACTTACTCTCTCCTACTCCGCTACTCTCAAATACTCACTCTCTACTACTCATTCTCTACTACTCTACTACTCTCTACTACTCTCTCTCTACTACTCACTCCCTACTACTCACTATCTACTACTCTCTACTACTCACTCTCTACTACTCTCTCTCTACTACTCACTCTTTACTACTCACTCTCTACTACTCTCTACTACTCACTCTCTACTTCTCACTCTCTACTACTCTCTACTACTCACTCTCTACTACTCACTCTACTACTCACTCTCTACTACTCTCTACTACTCACTCTCTACTACTCTCTCTCTACTAGTCTCTACTACCCACTCTACTACTCACTCTCTACTACTCTCTACTATTCTCTCTCTCACTCTCTACTACTCTCTACTACTCACTCTCTACTACTCACTCTCTACTACTCTCTACTACTCACTCTTTACTACTCTCTACTACTCACTCTCTACTGCTCTCTACTACTCACTCTACTACTTACTATCTACTACTCTACTACTCACTCTCTACTACTCTCTACTACTCACTCTACTATTCACTCTACTACTCACTCTCTGCTACTCTCTCTACTGCTCTCTACTACTCTCTACTACTCACTCTCTACTCTCTATTACTCACTCTCTACTCTCTACCTCTCTACCTCTCTCTACTTCTCTCTCTACTAGTCTCTACCTCTCTACCGCTACCTCTCTACCTCTACCTCTCTACCTCTACACCTCTACCTCTCTACCTCTCTCTACACGCACACATATATACATATATATATGCATATATATGCATATGCATTTATATATATGTATGTGTATGTATATACATACATATATAAACATATATAATCTGTATAACTATATAAATACAAATATACATGCATGCATACATATACATATATGCATACAGATGCATGTTATTTACATGAAAGTTTAAAAAACACTAATAAAAGCAAAGCTAAAAAGCCACCTCATTACAAACAGAATGGCTTTAACTTAAACGAGGGCGAGATCTATTGCATTTTCAATGCTTGTTTACTTTGGTTCCATCAAGAAGGCATTCAGATGTGTCACACATTTGCCATAAATTCTGAATGTTAGCACTCTAGTTGCTCATTAGATCACTGTAGTAAAGCTACTGCTCACCAGAGAAGTCTGCTGCTGGTATTCAAAGTGCATGTTTCAGTCTGCATGTCAGAATTTCTTTAATGAAATTGAAGAGGATTTGAGAAGTCACTCAAAATGTGCCCTAATTTTTCTTTCTGCAGCACTAATCATACTTTCTATGGCAAAATATACCCCCTCATTTTGTTCCTTTTTAAATTAAATGTTTTAAGAGTTACCACTTTATTCCAATCAAGATGGCTTCAGGTGTGCCATACCTTTGTAATAAGTAGGACTGTTAGCGCTCTAGTTGTTCTTTAGAACACTCCGGGACATTCTGTCATTGGGCTATACTTGGGCTACATCTGGGTGATATATGGGCTACATTTGGGCTCTTTTGTCTCTGGTGGCCATCTTGGGAGACTGCATGTCAGAATTTTTTTATGAAATAGAAGAGGATTTGAGAAGTCACTCAAAATGTGCCCTAATTTTTCTTTTTGCAGCACTAATAATACTTTCTATGGCATAATATACCCCCTCATTTTGTTCCTTTTTAAATTAAATGTTTTAAGAGTTACCACTTTATTCCCATCACGATGGCTTCAGGTGTGCTATACCTTTGTAATAAGTAGGACTGTTAGCGCTCTAGTTGTTCTTTAGAACACTCTAGGAGGCTGCAGTAGAACACAAAGGAATCAACTGACAGTCTCTGTCCTTGTTGGATGTACATGTTTTACTGAGAATGTCAGACTTCATTCTCACATGACTGAGAAAGATAATGTGAATTTACAGAAAATATGCTTTCAGTTTAGCTTATAGATCCCCTTCCAAACCACTGTGGGAAAATCATGAGATATTAGTTTTCTTTCAAACATGATTCATGATATCACAGCAGAAGGCTTTTTCACATGGTAAAATCACCTTAGAACACACCACAATTCCTAAAATGAGTATGGTACCATCGACAAATGATTTATAATGTAACTAAAGTCCTAAAACCCTCTATTAACTACAATGCTTTTTAATGAGGTGCTATCATGTATATTGGTCCTAAGATGGCTGCCAACACTTCTTGGATGAAGTGCTGACAGCCAGCCAATCAGATCAGATGTGTGGTTAGGCTCCGCCCAGATATATATATATTTTTTAACCTAAATTACTCAAAATCCACTGGAGCACATATCTTGAGTCATAGCAAAGGCACATCGGGCTACCAGTCCCTACAATTTTGCCAAGTTTTGTGGAAATCCATTCAGCCGTTCGGGCTAAAAGTGAGTCCAACCGCCCTATGGAAATTAACATAGGGAAAACATGTTTTGGGACCCCCCTTTTATCTCGGCCCCCGCTTGACGAATCCCCCCCAAACTTTCAGGAAAAGAGCGGAGCGCAGCTAGCCAAATTCGAGGAAAATTACAGGCAGATCCCTCAATCTGCGCCAAAGTTATTCCCAATAGAATGTTGCGAATTTCCTATGGAAATCAATCCTAACTATAACTACCTACTGGCGACCGGCAGTAGGTAATATACATATATATATATGTGTGTGTGTGTGTGTGTGTGTGTGTGTGTGTGTGTGTGTGTGTGTGTGTGTGTGTGTGTGTGTGTGTGTGTGTGTGTGTGTGTGTGTGTGTGGGTGTGGGTGTGTGTGTGTGTGTGTGTGTGTGTGTGTGGCTAGATCTTGGTACGCAGATTGTGCTTTTTGTGATTTGCTGTAAATCCGTTCAGCAGTTTTTGAGAAAATAATGTAAAAAATATATAAATATCTGGACGGTTGGGTCCGTGAGATGCTCAACAGACTCTTCAAGGAGGGCCAATTTAAAAATGAAGCATTCTGATTGGCCCAACAACAAGGAAGACTCGCAATTGACAGCCACAAATTACACAAAACGCCAGAGCCCTATTACGGCAGTCCACAAGAATGGAGGTCCAAATAGACCTTCTGCAATCGATAGCACAGCTCCTGGTCAACCTAAGCAGGAGGATGGAGGCAATGGAAATCAGGATTCTCAGAAATCTGAATACAAAATCCTGCTCATGGTCATACGCAACAATCATTGACAAGTGGGCTACTCTTCCAGAGATCCTAGGGAACATAGATGGGATAGCCAGGGGGTGAGGGGGCACACCGGTATTGACCAGAACAACCAGTAGCTCAACTTCACCGAGTAACTCCCCTCATGTCCAAAAACAAAGGCCGGATTAAAACACGATTCCACACAAGAGCCCCCGAGCTCAGTGCCAGGGCTAGAAATTACTCCAGGCCAATTGAGGCTCACCAGCGAAGGGTAAGTTCTCACAAGGAATAGCCAAGACTCAGGAGCACCAATTACTGCAGTCACACCAGCTGCTATTAAGGAGAGCAAAGAAAAAGCTGAGAAAACAGCAAGAAAAGGCCAAAGCCAAAAGAAGATCACTACAGTTACTCACCGTGAACCAAACAATTCCACATATTGAAATCAAAGAAAGGCAGCTTTACCCAATCTGCACAGTCAAACAGGGGGCAAAGCCGGGGGCTTTACAAGATTGGAAAATCCAAGGGCAGACAGCCCCACCATGTCACAACAACAAACAGGATCCCTCAGGCCCCCCTACAGACTAATCCTAAATCTTGGACCCAAAGAAGCAGCAGGTATATGCCCTTCGAAGAAGGACGCCATACCCAGGCAACAGCACTCATCATCTTGAAGGCCGTAGAGCCAACAAGCGCGGATGGGCTCACCATACATCCACAGCCGGTACTGACGAAGAAGGAATGGCTGCCAAGCACACCAGGACCAGGAAGGGTAACCAGCCATCAACATGGCAATGTTTCGAAAAACCCATTAACCTCGGGTCTCCTAAAAAGCCCTCAAAGTTGGGGTCAAGGAACAGGAGAAGCATTAACCTCCTTTTTAACATATAGCCTCTGTTAGAAGGTTTCTAGTTGGCAATGGTATACACCTTTGACCAAATAGGGACCCTTGCTTCTAAGTCAGGGAAAGATTACACTACTGGATAACCCCTGCTCACCCCCTTGGTAGCTTGGCACAAGCAGACAGGCTTATCTCAGAGGTAGTGTGTTAAGCATTTGTGAATACATACGGTAATACAGTGAAAACACTACAGATGGACACCACACAGGTTTTATAAAATCAAGTATTTTTACATAGACTTAACACAAGACCACAAACGACAAAAATCCACAATACTGTACTTTAAATAGACTTAAATATGTTAAAAGTTATTTAATTCAAGTTGATGATGGATGCGACAAAGTTCTGACAAAAGTACCTGGATGCGTAACGCAAAACAAACAAAAGGTTTGCAGGGAAGGGGGAGATGCGTTGGTTCCTTGCTTCGGGGGAGATGATGCATCGCTCCTCAATGCTTGCGCAGAGTAGGTGATGCGTAGATTCTCGTAATGCATTCCGGTTGCAATGCGACAAGATGGCACCTGGATTCGATGCGACCATCCGGGGCTATGCAATAAGATGGTGCCCTTGATGCGACGACGTGAAGACGATGTGTGCACGACCGTGCGGCGAACTCTGTACTTTGGAGCCGCGACAGGCCCTGCAACTCGCTTCTCCGGTGATGCGACCGCAAACAGCTGCAACGAAGACACGCTTCTCTGGGGAATGCGGCGGCGGCACACTGCTCCGGCGATGCAACGACAAAAGCTGCAGCGGCGACAAGCTACTTCTCATTGAGTCGCGCTTCCAATTCCCAGCAACACGCAGGCTTCTGCCGATAGAATTCCCGGCAAGGAAATTCAGAGGGGAGCTGGTGGTGAAGTCTTGTAGCCCTGAGACTTCAGCAGGAGGCAAGCACAAGTTCAAGCCCTTGGAGAAATATTCTGCAAGATGATGAAAGTTCCTTCTCCTTTCCTTGGCAATAACGAAACCACTGCAGGCCAACCCAGAAAACAGCACATTTGCAGAGGGGCCGTCCAAAGTCCTGCAGCTTCCTTGGTTCTTCTCCTTTGCAAAACGTTTGTCTTGTTCCTAGAAGTGATCTAAAGTCTTGGGGTCGGGGTCCCCATATTCATACTCATATTCTCTTTGTTCTCTGAAGGCAGAGAGGCCTTTGCCTACTCCAAACTAGTTCTGGTCAGTCCTGGAGCACTTTGTTGACAAGACTCCTTCTTTCCTTTCATAGTGTAGGCCAGGGACATCAGACACACCACAGGAGGTGGGACCAGCATTGTGGAGGGAAGGCACACCCTTTTCAGGTATCAGGTGCAACTCCTCTCACCCATCTACATGCAGATCTCTCTATTCAGCCCTGCACTGACTCACCATGTCTCCTGGAATCCCCCAGCCCCTGTCACTCAAACTCCAGACAAGGAATATGCAACCTAGCAGAGGCAGGCTTGGATAGTAAGTCAAGATAATCACTGCTTTCTAAAAGTGGTATTTTCAAACACAGAGTGTTAAAACCAACTTCACTAAAAGATGTATTTTATCATTCTGAGTTCAGGCCTACAAAACTCGAATTTCTACCTATTTCCCAGAGTCAGTTAGGATTATAAGATGTTATAATCAAACTGCCCATTCTGGCCTATGGGGAACAGGTAGCCTTGCAATAGTGAACAACGAACATGGCTGTAATTCACTATTAGAACATGCCACACACACCAGGGCATGTCCTACCTTATTCTTGCAATGCAGCTTGCCCTTGGGCCTACCTTAGGGGTGACTGATATGAAGAAAAGGGATGCTTTAGGGACTGGCTAGTGGGTGCACTTGCCAAATAGACAAGGCAGTCACAGACTGCATACAGGCTCTGCAATGGCAGGCCTGAGGCACACTTTACAAGCTGATTCTGTGGGTGGCACAACCAGTGCTGCAATCCCACCAGCAGCATTTGATGTACAAGCCCTGGGCACACATGGTGCACTGTACTAGGCTCTGACAAGTAAACCAAATAACCCAATCATGGAGTCACTAATTAGTACAACAATTTAACATAGGGCGCACTTGCACTGTGGCACTGATTAGCAGTGGCACAGTACCCAAAGCATCTAAAACCAGCAAACAGATAAAAAACGGAGGAGACAATCAGAAAAAATGGAAGGGAGACTCAAGCCAATGATACCAGGTCTAACAGCCTCCCTCACACAAATCCTTTCAGAAGACCTGGAATGGGTCAGATTCTTTAAACTCTAGGGGAACACCCATGGCGACTTGACCCTTATGGGATTTTGGCAAAAGTGATTCCACCACGCAATACGGGTGAATCTCAACAGCTAGCTGTGTGAGGCATAGACGCTCAGCCCCCTGGCAGATGAAATACCTGCATGCCCTTACCACAAATTACAGGGAGAAGGGGGTCCTCTAAGTCCTGCGGGGCACTAACAGTAACGAAGCCAGCGGTAGCAGGCAAATTTGCTCAAGTGCCCCCTTTAACATCATGGTCACATACCACAACAACCAACAAGCTGCACATTCAAGTCAACCTGCCCCAGCTCCCACAGTAGCCCAAAGAACACAGAGGCTAAATCTATAACATAGTCACAGTCAGCTCTTCAGGGACGGGGTAAGCGATGAAACTTTGGCTCATCAACAACTTTCTATAATCTCCTGGACCATCTCAGGGATTAGTAAAATCTCTAAGGAAAAACCAATACAGGATTATCTAGTTATGAGTGACATATTGTGTTTTTCAGGAGACACTGGCCATGAATGCCACCCCGTTGGCAGGTAACTATCAGTTTCATGTAGCAGCTACCAAACAGAACATCTTTGGTTGGCCATCTAGAGGACTCTCCGTCTTTTTATTACACGCATGTGGACTTGTAGCCATGGAAATACACACCAGAACAGCAGAGACTCGAGTCTTACTGATTAAAGGCCCAAATCTTACCTCTCAACCCCTACGCCTCCTGCTAATAAACTGTTACATCAACCCTGCACAGATCATCAAGAAGGAACTCTGGGATTATTTAACAAGAATATTAGATGACCTTCTAACTAAATATGAATCTCATCAGGTAATCATATCAGTATATTTCAATTTGAGGGACTTAGACAAGATAAAAGCTTTGCCCAGGCGCAGTGGTCAGGTTTAACCCCATGTTACCCTTCTCAAAAACCACAAGCTATGCTCATCCCACTCACTAAAGGAATCTCGCTCTCCCTCCTGGTACCTGAAACCAACCATCCGGAATGTGTCTACAGTCGACTATATCTTAGTCAGTAAAACCATCGCAGTCAGGCTGATAGATTTTAAAATTGATGACAGGGCCTAGGGGCCATGTTGCAAATAGCAGTACCCACAGCCACCACCCTTTGTGAAACCACAGGAGAAGAGAGGCAGAAGGTTCTCCAAAGGATAAAATGGTCAGCTGAAATTGGAGGCAACCTGCTAGCATGGGTGCATAAAAGAAAGCACAGTACGTATCCACTAAATCAAGTCTCAGCAATAAGTAACTGGGAGGACATCATAGCATAGCTTCAAAGGAACCTGGGAAACGCACAACACTAGCTCTTGAGTAATAAACCAACAATATGACCTGGAGCTCCCCGCGACTCCAAGGACATAATCAATGGCAAATGGGCTCTGCATAGGTCCTTGGAAGCCAAGAAAAGAGGGGATACATTTACTGACCGCCGCTCCATTACAGGTTTGAGGTTAGCTTTTAAAAAGAAAGTATGGGAGAACAAAAGGGAGCACATCAAAAAGGAATGACTCAAAGTGTACTCCCTGATGAAAAAGAAGAACCACTCCGGGCAGTGGAGGCACATCAATCAGCTGAGGAACCTAGGAGCGACAAAGGAGAATGGGGAAGCTGAACGTGGCTGGATAAACTATGTAAAATGGCTATACTCGACAGACCCACTGAACAAAGGGACAACTGCACCGAGCAGCCTGGCAGTAGGGAGCTGCACGCCCCAAGGTACGCCAATAAAAGACGGCAAAGACATTAAGATCATTAGTAAAATGCGGCATGATGGAGCACCAGGGCCAAACGGGATCCCAGCACCAGTGTTCAAAACAGCACAGGTTTTCTGGCCATCAGTCTTAACCCTGCTCTTTAATTAAGCCTTCATGACTGCGACTACGCCGGACTCCTGGAGGGGTTACATACTCTTGCCCGTCCACAAAAAAGGCAACCACTCCAAGCCATCAAACTCTAGGCTTGTTGCTCTTCTGGATCTAGAAGCAAAGGCCTATTCATGATTACTCTTGTAGGACGTGGAGTCATGGGTAAAAGAAAAGGGTATCATCCTTTTTTTTCAATCAGGTTTCAGGTTACACCCCTGAACCATGGATAACACCATAGCAACTGCATACAATCGCTTTTAATATGGTGGACCGCAGCAGACTATGGGGGAAATTGACCACCTGGGGGATTTCGCCCATACTCTTAAAGGCAATAACATCGCTTTACGAAGGGACATGGGTTTTGGGTCAAAACAAGCCCCAAAACAGTAACCTCTAAGTTCCCCACAAACAACGGGCTCAAACAAGGCTGTGTTTTGGGCCCCCTCCTCTTAAACCTGTACACTGCAGACTTGGGGGCTGCCCTGCAAAGTGACATCTTAGTAGCTCTAAGGTTGGGCAGGGTAAGACGCCCTATCTTGCAATATGCAGGTGACACCGTAATAATTGACCACACTGGGGTGGGTTTCCAGATAGTCCTCATCGTGCTAGAACCCTATAACCAGGAGAACCGCCTACTTGTCAATCAGAGCAAAACCAAGGTAGTAATGTCCGGGAAATATCCACACAAAAGTCAAGCTCACTGGCAACTGGCAGATCTGCAAGTTGGGACAGTAACAGCCTACAACTGCTTTAGGGTCTAGTTTTCAGAAAGGGCCAATTCGAACATCCACCAAAAGCACCTTAGCACTAAGGCCAACAGCAACAACCACACGCTAAAACAACAGAGCCATTGCCTGCTATGGGAATCTGCTGAGCCAACAATGACAGTCTTAAAAGCAAAACTGATATTGGCCATCAGCTACGGCCATTTGGCCTTCCCAGGAGCCCTAGATAGGTTCTTAATCACTGCCCAGGCCAAAGCATACAAGTCAGTGCTGCTGGTACCGTGACACGCCAGAAAAGCAAAAGCTGAGGCTGGAGCTTGGCCTTGGAAGGCCGGACCTGGCTTGCCAGTGGGATCTAATAAAGTTTTTCATCAGGATCTTGAGAAAACCAGGAGAATCACTCAAACACCAATTGAGGTTTGTTTTTGAGGAGGAAGGATACACCTGCCACCCTGCAGATTGAAGCTGTTAGCTTAAAATCATCTGACATTCCTCTATCTGCTTGGAAAAAAGCAGTGAACAATCAGGTATTGGTAACATAGTTTGAAAAAGACACTGTAACCCTCCACCCCAGTTCCATCACAGAGTTACTGGACAAAACATGCATCACAGTAAAAGCTCAACCTTACTTTTGCGGTGCTTTCACAATAAAGATCGGGAGGAAATTACTCTACATAAGTTTCATAATGCTACGAATCACAGATTTAATCCAGCCTAGGCATGCGAGTGGGAACAGGCCTTGTGTATGCTATGCAAGGGTCTCTGGGTTTTTATCAGCTCACTTTACTTTGGCCTGGAACTACTAGTCCCTCAAAAACCATTAGGAACAGGAAGGCATTGTGTAGGAAAGCATAGTACATGCCTTACTCGAGGAGGAACCGTCCTCACCAATAAATGCCAGCATTTGATTCTCCCTTTCCATAAGCAGGTGCAAACAACTTTGAGTAAGAGCATATGTGGGCCAGGGGATTATTAATAATAATAATAAAGGAGATTTATAAAGTGCATGGTTACGCCATCCCCGCGTGTCCCCGCGCTGTGGTGGGAGAGAGGTAACGGCCCAACCGCAGTCTAAGGCCTCCACTAGGCTAACCGGAGAACAGATACGTTTTCAGCGCCTTCCTCAACTTAGTTTCAGAGATCTCCATCCGGAGTTTTACAGGGAGTTTGTTTCAGTTTTGAGCTGCCAAGAACCTGAAGGATCGGCCTCCCATTCTGGCCTTCTTTACCTTCGGCACTTTGAACAGACCAGTTCCACTAGATCTAAGGGACCTTCCAGGCACATAGCTGGTGACAAGGTCCCTCAGATATGAAGGACCAACGTTCTGGGTGATGCGGTGGCAGGTGCATAATACCTTGAACATCACTCTTTTCTTCACTGGAAGCCAATGCAGCATATCCAGGGCTTTTTTTTAAGCGGCCCTCCTAGGCTGCATAAGTACCAGCCGTGTGGCGGCATTCTGCAAAACCTGTGTTCTCCCAAGACCTTTAGCTGTGGCGCCCAGGTAGAGTATGTTGCCATAGTCTAGGCGTGATGTAATAAGAGCATGCACCAACGTCTTCCTAGCCCCTATCGGGAGGAGATCTAACGTTTTACGTAGATTTTTGAGGAATCCGAAACATTTCCCCACTACGCGTCTGATATGTACGTCATAAGAAAGAGAGGAATCCAACCAGACCCCAAGATTTTTCACCTGAGTGCATGGTGTGGGGGTAGGGTCCAGACTCGGAGGCCACCAAGCTGACGTCCAGCCAGACGAAATCACCCCCCCCATCACAAGCACCTCTGTCTTGTTGCCATTAAGTTTCAGGCAGTTCTTAGCCATCCAGGAGGCAAGCTCCTGCATGCAAGCCCTGAAATTAGAGGCTGCTACATCCGGTACCCGGGATAGGGAGATCATCAGCTTGGTGTCGTCGGCATAAGAGACGACCCCAACTCCAAAGCCCTGTACTATCTCCGCCAAAGGAGTCATGTACAGGTTAAACAGGGTAGGGCTCGTGGCAGAGCCCTGAGGCACCCCCTGCTCCAATTTGATGTCATTGGAGTAGTGTGCACTCTGTCTAACCTGAAAACTACGGTCTACCAAGAAGGACTTCAGCCATTTCAGGGCCGGGCCTGATACACCGCCCTTATTCAGACACTGCAGCAAGGTGTAATGTGCTACAGTGTCAAAGGCGGCACTCAGGTCTAGCATGATCAAAGCCATAGTGTGCCCAGCGTCAGCCCCCTGTCTGATGGTTTCCATGGCACGCAGTAGTGCAGACTCTGTAGAATGACCAGGCCGGAATCCAGATTGCGACAGATGTAGGAGGCTAGTATCTGTAAAGAAATCCATAGGACACAATAAATATAATTAATTAATATATCTTTAATGGAGTATGTAAATCAGCTTCCATATCTGTTCTGGTATATCTCATGAATTTCCTTTCAACATTCTTTATCCTTGACATTCTTTTGCATCTCACATTATGATGTCATTTATACATCATTACATTCTCCCCCCTCCCCCCTAAAATAAGTGAAATAATTTAAATAAATAAATAGATTAATATTGTTCAAAATTAACATTGTTCAATTAGTCTCCCGGGTCTTTTTGAAATTCTTTCCGATCTCCTTTGTATCCACACATCTTGTTGATCATTTGGTTGTATGTTTCTCTGTACATTGCCTGTTGCAACTTTCCTAAAGAAAGACTTGTTTCTTGTAATTGTTCTGCTATCATTTTCTGCAGTCATTGCTGTGCCATGTATTTTTGTAACTTCTAAAGGCATTGGGTGAAATCTAGTTTGTGATTTCTTAATTTGCTGTTGTTTAACTAAAACTAAATCACCAATTTGATAATCTTTGCCTTGATAAGTTTTTCCTTTTTCTGCATAGTACTTCATTTTCTCTTTGGCCTCTTTGTCTTGTTTTAAGACTTCATCATGTACTTTTGGTGGACTTGCAGGTAATTTGTAGTAATCGAGTTCTCCTTGATTGCCCAAACATTAATTCTGAAGGGCACTTCCCAGTTGATGGATGAGGGGTATTTCTATAGTCTCTTAAAATTTGACACAAAGCTTGATTTACTGAAATCTGTGAAAGTTTTGCTCTTTGTACTCCTTTTTTTAATTGTTGCCATCAATCTTTCTACCATTCCATTTGCTCTAGGCCACATTGGAGTTATCTTTCTATGTACTATTCCCAAATAGTTAATACATTTTCCAAAATCCTCTCCACTAAATGGTGGTCCATTGTCTGTTTTTAATATACTAGGTATTCCCCATGTTGAGAATATTTCATCTAATATTGGAAGTACTGTTGACGTAGACGTAGATGATATCAATTTTACAATTGGAAAACGAGAATATTCATCTACCACTGCTAGTAGGTAATGCCCAGAATCCAAAGGCCCATAAAAATCTGCTGCCATGTTTGACCAAACAGCATTTGGAAGATCTGACATGTGCAACTCTTCAATTCCTTTCTCCTTTACGGTACATTGGGAGATATAACAAGACTGAACAATTTCTTCCACTTGTTTGTCCAGCCTTGGAAACCATAGTTTCTCTCTTAGAAAATTCTTTGTTGCTGATACACCGCGATGACTTTCATGAGCCAAATCAATTACACGACGTTGAAGACTGTCTGGTATTATTATTTTTGTTCCTCTGAGTAGTATTCCTGAGGAGGTTATAGATAATTCCGAATTTATATTTTTAAACGCCAACATATCATTTTTTCTAATATTTTTTTTGAAATTTACTTCCTTTATTTATCAATCTCCACTTATTTTCTTGTATGATTTTCTTCACCTCTTGAAGAGTATAATCTTTCTCCGTTTCTTCAATTAATTCATTTTCTTTCACAACTCTTGGCATTGCTGATTTCACTATAAAGTGTATGTATTCTTCTGCCTCTAATTGTTGTACATCTGTCGTTGAAGATGGGTGTCTAGACAGATAATCTGCTGGATTATGTTCCTTACCTGGTTTATGAATTATTTTGAAATCATAATCCATGAGCCTCATACCCCATCTTTCAATTCTCGGTGGCATCTTTGTCTTTGGATTCCCAAAAATGGAAACTAATGCTTGATGGTCAGTAATAATTACAAAGGGTTTACCATAAATGAAATCATGAAAATGCTCACATGCCCAAACAACATCTAAACCTTCTTTTTCAGGCTGTGAATATCTTTGCTCTATTTCAGATAGACTTTTACTGGCATGTGAGATTACATATCTTTGACTTTCTCTTTCCGGCTTATGTTGTACCAGCATTGCCCCTAGACCTACAGGGCTAGCATCCACTATTAATTCTGTGCATAGATGTGGGTCAAAATATTTTAAGTTTGCTGCATTCGTAATTTCCATTTTTATATTTTTAAATGCTTGCTCACAGTCAATATTCCATTGAAATTTTCTTCCTTTTTTGTTAACTCTTTTAGAGGTGAGCTTGTAGTTGCAAAGTCTTTTATGTATCTTGAACAATAACTTGCCATCCCAAGGAAGGATCTTATCCTCCATATGTATCATGAGTTGCCGATTTACCACCTTCTCTGCTACCTTTGCCAAAAATGGCAGAATCGAGATAGGTCGCAAATTTTCTAATTTGTCTTGACTAATATTCGGCTTCTTTTGAACTGGGAGAACAATAGCTTGTTTCCAATTCCCCTGCACCGTGTGTGAATTGAACGAAACCTCCAATACATGCCTGATGTACGGCTCAAGAATCTCGAAACTCTGGCCCAGCACTTTAGGTGGGGCAGGGTCTCTGGGAGAACTAGACTTAATGCTGAGACAGATTTTACTAAGCGTCTCCGGAGAAGAAACAAGGAAATTGTTCAGTCTCTGACCTGCCTCAGTTTCTCCTGCCTTTTCCTCAAATTCAACGCCCCTCCTTATGGTCCCTGAGAA